>NC_089845.1:159032563-159701729 GCF_035609145.1 Eleutherodactylus coqui
TTGTTGCCCGTCGTTGAAGGTAGCTAAGCCAAATGGGAAGAGCCATTTCACTGGGAATTTTTTCGCTCTCAAGGCGTCTGTTAAAGGTTTCAATATGCGCCTTTTAGCCAATGTGCTTGGTGCTAAGTCCTGGATGGACAGTTTTAAGCTGCAGTCACATGGGGCGGAAATCCCGTGGAATGTTCGCAGCGGGACTGCACAGCACTTCCGCGAGATTTTTACAGCTTGTAGTCTCGTGGGTTTTGGCGTGGGTTTTCAAGCGGTCTATTCCGCTGCGGCCAGCTCTTCCGTATGGAGAGAAGAGATGGTTGCAGCGAAAACAGCGATAATATTGACATGCCATGGCTTTGAACTCCACGCAGCATGTCAATTTCGGCACCCTTGGCCGCACCATGTGGATGAGACTTTTGCAAATCTCGTCCATTTTGCTGCTTTATCCTGGGATAAAAATTGCAGGCACAATTTCCGTGCAGAAAGCCCGCATGGAAATTCCACGGCAATTCCGCCCCATGTGAACCCAGTCTTATGGTTGTTAGAGCAGTAAATATGAATCCATTTTGTATCTTGTATCCATTTTGTATACTTCAGCCTGTCATATCATACTGTTGACATTTTACTTCACGAGAGCTTTGCAGATGTACATCTAGTACAACCTTACTCGGTCAGTAGATCCCATGCGTTCTGTACTTTGAGACAAGAAAAGCAGACTACACAACCTTGGTGCTATCAGAACCAGTTCTCCAAGAGAAGGCCATTTTACAGAAGTCTCATGAGAAATAGTTCCAATCGGCCTGAGAGAACTCCTGCCTCTAACTAAGATGTCCCTTTTATTTAGCTTTAACCAATGATAATAAATAAATAATAATAAATGATAATCCTGTACACTCCCTGCACCACATCTCCTGTACCACCCTGCCTTGATTGAGCCTCCCATGCATCAAAGCGCTGTGGAATAAGTTGGCGCTATACAAAAAAACATTATTATTATTATTATTACTATTATTATTGATACTGTATTTCAGGTGCCTAAAAACAAATCCAACTTCCAGACCTTAGAGGTAAGGCCAATCACAAGTCCAAGACCAGATATTGCATGGCATTAAAAGTTCTCTACATCTTACACAGATATCAACATACCATATATCCAATACTGTATATTAAATACATACAGTATAAGTCTTAGGTATCACCCTGTGAACAATTATTTTGGCACCCTCATTAAAAAAATATCTATATTGCACCGATAGGCGGTCTGACAGTATTTTGTTTGTGCGGAAACTAGCAATAAAAAGTAGCATACCCACACCAGAACAGCTCACTGAATAAATCATGTACCAGAACCAGTGCATAAATACGGCACCAAACCAAAATCATACCATAAATACAGCATTAGAACCATAAATAAAGCACCATAACCAAACTCATGATATAAAAACAGCACCAGAACCAAGCGTAATACATAAATACAACACAAGAACCACGTTCAGTACATACATACAGGTCTAGAACTGCATACAGTGTATAAATACAGCACCAGAAACAAACACATAATATAAACACAGCACTAGAACCAAGCTTAGTACATAAATACAGCATCAGAACCAAGCTCAGTGCATAGATACAATACCAGAACGAACCTCATAACATAAATACGGTAGCATAACTAAGCAATTTTGCTTCAGAGGCATTGATTTGCTGACAGTAGCACCTCGGAACTTCAGAGAGGAAGATATAGAGCCAGAAGGAGGAGGATGATTCATTTAACTCCACAAGACATTGCATGGAGAAAGACGATTATCTGTCCAGCCAGACATCAGCAATTGCCCTCAGCCTACATCTGCCCGGTACCCTCTCCCTACAAGATGGTGGCCAGCATGGGTCACACATAGCTAAAGCCAACCATGAATACATATAGAAGTGTTTGTGTGGCATCATGGTTTTCATGGTTTTCCTTCAGATGGGTTGTCAGGTTGAGGTGCCTTCTTTACATTTCTAAACTTTTTGGAATATTTTGGAAGAGTGATCACATGTCTCTTTAATTGGAATATTTGTTCAATGTCTACAATAAAATAAGACATGTATTTATCCTCTCCTACTCTACAACTCTCAGAATTTTGTACACAGGATTAACTCATCTTTACTTACAAAAAAAATACTACTTTTCCACTCAAGGCTCCAATTCCGACAGGTAGATTTATCAGAAGTCATTCCAAATAGAACAGAACTTCATTGCATCGCTGTCAGCATGATGCTCTTAGTCTTTAGAAGTCTACCTGTCTTCAAAAGGATATTTCTTTTTGTGTTTAAGAAGATTAAGAACTTATGTTTTTCAAAAGCTCTTGTTGATGAGAAAAAAATCAAGAAGCCATCTAAGGGGGGTTTGAAAGATCTGAAGGTTTATTGCTTGGCCAGTAAATGATATATTGATCTAAAACCACCCAGGTTTTTCAAAGAAAGCATGCCTGAAGGCTAAAGACATTGAACATGTGACATTCGATGTGAGATTAAAGAGATTTTCTTAGACTATTTAAAGGGCAACTAAACCTTTCAAATACTTCCGACATGCCATAGTGGCTTGTCAGAAGTTTTCATTAGTTGGGGCCAAATGCTGAGGCCACCACTGATGGCTTAAATGGATGGGCAGAAGACCTCATCTGAGTGCTGTGCTCTTTCAGTTGTTTCCGTCACTACTTGGAGCAGTGTACAAGCTCCATAGATAGTCTATAGCAAGGGTGTCAAACTCATTTTCATCGAGGACCACATCAACCTTATGGTTGCCTTCGAAGAGCCAATTGTAATTGTAAGACTGCATAGTAATAGTAACAGCTCATAGAGGCTGTGGTAGTAATAGTGTCCCCCATAGTGGCCTTAGTAGTAATAGTGTTCCCATGGTGGCTCCAGTAGTAATAGTAGCCCTCATAGTGGCCTAAGTAGTAATAATGCTCCTATAGTGGCCCCAGTAGTAATAGTGTCCCCCATAGTGCCTTAGTAGTAATAGTGCTCCCATAATGGCCCCAGTAGTTATGGTAGCCCCCATAGTGGCCTTAGTAGTAATAGTGCTCCCATAGTGTCCCCCAGTAGTAATAGTGGCCGCAGTAGTAAAAGTGTCCCCCACAATGCCTTAGTAGTAATAGTGCTCTTATAGTAACCCCAATAGTAATAATGTCCACCATAATGGCCTCAGTAGTATTAGTGGCCCCCACAGTGGCCCCAGTAGTAATAGGGTCCCCCATAATGGCCGCAGTAGTAAAAGTGTCCCTCATAATACCTTAGTAGTGCTCCTATAGTGGCCCCAGTAGTAATAGTGGCCCCGATAGTGGCCCCAGTAGTAATAGGGTCCCCCATAGTGGCCCTAGTAGTAACAGTGCCCACATTGTCACCTAATAGTAATAGTGACCCCCATTGTGATTCCAGTAATTAGTGACCCTCAAAGTGGCCCTAGTAGTAATAGTCACCCCCATAGTGGCTCCAGTAGTAAAAGTGATCCACACAGTAGCCTCAGTAGTAATATTCACCCCCTCCATAGCACCCCCAGTAGTAATAGTGACCCCCATAGTGGCCCCAGTAGTAATATTCACCCCCATTGTGGCACCAGCAGTAATAATTATCCCCATAATGGCCCCAGTAGTAAGTGCCCTCTATGTTGGTAGCCCCAGTAGTAATTGTGCCCCCCAAAATGGTTCCAGTAGCAATAGTGTTCCCCATAGTAGTCCCAGTTGTAATAGTATAATGTCAAGAAAAAGGAATTTCTGCGCTCGTCACAAGCGCAGAAATTCCTTTTTCTTGACGTTGTTCTATGTTTTATCTGGGGGAGAACTGATCATTCAGAACCCCCCAGCTTTTTTCTGCAGCTCTCCTTGCATCAAGAAGGATCGATGAAGAATTGAGTACTAACAAAGGGTTTTTCTACAACTGCCCACACTGACGGTTGCTTTACATATATTTTTTCGTCTATCCAAAGAATTTATTTCCTGAGGCGCTCTGTATACACCTTTTATTTTGTTCCAGTTGTAATAGTGGCATCCCTATTGGCCGCTATCGATTCTGTAACCACTGACCTCTCTCCTCGGCACCAGTGGTGTATACAGGATGGCACATGCAGACACCAGGGGAAAGAGATCAGCAATCCACCCAGGAAGGCCTGATAGACTCAGACCTCAAGGTTGGATTTCAGAAGGGTAGATTTTAATGGACACAGAAAGAAGGTAGGAAGAATCCAATGGCTGGATGTTCTTAAGGACAGAAATGTCCAAGAAGGTTGGGAAATATTGTGAAATGAGATTCTCAAAGCACAATCGTTGACAATCCCTAAGGGCTCCTGTCCAAGGGCGATTATGCACTGCGTTCCCCACGGCGATAATCTGGCCGCGGGGAACGCAGTGAACGCTTTCCATAGTGTTGCTATGGAAAGTGCAGCCCCCCTGTCCACAAGCTGTATTTCTATCAGATAGGCTCACCATGGAGAACTGACAGTGCTCTCCCCTGCTCGCGGGTGGCAGAATATCACTAGCGATATTTCGCAATGCCCATGGACAAGCGGTCTAAAAGAAGGAAGAATAGGAAACATTTAAATAGATGAAGATGGCTGAACACAGAACTTGCAGACATGTTAAAAATGAAGAAAAATATGTTTATCAAATGGAAAGAGGGGAGAATATCTAAAGAATATAATGTGGTCTGCAGAAACTGTAGGGCAAGTGTCAGAAAAGCTAAAGCTAATCATGAATTGATGCTTGCCACAGAGACCAAAAGCAATAAAAAAGGATCTTGGGGGTAAAAAGCAGAAGAAAGAAGTCAAAGAAGCTATTGGATGCTTACAAGATGAAATGGTGAATTGGTTAAGAATGAGGTTTAGAAGGACGAACTTTTAAATTCCTATTTTTTTATCTGTTTTCTCAGAAAGTAGATGGAACATCAACTGATCTTCCCTGTGCTATTGGGGGAATAACAGAATGCAGGCTATCTATAAGCAGAGAGATGGTGAGGGAACACTAAGCTAACTTAAATGAATTCAAGTCTCAAGGTCCAGATGAATACTAAAGAAAGCAGCAGAGGTAATTGCAGTGACAGCTGATTGGGTACAGAACTCAGCGGAGTGCTTCTGCCAGTTTGTTTTAGCGAATGGGGGGGTCTCAGCACCTGGACCCAGAAAGAACAAAATGTCTGACGTGTCACTATAACATGTCAGAAGCCTTTAAAGAGTTATACTTTAAAAGTTCTCTGAGGCAGATAAGTGACAAAAAGAAAGAAAAACCTATAACAACCTATTAAATGGTCCTCCAGTCAATGACACCACTACTGTCCTGTGCCAGAGGGTCTTGCAGTGGTCACATGCCATCCATCATTCACATAACCACTTCAGCCAATCACTGGCCTTAGTGGTTATGAGCCATTCATACATGCATGACTACTGAGGCTAGTGATTGGATGTAATGCTCATGTGAATGATAATTGACATGTGAGTGCTCCAGGACTTCTGGGCTACAGCAGCAGGGACTGTAGCAGCAGCACTGGACTGGAGGGACATTCAGAGAGGACTTGTCATGTCAGTAGGGCCAGCTTTATAGCTTTGAGGCTACAACCCCACCAACCCTATCACAGTTTTTATTTTATTCATATTACATCCCCCCTTTAATCAGATTCCAGGGTGTTGAATCTGTAAAGTGGTCAGCCTTTTCTATTACCTGTTAATCAAATCCGTGGTCATCCACTGGAAGCAAGAAGTGAAGACCTCCCACTTGACAGAGTCAAAGTGCCAGAAGCCAAATTTAACAAGACTCAGGAAAACAAAGGGAATAGGTACAAAAGGTAAGCTATGATAGAGTCAGCAGAGCCATGGTTGAAAGCTGTGTAGCCAGTCTTTCCTGGCATTAGGTTAGATGGCACCCAATGCAGAATTTATTTAGCACCACTCCCCCTCCCATCATAAGAAAAAAAGATATACAGTATATTGCACTGATAGGCAATCAATCTGTATTCTACTTGTGCAGACGGTAGCAAGATAGCCCCATAGCTCAGTGAATAAATACAGGACCAGTAGCAACCTCATTACATAGATACAATACCAGGACCAAGCTCATAACATAAATACAGCAGCAGAAGTAAGCAATTGTGTTGCTGATGGACTGACAGAAGTGCCTGGGAATGTCAGAAGGGAGGAGACAGAGCCAGGAGGAGGAAGATTTATGTAGCTACACAAGACGCTGCTGCATGGAGGAAGAAGATCATCTGGCCAGGCGAATCTAAAGGTGTCAATCGCTCACAGCCTAAATCCAACTGGTGCCACCATCTGAAAGCTGGTAGCCGGCACCCTGTGCAGTTACATACAGCAAAGGTTGGCCATGCGCCCAGTCCCATTGATTCAAGACATGACAGTTTCTCTTTAATTCTCTGTTTAGTAGAGCACTGCCACCCCAGTCCAGTGCCAGAAGCCCTGGCAGTGCCATCCATGCACATAACTGCTGAGACCGGTAAACAGAATACAAAGAACTTGTTTCCTTGCTTTAGAAAAAGCTTTCAATTATCGTCTTTGCTGAGAAATAAATTTGCTAAAATTCCCTTCTGTTAAGTGTTTTCTTTGTCATGGTAAGCCTGCTAGCTCTGCTACAGTACAGGAAATGAGTTGTAAGCTTGGTCATACACATTAGATCAAAGTCAGCTGACCAGCCGATTTCGATGGAGTCTGCTGACACTCCTCAGATAGAAGGTGTCAGAAGAAAGAAGTATCAAACATGTTATTTGCCTACAAGACCCATCCTTTACTCCCCTGGCCATTGAAATAAACACGCACACTGAGGAGAGCCATACAGCAAATTTTGATGTGCACGGCCACCTCCAGCCTTGTTCCCCATCATAATTGAAATGTAATTTGGAAGCCTTAAGTCTTCTCCCTTTTAGGGTTCTTTCTTGTGAAACCTATTAGAAAAAAATGCAAGATTTTAATATGGCAATCCTCTGAGAGATATAGAGGGAAGAGGTACGACTCGTGCAGAAAACAGCAAGATAGTAGCATGTCCACACTAGAAGTAGGGTTGCCACCAGGCCGGTAATTCACCGGCCTGGCCGGTATTTCTCCAGCCAGGCTGGTGCCAGTATTTTTTTTTTACCAGCCCTATTACAGGCCGGTATTTTGGTCGGGCTGCTGTGTCCCCCACGGGGATGAAGAACACATCTGCCACATGCGGCAGATGTTTTCTTCATCCCCTTGGGTATTCAAGAATTCCCTCCCGTAGCTGTCACAGATGACAGCTGCGCTAGAGGATCGAGCTGCCGGCACCCCTTAATTGTTTTTCAGAGAAAGGCTTTGTATATAAACCCTTCCCTGAAAAACAACCCAAACTGGTAAAAAAATTTAAAAAAAAATCATACTCATCTTTCTTCAGCTGCCGGGGCTCAGCTGAATCCTCTCTGCACTGTCCCCAGCTCTGCAATGAAGTTCTTTCAGCAGGCGGGGAATTAAAATCCCTGCCTGTTGAAAGAGCTGCTTCTGATTGGCTGAGGCACTCAGCCAATCACAGGCAGCTCTCGCCTGTCATTCATTGAATGGCCAAAATACTGTACTGGAAACAAGCTCATAACATAAATGCCGCACTACAACCAAGCTCATGATATACGGAACCCAGCTCAGTACATAAATACTATACAACCTGTCTCCTCGTGGTCATCCGCAGACAGGGCAGTGGGAGCAGCTCATCAGAGTCCTGGGGACCAAAGACAGGTGAGTATATTGTATTTTTTATTTTAGCACCTGCCAGTTTTTAAAAAAAAAATCTTGTCACAAAACGCCTTTAAAAAATGGAAAGCAAGTGAAACCCATCATAAAAAATGCAAGATTTTTTTATGGCGATCCTCTCAGAGATACAAGGGTTATGGCCAGGAGTCAGGCTGGAAGCCCCAAAGAAATTAGAGTTGAATTATTGGTTTACTTTTACATCTGATGCTAAAAACCAAGTTCTGCATCATGAACCCTCTGACATGAGGCTGAATGCTCTGTATAGGGGTTGCAGCGTTGACTCACGCCGGCAACAGAAGAGACTCCAAAGACCCGTCTTCCACATTAGCGCTCTCTGACTATTTACTGCTCGCTATTATACAGTATTTTCACTTCCTGATGCAAACACTGTTTTCTGTAACACCACAGTAATTTCAGCTCTCAACTCAGTCACCTCTCTAGCACACAACAAACCTCAACAAATCAATAGACAACCCTGGCACTCCAACCGGGCGAGGCAAGATGCCAGGTTTGCAGAGCAACATAAAAAAAAACACTCCAAAGAAAACCTTATTCCATACAAACATGCAGTTCCCAACCTCAAATCTGCACTCACTTTTGCAAACTTCCCTACTGTCATATGTTCTCTGTCGCACAGCTTCAAACAATTATTTAATACTTTTAACTTTCTACTCTGTCCCTAAATGTCCCCTCCCACATCTCTTGTCTCAGGTGAGGACTTATCATAGCCTCAACCTTCTACATTACTCTGTGCTTCTGCTTCCAGGCCTGTTCTCCTCTTCCTTCTACATTGCTCTGTGACCCTTCCCCTAGACCTGTTCTCCTTTCCCTCTTACCTACACTACTCTGTGCTCCTCCTTTAAGACTCATCCTCTGCTTTCTATGTTACTCCATGATACTCCTCCTAGACCTGTCCTCAGCCTTCTACATTACTCTGTGCTCCTCCTTCAAGACTCATCCTCTGCTTTTTATATTACTCCATGCTCCTCCTACCAGACCTTTCCTTCTGTGCCTTGTACATTACTCTGAGCTCCTCTTTCTACACCGTTCCTATGTCTTCTACATTCTAGATCTTTCCTGTGTCTCCTATAATATTCTGTGCTCCTCCTCCTAGACCTGTCTACCTCTGTCATCTACATTACTCCATGATACTCCTCCTAGACTTGTTTCCTCCATTTATATTACTCTGTAATCTTACTTCTAGACCTGCCCACATTATTGTGTGCCCCTCGTTCTAGACCTGTTTACTCCTCCACCTTCTACATTACTCTGCACTCCTGTCTCTGGACCTTTCCTCCACTATATGCATTAGTCATTGTGCTTCTCCTTCTAGATCTGTCTTCTGCCTTTGAACTAGAACAGCTCATAAAATCATATGGATTTTAGTACCAATTTTATGATGATTAGAAAATAAAATTCTCTTTTGGCGCCAGGGAAAATGGAAGAACTGTAGGATGTGCACCCACTGATGCCACAGTAGATCCAATCACACAATTAATCCAATTGGTAAATGACACCCAAACAGAGAAAATAACCTCTACCCAATCTATATCAGCAGCCTCTAACCACGACTCACAAAGTGGGTGTACCAGATACAGGGTAGAGAACTGGAAAAAACAGACAAGGTGCTCAGGCGCAAGCCTCTTGGGCTGAGTGGTTACTTAGAGGTTAGTACTTATGGCACTGGGATGTTGGGTTGAAATCCTGCCAAAGACAATATTTGCAGAGAGTTTCTATGTTCTCCCCATGTTAGCATGGGTTTCCTCCAGGAATGTAAGTTTTCTCCCATACACCGAAAACATACAGATAAGTGAATTTAGATTGTGGCCCCAATTGAGACAGAAGCCAAGCGATGTAAAGTGATGTGTAATATATGCATGTGCTATATAAATAAAGGTGATTATTATAATCAGTGAAGCACAATTCTTAAATAAATGAGAAATTCACTCAGAAGTAGGAGGAGAAAACCTCTCACACCCCTTCACCTCCCAGAACCGCTTCTGGCTTGCAATCAGTAGCTGAGGAAGGAACCCTCATACATTCACGTACCAGAACTTTATTAAACTCAACGCATTTCGTAGAGTAGATGATACCAATCCCCATCCTTCTTGTCAGTGATCACCTGCAACAGGAAGACTCTCTCACAGTTGCACAGAGGGGTCCCTGTGATATAATCTCCTGATAATTCTCCATACATAATCTGTAATCCACAGCCCATCCCCTCCATACATCTCTGACTTAATTTCCCATCCTTCTTGTCAGTGATCACCTGCAACAGGAAGACTCTCTCACAGTTGCACAGAGGGGTCCCTGTGATATAATCTCCTGATAATTCTCCATACATAATCTGTAATCCACAGCCCATCCCCTCCATACATCTCTGACTTAATTTCCCGATATTCCACCACATGTAATCTACATACAACTTGTCCTCTCCATACATCTCCTGATATCTCCCTGCACGTATTCTTCAGCCCTCACAAAAACTCCTTTTCTGCTCTCTTCTTCTCTGCTCTGGAACTTGCTACCTCAAAACATCAGACTCGCTGCCATTGAAAACTTCAAAAGAAACCATCCTCTTTAGAAAACTCTTCAGTCTAGAATAACCCAGCTATTACCACATTAACAGCTTCTACAGTTGCCTACTGTCTCCTTCCTCCTTCCCTTATAGATTGTAAGACCTCGTGGGCAGGGTTCTCCCTCCCTCTATACCAGTTTGTAACTTGTTAAATTTTTATTGCTTTATTTGTCATCTTATGGTATGTTCTTAACTAGAGATGAGCGAACCTACTCGGCCACGCCCCTTTATCGCCCGAGCGCTGTGATTAGCGAGTACTTCTGTACTCGGGTGAAAAGATTCGGGGGGCGCTGTGGGTGAGTGGGGGGGAGAGGGAGAGAGAGAGGGCTCCCCCCTGTTCCCGCTGCTACCCCCCGCTCCGCCACGCCTCTCCCCGCCCCCCGGCGCTGCCCGAATCTTTTCACCCGAGTACGGAAGTACTCGAAAATCGCAGTGCTCGATCGAGTAATTACTCGAAACGAGTATATTCGCTCATCTCTATTCTTAACCTTTTTTATACACTCTTTGTAAAAAGAAATCCATCACCTAGAAGAAGTTGTCGCTTTAGAGCAAAACTCGTCCTGCAGTTCCATCTCCGGCAGATATTTAAATGATGATGAGAGTTGTGGTGATTAGATGGACGGTCTTGTCACCGGAGGCCCTAGAAGTGGTTCCCCCCTTTGGCCTATAAGAGGCTCTCGGAGGCTCCTTGTGTGTAGTGACCTCTTCTTCCACTTGTGTAGAGCTTGTTGGCCACTAGACGCCTCTATGACACAGAGAAGAGATGTCACCCCGTTACCAGAGTCTGAGAGGGGCGCATTATTGAGATGTGAGAAGCTGGATGGTCGTATTGATGAATTGTCCCACACCTGGCCATTCTGACTAGACTGCTAGGAGGTGTTGGGACCAGTGGATGGGGGCACACAAGGTGACCGGTCTCAGGACACCGCTACAGACCACCAGTAGAGAGGAGCATCTGACCAGACCATTAAGATGTGTTGGGAGCAGTGGATGGGGGCACACAAGGTGACTGGGCTCAGTATGCCCCTGACAGACCACCAGTACAGAGGAGTGTCTGATCGTCTGATAAGCACCAGCATCTCAAAATGTTGCGTTGTCCGCTATCCAGAGACAGATGGTGCCATAATTACAGGCCTCTATGTCTGTTGGAGCTATTTCCAGGTGCTTGGCTGAAAGACATTTGGTATCATGGTACCTATTACATATAGGGCCTTTGAAATTCACCCACCATCACCTCCTTTTGCAGTGATGTTGTGATCGGATTAACTGGACGCTACGGAGGGGAACCAGGTTGCATTCAGTGATGAATCCAGGTTTAGTTTAGGTACTGATGACATCCATGTTTATGTTTGGAGACCTATGGGTGAGCGCCTCAATCCCTCATTGCCCCCTGCGGGTGTGATAGTCTGGGGGCATTGCATATGACAGTCAGTCCCCCCTAGTAGTTGTACGAGGGACAATGACAGCTCAGCGATATGTTCAGGACATCTTGCAGCCACATGTGTTCCTCTCATGGCGGCTTCCAAGAGGCAGCAGGATAATGCTCAACCTCACACACAAGGGGGTCACTGGAATGTCTCCACAACACTCCACTTCCTTGGCTGCCCAACTGCCAGATTAATCACCTATAGAATAGGCAGGGGACACCAGCTTCGACAGCCTATGAGTTTGCACAATCTAGAGGCTAAGGTGCAACTAATGTAGACCAATATGCCACAGGATACCATACTGAACCTGTATGACTCCATGCCTGGCCGTTTCACATCTTACATCCAAGTTAGAGGTGGTACAACAGGGTACTAGAGCCTCCATGCCTACCTGTATCACATCTTGTATCCAAGCTAGAGGCGGTACAACAGGGTACTAGAGCCTCCATGCCCATATCACATCTTGTATCCAAGCTAGAGGTGGTAAAACAGGGTACTAGAGCCTCCATGTCTACAGGTATCACATTTTGTATCCAAGCAAAAGGCGGTACAACAGGATACTAGAGCCTCCCTACAAGGGGTCAGTTCTCCACAATATATGATCCTTTTGCTCTGATTTTATAGAGATACTAGCTTACCCGTCGCGCGTTGCTGCGAAGACAGACAGACATACATACATTCGTTTTTATTTATCTAGATAACAACCAATCACAGCGCAGTTTTTTTATGTTACCTCACTGGTATAATATATAACAACCAATCGCAGCGCAGCTTACATGTGACCTCAGCTTTATAATATATAACACCCATAGTTGTACTATGCCAGTAATCTTCCCAGGAGTGTACTCAACAACTTCCCAAAGTTTCATGGTGATTAGATGAATGGTGTAGTAATGCATAAAGGACAGACAGACAGACATACATACATTCATTTTTACTGGCATAGTACAACGATAGGTGGCGCGCGTTGCTGCGAAGACAGACAGACATACATTCGTTTTTATATATCTAGATAACAACCAATCACAGCGCAGCTTTTTTAGGTTACCTCAGTGGTATAATATATAACAACCAATCACAGCGCAGCTTTCATGTAACCTCAGCTTTATAATATATAACACCCAATCACAGCGCAGCTTATATGTTACCTCAGCAGTATAAAATATAACAACCAATCACAGTGCAGCTTTCATGTTACGTCAGCAGTAAGAGAAATAACAACCAATCACAGCGCAACTTTTATTCTGCCTCAGCAATATAAAAAATAGCAACAAATCACAGCGCAGCATTCATTTTACCTCAGCGGTATAATATATAGCAACCAATCACAGCACAGCTTTCATGTTACGTCAGCAGTAAGAGAAATAACAACCAATCACAGCGCAACTTTTATTCTGCCTCAGCAATATAAAAAATAGCAACGAATCACAGCGCAGCTTTCATGTTACCTAAGCGGTATAATATATAGCAACCAATCACAGCACAGCTTTCATTTTACCTCAGCATTCTCAATATCCAGCAATTGTCTTGCGAAACGTTCGGCGGATGCATCATTTTGTAGTTGAACACGCATCCCGTTGCTCGTAATGCCTTTTGCTTTTGTGCTTGAGATGGAAATCAAACGATCTTTGTCTGGGGGGGCATAACTGTCGACGACGCTCGCAGGATAGTTGTACTATGCCAGTAATCTTCCCAGGAGTGTACTCAACAACTTCCCATTAACTTTTCCTATTTATGACATAATCAATGCTCGTGCCAAATTTCAAGTTTCTATTACATCGGGAAGCGAGAAAATTCGATTCTGTACGTAAAATTTGGACGCCAATTGTTTTGCGCTTAAAATTGAATAATCGAGTTGGGACCCACTAACTTTTCCTATTTATGACATAATCAATGCTCGTGCCAAATTTCAAGTTTCTATGACATTGGGAAGCGAGAAAATTAGATTCCGTACGTAAAATTTGGACGCCAATTCTTTTGCGCATAGAATTGAATAATCGAGTTGGGACCCACTAACTTTTCCTATTTATGACATAATCAATGCTCGTGCCAAATTTCAAGTTTCTATGACATTGGGAAGCGAGAAAATTAGATTCCGTACGTAAAATTTGGACGCCAATTCTTTTGCACCTAGAATTAAATAATCGAGTTGGGACCCATTAGCGTTTCCTATTTATGACATATTCAATGCTCGTGCCAAATTTCGAGTTTCTATGACATTGGGAAGCGAGAAAATTAGATTCCGTACGTAAAATTTGGACGCTAATTCTTTTGCGCATAGAATTGAATAATCAAGTTGGGACCCATTACCTTTTCCCATTTATGACATAGTCAATGCTCGTGCCAAATTTCATGTTTCTACGACATCGGGAAGTGAGAGAATTAGTGGCAATGATGGAAATCGAACGATCTACGTGGCTCTGTACGTGTCATAATAGAGCCTTAATGACATCACAAGGCAGCTTTAACTGTCAGACATCCAGTGATGGAAATCGAACGATCTACGTGGGGGGGGGGCGTAACTTTCGACGACGCTCGCGCGCGCGCCATTTATCGTAGGATAGTTGTACTATGCCTATAATCTTCCCAGGAGTGTACTTAAGAACTTCCCAAAGTTTCATGGTGATCGGATGAATGGTGTAGTAGCGCATAAAGGACAAACAGACAGACAGACAGACAGACACGCACGCATACAGACATACATTCAATTTTATTTCTCGCTTCCCAATGTCATAAAAACTCGAAATTTGGCAGGAGCATTGATTATGTCATAAATAGGAAAAGTTAATAGGTCCCAACTCGATTATTCAATTCTAAGCGCAAAAGAATTGGTGCCCAAATTTTACGTACGGAATCTAATTTTCTCGCTTCCCAATGTCATAGAAACTTGAAATTTGGCTCGAGCATTGATTATGTCAAAAATAGGAAAAGTTAATGGGTCCGAAATCGATTATTCAATTCTAAGCGCCAAAGAATTAGCGTCCAAATTTTATGTACGGAATCTAATTCTCTCATTTTCTGATGTCATAGATAGATAGATAGATAGATAGATAGATAGATAGACTGTATGCAATAACCCTGGATGTCTGACAGCCAAATTTCAAGTTTCTATGACATTGGGAAGTGAGAAAATTAGATTCCGTACGTAAAATTTGGACGCTAAGTCTTTGGCGCTTAGAATTGAATATTCAAGTTGGGACCTATTAGCTTTTCCTATTTATGACATAATCAATGGCTGTGCCAAATTTCATGTTTCTACGACATCGGGAAGTGAGAGAATTAGTGGCAATGATGGAAATCAAACGATCGATGTGGGGGGGGGGGTCGTAACTGTCGACGACGCACGCACGCACGCCATTTATCGTAGCATAAATGTACTATGCCTATAATCTTCCCAGGAGTGTACTCAACAACTTCCCAAAGTTTCATGGCGATCGTATGAATGGTGTAGTAGCGCATAAAGGACAAACAGACAGACAGACAGACATACATTCAATTTTATATATATAGAAGATTAGATTCCAACAACTTCTAGAGGAGGGATCTTACTGACAATGAGTGTATATATATACTCCTTCTAGGGGAGGGATTGGTTGTTGACAATGACTGTATGTACAGCCCCCTGGCATTAATGGCACTTTAGACTAAATAACAATACATGGTAAGCATTGGAGTGGAGATCCCCCTGCAGACCCTAGTAGCAAAACTAACTAACTTAAAGCTAAAACGGAGGAATTCTCTAAAGTTCCCAGTACACTTCTTCCATGTCACGGCCAGCTCTTCGCCAGACAAAATCACAGGAAGCCGTTAAAAGCTTTGAAGCATCATATCTCCCTTCGATGACAAGTGGCGTCTCAGTGGATTACTTACCACCTTATCATCACTTTTGGGTACAATTGGATAAGTGGCGTTTTGTGTCGGGAACCAAGATATAGTTACCAAAGGGAGTTCAGTCTGTGTCAAAGCCCGATATGGCCGAAGAGTTATCCCGTAGGGCGCCAACACTGATTTTTTTTGTTATTTTGAACTCTAGTTGTTACTTTCACTCTCAATTGGTCATTTCTGTGTAGCTTCTCTATTTAGCAGACTATGGAACGTGAGATGGAAGATGCAATAAGTGTGCGACTGAATATACAAGGAGGGCAGTAAGACCCAAGGCAGCAGAGCTGAAGAATGTTGTCTTTGTTACAGTTGTGCGTTCTCCTAGGAACGTGACGACACTTTATTATGTGACAAAAGACAACGCAGCGAATCTGGACATTGTACAGAAACAGAAAATCCCATCTCACAAACATTTGATGTGCGACACAACATGACGGCGTGTTGTCATAGAAACACAGTCAGGCAGAAAATGGCACACAGATCACTACAACATCGCACGCAGTTATAAGAAGAAAGCGACCAATACTCGGGGTACAATGGAGGTAATTATGGAGTTATACTGATCTGATGTTCTCTTCAATCATTACAGTTATACAACATACCAGAGACGTAGGGAGACAACATGGAGGCACCGCCGCTGAAACATGGGGCAAAAATTAGACAAAGATTAATGGCACCAACCAAAGTGGAGGCAAAGGGGAATGGAGAAAGGCAAGGAAATTAAAGGGATTGTCCAATTCTAAACTACTGATGGTCTACCTTTGGATAGGTCATCAATAGTAGATTGGTGAGGGTTTTCTGCACAGGACCTCTGCCAATTAGCTGTTTGTTAGGCTGGTACATTCATGTACTGAGTTTATTTCTGCAAGAAGCAGACAGCTCTGTTCCACTGCAGTGGTGAGGCTTGGTATTGAACACCATGTGTTCATTCATTTCAATGGGAACTTGGCCTACAATACCAAATTGGGCCACTGCAGTGGGAATAGAGCTGTATGCTTCCTGTGAAAAGTAGCTCAGTGCAGGAGGTCACCAGTGCATTGAACAGCTGATTGGTGGAGGTTCCAGATGGTGGACCTCCATGTGTCTACCATTGATGACCAATCCTGGGGATAGACCATCAGTAGTTTACAATCCCTTTAAATGGCAAAAAAAATGTGCTGATGGAAATTCAAAAAAAGGAGTAACACGAGTGAACTGAGGGAAACGGTTTACACCTACATGAGCGCTTTTCTGCTGGTGTGTGGATGGATTGGTCGGGTGGAAGGCACGTATCCCAGCCAGTCAGCATTTGTCTGAACACATGCATCCCGGCTCCTCACAGAGGCTGAAGGTGTCTCTGGTCATGTCGGCGGTTCCTACTTGTTCCACAGGACAGATACGTGTAATCTGGGATGTTGGTTATATCGGACTCCTGACTAGCAGCTATTTATGCATCGGTGTATCATGCAGTTTTCAAAGTACTTATGTAGCATCTAACTCAGCATTTATTATTATACATCATTATTATATACATTTCTACCATTATTCCCGTTTCCAACTAGGGAGAGACAGAGTTGTCCCAGGTTCCTGTCATGGGGTCACCCTCATTAGGGTGAGTACTCCGCTTTTAGGTAGGGTCTCCTCCCATTAGTAGGATAGGGTCAGATTTCCCCTTCCCACTTTTTGATTTGTTGTATTAATGTTTTGTTATCTGTATTGGAAAATCGTGTGCATATCCGACCTTATAATATGTTATGTCCAATCCGGACGAGGTGTTTTGGGTCCCACTCAGACATAGCAGAAAAAAAAACTCATAGAAAGAATAAAGAAAACTGCAGCGAAGAAAATCAATGAAGAAACGAAAAATGGACAGAAAGGGATAACAAAGGCGGAAAAGAAAAGAAAGTGAAAGAAGAAGGCATGAAAAGAAACAAGAAAAGGGGAAAACAAATGGAAAAGTAAGGAAGATGAGAAGAGAAGGAAAGAAAGGAAAAGGGAGGAAAGGAGAGGAAATGGAAAGGTAAGATAAGGAAAGGGAGGAAAAGTAAAGGAAAAATTAGTGAAACAAAAAAAAAGAGGAAAGAGGAAAAAGAAAAGGAGAAAGCAAGGATATAGAAAGATAATAAAGTTGGTAGGAAAGAAAATTAAGTGGAAATGGAGGAAAACAATTCAGTGAAGACATGAGTGGCTTTTATTCCTAGGCTTTAAATAAACAGCAAAACATTTTTCTTAGAGTCCATTTACACGCAAAGATAATTGTTCAAAAGATAGGTTTTGAGCGATTGTTTGGTGTAAGCTGCTAATAGACACTAATTTCCATTAGCAGTTTATCACCTTCATTTGCATGTTAATGAACTTCCAGGAGCCGTATTTAGAGAACAGCAGGTCGTCTGTTCTCTACATGCAGCTCTATTGTTCTGCCATTGTATACAATGTAATCAGCACTCCCGTGGAGAATTCAGCACCATGGACAGCAAACACAGCATGCGGTCTGTGTTATCTTCACTCCAGCTGAACCATGGATTTTATGCACAGCTAAAAGTCATCGTTCAGCTGAAGAGTGAAAGATGGGAGCATTTACACACAACGATTATTGCTCAAACGATGGCTTTTGAGCGAATTTTGAGCAATAATCATTGTGTGTAAAATTAATAATTGACCATCAAAAATATAGAACATCTCAGTTGTGGGATGTGAACTTTATCTAAAACCAAAGCCAGCAGGACTTTATTATTTTTCTTTTTGTTTTGCTTTAACAGATAAAACCAAACTAAGTTCTGCAATTTACCTTCAGAGTTTTTGCATACAATATCATGAAGTATCATTACCTGACCTTTACCGCTGCCTTCACTGCTGCCTTCACACCATTAATAGACTTTACTAAATCCCAGCAGGTTGCTATATGCTTCAAATCAAAGCTCCCACTTTCCACATGCATCGAAGAGACTATTAGTTTTATTTTTGAGAGGAGAAAATTGTTTTGTCTGCTGAGACTTTTTGTTCTTTATCAAGGTCATTACAAGGTTTTATGTTGAGGAATTAAAGACGGTCATTTCATTAATGTGGGACTAGGTGGGCCCAGATATTCCAGGTCATCACTCCCGACACGTACAACACATAGTATGGGATTGCAGTGGATACAAAGTTGCAACCTATGTAACAAAATGCTTTTGATTGTTTCTTTTAGTAAAGTTAAGATGGAAAAGATTTTTTTTTAAACTTTTTCCTTTGCAAAACAACTCTGGTAGATGAGGTCCACCCAGGGCCGTGCGGGTGCGGCACTTACAAGAAAGATAGAGCAAGTCCTATCTATTCTCGGGTGTAGCATTCACACCCAAGAAAAGAGCTGGTGCAAACGAAACACTTAAAATCAATGGTTTTGTTTCATCCCGTTATGCAGATGTGATTATCACGGCCGCATAATGGGACATAAACACGCCCATCTGTTTAAGCCCTTAGTTGCAGAAAATCCGCATTTTGGGGCTTCTACAGATGGGCCTATGCATTCTAGTGCGTGCCAAGTGCAGCGTACTTGCATTGTGAACAAGGCACTTCTACGTGCGTGAATACACCCATGTGAAGGAGCGTAAGGGTGCCTTCACACTTGCAAGAAAATTGTGCAATTTTTAAGCGACGCGATTGTGCAAGAAAACGCAGAATTATGGAACCCATGCTATTCAATGGCTTCATTGCCATTTGCAATCTTTTCTGTCTGTCGTGAGATTTGAAAATCGCTGCCTGCCCTATCTTTTCTTGCCCATGCTTCCCTATGGAGTCTCCGATTTATCGCATCACAACCCATAAAATTAGGAAGCTCCTGCGATGTGATGTGTTTTTAACATTAGAAATTAATATTATCTTTTGTGCAAAAAAAGTCAGGAAAATGCATCACTGATGCTTAAAAGCCGCGTGAACAAAAAATGTGATTTTGCTGTGATTTTCTAGCAGCGATATTGCACTCGCTAGTGTGAAGAAGCCCTTATAGTGCAACCATTGTGGATAAGATTTTAAGAAATCTTATCCCCATGTGGGGAAAAAATCAGCTTTCGGGGCTTAAACATATGACCATGTTTTTTTTCCCGGCTGCATAACAGGACAAAATGAAATCACTGACTTCAGTTGATTTCAGTGATTTCATTTTGACTATTCTAAACCGTTAATTGTGCGGGCGAGAAAAGATAGGCCCCGCCTTCTATATAGTATTAACTACGTGACAGTTATCTTCCTGCATTTTTCCTCAAACTGCTGCGCTATGGTGCGGACTTTGAATGGCCGGTGAAAAACCTCGTTCATGGGCAACTATGCTCCATGCTGGCGGGCGTAGTTGTGCCTAGGGTTGTCTGAAACCACTCCGACCATGGCAGCTGCCGGCAGCAGTCACTAAGCATTGAACAGACCTGGCTCCCAAGCCCGCTCCATACACCTTTAGTGACCGCGCGGCTCTTACATGATGCGGTTGGGAAGCATTTGGTTAAAATGTTTTTATTCTGCAGATTGAAAAAAGCTGCATCTGGTATTACCGAAATCGTATTGTATCGAGCTTGAGAATAATGGTTACATGGCATTTATCGCGCACGGTGAATGCTGGGGGGATAAAAAAAGAGGGAAAGAAAGCAATATTGGAATTTCTGGGTTTTCTTCCATCCACCAAAACAATAAAAGTTAAACAATACATTATATGGATCCTGAAACAGTACCATTAAAAACTACAACTCATCCCACAAACCACGAGCTGTCGGAGTTATGTGGGAGAAACAATAATATATTATGGCCCTTACAGAGTAGAAACGAAAAAAACACATGCTTGGTCATTAAAGGGGTCGCAGCAAGATTGCAAGTTCCATAGGAAAGGGGATAACTTGCTGATCGGTGGGAGTTTCACTGCTAAGACCACCGCCAGTCTTGAGATCAGGGGTTCCGTGCCCCCCATCCCCCCCGGTTGTGGGGTTACTGCACCCCCTCCACCCCTCCCCCTCCCTTCTTCCCGCAGTCAGGAGGAGTCTGAATGGATCACTGGTCATCTGAAAAATGCACTGGCCATCTTGGAAGAACAAAGTTGCCCCAGAAACTGGCAGATTTGGGGGACAGAGGCACCAAGGAAGAGTGCCTGGTAACATTACTCCCCTCACCGCCGTCCGTCTAATCTTTATCTTTGGATTGGAGGGTGGCTTTAAGAGAAGGAATAGCAATGCAGCAGTGCAGAACCTCGTCACTGACCAGTTAGTACCAATGTGCTCAACAATATTCACTTACGGGCGGTAAGACGCCAACATCTCATTGATTTCTATTGGGCCACCCACACCTGCGTTTTTTTCTGCTTGCATTATTTTGCCATTGTTTTTTGTTTGTTTTTGGATTTTACAGTGTTAGGGCTTATTTACACGGGTGTATATCAGCCAGCCATGAAAACGGACGGCCGATATACGCTACCGTGGGATGCACAGTGTGGCCTATATGCAGGGGGCAGGGGGAGACAGCCCTTCCCACCTCTCTCCGCCCCTTGCACTGTTTACAATGGGAGGGGCATGAGGGGTGGGGCTTAGGTCCACCCCATCCCACCCCTCCCATTGCAAACAGTGGCAAGGGGTGGAGAGGAGAAGAGAAGGGGGAGGGAGTTTAGCAGTCATGCTGCTAAACTCCCTCCCACCTTTTATCTCCTGCAGCTGTCATTGGGGAGCCAACATGTAGGCGCCCAACAGGGTTCATTTATGCTGCGGAGATACGCCCCTGTGCACTAATGCATTGTAAACCAATGCATCAGAAGGGCAGCGTATATCGTCTGGGGCGTGAAAACCCGGCCAACATATGCCCTGAGAATAAGCCCTTAATCATACATCATAAATAACACAATATTTTTTTTCTGTGGGTTAGTAAGATTACAACAATATCCAAATTATATAAAGTTTTTTAGTTTTTTTTTTCACTTTTGCACACTAAGGGCTCCTCCTCACTAGGGTTTATTTAACTCTGCGATATCGCTGCGTTTATTTAAAGAGGTTGTCCCGCGCCGAAACGGGTTTTTTTTTTTTTTTCAATAGCCCCCCCGTTCGGCACGAGACAAACCCGATGCAGGAATAAAAAAAAAAAAACGGCCAGTACTTACCCGCATCCCCGCGCTCCGGTGACTTCTTACTTACCTAAGTAAGATGGCCGCCGGGATCTTCACCCACGGTGCACCATGCGGTGCACCGTGCGGTCCATTGCCGATTCCAGCCTCCTGATTGGCTGGAATCGGCACACGTGACGGGGCGGAGCTACGAGGAGCCGCTCTCCGGCACGAGCAGCCCCATTCAGAAAGGAAGAAGACCGGACTGCGCAAGCGCGTCTAATCGGGCGCTTAGACGCTGAAAATTAGACGGCACCATGGAGACGAGGACGCCAGCAACGGAGCAGGTAAGTGAATAACTTCTGTATGGCTCATATTTAATGCACGATGTACATTACAAAGTGCATTAATATGGCCATACAGAAGTGTATACCCCCACTTTGTTTCGCGGGACAACCCCTTTAATGCAAATGTCAATGGGACTTTCTAATGTTAAAATCAAATCGCACAAAATCGCTTAGCACAAACTTCATTTGCTTCACCTTTCGGCACACGATCGTGTCTTATCCAACTATATATATGTTGAAAAAGGCACGATCATGTGCCGAAACACGTAGCAAATAAAGACTTATGGATGAAACCTGAGCGAGGCTCCCATATGTGAGAACTGCTCTCCTCCAAGTCACACTGAGCGCGGGGATTATCTCCATTCTCTGATTTGACTCCATTACAAGCCTCTGGTTATTCAGTAGGCTTACACCCCAGACGTCTCTCCATCTACCGGTTGGATCGTGGACCTAGAGGAATGATCTACATGTATACCTGGATACAAGGTGCCGATGGGATTTCCCTAACCAGGGGTAACCCATCGTGCACCAGGTGAGTCAATCTACCACCTTTGTTTGGCTCAGGTAAGTGGACAAGTCGTTTGTTTAATCACATCACAAGGCGCATTCTTATATACGTTTTGTCACAGAAGCACAAACTTGCGATTTTTGTGCTATGCGATTTGAACATTAAAAAAGCCCCATTGACATTTGCATTAAAAAACGCAGCGATATCGCAGCGTTAAAAAAATGCTAGTGTGTAGAAGCGCTTAAACACCCTTTTTTTGGAAAATATATACTTTTGTATTTTTGCATCGCTGCATTCAAAGTTCCAAACAATTTTTATTTTTCTATGGACAAAAGTCTGTGAAGTTGTTTTTTGTGTGACAAGCTGTTGTTTTTATTGATACCATTTTGAGGTACGTATGACTTTTTTCATCATTTTCTTCGCATTTTTTGGGAGGCAAAATGAATAAAAACAGCATTTTGGCTGAATTTTTGACCTTTTTTTTTTACAGTGATGGCCGTGCAAGAAAAATGTGTTCAATTTATTGTACAGGTCATTAATGATGCCATGATACAATTTTTTTCTTTAAACAGAGACGGCAAAGTGCACAAAAAAGGTTTTATTATTATTAGTTACAATTTTGTACATGTGTTTTTTTTACTATTTTTATTTTTTTACATTTCTTCTGTCCCTATAGGGGACTTGAACCTGTGAGCCAAAAAACACTATGATAATACATTGCAGTACTGCTGTACTGCAATGTATTATCCCTAATAATAGTGACCATAGGCCATAGCAGACCCAGAGTCTGACATCTGGTTGTCATGGCAACTCATCAGCCCTTCACAATTACTTGGCCAAGGGCCAGTGATGTCACAGAGGGAGTGGACTCTCTCTGTGAACCCTTTGCATGCCACATTCAACATTGTTCGCAGCATGTAAGGTATTAACAGCGGGAATCCGTGTTCTCACCGATCCCTGTTGTTACTGCAGGAGACCAGCTGTCAGTCACAGATCCCACACCATTCACAGGACATAAGTGTTCGCCCTGCGGAGGGAGCTGCTTCCCATCCAAAGCATACATTTACACCCTGTGGTGGGAAGGCTTAATATATTTATTTCATTGGGTGGCACCTGGGGGTGTACATTATAATAAATTTAATAGGCCATATGCAGCCACGCCCCTAAAGCAAGTCTCCACCCACTTCTTGAAAAAGTGGCGAAGTATCATGTAAAAGCCCTAAAAGTCACAAATTGTCCTATGTGCCAAAATTGCAACTTTTGTATGCCAGAAAACTAGTATAAAAAAGTATAACAGATAAGCCGTAAGGTGGGTACAAGGCCACGGCGCACTTTTAATTATTCTAAATGTGATTCTCAGAAAGACCAGATCTCGTCTGCTGCCTCATTCAGCGGGAATTAATTTTCTGCCTTGTGTCGGGTAATTGGCCATTTTTGCCTTTTCACAAGCTAAATATTGAGCCCAGTGGACTCCGGCTCTGTTTTCCTAGCAATGTACATTCCGCTGCCTGAGGAGAGCCTTTTCACGGCCCTAAAACAAACGAAGGCTCGGCTTCCAATTAGTCATGATTTATTATAAGTAAATTAAAATAATTGATGTGGCTGCACCATCGCGGCTTTTAATTGGAAAGCCACAAAAGCTCAGGATCAGATTTGAACATTTTTTTTTCATCTCCAGGAGAAATAGCAAATTCACCTCAGCCGTTTCACCTATCATTGGGTCGCATTGATTTCTGCAGGAGAACTCATTTTTCATCTCCACTATGAGAACTAGACAAGGCGCGCTGCTATTAAGCTATCAATAGCCATATTGGAGATATATGTAAAGAAAGTCGACACGTTGCACCTGAAACGAACCATGCAAGCGCCGGCTACAGGTAATTAGAGGGTCTGATGACTGACAATTTACCTAAGCTTTATATACAAAGGTTCGGTTCACATGGGGACATCAAGGCAAATATAGCATGTAATAGGTAATGGGGCACTGATATAACAAGTGTCAAAAATGGCGCAAAGTGTATTTATTCAATAGGGTGCTCATGCTCTCTTCAACCCTAAATGGAAGAACCCTGCTTCACCTCTAACAGTTGCTTTTCCTGGGTACTAATGATGTCCCCCAAATAGCTTCTTGAGTGAGTCCTAGGGACATTATTTCAGTTACTGCGGTTCTGGGATTGCTGCCTCGCTGATAGTCTGGTGATGGTTTTAGATGTGGTTTTACACCTTCTGGCTCTGTGGTGTTTGGTGTGACGTGTTTAGTCACACCTGTGGATAATTATTAGGGCTATTTAGCCTGACTTGAGACTGAGCTGAACTGCGGTTGATTGTTTAGTCTGTCTTTGACTAGGCTAGCAGTCAGAAGCTTTCTATTGAATCGTTACTTGCTGCAGCTCAAGCTAAGTACTGCATTTGTTTGCATAGTGATTTTGGTTTTCTGGTGTTGTTTCCCTTCTACACGTGAGGTCATCTAGGGCCCGAGGCGCGCGGTCGGGGCCATCGTTATCGGGGAGATTACATTGCTTTCAGACAGGGCCCTTCCCAGTTTTCGCATTAAATATCTGTGATTGGTTCATCGAGCACTGCAGTGATTGGTTAAGCCGTAGCTCACAAGAACCAATCAGAGCCAGCACTTCGATGGAGGCAAGATTTTTGAACCCCCTGACCAGAAAGCACTGGCTAAAGACTACAAGCAAGTGCGGCAGAATTGCCAGAGAAGAAGTGCGGCGGAGCAGACAGCGCCTGTTACGCCTGGTAATGTATTGTTTTGGGGTTTTTTGTTTTTCTTTTAATGCAGTCAAGGCTTATTTCAGGGACAAACAGTAGGACTTCCTACTGTAAAAGTTGCATCACATCGCACGAAAACTGCGATTTCGTGCGATGCAATGCAGCACAAAGGAAGGCTCCCTAGGGAAACATGGGCTACAAAACATAGCAGACCGCAGCAATATTTAGCATGCTTTGACACTTTTTTTCTCGCAATGTAGCAGCATACAAAACATCCCTAATGTGAAGGAACCCACTGGAAAGCATCGGCTTCACATACATGCGATTTGTAGCGCTGTTGTATCGCAAGAAAATCGCACGATTTTGTCGCACATGTGAAAGCGGCCTTAAACTCAGGAGTTTATCTCTGCCCTTCACTACATTTATTGGAATGGCTTGCTTACCCAACTTAGACTGTTTAATGTAGGGGGCGGAGCACCAATAGTTATATAATCTATAATACAATACAAAAACTAAAAATGACAAAACCCGTTCAATGAAATAAATTGTAACAAATGTAAATGTAAATGAACGTGCAGAAAGTACATCTAATGTCTGTTTTGACCAAGTTATACATTTCCCTTTACATAGGCATATGGACCATACTGGTTATCTATATATATAAAGGTGAAAGGCCTCGCTCACTGACTCAATGACTGACTGATTCGCTGACTGACTGACTCGCCACTAATTTTGTAACTTCCTGGTGTCATATAAACATGAAATTTGGCAGGACCATTCTTTAACTTCAAAATAGGAAAAGCAAAGGAGTCACAACTTGATTATGCAATGCTAAGTGCAAAAGGATTGGCACCCCTATATAATGTACCTAATCTAATTCTGTAACTTCCCGGTGTCGTACAAACATGAAGTTTGGCATGAGCATTCTTTAGGTCCTAAATAGGAAAATTTGTTTATTCAATTTTAATTGCAAAAGTATTGGCACCCCTATGTAATGTAACTTCTCGGTGTCGTACAAGCATGAAATTTGGCGTGAGTATTCTTTAGGTCCTAAATAAGGAGACTGGGAGGGGTGGCACATTCTGCAGATGGACATCGGTACATGCAGCCTGAGGAGAATCTAATGCTCCTCTATGTGTATACATATTTTATTCCTCGGTTACTCTAAAGTAACCTTTACTTCATAAAATTTTCCGTGCAAACAACAGATAAACACCTGTATCCAATTAACTCGGGCGAGGCTGGGTATATCAGCTACTCCTTATATATACATATAACCTAGATATCTAGGTATCTTCTGTATATAATTATATATGTACAGCTGGTATAAGTTATGTATATAGTGATATGGACCATGCTGGTAGAACGTGGCGGTATAATTATATAGTCACATGCCTCGTTGCACCGCATGGTCCGCTCCCTTCCTCCACAATCAGACACCGCTGGCCAGACCAATCACGCGGCCGGCAGTGAACTGATAGACTGCTATTGTGATGCATCAAAATTGCAGTCTTTCAATGAGAAGGATGACTCGGTCCCGGGGCAGTCTGCCAGCTGCCCCGGGTAATGGCTCTACCTTCCCTGAGCGCCACCGACAGCTAGCCAGCGAGCTGTGGTGATAAGGTAGTATACTGCGGGAGCCCGGCAGGCGCTGCTAGCTAAGGGGCCAGGTTGCAATTTGTGACCCCTAGCAGTACGTCAGTGCCTGTGACATCATAAGGTCACTCCAAAAGGATTCACAATAAGAAAAATCACAAGATCTCAAAAATACAGAGGAGACTTAGTCTGCAAAAGATGAATCAACAGCAAAGGTCAGGAAAGAGTAGAAGAGATATGGGGGAATATTGACACAGGTGGAGAACAGGATGAAGAATGACCTTCTCTACAAGTGTCCTGCCAAGCCATGGAATATACACACATTCTGAAGAGTATCATGAAAACAGCTTTCTGTAATTGTAGCATGGATTCAGATCTGTTTGTGTCTTCTAATGAGCCGATACCTGACATCTCCGAACAGCAGATAATCTGACTAATAAAACATATTTACACCATTGAAAATTTAACAGGTAATTTTCTTCAGACTGACAAGTATTTCTCATTATTCCGGTCCGGGTGTGAAAGAAGTCATCAGCTTTGTTATCAAGAATAAGAATCTACAAAAGTCTAATTAGTATCGGAAAATTTATTGTGTGATCGAAGGAGAAACAACCTAACAGCTTAATAAGTGCAGAGCGGGATGTGAAGGATGCCTTATATATTGTAAGATGACATCGGGGTCAGATGATATGTGATCTTAGAAGAAATCATAGCAGGTGACAAAAATGTCTACAGGAGAAAAATCTTCATTGCCCTTATATGTCATGTTCATCCACAAATACAAAGCCATCTGCAGAGTATACGGTATACACCTGCCAGGTCACCGCATATTATAGTCTATGGTGGAGGTATCAAAAAAATGTTTTTTGTAACATAGTTTGTTAGTGCGTTCTGCGCATACCAAGATGATAAAAGAGATCTCTCTATTGTCCCCTACACACACACACACACATTATATATATATAGGGGAAAGGCAGTAGCAAAAGTGGCCTGTAGAGGGTCTCTGTGTGCACATTACTGATTTGTTGAGCTTGTCTGAAAGGGTTAACACCTGCTATGAGGGCAGGAAGCAATAAAAGTCTTGTACATAGGAGGCAGTATTATAGTAGTTATATTCTTGTACATAGGGGACAGTATTATAGTAGTTATATTCTTGTACATAGGGGGACAGTATTATAGTAGTTATATTCTTGTACATAGGGGGCAGTATTATAGTAGTTATATTCTTGTACATAGGAGGCAGTATTATAGTAGTTATATTCTGGTACATAGGGGGCAGTATTATAGTAGTTATATTCTTGTACATAGGAGGCAGTATTATAGTAGTTATATTCTGGTACATAGGGGGCAGTATTATAGTAGTTATATTCTTGTACATAGGGGCAGTATTATAGTAGTAATATTCTTGTACATAGGGGCAGTATTATAGTAGTTATATTCTTGTACATGGGGGCAATATTATAATAGTTATATTCTTGTACATAGGGGCAGTATTATAGTAGTTATATTCTGGTACATAGGAGGCAGTATTAAAGTAGTTATATTTTTGTGCATAGGGGGCAGTATTATAGTAGTTATATTCTTGTACAGAGGGGGCAGTATTATAGTAGTTATATTCTTGTACATAGGAGCAGTATTATAGTAGTTATATTCTTGTACATAGGGGCAGTATTATAGTAGTTATATTCTTGTACATAGGGGGCAGTATTATAGTAGTTATATTCATGTACATAGGGGGCAGTATTATAGTAGTTATCTTCTTGTACATAGGGGCAGTATTATAGTAGTTATATTCTGGTACATAGGAGGCAGTATTAAAGTAGTTATATTCCTGTACATAGGAGCAGTATTATAGTAGTTATATTCTTGTACATAGGAGCAGTATTATAGTAGTTATATTCTTGTACATAGGGGCAGTATTATAGTAGTTATATTCTTGTACATAGGGGCAGTATTATAGTAGTTATATTCTTGTACATAGGGGGCAGTATTATAGTAGTTATATTCTTGTACATAGAGGGCAGTATTATAGTTGTTATATTCTTGTACATAGGAGCAGTATTGTAGTAGTTATATTCTTGTACATAGGGGGCAGTATTATAGTAGTTATAATCTTGTACATAGGGGGCAGTATTATAGTAGTTATATTTTTGAACATAGGGGGCAGTATTATAGTAGTTATATTCTTGTAAATAGGAGGCAGTATTATAGTAGTTATATTCCTGTACATACCGGGCAGTATTATAGTAGTTATATTCCTGTACATAGCGGGCAGTATTATAATAGTTATATTCTTGTACATAGGGGGCAGTATTATAGTAGTTATATACTTGTACATAGGGGGCAGTATTATAGTAGCTATATTCTTGTACATAGGAGCAGTATTATAGTAGTTATATTCTTGTACATAGGGGGAAGTATTATAGTAGTTATATTCTTGTACATAGGAGGCAGTATTATAGTAGTTATATTCCTGTACATAGGGGACAGTAATATAGTAGTTATATTCTTGTACATAGGGGGCAGTATTATAGTAGTTATATTCTTGTACATAGGGGGCAGTATTATAGTAGTTATATTCTTGTACATAGGAGCAGTATTATAGTAGTTATATTCTTGTATATAGGAGCAGTATTATAGTAGTTATATTCTTGTATATAGGGGGCAGTATTATAGTAGTTATAATATTGTACATAGGGGGCAGTATTATAGTAGTTATATTTTTGAACATAGGGGGCAGTATTATAGTAGTTATATTCTTGTAAATAGGAGGCAGTATTATAGTAGTTATATTCCTGTACATACCGGGCAGTATTATAGTAGTTATATTCCTGTACATAGGAGCAGTATTATAATAGTTATATTCTTGTACATAGGGGGCAGTATTATAGTAGTTATATACTTGTACATAGGGGGCAGTATTATAGTAGCTATATTCTTGTACATAGGAGCAGTATTATAGTAGTTATATTCTTGTACATAGGGGGAAGTATTATAGTAGTTATATTCTTGTACATAGGAGGCAGTATTATAGTAGTTATATTCCTGTACATAGGGGACAGTATTATAGTAGTTATATTCTTGTACATAGGGGGCAGTATTATAGTAGTTATATTCTTGTACACAGGGGGCAGTATTATAGTAGTTATATTCTTGTATATAGGAGGCAGTATTATAGTAGTTATTTTCTTGTACATAGGGGGCAGTATTATAGTAGTTATATTCCTGTACATAGGGGACAGTATTATAGTAGTTATATTCTTGTACATAGGGGGCAGTATTATAGTAGTTATATTCTTGTAAATAGGAGGCAGTATTATAGTAGTTATTTTCTTGTACATAGGGGGCAGTATTATAGTAGTTATATTCTTGTACATAGGGAATAGTATTACAGTAGTTTTATTCTTGTACATCGGGGGCAGTATTAAAATAGGTTTATTCTTGTACATAGGGGGCAGTATTATAGTAGTTACATTCTTGTACATAGGGAGCAGTATTATAGTAGTTATATTCTTGTACATAGTGGGCAGTATTAGAGTAGTTATATTCTTGTACATAGGGGGCAGCATTATAGTAGTTATATTCTTGTACATAGGGAGCAGTATTATAGTAGCTATTTTCTTGTACATGGGGGCAGTATTATAGTAGTTATATTCTTGTACATAGGGAGCAGTATTATAGTAGTTATTTTCTTGTACATAGGGGGCAGTATTATAGTAGTTATATTCTTGAACATAGGGAATAGTATTATAGTAGTTATATTCTTGTACATAGGGAGCAGTATTATAGTAGTTATTTTCTTGTACATAGGGGGCAGTATTATAGTAGTTATATTCTTGAACATAGGGAATAGTATTATAGTAGTTATATTCTTGTACATAGGGAGCAGTATTATAGTAGTTATTTTCTTGTACATAGGGGCAGTATTATAGTAGTTATATTCTTGAACATAGGGAATAGTATTATAGTAGTTATATTCTTGTACATAGGGAGCAGTATTATAGTAGTTGCATTCTTGAACATAGGAGCAGTATTATAGTAGTTATATTCTTGTACATAGGAGCAGTATTATAGTAGTTATATTCTTGTACATAGGGGGCAGTATTATAGTAGTTATATTCTTGTACATAGGGGGCAGTATTATAGTACTTATATTCTTGTACATAGGGGCAGTATTATAGCAGTGATATTCTTGTACATAGGGGGCAGCATTATAGTAGTTATATTCTTGTACATAGGGAGCAGTATTATAGTAGTTATTTTCTTGTACATGGGGGGCAGTATTATAGTAGTTATATTCTTGTACATAGGATGCAGTATTATAGTAGTTATATTCTTGTAAATAGGAGGCAGTATTATAGTAGTTATTTTCTTGCACATAGGGGGCAGTATTATAGTAGTTATATACTTGTACATAGGGGGCAGTATTATAGTAGTTATATTCTTGTACATAGGGGCAGTATTATAGTAGTTATTTTCTTGTACATAGGGGCAGTATTATAGTAGTTATATTCTTGTACATAGGGGGCAGTATTATAGTAGTTATATTCTTGTACATAGGGAGCAGTATTATAGTAGTTGTATTCTTGTACATAGGAGCAGTATTATAGTAGTTATATTCTTGTACATAGGGGCAGTATTATAGTAGTTATATTCTTGTACATAGGATGCAGTATTATAGTAGTTATATTCTTGTACATAGGGAGCAGTATTATAGTAGTTGTATTCTTGTACATAGGAGCAGTATTATAGTAGTTATATACTTGTGCATAGGGGGCAGCATTATAGTAGTTATATTCTTGTACATAGGGAATAGTATTACAGTAGTTATATTCTTGTACATCGGGGGCAGTATTAGAATAGTTATATTCTTGTACATAGGGGGCAGTATTATAGTAGTTATATTCTTGTACATAGGAGACAATATTATAGTAGTTATATTGTAGTACATAGGAGTCAACATTATAGTAGTTGTATTCTTGTACATAGGAGCAGTATTATAGTAGTTATATTCTTGTAAATAGGAGGCAATATTATAGTAGTTATATTCTTGCACATAGGGGGCAGTATTATAGTAGTTATATTCTTGTACATAGGGAGGCGGTATTATAGTAGTTATATTCTGTACATAGGGAGCAGTATTATAGTATTTATATTCTTGTACATAGGGGACAGCATTAAAGTAGTTATATTCTTGTACATAGGGAGCAGTATTATAGTAGTTATTTTCTTGTACATGGGGGGCAGTATTATAGTAGTTATATTCTTGTACATAGGATGCAGTATTATAGTAGTTATATTCTTGTAAATAGGAGGCAGTATTATAGTAGTTATTTTCTTGTACATAGGGGGCAGTATTATAGTAGTTATATACTTGTACATAGGGGGCAGCATTATAGTAGTTATATTCTTGTACATAGGGAGCAGTATTATAGTAGTTATTTTCTTGTACATGGGGGGGCAGTATTATAGTAGTTATATTCTTGTACATAGGGAGCAGTATTATAGTAGTTATATTCTTGTACATAGGGGGCAGTATTATAGTAGTTATATTCTTGTACATAGGGGGCAGCATTATAGTAGTTATATTCTTGTACATAGGGAGCAGTATTATTGTAGTTATTTTCTTGTACATGGGGGGCAGTATTATAGTAGTTATTTTCTTGTACATAGGGGGCAGTATTATAGTAGTTATATTCTTGTACATAGGATGCAGTATTATAGTAGTTATATTCTTGTACATAGGGAGCAGTATTATAGTAGTTGTATTCTTGTACATAGGAGCAGTATTATAGTAGTTATATACTTGTACATAGGGGGCAGCATTATAGTAGTTATATTCTTGTACATAGGGAGCAGTATTATAGTTGTTATTTTCTTGTACATGGGGGGCAGTATTATAGTAGTTATATTCTTGTACATAGGGAGCAGTATTATAGTAGTTATTTTCTTGTACATAGGGGGCAGTATTATAGTAGTTATATTCTTGTACATAGGGAATAGTATTACAGTAGTTATATTCTTGTACATCGGGGGCAGTATTAGAATAGTTATATTCTTGTACATAGGGGGCAGTATTATAGTATTTATATTCTTGTACATAGGAGACAATATTATAGTAGTTATATTGTTGTACATAGGAGGCAACATTATAGTAGTTATATTCTTGTACATAGGAGCAGTATTATAGTAGTTATATTCTTGTAAATAGGAGGCAATATTATAGTAGTTATATTCTGGTACATAGGGGGCAGTATTATAGTAGTTATATTCTTGTACATAGGGAGGCAGTATTATAGTAGTTATATTCTGTACATAGGGAGCAGTATTATAGTATTTATATTCTTGTACATAGGGGACAGCATTATAGTAGTTATATACTTGTACATAGGGAGCAGTATTATAGTAGTTATTTTCTTGTACATGGGGGGGCAGTATTATAGTAGTTATATTCTTGTACATAGGGGGCAGTATTATAGTAGTTATATTCTTGGACATAGGGAGCAGTATTATAGTAGTTATTTTCTTGTACATAGGGGGCAGTATTATAGTAGTTATATTCTTGTACATAGGGGGCAGTATTATAGTAGTTATATTCTTGTACATAGGGGGCAGTATTATAGTAGTTATATTCTTGTACATAGGGGGGCAGTACTATACCACTTATATTCTTGTACATAGAGGCAGTATTATTGTAGTTTTATCCTTGTACATAGGGGGCAGTGTTATAGTAGTTATATTCTTGTACATAGGGGGCAGTATTATAGTGGTTATAGTCTGGTAGATAGGAGCAGTATTTTAGTATATTAATTCTTGTACATTGGAGCAGTATTAGAGTAGTTATATTCTTCCACATAGGAGGCAGTATTATAGTAATTATATTCTTGTACACAGGGGGCAGTATTATAGTAGTTATATACTTTTACATCGAGGACAGTATTATAGTCGTTTTATTCTTGTACATAGGAGGCAGTGTTATAGTAGTTAGATTCTTGTACATAGGGGGCAGTATTATAGTAGTTATATTCTTGCACATAGGGAGCAGTATTAGAGTAATTATATTCTTGTACATAGGGGGCAGTATTATAGTAGTTATATTCTTGCACATAGGAGGCAGTTTTATAATAATTGTATTCTTGTACACAGGGGGCAGTATTATAGTAGTTATATTCTTGTACATCGAGGACAGTATTATAGTCGTTTTATTCTTGTACATAAGGGACAGTATTATAGTAGTTTCATTCCAGTACATAGGGGGCAGTATTATAGTAGTTATGTTCTTGTACATAAGAGCAGTATTATAGTAGTTATATTCTTGTACATAGGGGGCAGTATTATAGTAGTTATATTCTTGTACATAGTGGGCAGTATTATAGTAGTTATATTCTTGTACATAACCGCAGTATTATAGTAGTTATATTCTTGTACATAGGAGGCCGTATTATAGAAGTTATATTCTTGTACATAGCAGCAGTATTATAGTAGTTTTATTCTTGTACATAGCGGGCAGTATTATAGAAGTTATATTCTTGTACATAGGGGGCAGTATTATAGTAGTTATATTCTTGTACATAGCAGCAGTAATATAGTAGTTATATTCTTGTACATAGCGGGCAGTATTATAGTAGTTATATTCTTGTACTTAGGGGGTAGTATTGTAGTAGTTATATCCTTGTATATAGGGGGCAGTATTATAGTAGTTATATTCTTGTACATAGGAGGCAGTATTATAGAAGTTATATTCTTGTACATAGCAGCAGTATTATAGTAGTTTTATTCTTGTACATAGCGGGCAGTATTATAGTAGTTATATTCTTGTACATAACCGCAGTATTATAGTAGTTATATTCTTGTACATAGGGGGCAGTATTATAGTAGCTATATTCTTGTACATAGGAGGCCGTATTATAGAAGTTATATTCTTGTACATAGCAGCAGTATTATAGAAGTTTTATTCTTGTACATATCGGGCAGTATTATAGAAGTTATATTCTTGTACATAGCGGGCAGTATTGTAGTAGTTATATCCTTGTATATAGGGAGCAGTATTATAGTAGTTATATTCTTGTACATAGGGGGCAGTATTATAGTAGTTATATTCTTGTACATAGGGGGCAGTATTATAGTAGTTATATTCTTGTACATAGGGGGCAGTATTATAGTAGTTATATTCTTGTACATAGGGGGCAGTATTATAGTAGTTATATTCTTGTACATAGGAGGCAGTATTATAGTAGTTATATTCTTGTACATAGGAGCAGTATTATAGTAGTTAGATCCTTGTACATAGGAGGCAGTATTATAGTAGTTATATTCTTGTACATAGGGGGCAGTATTATTGTAGTTATATTCTTGTACATAGGTGGCAGTATTATAGTAGTTATATTCTTGTACATAGTAGGCAGTATTATAGGAGTTATACTCTTTTACATAGAGAGCAGTATTATAGTAGTTATATTCTTGTACATAGTGGGCAGTATTATAGTAGTTATATTCTTGTACATAGGGGGCAGTATTATAGTAGTTATATTATTGTACATAGGAGCAGTATTATAGTAGTTATATTCTTGTACATAGGAGGCAGTATTATAGTAGTTATATTCTTGTACATAGGGGGCAGTACTATAGTAGTTCTATTCTTGTACATAGGAGCAGTATTATAGTAGTTATATCCTTGTATATAGGGGGCAGTATTATAGTAGTTATAATCTTGTACATAGAAGGAAAGATTATAGTAGTTAGCTGCTGCAGCTGGCTGCTGTTCAGCTTCCTCCCCCAGTGTATATAGCGGCCTAAAGATAGGGCAGAAACGGTCGACAATGTTCTGTCTTTTGCGTTGCAACGTTTTTACACAGCTAAAAATCGGTCATCTGAATGAATTCATTGGAATCTAATGCTTCAGACGGTCGCAATGTTTTATCGTGACTAAATTAGCCACGTAAAAACGCTCATGTGTATAAGGTCTATTGGTGCATGTGGACAATCGCTGTTCTTATCCATTTAACTCCTGGAACTAGGTCCTTATGCGATTATTGTAACTACCTATCTCGGGCCTGAACCTCACTCAGACTTCAATTAAGCCTAAATTAAATCTGAACATGCAGATAATTAAAAAATAATTGGCTTAATCTTTATTGTTGTAAATCTCGGAACGTTGCGCAGCGTTTTATTATAAAATCCAATGTGTATAATTATCATTCTAAAGAGACGGTCGGTTCAGATATCACAATAAAAAAAATCATAATAATAATGAAATTCTTCCATGAAATGTTGTGACAAGCGAACAGAAACAATATTTAGAATTAATGAAACATCATCATCATTAGGGAGACGTGACAACGCTCCGAGAGTGCAGATCCCCAATTACGTGACAATATCTCCAGCTCATTGCCGGCCATCTCTGCTCCTCTTTACATGACTCCTCATTATTAGCACGTTTTATAATTATTCCAATAAAGACTGTTACGTGCGACACATCATTGCGCTTGTATAAAATTCTGTCTCCCCGTGACCAATATAATCGTCCTTACTTCTCCAGAATCTCAATAACCGTTTTATCTATGTCTCATGGTAATGTGGGAATGGGCGCTAGTACAATGCCTCTCGCTTTGGCTTATATCCCCCAGTCATTGTTACACGATCTGTTAAAAGGTCTTACTTCGACTTGCAGGAATGCTGCCTTCCAATAGATGGCGCTGCAGAGGCATTGTATCATCTCCTATTTACATACTAAATTTTCCAGAGGAGCATGCATAGCCTTATGAGTCTCCTCCCATTTACTAGGTGCTCTACACAAGGCGAAACTGTATCCCTCCTGACAATGGTAATGTGCAAGCAGAAGGCATTATGCACATGGGTGTACTACGGCTCAGTGCACCCCCTACGATGCATGTTACTGTAATATAGCACCTGCAGAACTCTATGGTTCCATACTGTACATCTGGCCATACTGGGACCATAATACCTCATGGGGTTCTTCTTGCTCACGGTGAACTGAGCTTGGTTCTAGGGCTGTATTTATGTTATAAACTTGGTTCTGGTAATGTATCTATGCATTGAGTTTGGTTTGTGCTGTATTTGTGGTATGTTGTTGGTTCTATATTCTATTTATGTACTGAGCTTGGTTCTGGGATTCTATTTATATGAACTTGGTTTTGGTAATGCAAGTATGTATTGAGTTTGGTTTGTGCTATATTTGTGTTATGAGCTTGGTTATAGTGCTGTATTGATGGTATGACCTTGGTTCTGGTGCTGTATTTATGTTGGTCCAGGGATTTATTCTGACTAGATGTATTTATGGTATGACCTTGGTCCTAGTATTGTATTTATGTATTGAGCTTGGTTCTGGTGCTGTATTTATGTTGATCCAGGGATTTATTTTGACTGCCAGACAAGATGTAGTCAGGAAGGAATTTTTTTCCCTAAAGTGAAGAACACCTCATGTTTTGTTTGTTTTTTTTGCCTTCCTGTGTATCAACATTGTGGGATAATAGACTGAAATGGATGGACATATATGTTTTTTCAACCTTACACATTATGTTACTATACCTCCAGCCATACTGGGATCATACTATATCATTGCACGAGTCACGAAGATATGACATGTACCTTCAGGTGCCATATTGCTTAGATTTAACCCCTTCCCGCTCCTGGACGTACCTGGTACGTCATGGCAGCCTGGTACTTCCCGCAACATGACGTACCTGGTACGTCCTGGAGATAGCACGGGATCACATAAGATCCCGCACTATCCCGCAGCGGGAGCCGGCTGTCAGTCACAGCCGGCGTTCCGCTCCAACAGCGGGGGGACATCGGAGATGCGCCCGCCGCTGTTAACCCCTTCCCTGCCGCGATCTAAGTAGATCGCGGCAGGGAAAGAGTTCACAGAGGGATCGCGATCCCTGTGTGTCTCCGGCCGGAACTCGCGATGTTATTGCGAGAGCCCGGCCTGTCACCATGGCAACAGGACACCAGACACTGGCGTCCTGTATTGCCTGTGCCTATAATCGCTGTACAAGCGATAAGGCATGGCAGAGCAGTAGCTTTGCCATGCCTTATGACAGCGATCATAGGCACAGTGATGTAAGTCCCTCAGAGGGACTCAAATAGTATAAAAAAAAGAAAAGAAAAGTGTAAAAAAAAGAAAAATGTAAAAAAAAAAATGTAAAAAACCCCTTTTTTATGCTTTTTCTAATATTAGCATAAAAAAAGGGAAAAAAAACTAAAACCCCACATATTGGGTATTGACGCGTCCATAACAACGTGTACAAAAAGTTGAACACACTTTTTATTTTGTACGACAAAAAGCGTAAAAAAAAACGCTAAAAAACAGAGGCAAAATGCTAATTTTTAGCATTTTGCCTCACAAAAAATGCAATAAAAGTGATCAAAAAAGCCGTACATTTCCCAAAATGGTACCAATAAAAACTACAGCTCGTCTCGCAAAAAATAAGCCCTTAAAGAGCTCCGTACATAGAAAAATAAAAAAGTTACATGACTTTGAATGCAGCTATAGAGAAAAAAAAAAGATTTCCAAAAAAAGGGGGTTTTATTGCAAAAAAGTGTAAAAACCTAAAAAAAATATAACAATTTTGGTATCGTTGTTACCGTACCGACCCGCAGAAAAAATTTAGTGTGTCATTTATGCTGTATGATTACCGCTGTAAAAAAAAAAAAAAAATCTATGGCAGAATTGATGCGTTTTCTCTCCCTGTTATCATTAAAAAAAAAAAAAAAAAAATTTACGATATTGTCTATATACCCAAAAGTGGCACCGATAAAAACTACAGATCGCCACGCAAAAAACAAGCCCTTATACGGCCGCGTCCACGGAAAAATAAAAAAGTTATGGCTTTTGAAAAATGGAGATGGAAAAATACCAAAAAATCGCTTGGTCCTCAACGCCAAAATAGGCCATGTCATTAAGGGGTTAAGGAAGTATTTGGATTGTGACTTGTAATATTCTCGTGTGAATTTGTCATAAACTCATAAATTCAGTGCGGTTTCTTCCTTATAGAGACTGTACAGCACACATCTACGGCTTCCTTCACCCCAGTGCTATGGATTTCCAATGTTCAGCTTCATCATATGAGCCAAACAACAAATATAACTGAATTACTAGATCTAGAACATAACGAGTACAAAAGGCATCCTACGGACACCATTTCCAGCGTGCCCAGCATGTTACCAGCTGTAACAGTGTAGCAATCTATGCTAATTTATCCAGGATTGTGTACCAGATCTGGATGTAGGAGCCTCTGATGCAGATGTGAATAAAGTCTTAGGCTCATAGCATGTTTCCTCGAAAATAAGACCTACCCCGATAATAAGCTCTACCTTGATTTTTGGGGAGCGGGAGCTTGAAATATAAGCCCTCACCTGAAAATAAGTCCTAGCTACACTTCATGAAAAAATAAAACAAAATACCTACCTTGTATGCGCCGTTCCTGTGCCTCTTGGTGCTCTCCAGGCGCACCAGCATTCTTCCTTGTCATCCTCAGCGCTGAAAGAGCATTCTCTTCCTGGTAACGTGGGTTGAATACCCTATTTCCAGCAAGAGAAGGCTGTGATTGGCTTAGGACTGCAGCCTGAGCCAATCACAGCCGGCGCTCAATGAGGATGTTATAATGCAGTCTGCAATCATGAAACAATAATACCCTCAAAGGATACCAACTGGATAAGGGCCAAAGGAGCCTCCGCCCAGTGAATAAGGACCTATGGATCTGTTTGTCATATGCATCAAGCACATACTTCCCGGCCCATACTTCTACTGAATCCAAAAACCTAGTAGGAAAGGAGCCTAAAACAATCAACAATTTAGTGCATTACGCATACAAGATTGCTGATCGTATCCATATAGAAATACAATCCAGGAGGAGGCACAGCAGTGGATATGTCGGAGTATATACAATAAAGTTGCCATCACATAAAAATACTGGAAAGCAATGATGGCCCAATTTGAAAACTGTAGAATGGAATTCCATGCATGTTCTTATCAGTTATCTTCCATCATGTACCCTTCCCATCATGGGTGGAGCTTAGGTGGCATGTGGGTGCAACTTCTAACTTAAAGGGGTGGAAATTACTCCGATTTGTGGGAAAGCAGTGCTATAGTGCAATGTGTTATCTGAAACAGCTGGATTCTCACAGTTCCTAACAGTCATTTCTAGATCTGACTTCTGGACGATAAAGGGTGGATAGTGGAGGCTGAAGATTTCCAGGGCAAAAACCCACATTGGCAGTATAGAACAAATAGAGATGTGGCAGCACTTCCAGCCACCATCTTCAGGATAGGACTTTTGGAAACTTGGATTGTAAAGGACTTGACATTCATCATCTGGATGCTGAATAAACGTGAGTTAAAGGGGTTGTCCCGCGAAAGCAAGAGGGGTTATACACTTCTGTATGGCCATATTAATGCACTTTGTAATGTACATTGTGCATTAATTATGAGCCATACAGAAGTTATTCACTTACCTGCTCCGTTGCTAGCGTCCTCGTCTCCATGGTGCCGTCTAATTTCAGCGTCTAATCGCCCGATTAGACGCGCTTGCGCAGTCCGGTCTTCTCCCTGGTGAATGGGGCCGCTCGTGCCGGAGAGCTGGTCCTCATAGCTCCGCCCCGTCACGTGTGCCGATTCCAGCCAATCAGGAGGCTGGAATCGGCAATGGACCGCACAGAGCCCACGGTGCACCATGGGAGAAGACCCGCGGTGCATCGTGGGTGAAGATCCCGGCGGCCATCTTAGTAAGCTAAGTAAGAAGTCGCCGCAGCGCGGGGATTCGGGTAAGTACTAAACGGTTGTTTTTTTTTAACACATGCATCGGGTTTGTCTCGCGCCGAACGGGGGGCTATTGAATAAAAAAAAAACCCGTTTCGGCGCGGGACAACCCCTTTAACGTTACCCTTGCTGTTCCCTTGGACTCACTTCCACTAGGGGTATCATGCCACACCCAGACATCACACCAGGGAGCAGAGACCAGTCCTTACCAACAACCCCAATCTTTCACTGTAGTGTGGAAGGGGGACATATACTGTAATGACTACCATAAACATCACTTCACACACTGGCACACTATACTTGCACCCCGAAATACCCCCAAAACTGCCACAAAAATTCATTCTAAAGGGCTGTATGAAAATTGACTTTTATCACCTGTTCACTGGATAGGGGAAGGCAATAGCAAAGCACCCCACAAAAACAGTCTGCCTAGAAAGTGTCATGATGTGACATTACCCAAGGAGTCAGTCGTGACTTGATGCTTGCACCAGGGGACTTTACCTCCCTCACTGGATAGATGATAAAAGTCTGATCGGTGGGGGTCTCACCAATCCTGTTCATCTTCAATCGGACAAACGGATATAGCCAAGAACTTGTACTGGACTATTTCTATCAGTCCCATTGAAATGAATGGAGCAGCGCGGCTCATCCTCTACCGTCACTCCATTCAATCTCTACATCACTGTGAGGGCTACAATGAGCCTGCAGTCAGGAGGAGACGGTGACACAGGACCCTGTTCTCTGGATCGATGGGGGTTTTAGTAGGGACATCCCCACGGTCAGACTTTTTGTCACCTATCCTGTGTATAAAAGTCAATTTTGGTACAATCCCTTTAATGACAATTTGCATAAACCCCGCCTATTGTGGTCGGATTCATGTGGCAATCCCATTGAAGAAATGCCGGACCGGCTTGATTTAACTTAACAACTAACCAGATGAGATTTTGTTTCTTTACCTTCTTCCCTCGAACAATAATTTCTCCTTCCAACACTTACACAATTATAAGTTTTCCGGTAATTACCTCCAGCAAAATTAATTACATTTTACGTTTCTTTACCTAACCCTATTATGAGGCGAGGTCGGCCGTGTAGACACACAATAAATAAGAAGCAGGATAATGGTGGTAGTCATCATAATGCCTGTGATTTATTGCATTGTGCATCCTTACTTTGTAATTACCCGGCAAGAAAAAAAATCTCACTATAAATATTCAAGATGAGTTTAACCCCTTAGTAACCACAATACACCTTATCACAGCGGTCGCTGACGGGCTTTAACCCCTTAAGTGGCACGCCCGGAGATTTTCCGGGACGAGCTCCACTGCCGATAGTGATATAGCCCGGAAGATTTCCGGGCTATGTATCACTATGGGAGCTGCAGAGCACAATGCCACAAGCTGTGGCATTGTGCTCTGCCTGCACAGACCCACAGAGAACAAAGCAAGGGCTTTGAAAAACCAGCAGAAGATATTGCAGATCTGCCAGCAATCTCCTGCTTCTAAGTCTCCTGCTTTGTTTACAGGTTGCCATACAGACCATCGGCTTGTCAGAAGCAAGCAGATGGTCTCTGTGGCAGGGAGAGCTGGTGCTTGGCTGTCAGAGGACAGCTAGATACCAGCTCTTACAGCAGAGATCAGAGAAAACCTCCGATCTCTGCTGTGTTAACCCTTTACATGCTGCAGTCTATGTGACTGCAGCATGTAAAGGGTTGTCACTGCAGCATGTAAAGGGCTGTCACCATCGGACCCCCGGAATGTGATCAGGGGTCCTGATGGGTCCCTGAGGAAGTCCCCTAAAGAGACAATAAAAAAAAAAAGGAAAAAAATTATTAAAAAATATAGTAAAAACACTTGTCTCCCTTTACTTTGTAAAAAATCAAAAATACAATCACACATGTGGTATCCGTGCATCGTAATGACCCAGAGAAGGAAGTTAATACATTATTTAACCCCTTAATGACATGGCCCCTTTTTTTCTTTTTTCCCCATTTCTTTTTTTCCTCCCCCCTGTTTAAAAAATCACAACTTGTCCCGCAAAAAACAAGCCCTTATATGGCCATGTCAATGGAAAAATGAAAAAGTTATGGCTCTTGAGACGCAACTGCAAAATTAGTTGAAATTCAATGATTAGACCATTTTAAAAAACCTGCCCTGGTGGGCACGACAGGGTGGTAGGAAACCCGCCACTCAAGGGGTTGAACCTGCACATACATCTTTTTAAGGGCCTTTACCCACTAGTGTTTTTTTTTTTCGCTGCAAATTGGCTGCGTTTTTTTCCAGATGTCAGTGGGACTTTCAAATGTTAAATTCGCATTGCACAAAAAACGCAAGTTTGCCTTTTTTTCCGTTTTTTGTGCGTTGCAAATTTATCATTAGAAAGTCCCACTGACATCTGGGGGAAAAAACCACAGCGAATTTGCAGCGAAAAAACCCACCAGTGGGTAAAAGCCCTAAGGGTGAAGTTAGAGAAGCGTATTTTTCACGCGCCTATGTATGTCAAAAAAAGCGCGTCTGATAGAACTATTGGTTCCCTTTGTAGTGTTCACATGTCCGTGTTTTGGCACAAAATACCCACACCTGCAAAAAATAGGACATCCGCATGCCAGGAAGGTTCACGCAACGTGTAAATATTCCTCGTCGGGAGTCCCCTCATCATGGAACACTGTGACAGCACTGTCACAGTGATCAGTGCCGGGAGGACTCACTGTGGGGATGAAAGAATCCCCTGCCACAGCTGTGACAGCTGAGGTAGAGGATGGCAATGTTCTGCCATTGCTTTCAATGGGGCGGTGCTGCAGCCAATCTTATTGAAAGCAAAGAGAGACGCAGGCAACCCCTGCAGGCATTTTCAGGGAAGAGCTTGAAATATAAGCCCTTCAATGAAAATCATACATAGCTGCTGTAAAAAGTAAAAAATATATATACATCACCATCCGCCACTGTCAGAAGCACTTTCTGTTGGCCAAGGATTTAAAAATCCTCACCTCCAGAAAGTGCTGAGTCTGATTGGCTGAGCGCTCAGCCAATCACAGGAAGCATTCAGCCACTCATTGAATTCAATGAGTGGCTGACCAAGCGAGAAGAGGCGCCGGAGCCCCAACAGCAAAGGTGATGCATATATATTATTTTATTTTTTACAGCTTGTAGGGATGATTTTTCAGGGAAGGGCTTATATTTCAAGCCCTTTCCGAAAATTACTGCGGGGATTTTCTGCATGCCATTGCTTTCAATGGGGCTGGCTGCAGTAGCATCGGCCCTATTGAAAGCAATAGACACTAGCTTTGGTCATGCACATTTTTAACATGCGTGGAGCAGGGGTTTTTGCACACATAGCTGCGCAAAAAAACAACGCTCGTCTGGCTGAGCCCTAAGACAGTGGATTGGCTGACTACTGACAGCCAGGCTCCTGCTCTAACTACCAGCAATGAAGAAACCTCAGATCCTGGCAGTTTAACCCTTTACATACAATCAATGGCAACTGTAGGGGCTCTTCCTGTCACCCATAGGCACCCAGCAATGTGATCAGAAGATACCAATGGGTTCCCATTGCAGCCAGAGGTATGTCTTCCATGTAGCTCATCCTATTGGACCTTGCCACCAGCAGAGTCAAACAGGCTGGTGTCATAGGCTTAGTGGAATGCACTATATAATCCTATTAAGGGATTAAAAAATAGTGTAAATAAAAATTAAGTAGAGTGTAAAAATTCACTTTAAAGAAATACACATTTTTCCCCACAAAAACACTTTTTAAATGAATTAAACACAAAAACGTTTTAAAATAACCGACACATAAAAGGTATTACCACATTCATAATGACCCAAAAAACTAAAATATTTTATTTATCTTGTATGGTGAACTTCATAAAAATAATTTTAAAAAGTAATCCCAGAATTGCTATTTTTCTTTCCTTGCCTCCCAAAAGCAATAAAAGTAGAGATGAGTGAACGTACTCGTCCGAGTTTGATACTCGTTCAAGTATTAGCGTGTTCGAGATGCTCGTTACTCGAGACGAGTACCACGCGATGTTCGAGTTACTTTCACTTTCATCTCTGAGACGTTAGCACGCTTTTCTGGCCAATAGAAAGACAGGGAAGGCATTACAACTTCCCCCTGCGACGTTCAAGCCCTATACCACCCCCCTGCAGTGAGTGGCTGGCAAGATCAGGTGACACCCAAGTATATAAATCGTCCCCTCCCGCGGCTCGCCACAGATGCATGCTGACATAGATCAGGGACAGTGCTGCTGCTGCTATAGGGAGAGGGTTAGGTGTTATTTTAGTCTTCAAGAACCCCAACGGTCCTTCTTAGGGCCACATCTGACCGTGTGCAGTACTGTTGAGGCTGCTTTTAGCAATGTTGCACAATTTATTTTTTTTGTATATTGGCCGTGCAGACCATTGCGTCCTCAGTCTGCAGTCATTTTACTCAGTATAGGGGCAGTACTGGTGAGGCAGGGACAGTGGGAAAGGTGAAAGAGATATTCAGGCTATATAGGCAGTGGGCTTTTTCAAAAAAATTGGGGAAAAATACTATCTTTGGGCTGCCTGTGACCGTCGTTAGTGTACTGCGTGTCTGCTGGGGGTAGTAGTCCTAATTAAAAGCGTTACAGCAGGCTTGCGCAAAATTGTTTCCTGGCTCTGCTGTGCCCGTTACATCACCGCCGTCATAGCGCCAGAGGGAAACAGTATACATAATATACGCTGCATACAGTATCTGTCTGGTGCTATGTCACTGGGGTGTTGAAACGGAGGCTTCCCAAAGACATGATGGTAGCGAGGCCATTTCCCACCAACGCGGTTACTGTTAAGGTGCATATAACCACGGACACGTAGTGCCTCAAAAACATCCCCCTCCTCCTCCAACAATGAAAACATTCTTGCCAAATACCTTTGCATTGGTCCGTCTGGTGGCAGTCCAAGAATTTCACCTTTACCGACACAACAAGAGAGCCCCCCCCACCATCCCCCCGCCACGGCCCACTTAATCCTGGCCACATTCCGAAAACCAACTAAACAAAACCACGCTACTAGGTCCGCAGTCACCACCACATTCCCACCAACGCGGTTACTGTTAAGGTACATTTTACCACTCTGACTGGGGCATGCACTGTGGGCCGAAGCACACCTGTATTGTATGTGACGTTAGCTCTGCTGAGCAGGGCACTGCAATGGGATATATTTATGTACAGCCGGTGGGTTCCAGGGAGCCACCCATGCTGTGGGTCCACAGGGACTTCACATTAGGGATTTGTACCTGTCAGTGTCTATGTATTAAAAACCCTGGTGAGACTGGGGCATGCAGTGTGGGCCGAAGACCCCCTGCATTTAATGTGACGTTACCTCAGCTGTGCTGGGCACTGCAATGAGATTTGTTTATGTACCGCCGGTGGGTTCCAGGGAGCCACCCATACTGTGGGTGCACACGGAATTCCCATTGCGGAGTTGTACCTGTCTGTGACTATTTATAAAAATATGAGGCCAGCGTGTGGCATGAGGGCAGCTGAAGGCTGCGCAGGGACACTTTGGTGTGTGCTGTGGACACTGGGTCGTGCAGGGGGGGGGGGGGTTGGGCAGCATGTAACCCAGGAGAAGTGGCAGCGGAGTGTCATGCAGGCAGTGATTGTGCTTTGTTGGAGGTAGTGTGGTGCTTAGCTCAGGTGTGCCTTGCTAATGAGGGTTTTTCAGAAGTAAAAATTGTTGGGGGGGGCCCACTCTTGCCGCTATTGTGGCTTAATAGTGGGACCTGGGAACCTGAAATGCAGCCCAACATGTTGCCCCTGCAAATAGTGCAGAGGGGTGGAGAGGGGGTGGAGAGGAGGCAGAGAGGGGGCAGGAGCTCAGAGCACTGCTGCCCGCTCTTCCAGCCTCCTCCCCCTGCAGAGAGAGACGCCGTATATAGGTCGGCCTAAATACCCGGCCGATAAACGGTCGTCTGAAATAGCCCTTAGAATGTAGCTGTGCAGATTCAATGCTTTGGTGTTTTTTTTTTCGTTTTTTTTGTATGAAAGTAGTAACAAAATCCATATAAACTTGGTAATTCTGCTGATACAGATGAGAACGTCATCATGTTATTTTTACCGAATGGTGAACACAGTGAAAACGAAACCCAAAAAAGAATGGTGGAATTTTGGGGGAGTTTTTCCATGTTCCCCCCTCCCTCCCAAAAAATGCAATGAAGTTACAGAATAGATTATATGTACCCCATAGTGGTCCCATTAAAAAAATACAACTCGTCCCACAATGCACAAGCCTCAAACTTGTTATGTCAATGACTTATGGTTCTTGCAATGCGACTATGGAAATTGCTTGGTCCCTAAGGCACAAAATAGGTCAGTCTCTAAAGGGTTAAATGTCGTATTACTGGATGATCGCTAAGTTCCGTACTTCCAGATTGTAATTATTTGGCCAACCAACCTGCGCCCCCTCACCAGTGGTCAATTCCAATGGCTTCGAGCTTGCACTGACCGCCAGCAGTAATATGATTGTAGTCCCCGGACCAGCTGGCTGCCAAGGATGCTTTGGTATCTGTGGCGGCTGGAACGGCATAAACGAGATAGAAATGAATCTATGAAATGATTTCCTAGTGTTCTGCTGGCAGGCGGAGACGAGCGTTACGTGACACAACAAATAGTCCCTTCTAGCGGGCCAGGGCTGGAGGGAGAACGACTCCAGACAATGGACTTCTGTGTTGACGTTGGCAGTCACATTCACGCTAATTGTAAGTGGATGTAAACAGCTAAAATAAATAGATAGAAATCTTGGAAAATGGGGGAAAAAGAAGGTGAAATGAAAAATGACACTGAAATTAAAAAAATTTTTGTTGTTTTTGATTTTTTTTTTCATATTTCTTTTTACGTCACTCTGACGGGGCAGGTTGGTTCCCATTCTAGTTCCTCGTTAGAGGGAGGCTCAGACCTCTCCTTGGTGGAACATTATAATAGATGTGATTACTATTTATAGGTTTTCGACTCACTGTTAGACTTAGGGTGGTTTCTCACGGGCGAGAAAATTGCGCGATTTTCGGCTGATGCGTTTTAGTCAGTAAAAAGGCAGTTTAGGAAACCAATGATTTTCAATGGTTTCCTTCCCATCAGCGATGTTGAGAGAGAAAAAAATCCCAGCATGCCCTATCTTTCGGCGATGCGTGTTTTGTTTTGTTTTTTTTTATCCCCCATGTATCCCTATGGAGCCTGCGTTTTATCCCATCACAACGCAACAAACATTTGTTGTGATGCGATGTGATTGTAACATTAGAAAGGCCTAATGGCTTTTGCGATAAAAATCATGCAATCTTATGGCGGGCGGCAGCGCTGTCATGCGAGATTATTCTCTAAAAAGAAGCATTGCTGACGCTCAAAAATCGCATAGAAGACGAGATTTTGCAGAGATTTTCTCACAGCAAAATCGCGATCGCCCGTGTGGAACTAGCCTTAAAGTGCATTTGTCATTAGAACAAAACTCCATCCGCCCGCTGGGCCCTGCGTAAAATAAACAAGCGTATATTCATCTCTCCTGAGTCCCAGGGTGCAGCTGACGGTATTAGTCAGTGACTTGCGGGTAGTTGGATGCTGGAAGCACGTGACCACCGCAGCCAAGCAGAGTAGTCATGTCCCCAAACTCCTGGCATCATGGTGTACCAGAAATGAGCGCTGATGCCAGGATGCAGGCAGTGATTGGCTGCAGCGGTCACATGTTTTCACCATCTGACTACCCAGAATTCACCACCGAATACCACTGGCAACTGCCAGCTGCATCCTGGGACTCCAGGAGAGATGAGTATACCCACGTTTTTAGTCAATGTCACTATTACTACTGGGGGGCACTGTGGGATGTCACTATTACTACTGGGGGCCCCTGTGGGATGTCACTATTACTACCAGGGCCGCTGTGGGAAGTCACTATTACACTGGGGGCCGTTGTGGGATGTCACTATTACTACCAGGGCCGCTGTGGGATGTCACTATTATACTGGGGGCCGCTGTGGGGTGTCACTATTACTACTGGGGGCCGCTGTGGGGTGTCACTATTACTACTGGGGCCGCTGTGGGGTGTCACTATTACTACTGGGGGCCGCTGTGGGGGGTCAATATTACTACTGGGGCCGCTGTGGGGGTCACTAATACTACTGGGGGCCGCTGTGGGTGGTCACTGTTACTACTGGAGGCCGCTATGGGGGGGTCACTATTACTACTGGGGGCCGCTGTGGGGTCACTACTACTACTCTGGGCCGCTGTGGGGGGTCACTATTATACTGGGGGCCGCTGTGGGATGTCACTATTATACTGGGGGCCGCTGTGGGATGTCACTATTACTACTGGGGGGCACTGGGGGGTGTCACTTTTATTACTGGGGGCTGCTGTGGGAAGTCACTATTAGTAATAGTGTCCCCTATATCAACCCCAGTAGTAATAGCATTACTACTGAAACCCCGCCCCATATGACCAAAGCCCCGCCCCTGCCCTGCCGGGCCATGGAACAGTGGTCGTGCTTGAAGCCAGTTCCTGGTGCAAAAAAGGTTGGGGACCACTGCTCTAGAGCATCACCTATTGGAAGGCAACATTCCTGCAAGTCAATGTCAGACTTTTTAACAAGCCTTGTAACTAAGACTGGTGGATGGTTATCTGTTCCTTCTGGAGAAGATTCTGGGTTTGGCTCACAATTCCCAATCATTGTTACATAGCTTATTATAAAGTCTGATATTGACTTGCAGGAATGCTGCCTTCCAGTAGGTGGCGCTATAGAGATATTATTCCATCTTCCCATTTAGATAATAATTAGGCACATCGCCATTACATCACCTCTCCAACCTAGCAGCAACAAGTCACCTGACTGAACTTCAGGTATTTGCTCCTTATGCCCGAATCGACTCCACTACCTGAGGTCTTGATGCGTAGCACCCCATAGGAGCTGCATCTCTCTACACAAGACGCCTGTCGTTGTTGACATAAATTTACCTGAGGTCTACAAGACTATGATACACGACCTCATAGCTTGTTGCACCCCCAAATAAGACATACAAAGTAATCAACATTTCCTATACTCCCCCTCTAAACACTGACTAGGAGGGGTTAAACATCATCACTTGAGAATAGCACTCCATTGCCTGCATTGCAGTAAATCAGAAATGCACTTTTAAAATACTCCAACAACAGTGTCTTTGAGACCCCAGGATCGACTCTTATTAAAATACTTGTCTTAGTTCTAACTACCAGCAGGCCTGCTGACTTATTGTCCCTTTCATGTTGTACATGCCTAATGTTGGGGACCCCATATACAATTTGTTGGTGAGAGGTCCACATGCATCCTCTTGGGTTCCAACTGGTTTGCCCTCCAACTTTGGCCCCCTGGTCATCAGGGCCCTTTTGATAATCTCCTCCACTTCTCCACAGCATAGGGACAGCACTGCTCATGGAACAGCAGCCTCCACCACTTCACTGGTTCCTCTATTGACTGCTGGCTCTCCTGTGCTGCTATACTGGCTGCTGTTGTGTCACACAGAGCTGTGATGCAGCTCACTTCTTATATAGGGTACCTACAGGCCTCTGTCTGGCTGAGTCTAAGACCACACTACTTTTCACAATGGCTAAGTTGCTGCAAACTGTAAGGGTGAATATTAAGCTGGGCCCCCCACTTACAAATGTGTACCGAGTATGTGTGATCGGGAATGAGATACTGAGCATGTGTGACCAGGACTGAGCTACTGAGTATGAGTGACCAGGACTGAGCTGCTGAGCATGTGTGACCAGGACTGAGCTACTGAGTATGAGTGACCAGGACTGAGCTACTGAGTACGAGTGACCAGGACTGAGCTGCTGAGCATGTGTGACCAGGACTGAGCTGCTGAGCATGTGTGACCAGAACTGAGCTGCTGAGCATGTGTGACCAGGACTGAGCTGCTTAGTATGTGTGACTAGGACTGAATTACTGCACTCATGACCAAAACTGCGCTACTGTGCATGCCTTCCCGGAATTGAGCTACTGTGCATGTCTTCCCGGAATTGAGCTACTGTGTATGCCTTCCCAGAATTGAGCTACTGAGCATGTGTGACCAGGACTGAGCTACTGAGCATGCGTTATTAGGACTGAGCTGCTGCGCATGCACGACTAGGACTGAGCCGCTGCGCATACGCGACCAGGACTGATCTGTTGAGCATGCGTGACTGACTAGGACTGAGCTGCTGAGTATGCGCGACTAGGAATGAGCTGCTGAGCATGCGTGACTGCCTAGGACTGAGCTGTTGAGCATGCGTGGCTGACTAGGACTGAGCTGCTGTGCATGCATGACTAGGACTGAGCTGCTGAGCATGCGTGACTAACAAGGACTGAGCTGCTGAGCATGCGTAACCACCAGCATTGGACACATTACATGGACATTCTGAAAATAAATCAAAAGAAGAGCAGGGGGCGCCATAACAATTATGTAACAGTAATAGCTAGATACAGGAGCAATTTTGTTAATGATGCTAATTGAAAATGCTTTGTTTTGTATGATCTAGTAAATTAATCTTTACCTATGGGACAACGCCTTTGACGTTGACCAGGATAGGTCATCAATGTTTAATCTGTGGAGTTTGATGTCTAGAGCCCCAACTAACTAGCAAAGTGATGGATAAGATGCTGTTCCTAAGCAAACAAGCTTGCTAGCTTGAGCAGTGGGGCTCCTTAATTGGGTTGATTAGTGAAGTCCCCAATGGTCCTAGTCTTCATTGCCACAACCTGTTTTTACCTGCATGTAATAAGGCATGACCTCAGGTAGGTCCCACTGCGCCTCGCTGTCTCTCTTTTACTGCCTACACTTTCTTCTATTATCTGGACATGGTTCCAACTTTAAAACAAGAAGAAACTGCTCTAAAATACTTTGTTTATCATGAAGGACAGGTAGAAAAATTAGTTTTAGCGTTTGGACCGGGGGGGATTCAAAGTTTTAAGCTTGGAATCCAAAGAAAGAGAGTTTGCTTTTTGTGGATACTTTCTAAAGTCTGTCACCTCCTTTCTATGCTATAGAAAAATCAATAGCGCAGGATGTGAGTCCCACCGGAGCAGCATCATGGAGGCTTCAGGAGCGGAAGAAAACAGCATGTGCTCCAATGCCTTTTTCAATATTTTTAATGTGCTCTAAATGTTTGTGTCTCTGAGGCCTCTTTGTACAACCGAGATATTGAGCCTTGCCGGTGAATCCTGGAAGATGAACAACTTAAGTGGATTTATAAGATACAGAATCTTTCAAACTCATGGAGTTTACTTTCTACGAGAGCGGCCTGAGATTTGTAGAATCTTCCTTCTGCAAAATATGTCTTCAGATCGTTCATTGAGTAGATGATGAGTGACCAAGTGCCGGCCACGTATTTAAAAGGGTTTTCCATCCAATGGACTTATTGACTTATTGGTGACTACTCTGTTTCCCCAAAAATAAGACACTGTCTTATATTAATTTTTACCCTAAAAGATGCACTAGGTCTTATTTTCAGGGACATCTTATTATACTTACTCAGCAGGCTTGCCTAAGTTCCTTCCGGTGCTTTCCAGAGCTTCAGCGCAGTTCCTGCAGTCCTTGGCCACCCGCACAAGATCACTTCCTGGTTATGGGATTCACAAATCCCGCCTCCAAGAACCGATGGCTGTGATTGGTTCTTCGAGTGCTGCTCAGCCGATCAATGCTGCATTGATTGGCTGAGCAGCGCTTGGAGAACCAATCACAGCCATTACATCATGGAGGCAGGATTTATGAATTGGCTGAGCTGCAGCCCTTCCTCCACTGCCAGCACATCAGCAGGTAAAGGGGTTGGTGGTGGTTTCTCCTCACTCCGCAACAGACACCGCTATCGTCATGGGAGGTGCAGGGACTCTGCTGAGATGAACGCTGCTCAGCCGATTCATAAATCCTGCCTCCACAACGTGATGGCTGTGATTGGTTCTTCGAGTGCGGTGGCTCAGCCAATCAATGCAGTGCTCGTAGAAACAACCACAACCATCGCATTGGTTCATCGAGTGCTGCAGTGATTGGCTGAGCAGTGCTCTAAGAACCAATCATAGCCATTGGATCATACACTGGTTGTACAGCACCGCCACAAGCTGCTCCGAACTGCTCTTCCCATTGTTTCTTATAGGTGCAGGGTCAACATCCAAAGCTTTCACCTTTCAAGAGAATTGATGTTTTTTTTTTTCTCTCCCATTTGCACTCTATAAAAAAGACAACTAGGCATACACACAGTTACAACCATTGTAATTGGTCAGTTGCTGCAGACGCTGAAGGTTTCACCACTCTCATTAACTAGAATAATGATAGCAGCACACACAGCCACCGTGGCAACTCATCTACTCAATCCTGCTGTGCCGCAAAGCCACCAGGTAAGAAGCAATGTCGTGTCTTCTTAAGGAGAGCACCCAAAAAGTGTATGGAGACACCTAGGGGGTGAATGGATCAGGAAATGGTATAGTCTCTCCCCAAGGACAGCACCCAGATGTGTTGTGGAGACACCTAAAAGCTAAGTAAGGAAACTTATAAGACAATGTGGGAAATGTATGCAAATAAGAAATTTTATAAGAATTTCAAATAAGAAATTGCATAAATTTCAGTGGGGTCGCCATGCCAGAGAGGAGCAGGCATGGGGACCAAGGCCAAGCCAAGCGTCCGAGGCGTGAGTGAAATGAGGCAGGAGGGGAGATCATGGCCAGACATTCTCCTGCGCAGCCAATCAAATTTGGGGCGTTGTTTGTGGGCGTGCATCTTGTCTCCACCCATTCTTTTGGTGGAGACAAGATACAACAATACCGACACTGTCTGGCCAGGTTCATAAAGCCTCCCAGGTAATAATGCCATCTGGTTGCATTGTTCCCAACTGTCATATGATGTGCCAGCAGGAAGGACTTGACCAGACTCTAAAATGAGATGATTTGAGAGACACAGCATTAGGAAATGCCAGTAGAGGGTGTCTTCTGAAGAAGTGGGAAGGCCAGATCTACAGCAAGGGATGGGTGACTGGGTCCTGATGCAAAATCTAAGAGACCCCAACTGTGAACTATATTCTTAATGTGGTACAAAGGAACTCCTTGGGCCTCCCTAGGCTCCGGGGCCGAGGAGCGATTTCATTGATAGCTGTGGCATTGAAGGGTTAAACATTTCTCCTTCCAGTACCTTCCACCTTGAAATCCTCTAGGCTAACGTCCTTTTGTCTTCAATTTGGCAATTGATGGATCTGTATAGGAGATGGGAGCCGACACATCCAGCGCCGGGGCAGAGAGCAGAATGTTCATGCTAATACTTTAATCTTGCAAATTGTCTAAAAAATGACAGCAGAAATTAAAACTACAAGCAAGCGATGTGTCCTATAATGGAAGATCTCACCCAAAGATTAATCTGCCTGCGCCGGCCCTGACGGCTCTTGGCTGCTCCAGATGAACGTTCCATGGATCTCATTGCTTCCATCTAAATACTCAGCCTCTAATTGGAATTTCAGTCTGGACAAATTACAGAACGACAATAATTGGTTCTTGGATTTCTGTATCGCCTTGTGCCTTCAGAGTGTTTAATTCTACTTCAAGGAGGGTTCTTTTTTGGGGGGGAAAGGGGGGTGCAAATTAAATTTTCTGATGATGACTTGAATATTTTTCATTAACTAAAAACATCTTTCTGTTTATATATATATTCAAATCCACATTATTAAAGGATTAAAATGTTAGACATTTTATATTACAGTCAAATTCCAATAATCGGACGAAATGGTCCAAAACCATCATCATCCTTGCCCAATCGTGGGAAATAACTGGTCCCTGGCGAGAAAAGATTGAACATTAGTTGCTCTTAAATCTAAAGAACGGGGTGTTTTATTTAAAGAGGTATTGCCAACAATGACTTTTATCCCTTATCCATATCACTTAAGGGGGTTGTCCGAGACATAGATGCATTCACCATGCAGAAGTATAACAATTAGGCTGATATTCACCTCTTCCCGCTATCGCTGTGTCAGCCAATAACTGAGTTTAGTAATCAATCACTGAGCGCCTTTAAGGGCGGAGCTCTTTATGAAAAAATTTGGGGTGTATTCTCCAAAGTTTAAAAAATCATAACTCTTTTCCGTCAACGTATAGTAGCTATCGGGGGCTTGTTTTTTGCAGGATGAGCTGCATTTTTCCATTATACTACCTAATGTGTCACATAATGTAATGAAAAGTTATACATTTTTCTAAGGGGAGAGAAATGGGAAACAAACACAATTTGCCATCTTTGGGAGGGAGTGGGGGGTGTCTCACGGTGTATGCATGGTGGCGAAAAATGACCTAACTTTATTCTGTGGGTCAGTACGATTACAGTGATACCAAATTTATTTAGTTTTTTTGCTGTTCTAATTCAAAAAAATAAAATGTTTTAAAAAAGTATATATATATATTTGTTGTCACCATCTTCTGACCCCATAGCTTTTTTATATTTCTGTCGATCAGGTTGTGTGAGGCCTTGTTCCCTGCGGGACAATCTGTGGTTTTCATTGGTACCATTTTGGAGTACATCTGAGTTTTTAATTGCTTTCTATTAATTTTTTTACTTGGAGATGGAGTGACTAAAAAAGCGTATTTTCCTGGCATTGAGTCTTATTTTTCTGTTGATGTTTACTGTATGGGATAAATAATGCGTCATTCTGATAATAGTTTTATGGATGCAGCGATACCAGATATGTTTTAAGGTTTTTGTGTTTACTTTTTTTTTTATCATGCATACGAGTAAAGGGTTTATTCTTGACTTTTAATATCCTTTATTTTTATAACATTAAAAAAAATGTCACTTATTTAAATTTTTTTTAGTCCTCATAGGGAACTTGAACTTGCAATCATTTGATTCGTTACACCATAGAATGATAAAATGGTGAAGTTGGAAGGGACCTCCAGGGTCACTGGGTCTAACCCACTCTCAATGCAGGATTTACCAAAGCATCTCAGACAGCTGTCTGACTGCCTCTGTTTGAAGACTTCTATTGAAGGAGAACTCCCCACCTCCCGTGGTAACCTGTTCCACTCATTGATCCCCTCACTGTCTAATATCTAATCTGTGTCTCCTCCCTTTCAATTTCACCCCATTGCTTCTAGTCTTTCCTTGTGCAGATGAGAATAGGGCTGATCTCTCTGCACTGTGACAGCCCTTCAGATATTTGTAGACAGCTATTAAGTCTCCTCTCAGCCTTCTTTTTGCAAACTAAACATTTCCAGATCCTTTAACCGTCCCTCATAGGGAATGTTTGTTCAAAACTCTTTCCTGGTCTAGAAGTCAGGCTCACAGGCCGGACGTTTCCTGGATCCACCTTCTTCCCTGTTTTGAAGAAAGGCACAACATTCGCCCTTTTCCAATCTTCTGGGACTTCTCCTGTTCTCCAGGAATTTTCATAGATTCTGGCGAGTGGTTCAGCAATTACCTCCGCTGCTTTCTTTAGTATCCTAGGATGTAATTCATCTAGACCTTGAGACTTGAACTCATGTAAGTTAGCCAAGTGTTCCCTCACCATCTCTCTGCTTATAGATATCCTGCATTCTCTTAAATGGGCATCAGTGATTCAAGAACTCAGACAGATATCTGAATAGCATGTCACCATAGCCCCATGGACTGTACTGGGAGTTTCCCATGTGCAGTCAATTGCAAACACGGACAGAACACAAAAGAGAGTTACGCCCAAGTGAATAAGGCCTAAAACAGTAGCTTGAGTTTCCATTTTCACTGTTGACATCTCATGTGAAATTAAAGGTATTTTTCCAGCCAACACTCTGGTAGGTGGGGTTACGGCCTCAAGGATCCCTTACGATCCTATAAAAAAATGGACAGAGATCCCTTTAGCATTGATCCTCACATTGGTACTCTCGCCACCTGTTGTGCAGCGAAGCCTTGAGTACTGCTCAAAAACGTATTGCAGCAGGGAGTGGGGGGAGGCTTGTTCAAGTGCTGTATGTGATTATACTATAATGGAGATGGGTGATTAAGCTCTAGCTGTGATTACACTGCAAGGGGGAGAATGGTGAAACTCTGGATGGGATTCTACTGTGATGGGGAGGTGTTTTTAGCCTTTTTTTGTGGAAACAAATAATTTAGTTTGAGTGCCCTGAGGTAAGAAAAAAAAATCCAGGACTTCTTCAATGCTAAAAAGGTTGGGAAACCCTATACAGGGTCTTTTTGGCCTCTGTAGTTTGTTTTACAAATAGCCCTAGTAGGACGCAAACCTTTAATCAGCTCAGTTCGGCTGGTATGCCAAAGTTCGGCAAAAAGTTCAGTTTGATCAGGATTAATTTGACCTGAACTGGAACTTCACCAATAGCCATACAACTGGTGTAGAGCACACTGTGCAAGAGCCATGAGTACCTTGTCTCCACCTTGTCTTAGGTGAAGATAAAGAAGGAAAAAAGAAGAATGAAAAAGAAGCATGACAGAAAAAGAAGAAGGAAAATTAAGGCAAAGTAAAAAAAAGAAGGGAAAGACTGAAAAGGAAGGGGGTAAAGCAGAAGGAGAAAGAAAAAGAAGGAAATTAAAGAAGAAAAGATTATTTTTTCTTCTTTTCCTTCGTGTTCCTTCTTTTTAGAAGAAAGAAAGAGGAAGAAGAAAAAAGAACACGAAGAAGATGAATTTTAGCGAGTTTGACAGTGCTGAATCCCACGAGGTTCTGGTTCTCACCAAACCGAACTTTTGGCAAAGTTTGACCCAAAGCAGGGTTTGACTGTTTCGGTTCATTCAACTCTAGATTGCCCCATAGGTGACACCAGAGCTCGGTGGACAAATAATCGACTCATATGTATTACTGTTTCATAATTAAAAGCTATTTTAGTTCTTTCCTCACTTTTTACTATATCCCACCCACTATGTAATGAGACAAAATGTCTATTTTTGAGATTAAGCAAGTTTCCAAGTTCTTCATCAGTCACTTTAAAGTTTGTGCACTTAATCATTGAGCCAGCTCATATATAAACCACCTGCAACTGCTGATGATGTGCTTATGTGACCTTTTTATCTTGCAAATTGATATCTACTACTATTCCATGTGTCACACAGACGTGACTCCGTCAACTACAGACATTACACATAATATCCCAAGCCTATGATGCATCGTTCGTGGGGCCCCTCTCCAGAACGCACACATTGTATTAGCTGGGGAAAGACTCCTCTGCCCACGAGACGTCTGTTTCTACGTACAAATAAGTGATATTTATATATCTGAAACCCTTAGAAAATGATACAACAGATGGTGGCTAAAGTTTACCATGATGCAATCCTAATGATGCACCGTAGCGAGGAGCCAAGATGCGTCTTCATCCTGCCTTTTACAGAAGCCATCTCGGCTCCCTACGATGTATGTGAGATAGGAGTGGAGCACAATTATTTATTTCGTATCTGACGCCCACGGTTGGCAGCAACAGAGCCGTGTTATGTTCAGACTGTTCTAGGTTTGGATACGATGTTACTCTCAAGAACATTTTCAACCTCTTTAGATGACGGAGAGATTCACTCTTAATGCCAAGTAGAGTCTTTAATTGTTGCCATACTCTCTCATGTTTAATTAGCAAGACGTCTATACGAGCAAACACAAAATATTTAGCAGAGAATATTGAAAGGTGATCCAATGTGATTAGGCAATAGTGGGTGAGGGGCTTTAATACGTGTTGTAGAAGGACCCTGCCACTTTGCATGAAACACTCGAAGCACCAAGTGAGGTCCTTGCCTGCCTGACGCATGACTGCCCACCCAAGAAACGCAATGTACTGTACTTTCCTCCTCTTGCCTATTACTAAACTGGATGCCTGTGTGGCGGGCTCCCCTTCCCCTCCAGGCCCAAATACACTACGATCATTACTCCCCTGGACAGAGCGAGGAACATGGAGCAGACGAGGTCAAAAACAAACAAAAAAGGTCAACGGACCCTAATGAATAGGCCGCACCTATCTTCCTGCATTTTTTTTTCAAACTCCTGCACTGCGGCACAGAGTTTGAACGTCCGGTAAAGGAGAAGAAATTTCCCTCGTTCAGGTGCGACTACGCTCCGTCCCGGCAAGCGTAGTTGTGCCTACGGCCGTCTGATGCCGCCCTCAAGCTGTGGTTATCGTTAAGAAAATCATTCAAATGAGCGAAACTGGACGATTATCGTTCCATTTAACCCCCTAAAGGACACGGCCTTTTTTGGCCGCGAGGCGCCACGATTTTTGAGGGATTTTAATCTCCACTTTTCAAAAACCATAACTTTTTTTTTTTTCCAGCGACGCGGCCGTCTGAGGGCTTGTTTTTTGTGTGGCAAATTGTAGTGTTTATTGGCACCATTTTGGGGTACATATAATGTATTGGAAAACTTATTTTTTTATATACTTTTTTTTTGCGGATTGGTACGGTTATGAAGATACCAAAAATATTATAACTTTTTTAGGTTTTTGCCACTTTTGTGCAATAAAAACCCTTTTTTTGGAAACTTATTATTATTTTTACATCATTACGTTCAAAGTTCCATAACTTTTTTTTTTTTTCATGGATGGAGCTCTGTGAGGGCTTGATTTTTGCACAGCAAGTTGACATTTTATTGGTATCATTTTGGGCCACATACGGTATTTTTAATCACTTTTATTGAGTTTTTTGGGAGGCTAAACAAAGAAAAGAAAAATTTTGCCTGTTTTTTTTTTGCAGTTTTTGCCATGCAGGATAAATAGAGTGTTCAGCTTATTGTCCTGGCCGTCATGGACACAATGACATGGGATTTTTTGACATTTTTTTTTAAACAAATAGGGGAAAATGCGCAAAAAAGGAATTTTTACACAGTTTTTATGTATTCTTTTACACTTTTTACGTCTCTGTAGAGGACTTGAACAATAGCAGCTATGATAATACACTGCAGGACTACTGCACTGCAATGCCTTATCGCTTACAATGGTGATCATAGGCAATGGCAAGCCGAGACGACAATATCTGGTGTTCTGTTGTCATGGCAACCCATTGTCTCTCCGTGATTACATCACGGGCGGTACGATGACTTCACAAACAGAATGTGCTCCCTCTGTGAATCTATATAGATCGTGGCATGTAGGATGGTTAACAGCGGGGATCGCTATGCTTATGCATCCCCGCTGTTACAGCAGGAATCCGGCTATCGGTAACAACTGGCTCCCCTGCTCTGTTAAGTACCCCGCAGCTAGGATGTAAACTTATGTCCGGTGGCGTTAAGGGGTTAAAAGCATCCAATATCTGAATGACGAACGAGAACTAAGGCAGCTCTGGCTGGGGCTTATGGTGCAACACTGGTCGTTCTAGGTTTCACAAAAGAATGTAAAGTAGTGAACAACTAGCACGCAAGAACTGCGCAATTCTAAACAGGCGGGCCGAGGGCGAGTAGTTGGTGATGACGTCATCAGCTCATTCGCTCAGGCAAACTGTGTAAAAGGGGCATTATGGTAGGACAATGTAAGCGATGCATGAGTAGAGGTAATGAACTAAAGACCAGAAGGATAAAGACGGTCAGAAGCCGAGAAGTATCTGAAGAACACAGGATGCGAGAGTGCAGAGGGAGAACATTTCAATAGACTGAAGTCTTCATTATCTGAGATCACACATGAGGAGACGTGTGAATTAGGAGTCGGCTCCTCTTGACGAGGCCGCTGATGGCCGCCGGACATATTCTTGTAACTCTTGTCCAAGAATATTCTTGTCCTTCCCGCGACCTTTACAAACTTTACAACACTGAAACTTTACAAGCTGCATTTTATTCAAGGGAAATCCAGTTGTCGTAAGAAAAGGCTAGATCACAAGGATGGAATCTGTGATGTAGAACCGCCACAGTTGTATCTATGGAGAGCCTTTGGCATGGCTCATTTCTGTCACTTAAAGGGGTTGTTCAGGGATAGAAAAACATGGCTGCTTTGTTCCAAACACAGCGGACCCTTGGTCATAAGTTGTGTGCATTGAAGTGAATGGGAGCTGAGCTGCAATACCAGACTCAACCAACGGACGAGCGTGGTGATGTGTTTGGAGGAAAGCAGCCATGTTTTTCTAACCCTGGACAATGGGTTTAATGGGATTTTCAGTGACGACACTATTGATGACCTATCCTCATAGTTGATTGGTGTGAATCTACCGGGCCATACATTGTGCAGTGGTTGAGCTTGAATGGTAATGGGATTGAGCAGCTCGCAGGCCATGTGACCAGTAAACATGGCGTCTGAGCCTGAGAAGAGGCTGCGGCACTCACCCAGGGATCAGGCCTTTTTAATCAGCTGATCAGCAGAGGATCCCTGACGCTTATCTATTGATGACCCAGAAAACCCCTTTAGATAGTCACTAAGTTTTCAACAAATGTGTAATAGCCAGTGTGATTCCAAGCAACAGTACAATTTACTTTATTAAAGGGGGTTTCCTGGGGGAATACTACAGATCATGTATCCTCAGGATAGGTCATCAATAGTTGATTGGCTGGGGTTCATCACTCGGGATCCCAACCGATCAGCTGATTGTGCGCCCACTGTCAGTGCTGCAAATATACAGAGATCGGAGCGGAAGTCTCTGCTCCGACCTCTGTGTAGTGGCTGATGCTTGTAACTGCAGGCACGGTTCTCACAGATTTCAATAAAAGCTGTGCCTGCAGTTACAAGCGCCGGTCACTAAACAGAAGTCAGCGCGAAGACTTCCGCTGCTTCCACTCCCACCTCTGTGTATTTGCGGCACTCACAATCAGCTGATCGGTCGGAATCCTGAGTGACGGACCCCAGCCGCTCAACTATTGATGACCTATCCTGAGAATACATCATCAGTAGTATTCTCCCTGAAAACCCCTTTAACCTAAACTAATGGCTTTGTGCTGAAAAATCCATCTAAAGTGCTGACCACTAGGGGTCTCCCTCTCTTCTAATTTGTTGTTCACAGCCTGTTGTCATGTGAAGTCTGTCTCTAGTAACAGAGACACCAAGATGGATTACATGAAGTGGAGTGATACGGATTACAGGGAGTGTGGGGGCTTTGCTTGTTGTTGTCTCATGCTGTCCTTGGAGGTCTATTAAAAGTCTATGTAGAGGGGAGGAGCAAGAGGAAGCTGCTAGAGGAAGACAGAGGCAGAGAGACTCAGACAGTGAGGTGGATGCAGACTCTAGTAAGTGATAAATCTCTCCCACTGTTGGATTCACATCTACACTGCTCAGTACTGCTGTACAATGTCTTCCATCCTGCTGTTACTAATGAGGGTGTACTAAAGAGAGATAGGAGAGCAGGATCTCCTCTTCTCCACCTGCAGTATATAGAAGACTCAGCAACCGTCTACATCCACGAGCTCAGGGAAGACTGAGAGTTAGAGAGGGAGACCAAAGAAGGAGAGACTGGTGGTAGATGCAAGATATACAATGGACAGGTATAGGGTTATTCCTGATGTATATACACACAACAGATGATTCTGGCATTATTGTATGTACACTACTATATATACACTATTGGTCATTCCACGGTAATGTGGCCACTAATCTCACATCCGTGACTCTGCTGTGTTTGTTTCTTGATTGAAATTTTCAGGTCCACAAAACAAAACAAAAAATAATCATGTAACATTAGTGTCCACATGTGGGATCACCCCATTATACATGCACTGTGTAGCAGGTACTATAATATATGCACCATAGTTGACACTGTTCTCCAGCCCCCTGCAGACCATTCTGTGTACTGCACTTGCTACAATAAGGCTGGCTGCACACAGGCATATTTGCATTGCGAAATCCGTGGTGGGCATCTGCAGCACAGACCATCCACAGCATGCTATAGAAAAGCGATTTTTTTCCTGCACACGAGTGGAGATCAATTGCTATTTTCCGCTCATGGAGGAAAAATTGCAGCACGCTCTATTTTTGTGCGCTGTCCTCCTGGACAGCTTCCATTGAAGTCAATGGAAGCCGTCCAACCTGCGGCCCATCCGCAAATTAATATGCCATAAGGGTCGCGGTACCTGCATCATCACCTAGCAACTAAGGGAGATGGAATAATACCTCCACAGTGCCGCCTATTGCAAGGCACCGCCTAGGTGCTCTCCCTAAGGAGAAAAGAGAGCGTTTCTGATCGCCCAGCAACAGAACGAGGAAATCTGTACTGCACATGTCCGACGCAGCGCAGAAAAAGAAAGGAAGTGACAGGTACGCGGGGTCTCTGGCCGGGGCACAGGGTCGGATTCTGGTGCGGGATCCCTCAAAAATAGGACATGCTGTTTTTTCCACAGCAGCAGACCTACGTGACAGGTCTTATAATAATACTTGCCAGTGATCGCGGCTGCAGTTTTTTTTCCCACATGGATGCACTGCGGGTCATCCGCTCCCCTGCCTGCCAGCCTTTTCCCCATCTCCCTAATTGATTTTAACCTTCAAATCTGCAATTGTATTTGTGGATGCCCTGCGGGTCATGGCACCCATTGACTTCTACTGTGCCTGTCCGCATGGAATCCGCATTGAAATGGAGCATGCTGCGGTCTGCAAATCAAATCCGTATGCTTAATTTCACTTGCGGATGCCAATGCTTCCTATGGGCACTTCTGCAAATCAAAACCGCCCGTGAACATGAGGCCTTAGACACAATGGCGCTGGAACTGGTCATCCGCTGCTATAGCCCATCCGTGCTAAGGAACGGTGAGTTGTACATTCGGACTCGTTAGTTGGAGCTCCAGCATTGTGTTCAGCAGCTCCTGTTGGTCTGAATGATTCCTGACATCCCCCTCTGACCCCTTTTGGTGAGGATTTGTTTCTGTTCACATGTCCCCTTTCGCTGGATGTGGTTTACCGATCACGCCATTCTCTGTATATTCACGACACTGGGACACGAGAAAACATCAAAAGCCAAATCCTAGTCTAGCACCGGGCCTCGTTGGAAGTTGCTCAGATCGCTGGGTTTTCCCCAACCTGATGACGGAGTGGAGAATAAGGCAATAAGCAGTGGTGTGCGTTTCCTTCCCTCTGTATCAACAAAGCGCTGCTTTTATTTAGCTGGAGCACAAAGCCGGCGCCTCCACTAATGACGCAGCCCATGGCTTCACCTCTTCCCGGTCTGTCTTCTCCTGCCAGATGCACTTAGCCGACTCTCATAATAACACCACTTTCCATTCCCCTCTTAATTGAGGAGCGAGCCGGCAAAATATGTTCTCTAAACATTAGAGCATTAAAATGATGCCGCTAGTAAATAAAACCAATTAACCTTAAACATTGCTTTTTAATTATTTGCACCTGCACGTCAGACTGTAGCGAACGCGCTCCGGAGCCGCGAGATGCCGAATCGCCAAGCCAACCTTAAAATGTTTTCCTACACAGTGCTTGAGCGGCTTTCACGCCCGATAAAGAAAAAGCTATTAGTTTTCCAAAAACAACTCCAAATACTTTATATACAGAGGACAACGAAAACCCCCGCAGTGCCCAGGAGCCGCTGAGTGCAGCGAGCATGCTGGAGGTGATGCATTAAGATGCAGGCGGAGGTTCCTGCGCTTCCAAGCCGAGTCTGTGCCGCTATTCTGCCTATTGTTCGAGGGCAGCAGCCAATATGACTTGCAAATTACCTTCTTGCACTGAAGCATTGGCGGCAGCGCTGCGCACTCAGATCCCTTTGTGTGTCCTAGGAATTCTCCTCTCGCTTTATGCCCTGAGTACTGATCCAGAGCAGGTAACTAGAAGATGGCATCTGCAAATGCAGGCGCCAAATAGATTTATGTGATGTCTCAGATCATTTTACATCGAGTTAGAGCCACGAAATGAGTTCTGTCATGCTTCAGCCAAGGCTTGCACAATTTACACTTTCTGTCAGCTGGCTGGAATCGCGCGGAGCTGCTGTTGCTGGAGTATTGGATTGTTTTCCAGACTATTGGATGTTAAAAAAGAAAAAGGAGAAAAGAAAATTCATTGACTCTGACTTCAGCGGTATTCTGGGGTCTTCTTCACTACCTCGCAAGTTCTCCGGTGCGGAGCTTCATAAGTCTCCAGAGCTCTCCGCACCGGCTCCCACGGCACTACTAACCGGGGTAGTGCAAACTGAACCCACGGAAGCGGAATTCAGGTCAAACTTTACCAAGAGTTTGGTTTGATGATAACTCAAAGCTTAGGTGGGGCAATTTCATAAAAACCCTAAAACTCGTATTGAGTGCTGCGGCCCTAGGTTCAAATCTGACCAAGGACAACATCTGCATGGGATTTTGAAAACTACATGCAGATATTGTCTTTGGTGAGATTTGAACTAGCACTACAATACTGCTCACCAAGGAAGGTTTATGCTTCCTTCTCCTGGCTTCTTCCTACTCCATCGGAGGACAAGAATAAGCACAAACACAAGGAGAACATACAAACTCCATGCAGATGTTGTCCTTGGTCAGATTTGAACCCAGGACTCCAACACTGCTAACCACTGCTTCTTCTTCTTCCTCCTGAGGTGAAAAAGAAAGTGAAGATGATTTTCTTCATCAGAGGAAGAAGCAGCTTGGTGACTCAGTGGTTAGCATTGTTGCCTTCCAGTCCTGGGGCTCAAATTTAACCAAGGACAATATCTACATAGAGTTTTACAAAGTCCATACAGATATTGTCTTTGGTCAGGTTTGCAGCTAGGACCACAGTATTGCAAAGCAACAGTGCTAACCGCTGAGCCACCACCACTGCAGGGTTCTTACACAGCGTTCAATACTAGTTTAAGGTTATTTAAGAAATTCCAGTTCAGTTCGAACCAATTCAAACTGAAGTGAACTTTTTGACAAAATTTAGTGAATTGGCCGAAGCAAATTTTCTCAAAAATTTGCTCGAAGCAAAAAGTAACCATCTACTCTTCAGCTGCATCTCCATAAAGCTGTACTGAATATCTACTGCTCCATAAAATGTAATGAACACTTAAATCACACATTGGATCATTGCCAATTCTGATTTTCTCTGGTGAATCCCAATCAAGCTGCTTGGTGCCACTACAGGAGATCAGGATTTCATGCCACCCTCATGGAGTCTGTGTAAGGCAGGTTGTCAGTAATCCGCCGGAGGTCATTTTGTAGGGCTCTGGCAGCACTCCTCCTGCTCCTCCAGTCCTGATGCCGGGTTGATGTCCTTCTACACCCTATGCTCTCTTCTCAGAGCCGGGACAAGTTGACTGGATGCCCTAGGCAGATTGCACTCCCCATCCAGTAATCCCTAGAATCAATAACAAAAACACCTCTAATGAAAGAGCTTTAAGCACCTCTTAAATGATACCGATAAATATTGAATCTGGTGACTCACTTTTTTTACTTCTCCAGACCGCCCTGGCCATTTCTCCCAAAAACTGTAGAGTTTGCTGCCAAGGCATCTTTGGCCTGGGAAACTGCTATAGTGGGTGCAGTGGCAGCCACTCCCAGGCTCTGAAACCCAATGGAGTCCAAAGTAGTGTTATGGTCATCCAGGCAATAAAATTGGGGTGATTTTCTCAAAATCAGATCAGGTTAAACTGATTTTTAGCAAAAAAAAAAATATATCACTGCAAATCAGTCGCCCAGAGGAGGTGGTGGCGCCTCTTCAATGACTGTGGCTCAGAAGTTAGCACTGTTGCCTTAGTTTGCTGGGGTCCTAGGTTCAAATTTAATCAAGGGCAACATCAATTTTCAAAAACTCCATACAGATATTGCTCTTGGTCAGATACTTTGAAATACTTTTGAAAAAGGGGGCGGGTCAGGGCAAATTAACAGCCTCTTAAAGGAAAAGAGTGGTTCATCTTTTATAAGTGAAATTCAGCAAATACCGAATGACTTATGAGGTTATAGTTAAGACACTACATTTAACCCCTTCCCTACTGGGACGCCTCCTCCGATAATGAATAGCCATTCAGCATCAAACTGATTTCTAGAGATACGAGTCCTGCCAAGGTTATTCTTCAGCCATCATGGAGATAAACACCTCTCTGAACGATGCACAATCCCGGTGCGCTGAGAGCTTATAAATCACCAGTAAAAGCCGCCGCCGCTCTCATCTCCGGTCCAAATAAAGATAAGACAATTGAAGAAATGGGGAAAACGCAGATGTTGTCATCAATCACTTATCAAAGGGAAATGTTTGGAAATCGTCGCGTGTTATTGGAACGTGTTTAGCTGGAAGCAGTCGGCGTATTTCTCCTGAATCGCAAATCTTGTCTTCATTTTATTCTTCTGCTGGAGGAGCACCGAGCAGAACGCGTTTAATAATCACCGGCTGGATGGGACGGATGAGCGCGCTCCGGGCTCACACTCACTCACATCCACTTAAAGGAGAAAATCATAATGTGCGCTCGGTAATTTCCAGCCGCAGCCCATTGACTTCTAATATTGTAGTAAAAATAATCTCAGTGTAGAGCGGAGCTGTCATGTCAGACGGGGGAGTCTAGCGTTAGTGGTACGGTCCAAGAAACGTCCTCATGCACAGTTGGTAAAACAGCCGAAGCTGCCACTAAAAATATATTACATCTACACATTATACAAACTGATACTTTACAGCAAAGGACTTGGCTTCTACACTAATAAAGTGATTTTTAAAGCTTTTTTCATACAATTTTTACAACATAGGGGGCAGTATTATAGTAGTTATATTCTTGTACATAGGAGGTAGTATTATAGTAGTTATATTCTTGTACAAAGGAGGCAGTATTATAGTAGTTATATTCTTGTACATAGGGGGCAGTATTATAGTAGTTATATTCTTGTACATAGGAGCAGTATTATACTAGTTATATTCTTGTACATAGGAGGCAGTATTATAGTAGTTATATTCTTGTACATAGGGGGCAGTATTATAGTAGTTACATTCTTGTACATAGGGGGCAGTATTATAGTAGTTATATTCTTGTACATAGGAGCAGTATTATAGTAGTTATATTCCTGTACATAGGAGGCAGTATTATAGTAGTTATATTCTTGTACAAAGGAGGCAGTATTATAGTAGTTATATTCTTGTACATAGGGGGCAGTATTATAGTAGTTATATTCTTGTACATAGGAGCAGTATTATACTAGTTATATTCTTGTACATAGGAGGCAGTATTATAGTAGTTATATTCTTGTACATAGGGGGCAGTATTATAGTAGTTACATTCTTGTACATAGGGGGCAGTATTATAGTAGTTATATTCTTGTACATAGGAGCAGTATTATAGTAGTTATATTCTTGTACATAGGAGGCAGTATTATAGTAGTTACATTCTTGTACATAGGGGGCAGTATTATAGTAGTTATATTCTTGTACATAGGAGCAGTATTATAGTAGTTATGTCCTTGTACATAGGGGGCAGTATTATAGTAGTTATATTCTTGTACATAGGGGGCAGTATTATAGTAGTTATATTCTTGTACATAGAGGGCAGTATTATAGTAGTTATATACTTGTACATAGGAGGCAGTATTATAGTAGTTATATTCTTGTACATAGGGGAAGCATTATAGTAGTTATATTCTTGTACATAGTGGCAGTATTATAGTAGTTATATTCTTGTACATAGGGGCAGTATTATAGTAGTTATATTCTTGTACATAGAGGGCAGTATTATAGTAGTTATATACTTGTACATAGGAGGCAGTATTATAGTAGTTATATTCTTGTACATAGGGGAAGCATTATAGTAGTTATATTCTTGTACATAGTGGCAGTATTATAGTAGTTATATTCTTGTACATAGGGGCAGTATTATAGTAGTTATATTCTTGTACATAGGGGGCAGTATTATAGTAGTTACATTCTTGTACATAGGGGGCAGTATTATAGTAGTTATATTCTTGTACATAGGAGCAGTATTATAGTAGTTATATACTTGTACATAGGAGGCAGTATTATAGTAGTTATATTCTTGTACATAGGGGGAAGCATTATAGTAGTTATATTCTTGTACATAGTGGCAGTATTATAGTAGTTATATTCTTGTACATAGGGGGCAGTATTATAGTAATTATATTCTTGCACATAGGGGGAAGCATTATAGTAGTTATATTCTTGTACATAGGGGGCAGTATTATAGTAGTTATATTCTTGTACATAGGAGCAGTATTATAGTAGTTATATTCTTGTACATAGGGGGCAGTATTATAGTAGTTATATTCTTGTACATAGGGGGCAGTATTATAGTCGTTATATTCTTGTACATAGGGGGCAGTATGATAGTAGTTATATTCTTGTACATAGGGGGCAGTATTATAGTAGTTATATTCTTGTACATAGGGGCAGTATTATAGTAGTTATATTCTTGTACATAGGAGGCAGTATTATAGTAGTTATATTCTTGTACATAGGGGGCAGTATTATAGTAGTTATATTCTTGTACATAGGGGGCAGTATTATAGTAGTTATATTCTTCTACATAGGGGCAGTATTATAGTAGTTATATTCTTGTACATAGGGGCACTATTATAGTAGATATATTCGTGTACATAGTGGGGAGTATTATAGTAGTAATCTTGTACATAGGAGGCAGTATTATAGTAGTTATCTTCTTGTACATAGGGGGAGCAGTATTATAGTAGTTATATTATTGTACATAGAGGGCAGTATTATAGTAGTTATATTCTTGTGCATAGGGGGCAGTATTATAGTAGTTATATTCTTCTACATAGGGGGCAGTCTTATAGTGGTTATATTCTTGTACATAGGGGGCAGTATTATAGCAGTTATATTCTTGTACATAGCGGGGAATTTTATATTAGTTATATTCTTGTACATAGGGGGCAGTATTATAGTAGTTATATACTTGCACATAGCGGGGAATTTTATAGTAGTTATATTCTGGTACATAGGGGGTAGTATTAAAGTAGTTATATTCTTGTACATAGGGGGCAGTATTATAGTAGTTATATTCTTGTACATAGGGGGCAGTATTATAGTAGTTATATTCTTGTACATAGGGACATCATTATAGTAGTCATATTCTTGTACGTAGGAGCAGTATTATAGTAGCTATATTCTTGTACATAGGAGGCAGTATTATAGTAGTTATATTCTTGTACATAGGGGGCAGTATTATAGTGGTTATATTCTTGTACATAGGGGGCAGTATTATAGTAGTTATATTCTTGTACATAGGGGGCAGTATTATAGTAGTCATATTCTAGTACGTAGGAGCAGTATTATAGTAGTTATATTCTTGTACATAGGAGGCAGTATTATAGTAGTTATATTCTTGTACATAGGGGGCAGTATTACAGTAGTTATATTCTTCTACATAGGGTGCAGTATTATAGTGGTTATATTCTTGTACATAGGGGGCAGTATTATAGTAGTCATATTCTTGTACGTAGGAGCAGTATTATAGTAGGTATATTCTTGTACATAGGGGGCAGTATTATACTAGTTATATTCTTGTACATAGGGGGCAGTATTATAGTCGTTATATTCTTGTACATAGGGGGCAGTATTATAGTAGTTATATTCTTGTACTTAGAGGACAGTATTATAGTAGTTATATTCTTGTATATAGGGGGCAGTATTATAGTAGTTATATTCTTTTACATAGGGGGCAGTATTATAGTAGTTATATTCTTGTACATAGGACGCAGTATTATAGTAGTTATATTCTTGTACATAGGACGCAGTATTATAGTAGTTATATTTTTGTACATAGGTGGCAGTATTATAGTCGTTATATTCTTGTACATAGGGGGCAATATTGTAGTCGTTATATTCTTGTACATAGGGGGCAGTATTATAGTAGTTATATTCGTGTACATAGGGGGCAGTATTATAGTAGTTATATTCTTGTACATAGGGGGCAGTATTATAGTAGTTAAATTCTTGTACATAAGGGCAGTATTATAGTAGTTATATTCTGTACATAGGGGCAGTATTATAGTAGTTATATTCTTGTACATTGGGGCATCATTATAGTAGTCATATTCTTGTACGTAGGAGCAGTATTATAGTAGTTATATTCTTGTAAATAGGAGGCAGTATTATAGTAGTTATATTCTTGTTCATAGGGGGCAGTATTATAGTAGTTATATACTTGTACATAGGAGGCGGTATTATAGTAGTTATATTCTTGTATATAGGGAGCAGTATTATCGTAGTTATATTCTTGTACATAGGAGGCAGTATTATAGTAGTTATATTCTTGTACATAGGGGGCAGTATTATAGTAGTTATATGCTTGTACATAGGAGGCAGTATTATAGTAGTTATATTCTTGTACATAGGGGACAGTATTATAGTAGTTATATTCTTGTACATAGGGGGCAGTATTATAGTAGTTATATTCTTGTACATAGGGGCAGTATTATAGTAGTTATATTCTTGTACATAGGGGGCAGTATTATAGTAGTTATATTCTTGTACATAGGGGCAGTATTATAGTGGTTATATTCTTGTACATAGGGGGCAGTATTATAGTAGTTATATTCTTGTACATAGGAGCAGTATTATAGTAGTTTTATTCTTGTACATAGGGGGCAGTATTATAGTAGTTATATTCTTGTACATAGGGGCAGTATTATAGTGGTTATATTCTTGTACATAGGGGCAGTATTATAGTGGTTATATTTTTGTACATAGGGGGCAGTATTATAGTAGTTATATTCTTGTACATAGGGGCAGTATTATAGTAGTTATATTCTTGTACATAGAGGGCAGTATTATAAACCTATTATAATTGCCTCAGGGTGCACCAGTGTATAGTTTTTTTTTTATGCATAAAGCTCACAGTTTTATTTGTAGGTTTTACTTGTCCAGTGTTATACCGCAGCACTCCGCATCCATACAGCTGTGACACCTGTCATGATAAGGATCCCAGATTCGCTGCTGTCAGATATGATTTATTTAAGCTATAAATGGAATTAAAGAGCGGATAATTTTAAGATGAATCCTGTATTTATGGCTCCGTTGTACTTGGTGGCTATTAAGAGAAGAAGATAAGAAAGAGAAGTGACACTGTTATTAGCAGCCACATGCTCTGCTTTGGAGCGCAGCTTTTATTACTATGTACGTCCCCTCCCCCGGCAGTTGTCTCATAATATAAATACACGCTATCGGTAGCAGAGCTGAGTCTGTCATGTGGCGCAATCCAGGAACAACTTGTGACCTGACATAACTGCAGGTACAGATATAACAACATAAAAAAAATGCCTGTTGAAAATGCAGACTTTACAATAATATCACATTTTGTACAATTTCACTGTCAAAAGTAAAGAAACCAGAAAAACCTCAATGAAATGAATTTATAAAATGTATGGTCTAATAATCCACAGTGACTCGCAATGCACCTGATATATGAGGAAGAACGGTGACCACGCCTCCTCCAACAAGCCACACCCCCTTTGAGAAAAAAAGGGTCGTGAGTAAGTATAGTTTGCTGAAAAAATCTCTGCCCATCGGGCTCTCACAACGAGTCGCAACTTTTGTACGCCAGATTTAAATGGATTTATTTTTCTTATGTCCTAAAGAAGGCTGAGACCCATAATGTGAATAAAAATAAACCGCAGACGCCATTAATAAAACTTATGCTACACGTAACAACTATCACTCAAAACTTGTTCAAATTAACAAATATGTAGTGATATTCTTTGTGTAAATCCAGCCCCCCCCCCCCCCCCCCCCCAAAAAAAAAATCGCTTATTATTCGATCGTTGTTGCTTATCGGTGACTTTGAGTCAGTGAAAAAATTATTGTTGGCTCGCTAGCTTCTCGCTGCGTGTAGATGCTCTCACATTTCACATAGTAGGTGAAGCGCTCAGCGAGAAGCCAGCGGTGTCTTTCAGTGTAAACGCTTTACCCGAGTGCCAACGTTCTTAGTGGTGACATCAGCGCTCGTAAACGACTGTCGGCCAATGTAAACGGGCCATTACAGGAAAGCCACGCCCATATTCTTAGTAAAACCCCACTTGCAGTCACAAATTACTACTTTTTTAAGTTTTATAAATGTTGGAAACAGCGATGCAACTACAGGAGCGCTTCATAAGGCATTGCAGAATATTCTGGTTCCAAATCCGCACCAAAATGGGAATTATGATGCAGAATCAATAATCTTTGCCAAAGTCCAAATTATAGACTAAAATCTGCATGTTAGGGTGCATTGATATTGGTGATTTTTTTCTGCACGGGTTCAGTGGGATGCACAGAAACAGAAACACATGGAAATAATTCACTGTTTAGGTTCATTTACATATGCGGTTTTTCTCTTGCGGCGCTGTGAGAAGTGATGCAAGAGAAAAATTGCATCAGGTCCTATTTTTGTGTGATCGCCTATTCTTCAAATGGGAGCAGAAAAAAACTTGCACTGTATTGGCATGAAAATGCGCATGTGATGCAATTTTATTGCAAAGCACGTAGTGCTCGCATAAAAATCACAGGCTAACAAGTGCGATGTGGGTTTCAGTTTCTCGGACGGACACTGCACACACCTGTAAATGTGGTACTGAGGGTTCACAACCGGCCCTGGGGTCCTCGGGGGCCCGTAAGATCTCTCCTCCCCACAGTAGTAGACCAGTAGTATAAATAACGAATTAAGCGTGCAAAAAAGTAAAAAGTGACATGTCATGTTAATGCGGAATCCACGTTAGGAATTACACTGCAGATTTGCCCGTTGACAAGGGTTCACATGCGGAGCTGCAGTCCGACTCCTGCAGAGCCGCAACAGAGATCTGCAGCAAAGTTGTGGATTTTTGACAAGGTTTTTAGAGGTGCGAAAATCTGTGTCGGATTCCACCATCTGAAGATTACCCAAGTTCAGTAGATTTTCCACAAAAAATGTCATTACGGAAATTGTGTAGCATTTACCCCGTGCGACGGAACCCATGGGTTATATTCACTTGGGTGGACTTCAGCTGCAGGTATCACTGCGGAGGTTCCACAGCATTACAGTACAAGCCTTGTAGAGGGGATGTCAAGAATCTCCTCCCGATGGTGCAGAAACTCTCCGCAACCAATTCCAGCGTTCTTGAATAACGTTGCTGATTCTTAATCCACAGGCCTGCTATTTATGCTGTGGATTAAAGACGCTGATCTCAACCTTGATATACAAGGGTTACTACTAGAGATGAGCAAGCATACTCGCTAAGGACAATTACTCGATCGAGCATTGTCCTTAGCGAGTATCTCCCTGCTCGGAAGAAAAGGTTCGGCTGCCGGCACGGGTGAGAGGTGAGTTGCGGCAGTGAGCAGGGGGGAGGGGGGGGTAGAGAGGGAGAGAGAGATCTTCCCTCCATTCCTCCCCGCTCTCCCCCCACAGCTCTCCGCCCACCGCCGGCAGCCAAATCTTTTCTTCCGAGCAGGTACTCGCTAAGGACAATGCTCGATCGAGTAATTGCCCTTAGCGAGTATGCTCGCTCATCTCTTGTTACTACAAATAATCTTCCCAATGTGACCCCCATAACGCTGTTTATTGACACTCAGATGCAGATATTTTATATCAATGGGAACAGAAACTCAAAAAGTTTTGTTGTGCGACATCAGAAATGTTTTTCCCCTCAGAGGACTCAAGTTCCTGCCAAGTGTATCCCCCCAGGGGGCGCAGAATTCATAAGTGGTACTTGGTTATAAGGAAAGGGGACCGTCCATCAGTAAGCGTGGGGACAGCGGAGCGCGTCCGTGCGAGGCTCACTCAAAGTCCTCAGGAATCCACCGTCACATATTGGACGTCCCGTCGCCGACTGTGTGCAAAATTCTGCACAAATGTTTGCATCGTTATGCCTACTGACTGCACTTGTTGCCGGTCCTGAAATCGGATGATAAAGTGCGGCGATGTTCTTTCTGCCAGTTCTGGAAGCTAATAGAAGGTAATGGTTTCTTGGAGTCTTTAGTGATGAAGGCCCCTCCTAGCAACAAATGTAATGTCAGAATCTGGGAAACCCTCCTGTCTACATGGAGCGTCTGCGTTTGGCGCTATAACCTGTAGGACAGTTTGCAGTCCCTTCTTCCAGGAGATAACAATCCCAGGGATTTCGTACACAGACATCCTACAGATATGGCTCCTCCCGCAGGCGGAACAGGGAATCCCAGATTTCATCTTCTAACAGTCAGCAGACCCTCCTTCCTCTCCACCCCATGTTCACAATGAAGTCAGAAGTGAGCAGCGACTACCAAACAGATGGATGGGTGTGCAAGTGGTGAGCTTCTTCCTTGGCTTCCACATTCCCCAGACCTTGCGCTTTGTGATTCGAGCCTATATGCATCAGGGCCAGGTTTATAGAGAGGGCTAATTGGGGAAGAAACAAAACACAAGGTGGACTAGACGGGGAGGACATGGAACCAGAGACATGAGACTAAGAATCAGAGGGAGCTGTCCAGCATGCTGAATAGCTCAGTATGAAGGGCTACTGCTTGGGGTGCAGGAGTTTGCTGGTTCAAATCCTGAAATTGTGCAACAAACCTTTTTGAGTTTCTGTTTCCATTGATTTCAAATTTCTGTATCTGAGTGTCATTAAACGGGAGTCTTAAACCAAGAAGATCATTTGTAATAACCCTGTGCAAGGGTAAAAGCCAGCAGACGGTCCGCCGCAAAATGTGCAGGTACATATCTGGCCCCCGTGTATTTGCGGTGTATTTACTGTGGGTTATCTACTGTAGAAAGCCAACAGCATTTATGTCCCACGTGAGGCCACAGCTATCATTGGGGGACCTGTAACAGATTGTGCATTAAAGCCCATCATCTTCATATTATGCCTCTGGTGGAGAATACTAGTCAGGAGGGAGGTACTCCTTGTCTCTTCTTGTTTATTCCCGCTATGATCTCTATGTATCTGCTAAATATAGAAAAGTGGGATTTTCGAGTGCTGAATCAAGTCTACTTAGCATGAAGGAGATCGTTAATTAAGAGATAGTATTCCTCCAACTAAGTGCGTTAATAAATATTCTCGTAGGCTCATCCCCTGTGAGAATATCGCTAAGAATCTACGCTGAGCAGCAATTAAAAACTCCCAGGGGGCAAAACAAAAAGGGAAGAGATCCCGGCAGCCGTGTATAACATCCGCATCTCATGAAGGTTACTTCTAGATATTCTTTCCAGTCCCGGCCACATTTACATGCACAGGATTTCAGGAGGACGCGCACACTAATGGCGCTGAATGGCGGTAATAGATTGTTTCATACATTGTATCAAATGAGACAATCTTCACATCAGGATAAGGGAAATGAATTACCTCTGATCGCAATCTCCACTTAAGTGAATAATCTGGATCCTTTGTCGGCGGCATTTCCAGGGAACGGTCAGCCAAATGCACCTTATTTCAAAGTGGATATTTTTCATTTGCGTTATATTAAAGGCAAATGGGCCGCCATTCCAGAGTAATATTGATTAAAGGCAGCACATTACCCGGCTGAGTGATGTACACACTGCCGCTAGAGTTCGTTTTTACAAAAAATTATGTTATTACATCTGTTATCACATGAAAATAGATAAGAAAATGTCTTAAAGGGGAAGTGCACTTTAATTTTATGACCTTTTAGACCACTTTCTTAACTTATTTCTAACATGCAATCAAACATCACAGTGAACCAAGCCCTAGTCAGTTCAGATATATGTTTTATCTCAAGCACACCTGATACAACTAATAATGCCCTTGATTAGTTGCATCAGGTGTGCTTGAGACAACAAATGTTTGCTCTTATAAGGGATTCTATTGAGGAGGCTATATACACGGAAACATATATTAGTGCACCTCATATAGTTCCAACCACTATGGACAGCCTTAAGGGCAGGGGTATAGCTATAAGGGTGCATAGGTGGTGTATTGGGACTGGTGGCAGACGGCTCTATTGTCTCAGGTTACCTGAGCTAGGTTGGACTGACTGCCACAGGCTCGGGTTTATCTCTGTGGGTTGGCACAGATCTGTCCTCCTCAACATGTGTTGCTGCCATATATAGTTCAGTTTCGGGCCATATCAGGTCCATTGGTGTCGGGATGAGGAACAGAGCACTACTACAAATAACTACGACAATCTTCAACAGAAAATAACTTGAAACTTATTTCACCTGGTCACCTGAAGTATTGAGGTGGGAGTGGGACCAGAGGAGTCAACAACAGTAGTAATACTTTACACATAGGTGGAAAGAACATTTATCCAAAACAGCTGTTTACACGGAAACATCCTTCTCCTCTCTCAGTGACCAATCATCCATAGGATCAAGCAACCGCAAACACCACACAGCGTTGGTCCAGGGAGATACTCCTTGTTGCCACTTCCGTCTCCCACACTTCCTAATCCTTTGTGCCCAAACTTCCTGCTCCACTCTTCTGTTCCCGACCCCTCCTAAAGATGCAGCCGATGCATATTCTATAATAGCTAACATGGTATAAAACAATGTGAACTCCCCTACCCTTACAGTAGCATGTCCATCTTGGAGCCTAAGTGGGCACAAAGGCCGCTCTACTACATAAGAAATCCAAGATGGTGACAGCATGAACTTTTTCTTCTAACCAGACACCTCAAAATGACACCCAGCACAGAAGCACTGCAGGTTTGGAACCGCTGGATGGGGTTTAGACCTCAGTAAATCTGAACTGTCTTGGGGGGCTACAAGAACGAGAGCACCTCCAGTAAGCGGCCTGTGCCTTGAAGCGCATCTTGTTGCTGTTTTCTTATCAAGAAACAGAGAAGTCAGGCTATACCCCATCTCAGAATTCTGTTTACATCTAGAAGGCCGTATGGTACACCAGTATTTTCAGCTCTCCTTCCTTGATCCACAACAGGGCCATGCCCCTCAGTTGGCTTTGCTCTAGATCATTAGTACCTCCCTATAATTCTACTGCACCCTGCTGGGCATACACAGTCTACTGAAACCCGGCCCGATATCGCGCTCGCTAACCTGGGTTTTACCTGTAGGTATGAGGTGTTTTCAGGAAAAAACACCTTGCATAGAATCTGTCAAATTCCAATCCTCTCTTGCGAGTTTCACATGCGATAGAGAATTGTAAGTGTTTAACAAGGAGAAATGCAAAGTCCTACATCTGGGCAAGAAAAATTAGAAAAGCGCATACAGAATGGGAGGAATTAGGCTAAGCAGCAGCACATGTAAAAAAGACTTGGGCATACTAATAGATCATAGGCTGAACATGAGTAAACAATGTGATGCAGTAGCAAAAAAGGCAGCACAATTCTAAGAGAAGCATAGAGTCTAGATCACATGAGGTAATTACCCACCTCTACTCTTCCTTAGTCAGACCTCCTCTGGAATACTGGGTCCAGTTCTGGGCATCCCACTTTTAAAAAGACATCGACAAACTGGAGCAAGTTCAGAGAAGAGTTACCAAGATGGTGAGTGGTCTGCAAATCATGTCCTATGAGGAACGGTTAAAGGATCTAGGAATGTTTAGCTTGCAGAAGAGAAGGCTGAGAGGAGACTTAATAGCTGTCTACAAATATCTGAAGGGCTGTCACAGTGCAGAGGGATCAGCCCTATTCTCATCTGTACAAGGAAAGACTAGAAGCAATGGGATGAAACTGAAAGGAAGGAGACACAGATTAGATATTAGACAGCGAGGGGGATCAATGAGTGGAACAGGTTACCATGGAGGTGGTGAGTTCTCCTTCAATGGAAGTCTTAAAACAAAGGCTGGACATATATCTGTCTGGGATGATTTAGTGAATCCTGTATTGAGAATTCATTCTATGATACTACTTTTGGTAGGATAGTGTATTCCACTGAGGTGCACATACCCTACATCAACATGCTTCTCCTTGGGGACTTGGCCAGATGTCTTACTAATTTTTAACCCATGTAATCACCAGTGCTTCATTTTGCACCAGTTGTACAAGACTAGTAGAAGGGCTTTGACAATAATATGCAACTCAATAGATTCCCTTCCCTACCCTGAAGTTCCACACCTATTTTTTGGCCAGTGCCAGTCCTTGATGGCATCACTGGATTTACCTTCAGAGCTGACTATTATTTTGTCTTCTCATTTGTGGATTCTCCTCGCGTCATTCCAGGCCAACCCTCACTAGGGTTATATCCGGTCTTCCCATTCCAGTATCTTGTTTGGACAGATGACTTGCTAAGGTTGTTACCATAGAAAATTTGTGGATTTTTGACTTGCCAGATAGCATGCAGATCAGTGCATTCCACTTTTTGCCTCCTAAGGCACAACCTAGAGCACAGGTGTCAAACACAAGGCCCGCTGCCTCATTTTCTGTGGCCCGCGGCGTGCCGACGGCCGCTCACCACTCTAGCGATTACCAGCTGGGGTGCCGCAGCTCCCCACTGATAATCGCGCTGTTACAGCTGATCCCGGTGCACACTCTGACGTCAGTGTGCAGCCGGGATCCTCCTCCCCTGAGTCCCCTGCTCTTCAGTTCCGCAGGAGGGGACTCGGGGAGGAAGTGTTTCGGGCTACACACTGACGTCAGATTGCACCCGGGAATCAGCATGAGCAGAGGAGAAGCGGCGCTGACAGCAGGGAGGAGCTAAGTATATGGGTTGGGGAAGGAAGGAGGGTTAATGGTGGCTGCTTTTGGGGGGGAGAGTTAATATTGTTGCTGCAGGGGGGGGTTATATTGCTGCTGCTGGGGGGTAATATTGCTGCTGCTGTTGGGGGAAGGGGTTAATATTGCTGCTGCTGCTGGGGGGGTTAATATTACTGACGGGGATGATATTGCTGTGGGGTTATTACTACTGTGGGGGTCGTTCTTACTACTGGGGCCTATGTGGGGGTCGCTCTTACTACTCGGGCCACTGCGGGGGTCGCTCTTACTACTGGGGCCACTGCAGGGGTCGCTCTTACTACTGGGGCCACTGAAGGGTACCCTGTTACTAATTGGCCCACTGTGGGGGTCAATATTTTTACTGGGGCCACTATGAGATTCACTATTGCTACTACGACCACTATGGGGGTCACTATGACTACTGCGACCACTAAAGGGGGCACTATTATTACTGCGACCACTATAGGGGTCACTTTTAGGGCTCGTTCATATGGGTGTAATCGTATTTCGGTCGCACAAATACGCTGTGTATTTGCGCAATCGAAAATCGCTTATGCCTGCATATTTGGGCACGCAAAAAAGAACGCAGATGGGCCCACTGAGATGATGCGCAAATATGCAGTGAATACACAGGTTTCCTGCGCATTCACCATGTATTTGTGCGGCCCATTCACTTCAATGGCCTATCGGGGGTATGTAGTAGGCAACAAAATAGGTCATGCTGTGTGACAATATACATCATGTGAAAATCAATGGCTTCTATTCACTGCATATTACGTACGCAAATACGAATGTGTGAACAGGCCCTTACTGTACTGTCTTACAACCAGCCCTTTGAAGGTAACCATAAGCCTGATGTGGCCCTCTAATGAGTTTGACACCCCTGCCCTAGAGGTATCTACCAACCCATCATTTGCACAGCTCACCTTGGCCATTCCCCGCTCTTGGGTCCATCCCCTGACAAGGTGAGGAACATGATTAGGAACCCATGTTGAGAACTTACTGTTCCTTTTAGAAGTATTTGCTACACAATAGCTCTGCACAGTTCATAAGGTGCCCCTACTGTTTGTATATCTTTGGCGCTTGTTAGGTACAGTTTGGTGCTCAAGAACTTGTTTTTTTCCACTCATCAAACATTCCCCTGAGGGAACGTTCTGTGATTCGGCTTATAAGTTGATTTGAGACCTCTTCAACCCAGTTAAATCCCACATCTTGCAAATCTGTTCCGCTCATCTGAGCTCAGAGAGAAAGACAGAGATTCTGTATGAGGGCAAAGAGATGGCATCCCAGAATCCATACAGTCTACCTGCAGCCGGGGAACATGTTTATGGAACTATTCAGGTGTGAGATGTAAATATTCGGAGAAAGGACTGACATAGTCATGTCTAGGTATCTTTTTTTTTTTTTTTAAGGGATTTTATTTAGCCAGGAATTAACAAGCATATAAACACACATAGCCGGCACCACAGGTGTCAGGTCAGCAGGCAGTACATTGCATGAAAAACAGGGTAGAGGCAATCCTCGCCTGCGTACATACGTATATTTCTTCTTGGCATGCTATACCTGGCTAGTACTTTATTATTTCTTTCGCCCCCCCCCCCCCCCTTTAAACTCTAACTTTATCGGTTATTACTGAACAACAGTTTAACCTTTGAATAGATCAATTGTGGTCAATCAGGAAAAAAAAGCAAAAGCTTAAACTTAGACCCCCCCCCCCCCCGACCCCCTGGCGCGACTCTCTTAAGAAAATTTGTGGGAATAGAGGAGCAAAAAAGAATAGTTTTCTGAGCATTGGGTTTTAACGTAGAAAGCAGATTGAGCAGGTGTCTCTCTTTTTACGTATGTATCTTACTGATGTAGTGGAGCTGGGTTTGTCCTTTCATGCTGTGTTGTTTGTGCAGCGTAATAAATCCTCTAAAGACTAATGCAGACTTGGTGCATTGATAGTATATAGTATGTAAGGCCGAAAAAAGACACATATCCATCCACTTCAGCCTATTAACCCCCAATGTTGATCCAGAGGAAGGCAAAAAACCCCAATGAGGTAGAAGCCAATTTTCCTAATTTAAGGTAAAAAGGAAAAATTCCTTCCCGACTCCAATCTGGCAATCGGAATAATCCCCGGATCACCGACCCTTCTGAAGTAATCAGTGACTATAGCATGGAATATTGTATTGCTCAAGAAAGACATCCAGGTCCCTCTTGTACTCTTTAATCAAGTTTGTCATCACCACGTCCTCAGGCAAAGAGTTCCAAAGTCTCCCTGCTCTTACAGTAAAGAACCCACTTCTATGTCGGTGTAGGAACCTTCTTTCCTCTAGATGTAGAGAGCGCCACCTTGTTACAGCCCTCGGTATATATAGATGATGAAAGAGATCTCTATACTGATATAGATAATGTCAGGGGAATATATCTGATATATCTATAGATAGTTATTATAGTGCCCTCTTGTTACAGTCCTGGGTATAATAGATGATGGTAGAGATCTTTGTACTGACCCCTGATATATCTATACATAGTTATTAGAGCGCCCCCTAGTTACAGTCCTGGGTATAATAGATGATGGGAGAGATCTCTGTACTGACCCCTGATATATCTATACATAGTTATTAGAGCGCCCCCTTGTTACAGTCCTGGGTATAATAGATGATGGGAGAGATCTCTGTACTGACCCCTGATATATTATACATAGTTATTAGAGCGCCCCCTTGTTACAGTCCTGGGTATAAACAGATGATGGGAGAGATCTCTGTATTGTCCCCTGATATATTTATACATAGTTATTAGAGCGCCCCCTTGTTACAGTCCTTGGTATAATAGATGATGGGAGAGATCTGTGTACTGACCCCTGATATATCTGTACATAGTTATTAGAGCGCCCCCTGGTTACAGTCCTAGGTATAATAGATGATGGGAGAGATCTCTGTACTGACCCCTGATATATCTATACATAGTTATTAGAGCGCCCCCTTGTTACAGTGCTGGGTATAATAGATGATGGGAGAGATCTCTGTACAGACCCCTGATTTATCTATACATAGGTTTTAGAGCGCCCCCTTGTTACAGTCCTGGGTATAAATAGATGATGGGAGAGATCTCTGTACTGACCCCTGATATATCTATACATAGGTTTTAGAGCGCCCCCTTGTTACAGTCCTGGGTATAAATAGATGATGGCAGAAATCTCTATACTGACCCCTGATATATCCATACATAGTTGTTAGAGCGCCCCCTTGTTACAGTCCTGGGTATAAGTAGATCATGGGAGAGATCTCTGTACTGACCCCTGATATATCTATACATAGTTATTAGTTCGCTCCTCAGCTGTCTTTTTCTAAACTAAATAACCCCGATTTTGATAGCCTCTCTGGGTATTGTAGTCCGTCCATTCAATGTATCATTTTAGTTGTCCGCCTTTGTACCTGCTCAAGCTCTGATATGTTCTTCTTGAGTACCGGTGCCCAAACCTGACCATAATATTCCATGTGTGGTCTGACCAGTGACTTGAAAAGAGGAAGAACAATGTTCTTGTCATGTGCCCCTAGACCTCTTCTGATGCACCCCATCATACTATTTGCTTTGGCAGCAGCTGCCTGACACTGGTTGCCCCAATTAAGCTTATAGTTAACTAAAGCCCCCAAGTCCTTTTTCCTGTCAGTGCTCCCCAGTGGTTTCCATTTAGTGTGTAATTGTGACATGTATTTCCTCTGCCCATGTGTAGAACCGCACATTTATCAGTGTTAAATCTCATATGGCATTTTTCTATGCCCAACTTATCTTACATCCTCTCTCGCGTTAATTTCTTTACATAGTTTTATGTCATCTGCAAATATTGATACTTTACTGCACAATCCTTCTACCAGGTCATTAATAAATATACTAAAAATAATAGGGCCCCAAACCAACCCCTGTGGTACCCCACTAGTAACGGTGACCCCTCTAATACTGCCCTCTTTGTTACCCCACAAGTAACGGTGACCCCCCCAATACTGCCCCCTGTGGTACCTCACTAGAAATGGTGACCCCTCCAATACTGCCCCCTGTGGTGCCCTCTGCTTTCTATCACTGACCAGTTACTTACACACATTCTCCCCCAGACCAAGCATTCTCATTTTATATGCTAACCTTTTATGCGGCACAGTATTAAAAACTTCAGAAAAATCCAGATCACAAGATCCAGTGACTCCCCAGTCCAGTCTAGAACTTACCTCCTCGTAGAAGCTGATCAGGTTTTTTGACAGGAGCGATCTCTCATAAACCGATGCTGATATGGAGTTATACAGCCATTTTCCTCGAGGTCCTCCAGGACAACATCTCTTAGAAACCCTTCAATATTTTATCATCAATATAAGTAAAACTTACTGTCATGAAGTTTCCAGGGTCACTTTTTGTCCCCTTTCTGAATATTGGCACTACACTGGCAACAAGGATGACTCAACCTTGAGCCAAGTACCTGAACCCTGGAGGGATTGAACTCAGAACCTTCAGGTCATAAACAAGAGCATTTCTGCTGCTTAACACTCTGCACCACACAAGGGTATAGTGTATATTTTGATTGTTTTAAGACAGGTCTGCACTTCTTCCTGGGTTAATCTGGTGACATTTAGTGGAGAGTTTACTTTATCACTCTGCATCTCATCTGATATTTGATTTTCCTCTGTGAATACACTGGAGAAAAAGCTATTTAACAGATTTGTTTTCTCCTTATCGACCTCTACATGTTGTCCTACATTATTTATTAAAGGGCCAACACTTTCAGTATTAATCCTTTTACTATTGATATAGTTGAAGAACAGTTTAGGATTAGTTTTACTCGCTCTGGCAATAAGTCTCTCTGTCTTCATCTTTACTGCTTTCACCTGATTTTTACATTTTTTTTTTTCCTTACAGGTTTTTAGCGCTTTTTTAAACACTTTCTTTTTACTGTTTATTGCCCCCTTTACTTCTCTGTTGAGTCATATTTGTTTTCTCCTATTACTAAGTCATTCCTGTAAGGTATGAACCGCTCACAGTAAGTAATGAGGATGATTTTAAATGTTTCCCATTTACTGTCTGTACTCTTATTTTTGAGGACCTTTTTCCAGTCAATAAAGTTAAGGACCTCCCTAAGCTAATAGAACTTGGCCTTCCTAAAGTTAAGGATTTTCACAGCTCCCCTAAAGAACTTTCTCTTGAAGAACAGGTTGAAATGTATTATAGTACGGTCAGTACTTCCCAGGTGCCCCCCAATTGGCACCCTGTTATTCTGTCAGGTCTGTTGACCGTCCCCCTAGTTTGGTCATGTACAAGTTGGGTAAGGTAATTAGAAGCCACTGATGTCATTCAATGAATGGCTGTGATTGGTTAATCAAGCGCCGGCTCTCATTGGCTGATGTGGCGCTCAATTAACCAATCAGAGCATTAGCTTGCTGGAGGCGGGGTATTCAAGCCCTGCTTCTAGGAAGAACTGCTCTGACGGCACTAAAGAGGACATGGCAGCCTGCAGCAGTGCAGCAGGCCATCACATGGGACCCTAACACCGTATGTTAGGTAAGTATTATTAGACACCCCCTGAAAATAAGACACTGTGCCTCTTTTGAGGTATAAATTTATATAAGACAGTGTCTTATTTTCAGGGAAACCCATAAATGGTTTTGCCCGTTCTAACTGTACTAACCCCTTCCACCCCCATTTCCATTACTTAGTCCCAGGTCACTGTCTACACTGTATTCTCCCCTATTTCTCTGATTGCCCTTCCCTCAATCACAAGTTTAAAAACACTCCTTCAACCTTCTAGCCATCTTCTACCCCAGCACAGCTGCACCCTCCCCATTGAGATGCAGAGCATCCCTACAGTAGAGCCTATAGCCAACAGCAAGGTCAGCCCAGTTCTCGAGGAACCCAAAACTCTCGTTCCTGCACCAACTCCGGAGCCACTTGTTTACCTCCCTAATCTCCTGCTTTCTTCCTTGTGTGGCTCGTGGTACAGGTAGTATGTTAGAAAATGCTACTTTGCAGGACCTTGGCCTAAGCTTACCTCCTGGTTCCTTGAAATCATTTTTAAAGACTTTCCACCTATCTCTAACGTTGTCATTGATGCCAATGCACACCATGACCGCTGGATCCTCACCAGCCCCTCCCAGTAATCTGTCAACCCGATCCGTAACGTGTCGAACTCGAGTGCCAGGAAGACAACACACCGTTTGACGATCCCGGTCTTTGTGGCAGATTGTCCTGTTTGTCTCCCTTATATCTGAGTCTCCCACTACCAGGACATGTCTAGCTCAGGTCAGAAGCTATATCGTGCTGCAGTGGTGATAGTTCTGTAATGGCATCCCCCTCATCTGCCAACTTTGTAAACTCGTTGGGGTGTTCCAGTTCAGGACTAGCCTCCCTGGATCTCTTCCCGCTACCCCTCCTCCTGTCACCCAGCTAGCTGCCTGCGCCCCTGCTCTCCCGAACTACCATCTACACCCACATCTACCCCAGCGAGTGCTCAGTGAGCAGCAAACTCCCTTCCATGTTGCCAATGGATCACAGTGTTACAAGCTGCTCATTTAGATACAGGATCTGAGCTTCTAAATGCGGAACACATTCACATCTCGCACATCCGTATAAACCCGGCTGTCCAAGGACTGCATACATGGCATAATATGTATACTGGATGGCATTGTCAATCATGGGCCACATTCTATATGGGGATCATACAGACAGATTGGATGAAAATAATGTATGCAAAAATTCAGATACCTAAACAGTAATTAAATACAATTTACTTTCCTAAAGTCCCTAATCCCAAGGCACACTTATGACACAATACAATTATGTCAGACACACAACTCACCCAGCTTGCAGGCTCACTTAGCTTTGTGCTCTTCACCCCCCCCCCCCCCCCCCCCGAGTCTCTTTCTGTTTCACTTAGACACAATGGCATTGGAACTGGTCGTCTGTTGTTATAGTCTATCTGTGCTAAGGAATGGCGAGGTGTGTTTTTTAGACATGTTAGTTGGAGCTCCAGCGTTGTATTCGGCTGACTCTGCAGAGCCCGTTGGTCAGAGCGATTCTTGACATCCTCCTCTTACCCCCTTTGACAACAAGTTGTTTCCGTCCATAGGATCTCCTTTCGCTGGATGTTTTTCTCGATCACACCATTCTTGGTATACTTTCCATGCTGTTACACGAGAAAACCCCCCATGGTTGGCAGTGAAATGCCAGTCTCTGCTAGTCTAGCACTGATGACCGGGCCTCAATGGAAGTCACTCAGGTCGCTGGATTTTCCCATCTAATGTGGATTCACACTGAAATGTGACTTTATGCCGCACTCCGGGGTCACAGATTTAATGTCCATAATATGAAGCACTAATCATGAGGTTGCCATGGGCTCCAATAAAGGGCCACTCAGCATATACTTTTCATACTTTTTGGGAATAATCTTGGTTCTGATTGAAAAAGCAGCATGTCTACAAGGCCAGAAAGGGTTGACCTATCAGGATAATTCTTCATATTCCCTATTATGGCCTAGGGATTTCATAGAGTCTCCTGATCAAGAACCTCCTCTATGGCCATAATGGAGAGCTGCTGCAGAGAACATCTTCCACTTCGAAAGACCAAGGTTGTTTGTAACCCTGGATTCGCATAGGTCTGCTTGTGAGCTGCAGATGCAAAACAGTAGAAGATTTTCATTATGACTATTTGCAAAGTAGATGGTAAAACTATGCATACCCTTTAAATCTGAATGGAATGAACATATAGGTGTTGAAGATCTTCTTATAAAACCATCCATCAACTCTGTTCAATTAGTGTTCTGATAATTTCAACTATGGAGGGGCGGATAACTAAAGGGGCTCCAACACTACAAGATATCTATGTTCTTCTAAACTTCTTACAATTCTTGCTAACATTTTTAATATACATTCCTGCAAGTATATCCGCTTCTATCATGAAGTGCTACAAGGACTGAGAAAAAGGAAAAACATAAAGTAATTCCTCCAGCAGTCCGTACCATTGATTTAACATGAAAGTAGCAATGAGCTACAGTAACTGCTAACAATCATGGTTCCTGGTAACATCATCAACACTTATTAAGGGTAACCACCAAAGGATGCACAAAGATCTCTTTGCTTCCTGAACAATGCAATTTTTTTTCCAAAAAGTTGGAAATGTCCCCATTCCTGGTGGAAGAGCTCTGGGTATATTGCAAACTCAGCATCAAAATTTGCAATATACATGAAGGACATGAAGTGGGAATATTTCTCAGCAAGCAACACTCATTGGATTAATGCAGAGGGCAACTTTACTTGCAGTCTTCTAGGTCACATAAATCCTGAGGAAAAAATGTTTCTTCTTGTGGAGAGCACCGCGATCTTCGGCGGATGACTTATAGGAGTATAAGAAATACATCTCCCAACTCCCTGTCACTTTCCGTAATAACACCATAACTTCATTTATGGTGCTGTAGGGAGGTGACAAGTTGTGTAGTGGCCCGAAATACCTATGTCTGGCCCCTCCATTACTGTCTTGTAGTTGTCTCACATGTCATGTCTTCAGTGTGGATGCACTGTGCAAATTGTCTTGTCACCAGTTATGTGTATTGCACAGCTGCAGAATGCAAGAGGTTAATATCTGTGAATGTCTGGGATATGTCTAGAAAATGTAACCATTTGTTTTGTCACGGGAGTATGCAAGTTATATATGTGAGTGCAAGAGGAGAGGGAAGGAGTTCCATTTTCTTCAATGGTTGGGTGTGGAGTGAGAGTGCCGGCCACATGGGGGTACCTTCAACCCTCATGTGGTGAAGTATGGAATAGGAAGAGAAATTTCCGGATGGTCTAATGCCAAGAAAGAGAGAGCGAAGAGAAAAAGGTTCCGCCATGCAGGGTCCTGAAACTGTCAGCAAGTGAGTATCAGTGGAGTGTTTTGTCCTCCTCCACTGTGTGTGACCAGGAACAGAGTCATACAGATAACTGGACTGTAGGCCCAGTGTTATCCTGTGTCCCAATACGTGTGTGTCCAGAAGCAGAGTCATACAGATAACTCAGATGGTAGGCCCGGTGTCATCTTGTGTCCCGGAGTGTGTGTGTCCAGGAGCGGAGTCATACAGATAACTAGGACTGTAGGCCCTGTGTCATCCCGTGTCCCGGAGTGTGCGTGTCCAGGTGCGGAGTCATACAGATAACTAGGACTGTAGGCCCTGTGTCATCCTGTGTCTCGGGATGTATGTGTCAGGAGCAGAGTCATACAGATAACTCAGACTGTAGGCCCGGTGTCATCTTGTTTCCTGGAGTGTGTGTGTCCAGGAGCCGAGTCATACAGATAACTAGGACTGTAGGCCCTGTGTCATCCTGTGTCCCGGGATGTATGTGTCCAGGAGCAGAGTCATACAGATAACTCAGACTGTACGCCCGATGTCATCCTATATCCTGGAGTGTGTGTTTCTAGAAGCAGAGTCATACAGATAACTAGGACTGTAGGCCCTGTGTCATCCTGTGTCCCGGGATGCATGTGTCCAGGAGCAGAGTCATACAGATAACCCAGACTGTAGACCCGGTGTCATCTTGTTTCCCGGAGTGTGTGTGTCCAGGAGCGGAGTCATACAGATAAGTAGGACTGTAGGCCCTGTGTCATCCTGTGTCCCGGGATGTATGTGTCCAGGAGCAGAGTCATACAGATAACTCAGACTGTAGGCCCGGTGTCATCTTGTTTACCGGAGTGTGTGTGTCCAGGAGCGGAGTCATACAGATAACTAGGACTGTAGGCCCTGTGTCATCCTGTGTCCAGGGGTGTATGTGTCCAGAAGCAGAGTCATACAGATAACTCAAACCGTAGGCCCGATGTCATCTTGTGTCCCGGGGTGTGTGTGTCCAGGAGCAGAGTCATACAGATAACTTGACTGTAGGCCCGGTGTCATCCTGTGTCCTGGAGTGTGTGTCCAGGAGCAGAGTCATACAGATAACTTAGACTGTACGCCCGGTGTCATCTTGTGTCCAGGAGTGTGTGTGTCCAGAAGCAGAGTCATACAGATAACTAGAATGCAGGCCTGGTGTCATCTTGTGTCTCGGAGTGTGTGTGTCCAGGAGCGTATTCATACAGATAGCTAGGACTGTAGGCCCGGTGTCATCCTGTGTCCTGGAGTGTGTGTCCAGGAGCGGAGTCATACAGATAACTTGACGGTAGGCCCAGTGTCATCCTGTGTCCTGGAGTGTGTGTGTCCAGGAGCAGAGTCATATAGATAACTTGACTGTAGGCCCGGTGTCATCCTGTGTCCTAGAGTGTGTGTGTGTCCAGGAGCAGAGTCATACAAATAACTCAGATTGCAGGTCTAGTGTCATCTTGTGTCCTGGAGTGTTTGTGTGTCCAGGAGCATATTCATACAGATAACTAGGACTGTAGGCCCGGTGTCATCCTGTGTCCTGGAGTATGTGTGTCCAGGAGCGGAGTCATACAGATAACCTAGACGGTAGGCCCGGTGACATCCTGTGTCCCGGAGTGTGTGTGTATCCAGGAGCGGAGTCATACAGATAACTTGACTGTAGGCCCGGTGACATCCTGTGTTCTTCCTTACTGACCTACATCTTTGTTCTTCCTGCACTGGTGTGTGAAATTCCCACAAAGAATTGTGAGCGTGTATCCAGATAATCTATCTGCAAGTAAAGTTCCAGTTGTTGACCATTCCCAGCAACTGAGTTTCTCAAGTTAACTGTGTGTTGACTCTCTTATTTTTCAGTCAGATATCCCACACAGTAAAGAACGGTGGCATCACCCGTGACAAGATTCTTCCCGTCCACTACACTATTTATTCAAGTAACCGCTGCCCTAGTGTTGCCTGGAGAGGCCTAGCGGCGCCTTGGCTGAGTGTTACACGCGTCCCTCTGGGGAAGTGCCAACGTGACATCCCTAACACCTACCCCATCTCCTCGGTGGTGTGCCTTGTGTCTTGGTTACTGTAGTTCCCTTTAAAGACTGTTCAAAAAGACTTAGATGGACTCCTAGGTAGCCGAACAGTGTTATACGAGGCTTTTATGGCTTTTAGACATTATTATACACCAATTTAAGGAGCATTAGTGACGTTCTGGTTTGGTTTGAACTAATTCAGACCAAACCAAACTTTTAACCAAAATTTGGCGAACCGGCCTAATCAAACTTTTTAAATGTTCTTTCATCACTACTTCTTGGGAAAAAGCAATGCAAGTCTGTAATAGAATAATAATCCTCCACAGCGCCACCTATTGGAAGGTAACTACGTTACGAGTTAATAACTGACCTTTTTTCATGACTAAGGAATGGATTTAACCCAAACCAGAATATCCATATACACATGACTGTTTTATGGTATTATGTCCTCATTAGTATATAGCAGGCTTTTGGATTTCGGGGTAAGAGGTGATTAATGTTTACTTCCTGAACAATGCGTTTTTTTCCAAAAGATTGGAAATTGCAATGTTTCTCCTTGTCGAAAGCACCATGAGGGTTTATGGAGTCTTAGGGACCTTTCACACTGGACAGAATAGTCCACACAACACACTACAAGCCATGGTAAATTCTGCACCAAAATCTGCAGGCTACCTTAGTCCCATAAGCTATGCAAATGAGTGATGGAATAATGCTCCACAGCACCACCAATTGGAAGATAGCTACCCTATGAGTCAATATCCGACCTTTTACCAGGCCTTGCAATGTGAATATGAATGTAAGGCAAACCAGAACGCTCATGCCAAGAGAACTGTTTCACAGTTTCTTGCTCCACATCAGTAGGTTTCTGTTTGGCTAGGTGAGAACTCATCAATGTGAGTTCAATGTTTCTCCTTGGGGAGAGCACGACAGGGGTGTAGGCAGCTCTTATATGTCTTGCAATGCTCTTTGGGAAAAAAAACTATACAAATCAGCAATGGAATAATCCTCCACAGTGCCACCTATTGGAAGGTAACTGCCCTCTGGGCGTCGTTGTGACGTCCTGACAGGAACCTCAAAGTTAGTTATAATGCTTGATGATATGGTTGCTACCCGGCTGAAGAGACTAGAGATTCAGGGGTGGGCAGGGCCTGTAAAATGGGTCTATAACTACTAAGGCCACTGGAATAACGGAGATAAAAAGATATGTTGTGATTACCCATCCCCCCTTTTACTTGGTTGGAATTTTATGGTGGTAGCCCTAGTAAGAGTCCTGAGGGGTAATGTTTCTTCCTGCGGAGAGCACCAGGAGGCTGTAGGGAGTCTTATAGGTCATACAATGCTCCCTGGGAAAAAGCTATTCAAATCGGTGATGACATAATACTTCCACAGAGTAGTTAACTTCCAATAGGTGGCGCTGTGGAGGAATTTTACCCATCACTGATTTACATACAGAAGGTAATATAAAGTAATGAATGCCAAATAATAAACTCAGCTCTGCTACAAATTCCATTGATCTCAGAGATCTGACCTCTGAGGACCTTGAAGGCAGAATTCCTATGGAGTCCAGTGATTGATTGGTCTCCTGCAAACCTCTTTTACTGTGCATTACACGGGAAAGTCTTTTCTTCTTTATAGCTGCCTCCAGGGATCAATTGAGCCACATAAGTGTATAGCAGACGTCCCCGGCAGGCCCGTAACCTCCTTTAACATACGCCAATATTACTGCTCAAGTTATCGGCACTATTTAAAATGGAAATAAGAATCCATTACTATTGGATTGCCCAAGTGAAGGAAGTCTTTGTGCCGTAGACTGGTTTAACGATCACACGCCATAAAATCCAGTTACATTCATTTCCAGTCAAGCAATCAACCGTATTGTGCTGAGAGGATATTGTTTTATGGCCTGTAAGGTTTAAAGTAAAGACAAGTGCGATTTTTAGATGGCAGCGTGAGCCCGTGCGGGCATAATGAGGCAGATGGAGGCTTTCTGCACAAAGTTAGCAATTTAATTTTCTTTTTTCCAGGTGCAAAATTCGGTGCTGCTTCATCTCATCATATATCGTTACAGGGGTCACGGCTCCACTGCTTCATACCCTCCTTCATTCGGCCATAGAGTTGCATGACCAAATTCACCGCCCTCTGCCATATAATAAAACACCAGCGTTATAAATACTACATGGTAAGAGAAGGTTCAGGAGCTTTGGGTTATGCCTCTAGTCCATTGATGTGCCACCAATGACCATGGAACTGCTATAGGGTTCGCGAGTTATTAGGGCGAGGGACCAAACAGCCCTGCCCATCCTCCTACCCAACCGGATCCTGCTTCAGAAACCCTGTTCAACTATATAGCTATCTTTACTCGCTCAGGACTGCCTGACACTGAGTGCTCTATGCTACCCAACTCCTCTACTATCTCTAGTACTTACTCTATTGTGAAAGCAGAAGATGATAGAGGAGTCGGGAAGAACTGAGCATGTGGTGTTAAGCAGTCCTGAGTGAGATAGCTGACCTACCGTTCAGAGTTTTGGGCCACTAGGAGGGGTGAATTATTACTAATTGGGGCACACAGAGTGCACTACTACTAAGTTGGGCCACGGAGGGGGCATTATTACTTAGTGGATCCACAGACAGTGCACTGTTAGTTAGTCGAGTCACAGAGGGCGGGTGTATTATTATTTAGTGGGCTCATAAAGGAGGCATCAATAATAAGTGGGGCTACAGAGGGTGTGTTATCAGTATGTGGGGCCACAGAAGTAGCATTTTAACTTAGTAGGTCCACAGAGAAGGCACTAATAATGAGTGGGGCTACAGAGGGTGTGTTATCAGTACATTGGGCCACAGAAGTAGCATTATAACTTAGTAGGGCCACAGAGAAGGCACTAATAATGAGTGGGGCTACAGAGGGTGCACTCTTAGTACGTGAGGCTACAAAAGGCGTACTAACAATATGTGGGGCTACAGAGAGTGTGTTATCAGTACATTGGGCCACAGAAGTAGCATTATAACTTAGTAGGGCCACAGAGAAGGCACTAATAATGAGTGGGGCTACAGAGGGTGCACTCTTAGTACGTGAGGCTACAAAAGGCGTACTAACAATATGTGGGGCTACAGAGAGAGTGTTATCAGTACGTGGGGCCACAGAAGTAGCATTATAACTTAGCAGGGCCACAGAGAAGGCACTAATAATAAGTGGGGCTACAGAGGGTGCACTCTTAGTAAGTGAGGCTACAAAAGGTGTACTAACAATATGTGGGGCTACAGAGAGTGTGTTATCAGTACATTGGGCCACAGAAGTAGCATTATAACTTAGCAGGGCCACAGAGAAGGCACTAATAATAAGTGAGGCACAGTGGGTGCACTATTAGTAAGGGAGCTACAGAGGCAACACTAGCATAATAGGAGAGTCTCCTGAAAGGTTCACTAGGGTAGCAGCAGGATGGGAAAGAGTGTGCATAGGCAACTCATATCTGGAAGAAGTCTTTATTGTCTTCTGGGCCCAAATAGAGAATAAAAATGACAGTGAAGTCACTAATCAAAGAAGACATCACCTGTGATCACTGGAGGTAACTGCACTGTAATCACTATCACTGTATCTTAGCCTGGAATGTCATAAAAATATATATATTTGGCGGGGTGGGCAAGTGGAAATTTTGCTGTAGTTCTGCATGAGTTATATGTATATCTGTGTTCTTGTCCCTTTGAAACTACTGATAAATGTGCCCAAATGTCCCCCCCTCTCCCTATACCCTCAGATGGAAATACGTCTATTACGGACTGTGTGTGGCAAGCCGCTATTGTTAATATCTTTAGTAATTATTCTTCGCTTGAAGTATAAGACTAATATTATGGTTGTAAGCGGTTAAACCACTGAACAGTAATAATCCTAATTATGACAATAGTTAACGATAGGCAGGATTCAGAAGCAGGAATGTATCCGTTAAGTGATTTCTCTCATTATCTGCACCTGCACAATCATTTTCCCTTTACAGTTAACTGCTACAATAAAAGTTTTGTAACTCCGGTGTCCACTTCATATCCTGAAACCTGTGTTACCCACCACGTCCATGGCATGATGGTGCGGGATGCAATGCCATGGCCTTGAATCAAGAAGAGGGGATGTTGGGTGGACGAAGGGTGGTAGTGGCTGCCTGAAGCATCAAAGTACTAAGCGTTGTAAAAGATGGAAGGGCTTGTGTATCACGCGTAGAATTATGTGAGGTGCACATTGGGTAAACAGGATTCTGGGAAAGGTACTGGCATAGCGCCCACGAGGGGCATAGTAATTCCCATACTGTGGCGGAGAGTAGCCTCTCATGGAGTAGCTGCACAGTAGGATGTTCTAAGGGCTGATAGTCACTTTGGTGCAAATGGACCCTCTAGCCAAGATTGAGATCCCCAACCCTGGGGTAAGAACCGTTCTGTTTGGTCATGCCACTGCTAAATAAAACCATTTGCTCAACTGCCCTCCTTACAACCCTCTTCCTGAAACAAGTCTGTGTAAGATGGAGGTGCAGCTTCTTATACAGCCGACACAGTTGCCTGTGACCACTATGTACTATAGCGGTAGTCACCCGGACAAGAAGGTAGGTGCTTGCAGGCAGCTACAACTAAACCACCCTGCAAAATAGACAAAAAGAGCATGAACATGGATCTGTAATACTAGTAGTAGCATGTGTGCACAGTCGGCGCGGCGGTGAAACGCTTTATTTTTTACATACCACCGCTGGGTTGGCTCTTAATTGAAAACTAGAAAATTAGCCCCTCCGGTCCTGAAACTCTATTGTTCTGCCCTTTCGCGGCCAGTACTGACTTCCTATCCACAACCATGAAATTAAAGACTAATTGGTCGACGACTATAATTTACAATATTCCCCCAGTCATTTGATACATTGTTAAAAGCTTCAGTACGATGGAGGTTCTGGCATAGTGAGGAGATGGAAGTCCAACAAGTCCTTGGCAGCCGGGGAGTGTCATTATCAGACATTCCTCCCGATGTTTTAGCTGCCGTTGGATCGCTGGCGGAGAAAAACTCTGTTATGTTGTTCTAATTGCTTAAGCAAGGACTACACCTTGCCAGTGGCTCGTAATAAAATTTCAATTTATTTTGTCCGCTGATTTACGGCTGTACTCTCGGTCTCTCTGGGAGCAGGGACATATTCAACCACACTAGTAAAATTGTCAAAGGAACGAGCGGTTAAAATGACCCTGGCAGAGCGAGAAAAAAAAAAAAACGTGAAAAATCCCAGAGCTGATACAATTACGAATGGATATTTTTGATTGTTTGGGGTTCTTTGTATCTTTTTGTATTCTTCTCTCCATTCTGCATTTTTCTGCAGTAATATCCATACATGACGGGATCCAGATGACATCAGATTTATGGTTTTAAACTTTTCTCCGGGGAATAAGAGCCGCAGCAGCTTTTAATGCATCGGCACAGAAGCTGATGTGTCATTTGCATTTAAATAGGATCTTCGCTGAAAATCCAAAATAACCAGTTGGATGCAGAATCCTGGAAGGAGATTGGAAAAATAGGGGTTTAGGCCGTTAGGAGCTTTATTTTCTTGAGTGTGTAAATATATATACCGGTATATAGGATAATAGATCTTGGGGGGGAGGGGGGGTCAATGAGGGATTCCAGGCTGTAGCAAAGACTGTGAGTGGCTCATTCTAGAGAATGCAACAAGCACAGAGGATCATCAGCGGCTGCTCGCTGGACGGCTGGCTTAGAATTATGTCTAATAGAGCGCCGGTAAACAAAGATTTAAAGGGGCGGTACATCTAATGTCCGGAGCTTATAAAAGTGCAGAAGACGTATAGATGAAAAAGTCCCTGAAGGTCTCAGAACTATATACATGTGACATGAAGTAGTGATCTTAAGGGCGAAGGGTTTAATGCATTTCCTGTTTTCATTGATATGCAAATAGAGGATGGATTGATGTCTCCACAGCGCCACCTAATGGTAGATCGCTTCCCTATAGGTCAATGTCAACCTTTCAACGGGCCTTGCAACATGAGTTAGGGCTCGTTCACACTGGAGTATGTGGGTTTCGAAAATCCCATTTGCTGCGTATTACCGCCGTTCCTGCAGCGTAAATACACTGCGTATTCGCACATGCAATAAAGCAGGCAGAAGGGCCCACTGATTTGCTGCGCACATACATAGTGAATATGCAGGTTTTGGCTTATTCAGAATAGCGTATCCATAAATACGTTCGTTGGCACGAAACGTATTTACGCATGAATGAGGATGGGAGATGGCAAGAAGCCGGCTGATCCGTCCGTGCCAGCAGATTGATCGAGTTTTTTTGTGATTGAAGTGCCCGTTCGCACACTTGCGTGTTACACCTCGTGGAATAGAATAGCAATTAAATGCCTAATTAGCTCCAGCTCTCTCCTTTTCCTCCGTTCTACGCCGGGTAACTCCTCCCCTCTTTTTTTGGAGCTGCCATAGAAGTCTATGGGAGGTTTCCGCATAACACGGACAGAGATAGAGCAGGACCAGTCTTTTCTCGGGCAAACATTTTGCGCTGAAAAACACGTTTATTTGATCTATTGCAATGGAAGGCGTCGCTTTGTCGCGTTATACGGGCAAGATTTTCACGTGCAGAAATGCCTCCGCAAATACGTTTATCTGAATCCGCCCTGAGATGGTAAGATTGCAGCTTATGCTGTTTTTGAGCAAGATCGCCCATTATTTTCTATGGACATGAAAAAAATTGCCATCCCATGGCCGCGCTGTGTATGCGAGCGCAACGCACTTTTTCTGTTCTTATGCGTGAAAGTTGTAGGTTGCAGAGATGTGATCCTTTTTCCTCGTAAAACGCATCACAATCGCAGGGAAATCATTGGTTTACGAGTTCGATATTGTCCGAGTTTCTCGCTCGTGTAAATACAGTCTAAGGATTTACACCAAAGTAGAGTCTGCCGACAGGAATGGCGGTCCAACAGCCGGCAAGTGCAGATGAGAGTCTTTCCCTTCTGTAGAATACTCCAGTTTGGCTTACAGATGTAGCACCGCCACGCACCGCACATTAGTGGACCACTGAGATGATGGCTTTGTGCCGCCACTCTACTTGCATAGCGCGGCCAACATTCAAACTACATCTGCATATCCTTAGTCATGTTGCAAGTCCTGTCAGAAGGCTGACCATTGACTTACAGTATAGGGAAGCTACCTTTAAATAGGAGGTACCTTTCCATCCTCTATTTGCATACCTTTTTCCCAGAGAGCATTGCATGGGATATATATAACTCCCGACACTGATTTTCTGCTCTCCATAAGGATAAACGTTATTCCTCCAGATGTGTTTCCACTGACAAATACTACAGTCGGCCTGCGATAGCTGATAAGAGGGAGCAATAGATTGCATTCATCTGTCCAACAGTAGACCACTCTCTATTCTAAAAGGGCTGGTAACAGAGAACAATGGATGACTCCAATAGTGATGTTGCAGCAGTTACTGACTCCCCACATTGTCAGGTTGAGATTGCATTTCTATGACCCACTTATGTATGCTGTCTATTTGTCAGGACCGGTGGCTCCTGGGGCCTCCGTGCCCGCACCGCTGGTCCTATCACCTGGGCAGCTGGGGTGCGGCACAGGGGAGCCCCAGTGTTGGCGATCACCCCTGGCCGCCGTAGTCCTGTACACCGCTGGGTTGCTAGATATGCAGCGGGTGCCGCGTCCCCGTTGCCATGGCAGCCAGGCGCGCGTCCTCTGTCTCTGCCTGGGGGCGGGTTTTCCAGTGCTCTATGAATGTTTCCTGCTGCTGGCAAGCTCCCCGCCCCAGTCGGCTGCTGGGGCGGGGGTTCTGACAGCATTTAAACCTCTCTATTCCTGTCAGTATTGGCCAGTGTATGTTTGGTCCCCAGCTACACCTGCTTATCCTGCATCTGACTTCCAGCTTTGACTTGCCTGCTTCGGACTTTGCCTTCACCTGACCCCCTGTACCTCGTTCCTCTCTGTTGCCGACTTAGATTGCCTGACCTGCCTTAGTGTTTGCTTTGTTCTTGTATTGTCTGTGTGTCTGGCTCCTGCCCGCATCCCTAGCAGTCTAGGGACTGTCGCCTAGTTGTCGCCCTATGGCCTAGTCTTGGGGGGCAGGTAGGTAGAGACAGGGGTTGCGGGAAGTTTTCAGGGACCCTAGTTACCTGGACCCGAGTCCCCTGACACTATTGTTCCCTGTTACCACCCTTTTTCTATAATCTCCAGACTAAAATATCTGGCAACAGTCAATAAATATATACACACTATGTAGACAAAAGTATTGGGACGCACATAGAAGGTGATGAAATTGGATTTTATTCTTATTTTTCAGTACGGTGTTGGGCCGCCTTTGGCCTCAATGACTGCAGTACAAGCCCCATACTGGTACAGTAGACGTTCCACATGAGTCTTGTATTAGTACAGTATGAGTCCTATATTAGCACCGTTTGAGTTCCATATATGTATATAGTATGAGCCCTGCATTGGTATAGTATGAGTTCCATATGGGTGCAGTGCAAGTCCTATATTGGTACAGTAAAAGTTCCACATGTGTACAGTATGAGTTCTGTATGAGTACAGTGTAAGTTCTTTGAGTTCTGATTAGGTACCATATGACTTCTGTATGGATATAGTATGGGTCCTATATTGGTACAATATGTATGAGTTCCATATTGGTACAGTATGAGTTAATTAATAGGACAATATGAGTTTCTTATGGGTACAGTAATAGTTTTTTATGAGCATAGTACAAGTTCTTCTTGGGTACCATGTAAGTTCCATATTGGTACAGCATGAATTCCCTATGGGAATGGTATTGGCTTTGTATGGGTGCAGTATGAGCTTTGAATCAGTACTGTATCAGTTGTTTTTCTCACTGAAGTAACTACAGTTTAGGGACAAAAATGGTCCTCATAGAGTTTTTTCATGGATCCTTGCACACAGATAGCAAGAATAGATGGAGAAGCCAGTGTCCATATGGCATTCGATGGAGCATGGCATCATTTTTTCATCCAGCTGCACACAGAGTGTAAATGACAAGCCTCCCTAAGATAACATTAGCGCTGTATTACGGATCAGTACCATCCAGAACTGGTAAGGATCTGCAGTCCGGTCGTGTCCATGAGACCTAATACAGATATTTTCCCAGTGAGCCGAGGTGTAGCAGGTTGTAGAACTGCGTTTAACCTCTGTACAATTCGATATTTGCTCCTGGAACATTCTGAAGTATTCCGACAAATTGCAACCTACTTTACAAGTGTTTGGAATTGATACATCAGCAATTTCCAGGGCAGAACAGCGACTAACAAGCGGGAAAGTATTTTATCTTACTTTTTCTTATTGCAGACGTGTTACTTGGAAGAGAAACCACGAAATATTTAATAAGATTTTCTGTTTCTCACCATTGCCTTCTGAAGGTTTTATTTAGAAAGTGTGACTAAGGAGAATATAGAGGTGTCGCAGAGGAGACGGCGAGAAATTCCCGAACATTATTAACAGCTGGAACTTGGCGCATTGTCTTTATCTCCGGTCCCAAGATAATGCTGAATACATTGATTAATCAATAGATTAGAAGATAAAGTATTCCAATGGTAATATGTTGGTAAATGCCTTTATGGGAATGGCTGTAGGTCATTCTCCAAAGGGCTCATTTACACGGGCGGATCACATGCTTATTCTTTACATGCATAATACAGACAGCATAAACCCCATCGATTTGCATTGGGTTATTCAGACATATAACCCAGCCATGTAGCTGTCTCATCCACTAGATGCCGGTCCCAATACAAGTCTATGCACCAACTTCAGACGCAAGCGAAGAGAATTTTACAGTGAAGTTCAAGGTGCGCCGAACCAAATACCAAAGTAGGACCTTCTGTACATTATGGATGATTTAAATGCAAAAATACGTGAAGGGGAAGATGCTGGGATTGTAGGCAAGTTTGGGTTGGGTGGAAGGAGTGAAACTAGGGGTTGGTTTGGTGCAATTTTGTCAGGAGAGTTGCTACAGGATTGCCGACACTTGGTTCATTCAGCCCAAGTGATGCTTGTACATATGAATCTCGCTAAATGGACAACATTGGTGTCACATTGTGCTCCTGGGACCTGAAGTTCTATGAGTTTCCAGGAGCACACTTCCACAGGTGTAGGAGGATTGAGCTGGCTGGGTGTGTATTGCTCCAGCCAGCCAATCACCACTAGCCTGCTGCACATAAATGCCAGTCGCTCATGCTAGAGGGCGCTGTTCATTTAACTTTCTCCTCGTTCCCTCTCAGAACCCTGGTGTATGGTATCATTCATGTTGCTTAGTGTTGCTGCATGCATGATGTTCTGGGTGGCATTCCCTTGTTTGTTGGTGTAAACAGTGTCCAGCTTGTATGCCATTTGCTATCTATGGCGAGCCAGGCCCCTAAGTTTCAGCGTGGGGCCATCCCTATTGGGACGATGGCTCCCTTTGCAGGCAGGGTTCCCTGGGGTTTAAGCTGTCTTGTTACAGAAGGGACTCACGAAACAATGAGGACCCTTGTTGTGGGCTCATGAGCTTAAGTATCTTGGCCAAAATATGAACCAATACGTCGTACGTATTTTAGCTATTCCATCTGCTTATGTGAGTTGGTACTAGTGTTTTGGTGTTTGTCAGTTGTTTGCAGTTATGGTCTTCCGAGTGTATGCATGTTCCTCTATTCCAATCCTTTTCCATCTGTTTGCGTCTGTTCTGGGCATTGTGTGTCTTACGCTTAAGGTGAATGTGACATTTGGAACCAGACTGACTTCATTCTGTGCCAACAACACCGGAAAAGCTCCATTTGCCTCCATGATGACGCTCCTTGTTGCTGACTGTAGCACAGACCATCAACTGTTAGTGGCTAAGGTGTAGCTCACCAGAGATCTCTTATGGCCACCCGCCTTCATTCACTGTGAACAGGCAGTCATTCAAAGAAGAATAACTGCCTGTTTGCACTGTGCGATAAGTTGCTGACTGGTTGCTTTGTTTCAGTGAGCTGAGATGAAGTAACTAGCCATCTCCGCCTCAGTATCCTGTTGGGTACAATGAGAGGGCATACAGGGGAGCCCTGAGCAAGGGGCCCCACCATATAACATTCATCTGCCCTAACTGGACATATGAACAGAGGATGCCATCTTGATGTAACCCCTTTAAAGACTGAACGTCCAACCAATGCATCTAGATTTCCTCATCCTCAGCAGTGCAGAGCATTCTTGTCCACACATTGGAGATGGCTGTGGTTGGAATTCACTTCATTATGTCTGCAATGTCCTAATGTTGAGCTATTTATTCACCCGCTCCGATGACTCACGTCTGACTTACTGCCTGCTTAATGCTATAGAGAAAAATATATGTCTTATAGATTACAATTCTGCTAGTTGACGAAGGTAATTATCCTCCATGTGAAGAACGTCTACAAGTATCCTTACTGTACGGTAATTAAGCGTCCGGCAGATCGCCTGGAAAGTCAGGAGCTGGAATGGGAGACAAAAAGCTGTGAAATGTGATGAAGCTGGTGTTTAGGTGCACGGAGGGTGCAATCAGCTAATATGGCTAATTGTTAAACTACCTGGAGATCATTTTCGACTTTCTAAATGAGAATAGCCTCAGCTGATGTGCCTGGAATCCCCTTCACATACACAGCCGGTCGTGGCAGGGCGATCTGTCCTCACCTTTGTCCTTGCACTACCAGAGGTTCTCCTCCTCGGGTCACCAACATTTCACCGAGCTCGACTAGAACCATGAGGATACTTGGTCGTTCTCATTATTGTGATCGCTGTTAACCCCTTAGTGATGCCGCCCAAAGGACGCAATGATTTTCTAAGGATTTTTATCTCCACTTTTAAAAAGCCATACCATTTTTATTTTTCCATAGACATGACCACGGACGTAGTTTTTATTGGTACCATTTTTGGGTACTTGTAAAAGTTGGGTACAGAATTTGTATTATTTTTTTGGGAGAGCAGGCAGATAAAACATCAATTCTGTCCTGTTCTTTTCTTTTTATTGCATTAATCATCCAGCATAAATGATTGGATCCATTTTCTCTGTGGGTCGGTAAGCTTAGGCCTAAAAGTTTTCTCTTTAAGTTTTACTACTTTTGCACAATTAAATCCCTTTTTTGGATTTTTTTATATTATTACGTTCAAAAGCAACATAACTGTTTTACCTTTTTATGGATAGAGCTCTATTAGGGCTTGTTTTTGTGTGATGAGCTATCTTTTTTTATTGGTACCATTTTGGGGTACATAAAGTTTTTTGATCACTTTTAGGGCTTATTCAGACAGGCGTATATCAGTTGGGTTTTCACGCCCGGACGATATGCACTGCCCCTCTCTGCAAGAGGAGGAGGCGGGATGGGCCGGGAGCTAGTGCACCGAGCTCCGGCCCCCTCTCCGCCCCTCACCACTGTTTGCAATTGGAGGGTGGGACGGGGGCGTAGCTAAGTTCTTCTCCCCCCCCCACCCATTGCAAACAGTGGTGAGGGGCGGGGAGGGGGCTGGGAGGGGGTGGGAGCTCTGTGCACTAGCTCCCGTCCCACCTCCTCTCCTTGCAGAGAGGGGCAGCGTATATCGTCCAGGCGTGAAAACTCGATAAACCGATGTAAGCCCATCTGAATAAGTCCTTAGTGCGCTTTTATGGGAGACAAATTGAACATTAAATCGGTTTGTTTTATATGTTGTTACGGATATGATAATACCAAATATGTGGGTTTTTAAAAACATTTTTTTTATATATAAATGGGAGAAAGTGCGCAAAAAGGATGGGGGTGGTGCACTATTTTTTTTTACATTTTTATGTCCCTGTAGGGGTTTCGAACCATAAAAGCTCTGATCGCTATGATAATACATTGCAGTTAGAGATGAGCGAACCTACTCGACCACGCCCCTTTTTCTCCTGAGCGCTGCGATTTTCGAGTACTTCCGTACTCGGGTGAAAAGATTCGGGGGGCGCCGTGGGTGAGTGGGGGGTTGCAGCAGGGAGAGGGAGAGAGAGAGGGCTCCCCCTGTTCCCCGCTGCTACCCCCCGCTCCACCACGCCGCCCCCCGAATCTTTTCACCCGAGTACGGAAGTACTCGAAAATCGCGGTGCTCGATCGAGTAATTACTCGAAATGAGTATGTTCGCTCATCTCTAATTGCAGTACCTCAGTGTATGTCTGAAGGTGTGGACTGCACTTTTTTTGTAGATTGTTCCAGAAATCATGAAGATGACAAGCAGAACAGGTTATGCAGTGATAACCAATGGTGGGGTAATTGTGGGGAAAGAACACCCCCTTCCTTGGATGTCTGCTCAGGAGGCCGGAGTTGATGGTTCTCAGTGAAGTGTGTAGACTGCCTGAAGTTAAGACTGTTAATGTCTGCCCAACTTGGGGTACGCTTTTGGAATCGCATTCGATTTTGCACCAGTGTGGCGCAGTGGAAATTTTGTTGGATCAATGGGTAAACCAATCCAGAAAGCACAAGCAGATGGACAAGGCTTCAGCTTTTCCCAAACACGTAGTTGTCATCAAGGTCCAGGCTCACACCAAGAAAGTGACTCCTGAGGCTCTAGGGAACCAGAGAGTAGACACAGCAGTCTGACTCCCTTTGAATGAGGTAATGGTTGTTAACCTGGTTGCAATGGTAACAGGTGCGGATATCTCTCTGTTCCAGTTGATGAATGCCACTTTAGTCCAATTAAAAGGAAAATACAACAGAAAACGGAATAATTGTACTCATGCCTCTACAGTGTCCTCCTTCATGCCCTTTGTGGCTATACCCCTCACTGCGAAGGAGATCAGGTCATGGTTTAATAAAATTCTTGGTACCCATGTGTTGTCACAAAACCCTAGAGCACAATTGCCCCTATAATGGTTGGAGCATGACTTGGTGACCCCTGGTTGGTTTACTCCTGGACTGGGGATCATCATGCCATCTCATTTGCCCAGGTATGATTTGAAAACATTGTTGTGCCATATAGGGATTCCAATGGGTTACCTAATAAACGTGTATAGTGTATGGGACAACATAAATGGTAGAAAATTGGACCAGAACCTAGGATGCCCTGAGTTTTTTGTCGACAGTTGTCTGGCATCCTAGGTCACATGGTAGTAGCCATGCCATCTTTGTGTTGTCGCGTGATGGTCTGGCATAAATAGTAGGCTCTGAACACACAATTTTAAAGAGAACTGTGTATAGTTGGCCAAGGTCAATTGGTAAGCTTCATGTAGTGTCTATAGGCATGGTGTTACGGTATAGTACCCTTGATACGCCAGCCCGGGTGCCCTAGATCTAACCCACAATCCCTGTCCCTGCCTACTTGAATCCACTCCTGACTAACCCCAGGCGGGCAACTTGACGGCGATCCCTACTCTCACTAGGGACCGAAAAAGGGACGCTGGCGTACCTGGATGGAAAGGGTAGAATACTGACAGAAAAGGCAGATGTAATTAACTAACACGGACAATGCTAAGCAGAACTGAGGCAGATGGAAAAACCTGGCGGATAATAGCTAAGTATAGCAGACAAGATGACAGAAGCAGGAGACCAGCAGAGGCAGACTAGCTAGCACACTGAGGGAAACCAATAACTGGCAGTGATTGCCAGTTTCTGCCTGACTTTTAAACAAAAGCCTCCGCCCAGGGGCGGAGGGAGGGAGACAGCCCACTACCAACCGAACATACTAAAAGGGAGCTTGTGCATGGCAGCTGCACTCACAGGTGCGCGCGTGCCACCAGCACCACACCGGCCAGGCACCCGCGCCCCCGGCAGCCAGACAACAAGCCGGGGAGATGCGCCCCGACCGTGAGACCCCGCACACCGCCGCCCCGGGAGGACCAGCAACCGACGCATAGTAACACATGGCTAGTGGTTTATCTCACCACTCATACTATGAATGAGGGAAAAGTAAAGGGCCATTTACATGATGGGATGGTTATCACTCAAATTCATTTAAATGAATGAATTTGAGTGATAATCACCCGGCATAAATGCAAAAAAATTGTTTACTATTCGTTATTGATGACTTTCAGTCTGCATAAAAACATCACTGGATCGTGGGATTGCCATTTCGTGTAGACCTGAGGGTATTATCCCAACAGTTCCCTGGTATTCATTCTTTAACCCTTGTACAGGGATCTGGACTCCGCTGCGGGGAACCGAACAGGCCGCTACCTCCTGAAATTGTACCGGTATAGTTGGCAGGCAACCCTCGGGGTCGGCAACATTGGTGCAACGCACCACGTGACAGGCCAAAGCATAGTGTCTTGATACGGACCTTATGTCGAAGCATGCAGGCTATAACGAAATCCAGGTCAGTAGTCCGAGGGTCGAGGGTGGCAGAATTCAAGCAAGTCCAGGTCACGATTCCAAGAATCAGGGCAGACAGAGTTTAGGCAAATCCAGTCAACAGGTCCAAGGTTGGTTCATGGTAGATAAATATCAGAATGGCTTGCTGGGAACAGAAAACAAACAACACCAATACTCTGGTCAGGTCCTTCAAGTTATTAAAAACCTGCACAGCTGAACAGCAGCCATGTGCTGACAGGAGCTGTGATGATGTCACTGTCATGTGATCAGTACATGGTCTCTGAGCTCTGCCCCTGATCACATGAGAGTGACATCATCACAGATCATTCATCCTTGTGCACTGAATGAGGGATTAGGGGTGGACTACATTCTCCACAAACCACCACAGCCTCAGTTGCTATGGATACAGCAGTACTCAGTCTGGCAGTTTTTACCTGGTTGTGAGACAGGTGTACACCTGTGTGGAGACTCCAATAAATGACACCTCACAAATGTCCACATACATAGCTGGTGGTGCATATTGACCAACAACAACATGGAAGCATAGTCCTTCACCACTATTTCCACATCTCCTGAACATGATATGATGATATCATGCAAGTGCTAATGCCGCCAACACCAGTCCAGCCTTCATCTACTCATCAACCGTTCTCCAGTGTTGAAACTAACTTTCACTGTCGTGCAAACATGTCACCATGGAGAGTTCAACGCTGCTGTTAAGCTAATGCAGCTTACATGACACAGCGACAAGCCATGATGTCACCTCAGCCACCAGCTGAAGTTTGTAAATCTCATGCAGCTGATATGCAAAAGCAACGAGCCAACATGTCTCCTCAGTGAGCTGCTGAAGTTCGTAAATCACTGTTTGCAATGTTCTGGAAAATTGTAAATAATGCCAACAGCTTACTATTTGAATGGAGATATTTGTACCAACTCCAATTCCTTACAGTGTATAGTAGTAAGTGGTGCATTGCGCCACCAGAAACACTGGTTGTATCCCTTCGGAATGTTCACAGGTTGAACTGTTGCAGTATCAGTATTGCTATTTTGTACATTTACTGCCATTTTCTTATTCATAGGTGTTTGCACTGTTCAGCAAAATTGCAAATAATGGCAATAGTTTACTATCTGCACGGAAATATTTTGACCAACTCTGAACCCTTTCACTTTATATTATATCAGTAAGTGGCGCATTGTGCCACCAGAAACACTGGTACTATACATAATACTAAGAACTAGTAATACACTATAGAGCACGGTTACTTAGGCTGGCGTTACGCAGGTCTAAGTGAACTGCCAACTGACAGCAGTACGATATGTTTTAAAAGGGTTTTGTAAACTGTTGATGATCTGTCCCCAGGATTGATCAGTGAGGGTCTGCGTGATCAGCTGATTGAAGATGTTGTGGTGCTTGAGTGAGCAGCACCATCTCTACTCTGACAAGTAATGTCACGTTCATCGATCATGTAGCTTGAAAAAGACTGCACTCCATAACCAGGCACAGCCGCTATGAATAGGTGAGTGCTGCCTCTGATTGGCTGAGCGCAGGGACCAATCACAGGCAGCTCTCAGCTGTCATTCAATAGCTGAGAGCTGCCTCTCACCCGGCCTGCTGAAAGCTCTTCATAGCAGTGCAGAAGAAGAGCCGGCTGGACGCGCCTGGGACCCGGCAGCTGCAGAGAGATGAGTATAGATGTTTTTTAAATTTTTTACACATTTTTGGCATGCTTTTCAGGGAAGGGCTTATATCTTAAGCCCTTCCTCGAAAATCACTGCAGGGCTTGCCAGCAGCCTATTGCTTTCAATGGAGCCAGCTGTATTGCTGGCTCCATTGATGGGAGAACATCGCGTTCCTCTGCCACAGCTGTGACACCTGTGGCAGAGGATCGTGATCTTCACTATATGTTCTCAATGGGGTTGGCGCTGCTGCATCGGCCCCATTGAGTTCAAGGTGAAACCCTTGTTTGCGACAGCATCCAGGGGTTTCACATACAAAAAACACCGGCTGCCGCAGTTACCTGCGTTATGCGTATCAGTGTCCTATAATTTATGCAGGCGTTTTTCCACATGTAAAATTCGCACATGTGACCACTGCCATTGCAAAGCATTGGCTCTACCTAGTGCGATTTTTTTTTTTTACGCGTGGAAAAATGCACGTTAAAACGCCCGTGTGACTGAGCCCTAATACATTTGTCATGTCTGGCAGCACTTTCGTGCACCAGACTGGAACCTATGTCGGCTCGCAAGTTTCAGCTATAATATACTCCAGTTTCTGCCATACATTATAGTAAATGCAATGGGCTGCTCCTAACTACAGTCCCTAATATTAGGCTTCGCCCCATTTTTGAAAAAGTGGCAGTCTCAAAATAAATGCACAGGAGGTCACAATTTTGGCAAATGCACCAAAATTGAGACTTTTGTATGCCGAAAATTGAGATAGATGTGTCTTTGTGTTTCAATTTTTCATAAATTTAAAAAATGTGCTTGCTGTCAGTGAATGAGAACACTGCTGCTTACAATCAGAAGTGGTAATCCTGGACTTTAAGCTGAGAAGCACTGTACATACAATTGTATCCAGTCCAGATAATGCTCTGTGAGCTAAACATCCTGAACTCCATTCTGTTACATTGTACACAGCTGGTCCTGCTCTTAGCTGAGAAGTGCATACTATTGCATCCAGTCCAGACAATGTTCTGTGAGCTAAACAGCCCAAACTTCATTCTGTTACTATGTACATAGCTTCTCCTGTTCTCAGCTGAGATGTAGATACAATTGTATCCAGTCCAGACAATACTCTGTGAGCTAAACAGCCTGGACAATTGTATCCAGTCTGCAGCATTGCAGGCACTAGGTTGGAGCGTCAGGTGTAGTAGCTGTGCAGATCAAGAAAGCTGTCAGGGGAGAGCCAGGAGTTGGCAACAGTGGGTCTCAGTTCCCAGAACAGGGGAGGAGGTGAGTAACGTTGTCAGGAGGAATGCCAGTGGTCAGTATCAGGAGGTCTTGGTTAGTTTGTAGAGGAGCAGGCTGGTAGTGGAGCTTGACTATGGCTGTGAGGCACAATAATCACTCACTTGTGCAGTGGCAGGGTCAGACTTTTATAGTTGGCCTAATCAGGAACAGGGCAGAGCTAAAACAGGAACTGGATTGCAGAATCTGGGAACAAGGCTAAGGGGAAGCTGTCCAAGGGGCTGGATGGCTCAGCAGGGAGAGCTGCTGCCTGGAGCGCAGGAGGTCCCGGGTTGGAGCCCTGATACTGTCCAATACTCTGGACACATCAACAGCAGCTGGTTTGTTATGGTGCATCAGTCTTTAGTCCAGGAAGATGCATTGTAGTAAATAAGCCTAGATTTGTACAGCTGCTGAAGTAACAGTATATGCTATTTGTGTCAAGTCAGCCATATTGGCGTTACCAAGCTTTCCTGAGAAGTGATCCAGTCAGATCGTGCGGAAGATATTTTAGAATTAGACAGAAAACTGAAACTGCAAAATTTGTATTTCGGGGAAATAAGGATTAGGACGCTTCTTCAGGGAGAGGGTCCCAGTGATGTGATGGGACGTCAGATATTCCCTGCACGCGTGTAACATAAATGCATTCCCTTGGATGACAGGATCCGTGAATCCCCAGCGCGGCGCACAGGCTCCTGGAAGCGATGAATATTTCCGAGTTGTTGGAACTTTGCACTTGTAGAACTGCACATCGTCAGATAATTAACTGTGAGGACAAAACGCGGTGGGGAAAGAATCACACTGGCACATTGTTCTTTTATCATTGTTGATGCAACAGCCGCATCTACAAAGCCGAACAGCAACAAACAAGAGATTAACATATGAAAGAGCTCCGGATCGCGGCCGCACTCCCCTTCAGAAACAACGTCGCCACGGAGCTCACAGCGAACCGCAGAAGAGAGGCGTAAAGAGCATTTCCAGACAAACAGTATTTATACAAGGCTTAACCGTATCCGCGTGTACTACACAACAGAGGAAAGAATAACAACCCCGAGATCAGCGGCGCTACGTAGGCACTGCTTCTCTATTCCATCTGTCATAGATCACTAGTAGGAAGTTCCTTCTCTTGTCCCAACGCCGATAGACTGACAGGTAGGGCTCCATCTCTTTAAAAAAAAGAGATTCTTCAGCTGCTGCAGAACCTCATAATCTACGCCTCAGCTGCTGCAGAACCTCATAATACATGCCTCAGCTGCTGCAGTACCTTAAAATCTACACCTCAGGTGCTGCAGAACCTCATAATATACACCTCAGCTGCTGCAGAACATCATATAACTGTATTCAGACCCAGTGGTTGAGCTACGGTTGAAAAAAAAAAAAAATCACATTACAGCTACGCCTGAAAAAATGCATATATGATTTTACCATGATTTGCTGTGTTTTATTTATATGCTAAAAACTGCACCAAATTCCATCAAATTACTGCCATACAGTAACCACAAAATGCCACCATGTAATACGTAAATATTACCTCCATTCAGTAAATACACAATACCGCTATATTATACCGAAATAAAAATGCTACATAGTAGTCCCATAATTCTGTCAAACAATCTAAATAAGACTGCCATACAGTAACCACACAATAACTAAATATTACCGCCATACAATGCCAAAATGTAATCACATGGGAAAAAAAGGAAAAGCTAAATAATGGGAAAACTCCAGTCATCTGATAATGTCACACTAATAATATTACATGAGTAATGAGTACTACATGCGGTAGTATACAAGAAAAATATCTCCCATTATCGCCGATTACCATGTTTTCCACTACTGATTTGTTGCAAATCAGCATCTGCTAAAGAAAATGAACAAAACTTACAATGGTGCAGTCTACGTGGGGCAGGAACATCATCCTCGTGAGCTGCTACAACGTGGAAACTGTACTGTAAAGCCCCTTTTACACGCAACGATTATCGCTCAAAATTAGTTCAAACAATGGCTTTTGGGTGATAATAGTTGTGTGTAAATGCTCCCATCTTTCACTCTTCGGATGAATGATGATTTTTAGGTGATAATAAAATCCATCATTCAGCCGGAGAGAGATAGCAGGGACCGCATGCTGTGTTCTCCACGGGAGCAGCGGATTACATTGTACTCAGCTAACAGCCCCTGGCAGCCCTTGTGAAAACACCACAGCTGAGTGCAAAGTCCAGACCACATGCTGGGATTTGCAAACAGATGCTGGAGGCTCATTTGCATGCAAATGAAGCTGATAAAGAGTTAATGGTAGTACTTTATTAGTACTTTATGCAAAATGATCACTAGAACTGTCAATCTTTCAATCATTTGAAAAATTGTCTTTGCGTGTAAATGAGCCTTAACAGTACAAGAAGCCCAAAAGTTTTATGCCGTGCAGAAGAGGGATGACTGGGATGTAACGCGTCATGCACCCTTGTGTCCATCACATAACCAGGAGAAGTAAATGATGAAGGTTTCCATGAAATGGCAGCAAGCAGAGATCTTGAAAACTTTTTATTATACAATAGATAATATTTTTGGGAATCAGTGTAAGCATTTAACCATCTGTTTTCCTGCAGTCCATTGTTATCCTACTTACCCTCAATAAATCATTCACGTGTAATACAATTTTCCGTCCAATAGGTGGCGCTGATTTTACTGTCGGTTCCGATTGCATAATCCACTGAGGGCTCCAGCTCAACACTTATGATCTTCACATTTACAGCTGATTTACAGAGTCAAAAAAACACAAGAAAACATCCTTTCGTGGTGACTGCGCCTCCCAGAGTCGTCAATATCAATTTTCCGTGTGGGAGCAGGTGATGCGAGGACAGACTCACAGGTGACTTTATAATTCACACTTCTGGCTGTTCTCATATCCAAAAGAACACTCTTATCGCTGAGCCTGATAGATGAAGCGGCCGCGGATCGTGCAGGAGTCACACTTTCATCTTCACCGCTGAACAATGGGTGATAAATCTCCAGCCTGTTACCGCGCTATTATTTTCTTGTTTTTTAGTTTCTTATATAAAATCTTCCCGTTGTTCTCGCGCCCTTGAGAGGAATGACACCCAAAACATGCGGCGTCACAGCTAAATAGAGCGTGCAGACACCCTGGCAGGCATCGTAAGGTGACCGAGGTGTGCAGTGCGGGACAAGCAAGTCAGAGGCCGGGAACTTGTGGAAGCAGCAGGTTCACTGAACATTTAGCAGCAGCCTCCAGCCAATCATTACCTCCACCGCAGCAACCACAGGACTGGCAGGATCCACAGTGTCCCCAATGTGTATCTCAGCAGCCCAGGGAGCCTCTATGTACGAGTATAACTGTCCACAGCCTAAATCACAGTGACTTACTTCAGGTGGTCCCAGCTTCTCTACTGTTCCTTCACTCGCCTGCATCCCCTCATAGTATCGCTTGTACCTTATCCACGCCTTGGGGTTCTCTTTGGGTTCAGTCCAGCTGTACTTTACTCCTGCTGGCCCCACACACACACTGGGACTCCTTTCTGGGCTGGTATCAATCCTGCAGCTTTGGGTGCTGAATGCTGCAGGAGCAGATCATTCACTACACCTTCTGTTCACACTACTCAACACTCACTGAACTGTACTTACCCAAACAGGAAGTGCAGGGTCTTATATTATCTCCCCTTCCAGAAGCTTCTAGCATGTCTCAACCTAAGGTGACCAGATGTCCCAATTTAGAAGGGAAAGTCCCGCTTTGGGACCCTGTGTCCTGCTTTCCCCCAAGACCCTAGCGGGACAGCCATTTGTTCCACTTTTGGGACGTATGGTCACCATTAAAGTGATTACCACCTGGGGTGCGGCCGGAGCATATATCTATATTACTCTGCAAATCCACACCATTCACAACCTGATTGGTTGTTTGGATTTACTCGTTCCCGATGATTGGTTATTTGGGTTGCCTCATTCATGGTGATTGGTTATTTGGTTTCGCTGATTGGTTGTTTAGGTTGGCTCGTGTAGAAGTGCGGAGTAAAAAGCTAATATGCGCGGCCAGATGCACACACTGACAACAGTGTGTGCATCTGGAATCTTCCTCCCCTCCTTCCTTCACCTCTTCTCCTTAATTCCACAGGAGAAGAGAAGGGAGGAGGCGCTACTGCGGGTGCACACACTTCCACCCTCAGCAGTAGAACTCTGAACACCAGGAGGTAGGTATGTGGGTTTCAGAGGAGGTTCTGTTATTACTGGGGCTACTGTGGGGGTCACTGTTACTAAGTGGGTCGATATTGGGGCACTAACAGTAATAGTGTCCCCTATATCAGCCCCCATAGTAATAGTATTAGCACTGGGGCCACTGTGTGGGACACTATTACTACTGAAGCCTGTGTGGGGGTTCACTATTACTTCTGAAAACCACTGTGGGGGTCACTATTATTACTGAGGCCACTGTGTGGGTCACCATTACTACTGAGGCCACTCTGCACGTGTTAGCATACATCTAGCTGACTTATGGTATGATTACACGTGACGGAAATGCTGCAGAATGTTCCGCTGCAAATTCTGCAGCATTCCTGCATCCAAAAAACAGCCCAAATCCTACTATTGGTATTCACAGCTGATTTCATACTATGCAGCGCTCCTCCACACCGCTGCCCAGCGGCCTGGTCAGTTGCAGCGCCACTCTTCAGGTAAAGCCACTACATGCTGCTGGGAACCAGAAGCCAGGGAGCGCTGACAGTAGGAGGTCTACAGAGGAGATCAGGGGGAGCGCCGCATAATATGAAATCAGCTGCAGGTACCAATGGTACGGATTTTGACTGATTTTTGGATGCGGAATTTGCTCCCTGTCTTTTTTGACACAGCCCTGTAATACAGGATGTAACTCAGGAGCAGTACAGGATAAGTAATGTATGTACACAGTGACTCCACCAGCAGAATAGTGAGTGCATCTCTGGAGAAGGGTGTGTGCTGGTGAGCTCTGCTGAGATCCAGAGGGTGTGGTCGTGTCAGGCACAGCTCCAGAGTTTTGGCCCAGCAAGGCTTGCTGTTTCTGGGGCTTCCAGGAGCAATGGAGCCCCTGGCCTCCTCCCTCCGGCTTCGGTCGGGGGGAGGGAGGGCTGAATCCCAGGAGGGGAAGAAAGCTAGTCGGGGCAGCAGCAATGTCACCCCGACTCCCCGGCTGGATACGGAGTCCAGGAGGACCAGAAGCCAGGCTAAAGAAAAGCAGGTCAGTGCCAAAAGGGAGCCTGTAAGTTGGGGCGAACGCCAAAAGGGAGAGTCTGTGGAGGAGCTGGCATCCCGCATCGCCACCCACATGCGGGACTATGAAGAGGCTGGGAGGGACCTTGTAAAGCAGCGTAGAGAGCTCCAGGCTGCCCGCTGTGACATGGAGCGAGCCTCCCGTGGCAGGAAAGTGGCGATAAGCCAGAAAATTAAAGCTTGTGAAGAAGCAATAGAAATATATGAGGAGGAAAGGGAGAGGATCCTGAGGACCAGCGGTCCCTTCCGTAAAAAAGTTGCTTAATGACAGGCGGTTCTCCCAGATGGCAGCCAGGAGCCCTTGCAGCAGGAAAACTGGGGGAAAATACCAGCACAGCAGCTCGGAGGAATCAGAAGCTTTGGGGGGGCAGGCGGCATGTTCTGCTGAGCAGCAGTCCTCGCTGCAACCGGGAACGGGCACCAGCATCCCGGCGGAGCAGGTTTGCCTGCCCTCATCATCAGATGGCAATGATCCAGATGGCAGTGACTATGAGAGCAGCAGCAGCGGACAGGGGGCGCTGTTGCTGCAGCAGATCATGCTGCAGGAGTCCCCTGCAAGAATGCAGGCTATGAACTTCGGTGATGAACTGCCACCAGAAACAGCAGCGGAAGGAAAAAAGACCAAGAAAAAGAAGAATAAAGCCTACATCCAGGAGAGGTTCGTTTACGTAACCAAGCACCCTGGCCTGGCTACAAAGTCAGGCCAGGGAGCTAGCCCTGGGCTCCTAGACCTGGCCTCTGTGGTGAGTCCGGTGCAGGGGACCAGGGAAGAGAGGGTTAATGCGACCCAAAACTCCAAGCCCGCTTGTGCCAGTAGTGGGACTGGAGGAGTTAAGGAGGCAGAAATGGTTAAAATGAAGGGTCGTGGCCAGACCGGAGGCGCTGGCGCTGTTGGTCGCAACCCAGTGGGAGGGGGAGGCGATTCGGCGCCAGGTACCATCAAAAAAGATGACGGCTTGGCTGTCCCCCCTGTGTCCCTGAAGTGTCTGTCGGGCGCTGAGGGGAAGCAGTGGGTGGTGGTCGGGTCGGCCAATCCTCCCACCCATCCCGGATGTCCCGCTGCAGATCCCAGTGTCGCTGGTGTGGGCGGAGCTTCAGCAACAAAAAATCCATCTAAATTACGCACAGCGGACACGGGTTTGCAGCCTCAGTCGGCTGCTGAGGTCGGGGACTTGCCCTCTGGCAAAAAACTAAGTAAGCAGAAGACAGGTCCTGGTCAGGAGAAGGGTGTAAAGAGTGTGAATGTGAGTACCCCTGTTACCCCCGCTGCTACTGCGGCTGTCTCTATACCTCCAAATGTCCCCAAACCCCCAGGTTCACTGCCTGCTGAACAAGCAGGTACAGTTTCAGTAGATGGTCGGGGGGTGGGACAGGATCCAGTTGGCCCTCCAGCGGCGACAACATCTGGCAGAAGTTATGCCAGTGTCGCCGCTGGGGGGAGGGGAGAGGCGTCCTCCTTGTCTTTGGGCTCCGGGGACGGTGTCTTACAGCGGCGTCTCCTGGAGGCTTTGAGGAGAGGGGAGAGCTCAATGACTGTAGGAGGTAGAGTTGTGGACTTGTCTCTTTGGGTAGAGAGACATGGACTTGGAGCCTTCCGAGAGCAAAGGGGGGAGACCTTATGGTCCCTGCCGACAATCGGGCAGGACGTTGGCCGTAGGAATGTGGCTCGTCTTCAGTGGAGAGACAGTGATGCATGCCCATCGAGGGGCAAAGTGGTTGAGCTTCTGCTGAGGATGGGTTTTAGGGCGCAGGACATCTATGCCCTTATCCACCCCTACGGCTCGTCTGAGTTCGACATCAGCTTTGCTCGCCCAGAGGGCCTTGAGCTCTTCTGGGGGAACTATGAGCTGATGAAGGACGAGCCCGGCTGGCGTGGTTTTGCTGCGCAAGTGGTAACCCGCCAAACTGGAGTCAAGAGAGTGACCGTTTTGACCCGTAATGAGTCACTCTCTTGTTATGACATCATGACTTGGCTCAGTCGCTACGGTGAGGTAGTGGATATGCCGCAAAAAAACAGAGATGAGCACGGCATCTGGTTCGGAGCCTGAACATTCATGGTAAAACTAAAGCGTTCAGGGAACTCGGTGGCCCACATACCATCTGCGGCTTTCCTCGGTAGGGATCGCATTCTAGCCTTCTACCAGGGGCAACCGAAGCTCTGTCACAAGTGCGGCGACCCCACACATTTGAGTGCCGCCTGTAATGTCATCAAGTGCGCTCTGTGTGGCGAGGTAGGTCATCTTGCGGCATCTTGTGCGGAGATTAGGTGTCACCTGTGTGGTGACCGAGGTCACCCATTCAGCCGCTGTCCACGCTCTTTCGCCAATGCGGTCATGGCCCCAACGGAGGAGAGCCATGAGGTTGCCTCTGCAGGGGAAGGGACCAGTAGAGGCGGAGGAGTCCAGGAGCCTATGAAGAACAAACATGTTGGGGCTGCTGCACTAAGGCGCCAAGAGAAACGCAGAAAGAGCAGAGAACTGGTGGAGACCCAGGTGGCAGGTGGGTCAATGCTGGCACCTGTTCTGGATGCGACTCGTGTGGCTGAGGCTCCAGGGGAGGGCGAGTTGGATGAGGAGGTCAGAAGGATCCAGAGAGAGGAGGCTGCCACTTCTTCAGATTCCTCCCGCTATGAAAGTGTGGATGAGGATGGCAAGGAGTGGCGACAGAAAAAGCGAAAGCAGGGCACCAGGGAAAAAAAGAAAACAATGCGGGAAAGAAGAACTTCCCCTATACTGGCCCAGGTGCAGGAAGGTAAACCAAACTCGCCTCTTGTTGAGCTCTCCAACAGGTTCCAAGCTCTCTCCTCTTCAGAGGAGGAGGTGGAGGGTGAGGATCCTGGGGCAAGTGTGCGGCCTACAGGGGGCACCGAGTCTTCCTCTTGTGAGCGTACAGTAACCTCCAAGGGGAGGGCTGGCCCGGGGCCCGGTGACAAGGACGACGAGGTTGAGGAGCCCCTTGCCATGGACCTTTCGGTGTCAAAAAAAACGTGGCAAGGGGTCTTCCTCAGACCCTGAAGTGAAAAGGGGTGGGAAGAAGAAAGCCATTTAACTCAATCATCAAAGATGGCGGCACCCGCTCCGTTGACTCTGGCATCAATTAACGTTGCCAGCATTAAGTCAGATATGGCGAGATTTGCGGCCTTTGATTTTCTCGGCCGTGTTGAAGCCGACATTTTGTTTTTGCAAGAGACCAGGCTGCCAAATTTAGCAGCCATACATAAAGCAAAGAGGGAGTGGAGGTCCGGGCCATCCTACTGGTCTCTTGCGGCCGAGCTATATAGCGGAGTGGCGGTTCTTTTTACCGCAGCGGTTGAATGCCGACGGGTTATTGAGTTAGAAATAGGGAGGTGCCTGATCCTGGATGTTCTCATGAAGGGACAAGAGCTTCGGCTAATCAACATCTACGGTCCCCAAACCAAGCGGGACCGCAAAGATCTCTTTATGAGGATCAAGCCGTACCTTTTTACCAGTCGGCAGGTGATCTTTGGGGGTGACTTTAACGCAGTCACGAGGACCCGTGACAGGGGAGGCTCCCTAGGCAAGCTGACTTATGATAGCGTCGCGCTTAAAGGGGTTGTCCCGCGGCAGCAAGTGGGTCTATACACTTCTGTATGGCCATATTAATGCACTTTGTAATATACATTGTGCATTAATTATGAGCCATACAGAAGTTATAAAAAGTTTTTTACTTACCTGCTCCGTTGCTGGCGTCCTCGTCTCCATGGTGCCGACTAATTTTCGGCCTCCGATGGCCAAATTAGCCGCGCTTGCGCAGTCCGGGTCTTCTGCTTTCTTCTATGGAGCCTTTCGTGCAGGATGCCGGCTCCGTGTAGCTCCGCCCCGTCACGTGCCGATTCCAGCCAATCAGGAGGCTGGAATCGGCAATGGACCGCACAGAAGAGCTGAGGTCCACGGAAGAAGAGGATTCCGGCGGCCATCTTCACAGGTAAGTATAGAAGTCACCGGAGCGCGGGGATTAAGGTAAGCGCTCCGGTAAGCTTTCTGTACGTCCCTGCATCGGGGTTGTCTCGCGCCGAACGGGGGGGGGGGTTGAAAAAAAAAAAAAAACGTTTCGGCGCGGGACAACCCCTTTAATAGCATAGCTAGCGAAGCTCGCCTGGTGGATGTCCACATCCGGCACACCCCAGGCCACGCGGGTTTCACCTATTATAGAGGCGAGTGCAGGTCTAGAATAGATAGGTTTTATTTGAAGGAGGAAGCCATCTCTTCACCAGTTTCTGTTGTTGAGGTGGAGTTCTCCGACCACTGTCTGATTTTGTTTTCCCTGAATGTTGCAGAGACCCCCCGGATGGGTAGAGGCTTATGGAGGCTGAATTCATCACTCCTGGAGGAAGCAGAGATAAGACAGTCCTTTGAGGATTTTCTGCAGAGCCAGGTACCATTACTGGATCTTTGTAGCAGTAAGTCAGAGTGGTGGGAGATGCTCAAGATCAGGGCGGCGAGGTTCTTCCGCCAGCTCTCTAGCCTCAGGAGCCTGAGTAAGTACCGTCTTTATCAGGGCCTGAGGAGGAAACTCGAGCATCTCGTCTCGACTGGAGGTAGCCGCGAGGAGATCTCCAGAGTGAAGTCTTTGCTCAAAGGGTGTCAGTATAATAGGCACGCATCTTTGGTTTTTGAGAGGGACTTCGGGAAGTACCACTCGCCCGACCCTTACAGAAACTGCAAGATGTCAGTGAATCGTAAAGTTGTCACTGGATTGATCGACGGTACGGGATCTCTGAACAGGTCCAGATCAGGGATTCTGGAAGTCATCAAATCCTTCTACTCGCACCTTTTGAGGAAGAGGGATCTAGATCGAGATGTGATGTCGGCTTTCCTGGCTGAAGCTGTTCCTGAGCCAGGGGATGACATCTCCCTTAATGTTTTGACAGAGGAGATCAACATAGAGGAAGTTAAACTGGCGATTGATGGGCTTGCGCTCAAAAAATCGCCAGGACCGGATGGCTTAACATCTGAGTACTATAAGACCTTTAAGGACCTCTTGAGTCCCCTCTTGACTGAGGTTTTCAATGAGTGTCTTTCCTCGGACACTCTCCCAGAGTCAATGAGGAGGTCGGCTTTGATCCTTCTGTCAAAGGGTAAAGACTCGAGCCGTATTGAGAACTGGCGTCCCATAGCGCTTCTCAATACGGACAGGAAGGTTCTGGCAAAAGTGCTGTTTAATCGGCTGGTCAAGTTTGCACCCCGGCTCCTCTCGGGCGCCCATTGCTCTGTTCCAGGCCGTAGCACCTTTAGTGCTGTTCTCGGTGTCCGGGAGGCAGTGGAGCAGGGTAGGGCTGGTCACTGGGAGGGGTACCTGCTGTCCTTGGATCAGGCCAAAGCGTTTGATCGGGTTAATCACGAGTACCTCTGGTCTGTTCTTCTGAGATATGGCCTGCCAGTGGGGTTTGTCAATTGGCTCAAGACATTGTACGCGGGGGCTGAGACTTTCCCGCTAGTGAACAGTTGGGTCGGCCACCCATTTGAGGTTGGGTCTGGCGTCCATCAGGGTTGTCCTCTGAGCCCCTTGCTGTACGTGTTTGCCATTGATCCTTTCCTTAGGATGATTGATGGTGGGCCTATGGCGGGGGTCGGGATGGATCGGGCGGTGCCGGAAGCCGCCCTCAGGGTGGCAGCGTACGCTGATGACGTCACCGTCTTTGTGTCCTCGAGGGGGGAGGCAGAGTACGTGATGGCAGAGGTGGATTGCTACTCGGAAGCATCCGGGTCCGGCATCAACTGGGATAAGTGCGAAAGTCTCTGGTTAGGAAGGGGAGATCCTACATTTAGTCTCCCGGACACCCTTCCAGTGCCCCAGGACTCGGCTAAAGTTCTCGGCATCAAATTCGGCCGGGGAGATTACCCCATGCAAAATTGGGTGGTCAGGCTCGATGGTGCCACTCAGAAGGTGGCCCAGTGGAAGGGTTGGTCTTTGACCCTTCGGGAAAGGGTTAACCTGATCAAAACATACCTGCTCCCTTTATTCATCTACCTGGGCAGCGTATGCATTTTGCCAGAGCCTCTCTGGACCCGGGTCTACAACCTGTTCTTCCTAATGTTGTGGGGGAACAGGTTAAACCTGATCAGGAGAGATGTCACATATCGCACGAGGAGACTAGGGGGGTTATCTATGGTCAACCCCGTGGTGTTTCTCGTAAACACCTTTGTTAAGATCAATATAGGCAACCTCTGGCAAGAGAGGGCTCCTCCGTGGGTATTCTCCTGTTGGGGATGGCTTCGGCCTTTCTTCCAGGAATGGGAGACAGGAGGGCGAGTGAAGGATCTTCGCACGCCGCACGGGCATCTTCCGGCTTACGCTACCGTGGTTCTGAAGATGATACGTCGGTGGGGTCTGGGGATGTGGGAGATCAGAACTCTGTCGAGGAAACTCCTCGATAAGAGGGTTCTGTTGACCCATTTCCAGAAGCCCCTGACGCTCAAGGACTGCCCAAGTCGGGACCTGGAGGGAGGGTTATGTTTATTGAATTCTGACAGGATCCCCTTGAAGTTTTGGGACTTAACTTGGCGCTGTTTCCACGGGAGACTGTATGTAAGGGGCAACTTGAAGAGCAGGCCTCTGGTGGATAGGGGTTGTCCCCGCCAGGAGTGCAGCAACGTGCTAGAAAGCATGGAGCATTTCCTGCTTCAGTGTCCCTTTAATACAGAGGTGTACAAACGGGTGGGAGCCTCCATTGGTTGGCCCAGGTTGGCACGCCTCTCGTATGCGGAATGGGTCTATGGGGCATTCGGGGACCTTGGTGGCAGGGACCGGTGCACTTTATTCTTAGTCAGCCTAGTGGTCAGGTTTCACATTTGGAACGCACGGTGTTTAGTTTCGACGGAAGAGAACATTCTCCCTGTGGATGAGGTGAATAGGAATATCCTGGGTGACCTGGTGAAGGTGCGCTCTCTGGATTATGAGAGGTTGGGCACGACTAAGGCCTCTCTCCTATGGAGAGGGTTTGTATTTCGTTAGGGACAGTCTTCTTATTGTTAGGGTCTTTGTAGGGACAGAATAGGGAGAGGTAGGGACAGTTTCTCTGGGGGTAAGTTTTAGGGAAGGAGTAGGGACATTGTAGGGACAGATTAACTATAGGGATAGTTTTTCTCTATTTGGTCGGTGCCCGGCTTATCATATCCAGTCCTGGTGGAGGGCTGAGTGTGACACCAGTAGAGTTTTTGTTTTCGGTCAAAGATCAGGTATGTACGGCTGCAGGTAACTGAACCTTAGGCTTTCGGGTATTAATATGTAGTGTTGGTTTGTAGTTGTGTAGTATAAGATATGTTATATGTTATGTTATGTTTTGTTTTGTATATAGGGCTAGGGGTTATAGATAGGTTGGGTGGGGGTTTATTGGGGGGAGGGGGGGGGGGATTTATGCCTCAGCCGTAGCTTGACACGTCCCGGACAATGAACACTGGGCACGGACTGTTGGTGCGGGCGTGGCCCTCAGGCTGCGGCGGGCAGGGTGTGTGTATGCGGTGCAGCTCGGCTCGTCCTGGACATAGACATTGAGCACGGACTTGGGATGCAGGCGTGGCTCCCAGGCTGCACCGTAGGGGGTTGTTTGGGGTGTGTGGTGGTTTGGTCTGGATATAGGGTTAGTTTAGGATTATGTAAGATTTTATTCTTTAGGTGGTGGGCATTAAAAAAAAAAAAAATTAATAAAAAAAATAGCAAAAAATATATATATAAAAAAAAAAAAAAAGGGATTGGGTTGTTCTTATTGTTATTACTTTTGTTATTGTTGTTTGCATTATTGTTATTATATCATTGCTTCGGTTATTAGTCGTTTTCTTTCTTCTTTTTTGGGATTTCAGGCTGGATCCTGTGAGTTAGGGAAGTTTTCTCACATGTGTGTATATTGTTATATGTAGTATGTAGTGTATATGTATTGGTGAGGATGAGTGAGTGTACTTTGGAGTGCAGGTTGGTGTAGTGTGCTGTGTGTATTATTTGGACCAGATGGACCTTTTGCTTTTGTCCCCTTTGTCCTGCAGTAAGGCAAAGAACAGATAACACAAGTGATGATTTGGTTTTGTTTTATGTTTGTCTTATGCCAAGTGAGCGATATTTATGTTCTGTTTTTTGTTATGTTTTTCACTTTTATAATAAAAAGATCTACAGGATGTAACTCAGGATCAGTACAGGATGAGTAATGTATGTACACAGTGACTCCACCAGCAGAATAGTGAGTGCAGCTCTGGAGTATAATACAGGATGTAACTCAGGATCAGTACAGGATAAGTAATGTATGCACACAGTGACTCCACCAGCAGAATAGTGAGTGCAACTCTGGAGTAAGGTTGTGTTCTGAAGAGCTCTGCAGGATCCAGGGTGTGGTCTGCTTCCCAGGTGGAGACCTTGTTGAGAGCCCAGGAACAGTGCATGTTTCTGGGCTTTGTTTGTTATGCAGTCCTGCACCTCCTCCCTCCGATCTCGGTCGGAGGGAGGGAGGACAGAGATGGCCGCAACGACCTCCGCAGTGGCATCGGTGGCTTCTGCAGCTCCAAGATGTTCCGCAGCAGCAGCGGCAAAATATAAGAAGCCAAGGACTGCAGGTGAGCCAGAGAAAAGGACGGTTCTAAGTCGTGGCAGCGGTGACACGGGCTCCAGTCGCAGGCGCAGTAACGCAGGCCAGTCCATCAGTGCGGCTGCATCCGACAGCGCAGGCAGCGAGATGGTGACGCGTAGCCAGGCCCGGAGGAAGGCAGGTAAGCCACAGAAGCTGGCAAAGCCAGTTAAGTGGAGTGATAGGCCAGAGGGAGAGTCTGTGGTAGAGCTGGTCTCCCGGCTGGCAAGAAGTATGGCCGAGTATGAGACTGCAGGAAAGCAGATGGTTATGCAGATGGAAAAACTGCGGTCTGCCAGGCTGCAAAGAGACCAGGCCACCTCTAAAGGCAAAAAGGCTGAAGTCTCTAAGGTGATACAGAAGTGCAAAGAATGCATTAAAGTGTGGAAAGATGTGAGAGAGAAGATCTTGGAGGAGAGCGGTCCCTTTAAAGAAAAGATCATGAACGATGATCGGTTTGCGAAGATGGCTGCAGGACGCAGCAACTCGCAGCAGACCAACCAGTCCAGTGATCGTGACGACAGCTCGGATGAGGACGACTACGAGGATGTACAGGAGAGTCTGGGGGAGCAGCCTGCGTGTTCGGCTGAACAAGCCCTAACCCAAGGCAGCACTACACGTACCAGCAATCTCCAGCCAGAGCAGATTGGGCTACCAACAACCTCTGAGGTGTCTGATCTGGAGGAAGGAAGTCATAAGGTGGGTGTTTTGGTGTCGCAACCACTGGAATCCCCTCCTCATATGGGGGGTCTTCATTTCGGTAAAGACATTCCCAAAGTGGACACAAAAATCAAGAATAAAAAAGGAAAACAAAGGAAGCCCCAGGAAAAATTTGTCTATGTGACGGGGGACGCTGGTCCGGCTGCAAAGCCAAAAAGAGGCACCTCCGACCTGGGACCCTGTGGTAAAGTTGAGAAGGCTGAAGGCTATGGCGGTGATGGTGCCAGTAAGGCCAGTGATGCGGAGGGAGCAGCGGGATCAGCATCTGAGGTCTCCTGTGTGACAGGTCGGTCTGCGGGGGGGGGTCTCTCGGTCCCAGGCACCCAGTGATGCGGAGGCTTCTGGCAAAGATAAAAAGAAAGGCAAAAGCAAAACTAAAAACATCTCTGCTATAACATAGAGTGCTGGCCGTGGGGGGAGCATTGCGGTAGTTGCAGCTGCACAAGCTGGGCCAGCAATGTTGCCCCCTAGGTCTGCTAAGGCCCGCTTGGACCCTGGTCGTGACCCAAAATCTGGTCCGGATGGTGAGAGTGCGTGCGAGAGAGGTACTGTTGTTAATGGGAAGATTCCCAGTTCAGCCCAGGTCTCTGATACTACTAAGAGATCAGAGACCCAGGGAGCTCTTGGCGCCCCTAATATAGGGGCCCCTGCTGCACAAGCAGGTACAGTTTGTTCAGGGGGTCAGGAAGTGTCACAGGTTCCAGTCGCCCCTCCAGCGGCGACAACACCTGGTAGGAGTTATGCCAGTGTCGCCGCTGGAGGGAGTGGGTCCTTCTTGTCTCCAGGCTCTAGGGAGGGCGTTTTGCAACAGCGCCTCTTGGAGGCTCTACGGAAAGGGGAGAGTTCAATTACAGTTGGAGGAAGAGAGGTGGACCTATCTCTCTGGAAAGAGAGACATGGCTTGGGTGCCTTCCGAGAGCAAAGGGGGGAGACCGTATGGTCCCTACCAACACCCGGGCAGGACGCAGGTCGTAGGAATGTGGTCCGTCTTCCTTGGAGGGGCAATGATGCATGTCCTCCAAGGGGGAAGGTAGTGGAGCTCCTACTGAAGATGGGCTTTAGGGCGGTTGACATCTTTGCCCTGATCCATCCCTACGGCACGTCTGAGTTTGACATCAGCTTCATTCGCCCAGAGGGTCTAGAACTTTTCTGGGGGAACTACGAGCTGATGAAAAACGAGCCCGGCTGGCGGGACTTTGCCATCCAGGTGGTGTCTCGCCAGAACGATATCAAGAAAGTGACCGTTTTGACTCGTAACAAGTCACTTTCTTGCTTTGACATCATGACGTGGCTCAGTAGGTACGGAGAGGTGACAGAGATGCCCAAAAAGAACAGGGATGAGCACGGCATATGGTCCGGGGCCTGGACGTTCATGGTCAAGCTGAAGCGTTCAGGAAACTCAGTGGCACACATACCATCTGCGGCCTTCCTCGGCAGGATCGTATCTTGGCCTTTTACCAGGGGCAGCCAAAGCTCTGCCACAGGTGCGGCGACCCCTCACACTTGAGCGCTGCTTGTAAGATCTTGAAGTGCGCTCTGTGTGGGGGTCTGGGTCATCTTGCCGCCTCCTGTACAGAGATTGGGTGTAACCTGTGTGGTGATCTCGGTCACCCATTTAGCCGCTGTCCACGCTCCTTTGCCAATGCGGTCTCTGCCCCTACGGATGGGGGTCATGAGGTGGCCTCCGGGGGTGAGGGGACCAGCAGAGGTGGGGGAGCTCAGGAGCCAGGGAAGAACCGGCAAAAGACGGCTGCTCAGCAGAGGCGTCAGGAGAAGCGCAGACGGAGCAGGGAGCTGACAGGAGCGCCCACAGCAGGTGGGTCGATGGTGGCCCCTGTTCCAGAAGCAAATCTCACGGCTGAGGCTTTGAGGGACAGCGAGTTAGATGAAGAGGACAGGAGGATCCAGAGGGAGGAGACCAACTCTGCAGATTCCTCCCACTATGAAAGTGTGGATGAGGAAGGCAAGAGGTGGCTAAAAAAAGGCGTAAGCTACGTGCCACGAGGAGGAAGCGAAGGGGGGATTCAAGATCTTCTCCCACCCCGGGCCAAGTACTGGAAGGGGAAGCCTGCTCACCTCCAGTTGGACACTCCAATAGGTTCCGAGCCCTTCAAGACATCTCTTCCTCCTCTGAGGGGGAAGGAAAGGGCAAGGTTCCTGGGGCAAAGAAAGGGTCAACAGGGGGCGCTGAGTCTCCTCCTCATGGAGGCATAGTTCCTACAGGGGAGGAGGCGACTCTAGAGCCTGGAAACAAGGACGATGGGGTCGGGGGATACCTTGCTATGGACACATCTATGTCCAAAAAAAGAAGCAAGGGACTTTCCTCTGACCCCGAGGAAGGGGGTGTGAGGAAGAAAGCCGTCTAATTTAATCACTCATGATGGCGGCACCCACTCCGCTGACTCTGGCATCAATTAACGTTGCCAGCATTAAGTCGGATACGGCTAGATTTGCGGCCTTTGATTTTCTCAGCCGAGTTGAAGCTGACATTTTATTTTTGCAGGAGACCAGGCTGTCCGATTTGGCAGCCATACATAAGGCAAAAAGGGAGTGGAGGTCAGGCCCTTCCTACTGGTCTCTTGCGGCCGAGCCGTATAGCGGAGTGGCGGTACTTTTTACCGCAGCGGTTGAATGCCGACGAGTTATTGAATTAGAAATGGAAAGGTGCCTGATCTTAGATGTCCTCATGAAGGGACAAGAATTAAGACTTGTCAACATCTATGGTCCCCAGTCAAAAAAGGACAGGAAGAGTCTCTTTATGAGGATCAAGCCCTACCTTTTTACCAGCCGCCAAGTTGTCTTTGGAGGTGACTTTAATGCAGTCACAAGAGCCCGCGATAGGGGAGGCTCTGGAGACAGGCAGTTGACTTTTGACAGCGTCGCACTTAATAGCATAGCTAGCGAAGCTTGCCTGGTGGATGTCCACATCCGGCACACCCCAGGCCACGAGGGGTTCACCTATTATAGAGGTCAAAGCAGGTCTAGAATAGACAGGTTTTATTTGAAGGAGGAAGCCATCTCTTCACCAGTGTCCGTTGTTGAGGTGGAATTCTCCGATCACTGTCTAATATTGTTTTCTCTGAATGTTGCAGAGACCCCGGGCAGAGGTTTTTGGAGACTGAATTCATCACTCCTGGAGGAAGCAGAGATAAGACAGTCCTTTGAGGATTTTCTGCAGAGCCAGGTACCATTACTGGATCTCTGTAGCAGTAAGTCAGAGTGGTGGGAGATGTTCAAGAGGAGGGCGGCAAGGTTCTTCCGAGAGCTCTCCAACCTCAGATGCCTGGACAGGTACCGCCTGTACAACGGCCTGAGGAGGAAACTCGAACATCTCGTTTCGACTGGAGGTAGCCGCGAGGAGATCTCCAGAGTGAAATCTTTGCTCAAGAAATGCCAGTACGATAGACACGCATCCTTGGTTTTTGAGAGGGATTTCGGGAAGTACCGCTCGCCCGACCCTTACAGAAACTGTAGGATGTCAGTGAATAGTAAAATGGTCACTGGACTGATTGACAGTACGGGGTCCCTGAATCGATCCAGATCAGGGATTCTGGAGGTCGTCAGATCCTACTACTCGCAATTCTTGGGAAAGAGGGATCTAGATTCGGAAGTGATGTCGGCTTTCCTGGCTGAAACTGTCCCTGAGCCGGGAGTAGACACCTCTCTTGATGTTTTGACAGAAGAGATCAGAGAAGAGGAAGTTAGACTGGCGATTGATGGGCTCCGGCTCAAAATATCACCTGGACCGGATGGACTAACCTCCGAGTATTATAAGACCTTCAAGGACCTCTTGAGTCCCCTCTTGACGGAGGTATTAAATGAGTGTCTTTCCTTGGGCACTCTGCCAAAGTCAATGAGGAGGTCAGCTTTGATCCTTCTGTCAAAGGGTAAAGACTCGAGCCGTATTGAGAACTGGCGTCCCATAGCGCTTCTCAATACGGACAGGAAGGTTCTGGCAAAAGTGCTGTTTAATCGGTTGGTCAAGTTTGCACCCCGGCTCCTCTCGGGGGCCCAGCATTGCTCTGTTCCAGGCCGTAGCACCTTTAGCGCTGTTCTTGGTGTCCGGGAGGCAGTGGAGCAGGGTAGGGCTGGTCACTGGGAGGGGTACTTGCTGTCCTTGGATCAGGCCAAAGCGTTTGATCGGGTTAATCACGAGTACCTCTGGTCAGTCCTTCTGAGATACGGCCTGCCAGTGGGGTTTGTTGATTGGCTGCGAACATTGTATGCAGGGGCTGAGACTTTCCCGCTGGTGAACGGTTGGCTTGGCCGCCCTTTTGAGGTGGGGTCCGGTGTCCGTCAGGGCTGCCCTCTAAGTCCACTGTTGTATGTGTTTGCGATAGATCCCTTCCTTAGAAGGGTTGATCGTGGACCTATAGCAGGGGTCGGGATGGACCGGGCGGTGCCGGAGGCTACCCTGAGGGCAGTGGCATACGCCGATGATGTCACGCTCTTCGTATCCTCAAGGGAGGAGGCGGAGTTTGTGGTGTCGGAGGTGGATGGCTACTCAGAGGCATCTGGGTCCAGGGTCAACTGGGATAAGTGCGAAAGTCTCTGGTTAGGAAGGGGGGATCCTGTGTTTGATCTCCCGGACACTCTTCCGGTGCCCCAGACTTCAGCAAAAGTTCTTGGCATCAAATTTGGCCAAGGCGATTACCCCATGCAAAATTGGGTAGACAGGCTGGAAGGTGCCACTCAGCAGGTAAACCAGTGGAAGAGTTGGTCTTTGACCCTTCGGGAAAGAGTTAGCCTGATCAAAACATACCTGCTCCCTTTATTCATCTACCTGGGCAGTGTATGCATTTTGCCAGAGCCTCTCTGGACCCGGGTCTACAACCTGTTCTTCCTAATGTTGTGGGGGAACAGGTTAAACCTGATCAGGAGAGATGTTACATACCGCACGAGGAGACTAGGGGGGTTGTCTATGGTCAACCCCGTGGTGTTTCTTGTAGACACCTTTTTTAAGATCAATATAGGCAACCTCTGGCAAGAGAGGGCTCCTCCGTGGGTCTACTCCTGCTGGGGATGGTTTCGGCCCTTCTTCCAGGAATGGGAGACAGGAGGGCGAGTGAAGGACCTTCGCACGCAGCACGGATATCTCCCGGCTTACGCTACCTTGGTTCTGAAGGTGATACGCTGGTGGGGTCTGGGGATGTGGGAGATCAGGACTCTGACGAGGAGGCTCCTCGACGAAAGAGTCCTGTTGACCCATTTCCAGAAGCCCCTGGCGCTCAAGGACTGCCCAAGTCGGGACCTGGAGGGAGGGTTACGTTTACTGAATTCAACCCGGGTCCCCGTGAAGTTTTGGGACTTGGCTTGGCGCTGCTTTCACGGGAGACTGTATGTAAAGGGCAACTTGAAGAGCAGGCCTCTGATTGACAGGGGTTGCCCCCGTCAGGAGTGCAGCGACGTGCTGGAAAGCATGGAGCATTTCCTGCTTCAGTGCCCCTTTAATACAGAGGTATACCAACGGGTAGGGGTCTCCATAGGCTGGCGTCAGCTGGCACACCTCTCCTATGCGGAGTGGGCTTATGGAGCCGTCAGAGGTCTTGGTGGCAGGGACCGCTGCACTTTATTCCTAGTTAACCTAGTGGTCAGGTTCCACATCTGGAGTGCACGGTGTTTAATCTCGACGGAGCTGAAAGTCCTCCCCGTGGATACGGTATGTAGGAACATCCTTGGTGACCTGGTGAAGGTACGTTCTGTGGAGTATGAGAGGCTGGGCACATCTAAGGCTTCTCTCCTATGGAGAGGGCTTATATTTCGTTAGGGACAGTGTTTTCTTAATTTTCTAGGGGCAGAGTAGGGAGAGAGGAGGGACAGGATAGGGAGAGAGGAGGGATAGGGCAGGGACAGTTTTCCATGAAGGGTCAGACTGAGGGGCAGTTTAAGGACAGTCTAGGGCAAATTAGGGAGAGAATAGGGAGACCTTTTTTAAATTCAAGGGTTAGAACATTGTGATGTCTGTGCCCGGCTTATTGCCTCCAATCCCGGTGGGGGGCTGTGAGTGCACCATGAAGCTTTTTGTTTTGATTTGGGCAAAATGAAATGAAGTAGGGCTGCAGGAGAGCCGACCTTAGGCTTTCGGGTTATGTATATAGTATATATTATGTATGTTGATATTGGAGTGTATTATGGTTTTGTATATATTGTATATATTCACGTTTTGGGTGGTAGGTAGGTTGGGTGGGGGAGTTGGGGGGAGTGGGATTCACGCCTTGAGCCGTAGCCTGGCACGTCTCGAACATTGAACTCTGGGCACGGACTGGTGAAGCGGGCATGGCCCCCAGGCTGCGGCGGGCACTGTGTGGTATTTATTAAAAAAAAACAAAAACAAAAAAACCCTGGTGTGGCTTGGCACGTCCTGAACTAAGAACTCTGGGCACGGACTGATGGAGCAGGCTTGGCCCCCAAGCTGCACTGGGGACCCAAAAAAAAAAAAAAGGGAAAAAAAAGAAAAAAATATATATATTTTTTTTTTTTGTTAGTTTTATGCCAGTTGGCTCAGTCTTTCTGTTTGAATTTGCTTATTTATGTTGCTATTTCAGTTATTTATGCTGTTTATGTTATTGCTTAAGTTTTGTTCTGTGTGGGTGCAGTGCGGCACGGCTGGACCTGGAGTTATAGTTTACAGGGTTTATGTAGTTATAGTTTCCTTAGTTTTATATTTTAGGTATATAGTTGTATATTGTGTTATGGTTGTATATTGTGTTATATGTTGAGGGTGTATGTGTGTGGGTGTGTAAGGCGGGGAGGAAACCCGGATATGGACATTTACTTTGTTTATGGATCACGGACTGTGGGGGAAGGGCCTGATATTGCTTTATATGGTTATTCTTATTGTTACAGTTTGTCTTTGTTGTGTTTTTTACTTTTACAATAAAAGATCTACAGGATGTGCAGCTCTGGAGTATAATACAGGATGTAACTCAGGATCAGTACAGGATAAGTAATGTATGTACACAGTGACTCCACCAGCAGAATAGTGAGGGCAGCTCTGGGGTATAATACAGGATGTAACTCAGGATCAGTACAGGATAAGTAATGTATGTACACAGTGACTCCACCAGCAGAATAGTGAGTGCAGCTCTGGAGTATAATACAGGATGTAACTCGGGATCAGTACAGGATAAGTAATGTATGTACACAGTGACTCCACCAGCAGAATAGTGAGTGCAGCTCTGGAGTATAATACAGGATATAACTCAGGATCAGTAAAAATGACAATCAGGACTAGTTTTCCACTCTTGGATGAACAGTTCTGATCTCTGATGGCATCACCATATTTGATAACATCACACTGAAAAAGATCCCTCTTCCCTAAAACAGTTTAAGAAGGTTTTCTACATCTATTTCCCAAATTTCTCAGAATGTAAAACGGAGAATCCTTACAATCATTTCCGTTTTTCTCCGTCCATTCATGCGCTCCATCCTCACTTCTAACAGTATTTCTATATTTGGTCAGCGCCATTCATGGGTTCTTTCCTGTCTGTGGGGTTGTGGTCTCTTTTCTCTGCCCCCTCTCATATTTGACATTCACGTCGCCACATTAGCCACTACACACAATGATTCGAGGCTGTCTCCTCCTCCACACATTAATAACACAGGAGCGGTACAGCCAGACAGCACATTGTGTTCTCCCACTCAGTGAATCAGCCATTCGGTCTCAGCATTTACATCCACTCTGTAATAAGTGTTCATAATCTGCAGACCGAGCCCGCGACATGCAGCTGTGAGCCCATGGGGGGCTTGTGACACAGCCAATGCCAAGTCCTCTGAATGAGCAGAGTAGTGTTATTAGGGGAAGAACATTTCCTACACGTAACAGGGGCCATCATGCTGCAACAATCTGCTATGGAGCCTCCGACAAACGCTCCTTCTTCCAGAAAGCCAGCAGACGGGGGCTCCCTGAATGACGGATATTGTGGGGTCTAGAGCCAGTGTTCAAGTGCACCAATGATAATCCGGTCCTCACCAGGACCCTTCACATGCCATGTTCAACTTCTAATACTGCGGTCTTCTCATGTGGCAGAGGACCCCCTCAGACACCTAGACCCAGGTGCCAGTGCTAACACCCCACACTTTATAGCTACACCTCTGCCGCAAAGTAGAGATGATCGAGCCCATGAATGGCAGGAAACCACTTGTTATTGTAAAGTCATGGAAGAACAAACCCAGATGCAAACACAATGCATGTCTATACTTAGCAATATATATGCACAGCTGGTATACGTTATACAACATGTATATGGTGATATAGATCATGCTGGTATAACCTGGGTATCTCCTGTATATAAGTATATATGTACAGCTGGTATAAGTTATACAACCTCTATATGGTGATATGGGTCATGCTGGTACAACCTGGGTATCTTCTGTATGTAATTACATATGTACAGCTGATATAAGTTATATATCTCCTGTATATAGTGATATGGAGCATGCTGGTATAACTTGGGTATCATATGTATATAATGATATATGTACAGCTGGTATAAGTTACACATCTCCTGTATATAGTGATATAGAGCATGCTGGTATAACCTGGGCATCTCCTGTGCATAATTATATGTGCAGCTGGTATAAGTTATACAACCTCTATATGGTGATATGGAGCATTCTGGTATAACCTGGGTATCTCCTGTATGTAATTATATATGTACAGCTGGTATAAGTTACATATCTCCTGTATATAGTGATATGGAGCACTCTGGTATAACCTGGGTATCTCCTGTGTATAATTATATGTGCAGCTGGTATACGTTATACAACCTCTATATAGTGATATGGAGCATGCTGGTATAACCTGGGTATCTTCTGTATATAATTATATATGTACAGCTGGTATAAGTTATACAACTTATATATGGTGATATGGGTCATGCTGGTACAACCTGGGTATCTTCTGTATGTTATTATATATTCACAGCTGATATAAGTTATATATCTCCTGTATATAGGGATATGGAGCATGCTGGTATAACCTGGGTATCTCCTGTGTATAACTGTACATTTACAGCTGGTATAAGTTACACATCATCTGTATATAGTGATATGGAGCACGCTGGTATAACTTGGGTATCTCCTGTGTATAATTATATGTGCAGCTGGTATAAGTTATACAACCTCTATATGGTGATATGGGTCATGCTGGTATAACCTGGGTATCTCCTGTATATAATTATATATGCACACTTGGTATACGTTATATATGCTTTGTACAATGATACATAAGTAAATTAAACAGTAGGATATAATTGGTCGTCTATTAGTTTCCTCCTCGGAAACAATTGCGCTTGTTACATTGTTGTCCTCACACAAAGCTGTTTAATGAATTTGCACTTTAATTATTCATCTGGTCGGCGCTCGCACATTGTTTGTTGTGCATTTACTGATTGTTTCATTAAACCATTATATTATAATCATTGTCAGTGCATTGTGCAGTTGCTCCGGCCTCCACTTCTCCGTATGAATAATTGAATGTTTCCACTTGTTTTTATTTTTGACAAGAAAATAAATCAGAACATAATTCGCGGGCGGCGCCCGAACAGGTATTTATGAATGGGGGGCGGTTCTGATATCTCACACGAAAGCTCTTCTTTGTGGTAGAAATTACAACAATCCTGCAACAGATGATGAGCATCTCCATTGTATTAGGGAATTGCATTATGAGGAATGTACTTAAAGGGGTGGTCCACTTGTAAACTATTGATGGTCTAGCCTCAGGATAGGTCATCAATAGTAGATTGGTGGAGATCTGCCACCCACACCCCCAACAGTGAGCAGCTGTTTGTCGGGCTGTGGCACCCTTGCACTTAGATGATGTATTCAGGAAGCAGATGGCTCCATTCCTGCAGCTGTGGCCAGGTTTGGTATTATACACAAAGTTCTTTACTTTCCATGCCTGCGATACCAAGCCTCGCCTCTGTTGTGGGAATGGAGCTGTCTGCTTACTGCAGAAATTAGATACAACCCTGAGTGCAGCAGCCCAGTAAATACCTGGTCATGGAGGTCCCAGGCGGTGGATCCCCACCAATCTACTACTGATGGCATGCCCTGAAGACACACCATCTGTAGTTTACAGCAGGACAACCCCTATAAAGGCACCTGTTATTGTTACTTTTATGTGTAGGAATAATTACTGCAATTAAAGGGGTTGTCTCGCGGGAGCAAGTGGGGTTATACACTTCTGTATGGCCATATTAAAGGGGTTGTCCCGCGGCAGCAAGTGGGGTTATACACTTCTGTATGGCCATATTAATGCACTTTGTAATGTACATCGTGCATTAAATATGAGCCATACAGAAGTTATTCACTTACCTGCTCCGTTGCTGGCGTCCCGGTCTCCATGGCTCCGTCTAATTCTGATGTCTTCTGGCTTTTTTAGACGTGCTTGCGCAGTCCGTGCTTCTGGCTGGTGAATGGGGCCGCTCGTGCCGGAGAGCTGGTCACCGCGTCGTCATCGTAGCTCAGCCCCGTCACGTGTGCCGATTCCAGCCAATCAGGAGGCTGGAATCGGCAATGGAACGCACAGAGCCCATGGTGCACCATGGGAGAAGACCCGCAGTGCATCATGGGAGAAAACCGCAGTGCATCCCTGGGAAAGGACCGGCGGCCATCTTAGGGAGAAGATTTTTATAACTCCATATTTCGTCGGATCGGTGAGTAGCAAGCGGTTTAAAAACCGCTTTAAATTGCTATTTTATGCCAGGGGGGTGACAGGGGGAATGGGGTAATGTAAAATTTTGAGGTTTGCCGCGAGACAACCCCTTTAAGTACAGCCTGTGGGGGACGTCCACATGCAGGTGGAATAAGGACAGGGTACAGAATCCACAAGGCAACAATGCGAGAACAGGTTAGTCTTTAACCCAATCGCAAGCATGTTGCAATTTATGTTACTTCCAAAAAATGTATCATTAGTGGCATAGCTATAGGGATTGCAGAGACCGCAGTTGCGACTGGGCCCCTAATTTAGGGAACTTACCAGTATTAGCTGTGCCATAGCTGGTACACTGTGGAGTGCATCATGCAAGGGAGAGTACAGTAAGGCTCCCTGCAGACGGGTGGAAATTCCGTAGCGGGATTCCCCGCAGAATTTCTGCCCCTGGACGCCTGCATGGGATTACATTACAATACGCAATGCAGATGGACGCGGTTTGTCTGCGTGAAATCACGCGCAGAAAACAAACCGTGGCATGTCCTATTTCTGTGCGGGGCTCTGCGAGCCCCGCACAGAAACTTCACTCCTTGGCCGCCGGCTCGGCTTTGCGCATGCGCCGGCTGCCTGGCAGCTGGCACATGAAAGAGCTGGGGCTGCGGGAGCGGGTGCGTGCCGCGCTGCTCTCTGCAGGCGCTAGGGTCGGGTCCTGCTGCGAGAATTCTCGCAGCTGGATCCGACCGCTGTAAGAGAAGAGCAGGGCCAAGTGGTCTGTCCACCCACCCAATGCTCACTTGGCCTGTCCACTGTGCTGCCACCGCTGTCCTGTCTGTGCGTCAGGATTTTATATACGTGGGGTGCATAGACAAGACATACATAGAGAGTCCAATCTATAACATCATAACATAGAGCACTGGTAACCCCAGCTATGTCACTGCTAACTTACCTCTTTTCAGGGGTAGGTTGGGCCAGGGCAGAGATGCATTTCCCTGTTGGGTTGGTCCACCAATAGACATTTAGTACTACTTGGGTGTTCCTGGTAATCAATTGTATAAATGTACCTAAAAAACAGATACATTTGAATACAGTAGGGATGTTACAAGGGGCAAAAGAGATTTGGTAGCGTGGGTCATATTTTTATTTAGGGGCACAGTGTAGGGACATTTTTTATTTAGGGGGCACAACCTGCTGCATGTTTAATTCACGGGAAACAGCATGGACTTGTTCTATTCATGGGGTAAAGAGTGGGGCATAATGGTATTCAGGGGTACAGTTTCAGGGGCATAGCTTTATTCAGGAGGGACAATGTGGGGCACTTGGTAATCAATGGCACATCGTGGGGCATATTTTTATTGAGAGGCACAGTGTGAGGAATATTTTTATTATGGGGACACTATATCTGGCACTTTTAGGGTCACAGTGTGAAGATGTGCTGCAAAAGCAAAGACCAGTTTGAGCTTGGTTCTGGGGCTGTATTGATTTTATGAGCTTGGTTCTGGTGTTGGATTTATGTACTAAGGCTGGTTCTGGGGCTGTACTTACATTATGAGTTTGGTTGTGGTGCTGGATTTGTAGTGGCCCACAGTCCCCTCCAGAATGTTCTATGTTTGTCATGTCCGTGTCTTGTTTGTGGAGTGCATTTGATATATGTGTGTTGGATGTTTGCGGGACTGAATGGGCCAATGCCTGGTATGTCCTGCCCTGTCTAGAAAATGTATCATTTTGTGTGAATCGTTTGTTGTCACGTCATGGTGTGATTTATATATGTTTGCAGAATGCAATGCAAGAAAGAAAAAGAGAAAGCTGGGAAAAAGAGTAGAGAAGGAGTTGGTAGTAGGAGTAGTGGAGTCAGGAGTTGCAGACTGAAGGTGCATAGAAGAGTCAGAGAAGTGGTCCGTTGTTCCCACCTGGGCATAGCTCTGGTCTCTATCTCCAATGAAGTGAGTGCACCCAGACTATCAGAGACTCATGGAAACCGCATGGGTCCGGAGAGAGGGAAAGGAACCACTAACCAGAGAGAAGTGTGAGTGACTGACAAGAGGGAGTGTTACTGGGAGAGTTAACCCTTTCCAATCCAATTTGTATCCTGGTTTTCCTAGGGGCTTACTCTTTTCCTGCCGTTATAAAATGGCGCTATCTGCTGACTTAAGCCAGTATTGCATGAGGTGACACATTGGATAGGCTCCAACAGCAGAGAGGCTGGCAATATACAGTAAGAGAACCCCAACGGACATCCTCCAACATCGGAGCTGTACAGCCTCAAATCATAATGTCTTCAGACGTCAGACAGTAGATTGGAAAGGGTTAAATGCTTACAGATAACCGAGACTGTAGAGATCCAAGTACCCCGTGAATCCTCCCTGCGTCACTATTGTAAGAACTGTTTGGACTGTTAACCTTGCTATTTGTTCAGTAAACGAGCAGAACCGAGCGTTCCCGGTTCCTGTTCAGAAAAGTATACTTTGTGCGTAGACTACTTTATGTCCAGAGGAGTTACATCTTCAAAGGAGGTGTAAATATGATATGAGCTTGCTTTTGGTGCTGTACTTATGTTATGAACTTTGTTCTGGGGCTGTACTTGTGGTATGAGCATGATGTTGATGTTGTATTTCTGTACTGAGCTTAGTTCTAGGACTGTATTTATGGACTGAGCTTGGTTCTGGAGCTGTATTTATATTATGGTTGGTTCTGGTGCTATAGAGAGCTTGGCCCTGTCCTTTATTACACAGACAACTGATATGAAAGGACACTGCGTAATGCTTCTTTTCTCCTGTGGGGACGCTGCAGTACAACTGAGCACTCACTGACCGCTGTTCTCCCAGATTAAAGCTGACTACTGGGGGGCTCTCAACAAGAGAACATTTTATGATCTGCTTATTGTCAACGGACCCTTCTAACAGGGAGATATTGTGCCAAGTGGAGACGGCTTTAAGTGTTCTATTCTGCAGTAAAGTTCCACTTGTTGTGATCCCATTTTCTTGTTTTTTTCCCCTCACATTACATTGATCGCTCCACGTCTTCATTTGTAAGCGCCGCCGTCCTCATTCTGAGCAGCTATTTGATTATTGACATTGATTCTTACCGTGTTCACAGTTTTCTTCTGCAGATCGGATGAAGCCGCCACAAGATGTTCCAGGTTTAATGTCAATATCCAACAAGCTGCACGGATTGAGGGCTGAATCCTGCTGCTCGCGGCTATTGGCAGGACGATGTATTGGCAGCGCAGCTTCTCGTTTGGCCGCATTGTCACGGTCAGATCTGCTGCTGCTAATTGTGAGGATGTTATTTAATGGAACTTTTCAAGAATGGAGCTAATCATCTTCAAATACCAGATTTGTGTAATTACAGCTGATATCTGGATACTTGTACAAAGTTTTCAGCCACTTCTAGGCTTTATCGGTGATTCTTCTATGGCCGCTGACACCTGGTAGTGGCTGAGCAGTCATGTGCACAATGAGCGGCACGTGACCGCCTGCTGCTTCCTCCAGATTCCATGCGGCGGCATCGGGGCTGCAGTGTTGGATGGGGAGCGTCCAGGATCGGCGACTATTTAATTTTTATTGATTTTAAGCACTTTTAACTTTAAGTTCTGGAAAACCCCTTCGAGCATATGTTTGGCTCAGCTAGACAATTAAAGGGGTTGTCCCGCGCCGAAACGGGTTTGTTTTTTTTTCAACAGCCCCCCCGTTCGGCGCGAGACAACCCCGATGCAGGGGTTAAAAAAGAAAACCGGACAGTGCTTACCTGAATCCCCGCGCTCCGGTGACTTCTTACTTACCTGGTGAAGATGGCCGCCGGGATCTTCTCCCTCGGTGGACCGCAGGGCTTCTGTGCGGTCCATTGCTGATTCCAGCCTCCTGATTGGCTGGAATTGGCACGTGACGGGGCGGAGCTATGAGGAGCAGCTCTTCGGCACGAGCGGCCCCATTCAGAAAAGAAGACCGGACTGCGCAAGCGCGTCTAATCCGGCGATTAGACGCTGAAAATTAGACGGCACCATGGAGTCGAGGACGCTAGCAACGGAACAGGTAAGTGAATAACTTCTGATAACTTCTGTATGGCTCATAATTAATGCACGATGTACATTACAAAGTGCATTATTATGGCCATACAGAAGTGTATACCCCCACTTGCTTTCGCGAGACAACCCCTTTAAGTGGCAACACACTGGGAACTCAAGCAGCACATGCCGTCACATACATTAAGGCGCAATGTCCACAGGCAAAATCGAATTAGTGAATCTCCGGGGCTGTCCCGCACGCGTTATTCCGCACCCATAGGGAATCATTGGACACCCACAGGTAATTAAATACCTGAGGATGTCATTTTTTCCTGCCGCGCGGATCACACGTACGGTAAACCACCTGCAGCCTGCTCCATTTTCTGCAGATTTCCCGCACGGACGGCTCCCATTGAAGCTTATGGAAGCCTTCCGGTCCTGCGGCACAACCGCAGCTGTCACTGCATCCATGCGGGACTGCGGGAAAGCAGGAATTCAAGAAAGCTTGCCGAGCACATCTGCCGGGCAGAAAAAAAGTAGATTCAGCCACGACGAACGGGAACCCGCAGCGTCCGGACAGGTGAGTGTAATCTATTTTATGGCCTCATGTCTGCAGGAAAGGAGGGACCCGCTACAGGATTCTGCATGGGGATTCCGTGCAGGCCCAAATCTCCCCGTGGACATGAGGCCTAACACTCACACAAAGGGATTTTATAACAGTTCTCCCATTACATTGACATCCATAGTGCCCCTAGAAGAGTGTCAACTACAGAATAGGAAGAGGGTTAGGCTGGTCACAGAGGCCACAATTACTGTTAACAATCAGGAGGGTGGGAATAGAGTACTCAGGGGTGGGAATAGAGTACTCAGGGGTGGGGCTTATGCCAGCAAACATTTGGCTAAGCAGGCACTGCACCGTACATGCTATCCCTTTTGACCTCAGACAGCAGAAAATCCTGAAGAGCAGATGTTGCACTACAATGTATCAGTCAGTGGACATTTCTTTTGCCTGTCTCTTGTAAGAATGCACCAACCATCTCTTTAGTTCTCCCTCCTCCCGTTTTTTCATAGATCTGACTTCAGCCCTTTGTTCAGAGTAATCAGCTTGAATTATCAGAGGTTTTTATCCTGAATGTTCTTGTATCAGATAATTATCTCACAGCTTATTATAACTACAAGGAGGTTATAGTGGGAGTGCAGGGGACGGCTACATGCAGGAGATGAATATTGTCCTGAGACTGCAGCCATTCATCCGCTCACTAAGCATTCATGATGATACATGTGGTCTGCCTATTATTGTCCAGATTAGTTAGGGGTGTAGCTAGGGAGGCTATTGGGACATTCTGCCCCAGGTGCCGTGTGTTAGGAAGACTGCCAACAAGTCACTTTGCTTTTATGCAGGCTACTTACATATACGACTGGGGGCAGAAAACTGAACCTTTGCCCCAGGTGAAGAAAAGCCTTGCTATGGCTTTTGGATCAGTGCACTGCACCGCCTCACAACTTTTTGAAAAACTGCCTCTTTTTGGATACTGATGTAAGACCAGCAGATGGTCGGGATATCCTAACCACAGCCATTGCTCATATGGATTAAAAGATTTGTAGATGCACCAGAGCTGAATTTTTCATTTAACCCCTTAGTGACCAGGCCTGTTTGCGCCTTAATGACCAAGCCAAATTTTGGAAATCTGCCATGTGTCACTTTAACATATCATAACCCCGTAAGGCTTTGTATATAGAAGTGATTCTGACATTGTTTTTTCGCCACAGATTGTACTTCATTTAGGTGGTAAAAATTGTCTGATAGAATTTGTGTATATTTATTAAAAGCGCCAAAATTGGGAAACTTTTTTTTACAAGTTGTCATTTTTTTCACATTTTCAACTGTAATATCTCAAATATGTGCAAACATACTGTACAAATTTTTGATAAGATATATATTTCCATCTGTTTACTTTATTTTGGACGTACATTTGAAAAACTTTAGTTTTTTTTTAACCATTTAGGAGATGTACAAATTTAACATTACTTATCAACATTTGGAGGAACATTTTGTTTTCCTGCACCAAGCCAAGATTGCAAAGGCTCATAGGTGTCAGAATGACCACAAATGACCCCATTTTAAATACTACACCCCTTAATGTATTCACTGAGGGGGTCAGGAGTATTTTGACCCCACAGTTTTTTCAGGAGTTATTAGAATTTAAAGGAGAGAAAATAAAATGTCATATTTTTGGAAATAGGTCATTTTAAAGGCAGGTTTTTTTCTAAAGTGCACATGAAAATGAGAATTGACACCCCAAAATGGATACCCCTGTTTGTCCTGTGTTCAGAAACTCCTTCTCCTTCAATGCAATCCATAATCTTCTGGCCCCTGGACCATCGAGCCCTCTCACTGACATTTGTACTGGGTCTCTGGTAACGGCCTCCGCCACATCCTTTACAGTCCCACATGCCACTCTCACATTGCTGCTGCCCACACACTGGCCTGCAGTCTCTCTCTGCCTCTGTAAAGCAGCCCCTGCTGCCACACTCACACTACTCAAATCTATGGGCCAAGTTGGCCACCGTGACATCCCTGGGGGCAGGGTTTAGTCTTCATGCACAGCCCCAGCATACAAAGCAAGTCCTAGTGATTTCAAAGATCTTAGTGCTTTCACAATCATGTGACCTCGGTTTCTGAAGGTTCTTCCACCTATGTATATGCAGGCATATCAAAAAGGTATTTAACCCTTTCCAATCCACTGTCTGACCTCTGAAGACATTATGATTTAAGGCTGTACAGCTCCGATGTTGGAAGACGTCCGTCAGGGGTTCTCTTACTGTATATTGCCAGTCTCTCTGCTGCCGGAGCCTATCCAATGTGTCATCTCATGCAGTACTGGCTTTAGCCAGCAGATAGCGCTGTTGTATAACAGCAGAAAGAGAGTAAGCCCCCTAGGAAAACCAGGATACAAATTGGATTTGAAAGCGTTAAGCCCTAATGTTCCCCCCTTTCATATTCCCCTCAGTTTTTCATTGCCCGTCCCTCTGTAATTAGGCACCTGCAGGCATGGTGGGGATGTGCTGCCGTCCACACACACTGCTAGCTGCATCCTGCAGACTACACCAATTGTTCAGCAGATGGTGGTATGTATAGTTCGACGGTGACAGTAACAGTTAACCCCTTAGTGACCACCGCATTGCCTTTTTACATCCTGCGTTAGTGGCCTTTAATCCCCAGGGACGTAAAAACATGCTTCTTTGAGGATTAAAGCCACGTGGGCTGTGGATAGTGGGCTTCATTGGCGATTATTCTATGGCCGCTGACGCCTGGTATTGGCTGAGCAGTCATGTGCACAATGAGCGGCACGTGACCGCCTGCTGCTTCCTCCGGATTCCGTGCGGCGGCATCGGGACTGCAGTGCTGGATGGTGAGTGTCCGGGATAGGCGACTATTTAATTTTTATTGATTTTAAGCACTTTTAACTTTAAGTTCTGGAAAACCCCTTTGAGCATACGTTCGGCTCAGCTAGACAATTAAGTGGCAACACACTGGGAGCTCAAGCAGCACATGCAGTCACATACATTAAGGCCCAATGTCCACAGGCAAAATCAAATTAGTGAATCCACGTGGGTGTCCCACACGCGTTATTCCGCACCCATAGGGAATCATTGGACACCCACAGGTAATTAAATACCTGAGGATGTCATTTTTTCCTGCCGCGCGGATCGCATGTGCGGTAAACCACCTGCAGCCTGCTCCATTTTCTGCAGGTTTCCAGCACGGACGGCTCCCATTGAAGCCTATGGAAGCCTTCCGGTCCCGCGGCACACCCGCAGTTGTCACTGCATCCATGCAGGACCGCGGGAAAGCAGGAATTCAAAAAAGCGTGCCGAGCACATTTGTCGGGCAGAAAAAAAGAAGATCCGGCTACGACGAACGGGAACCCGCAGCGTCCGGACAGGTGAGTATAATCTATTTTATGGCCTCATGTTTGCGGAGGTAGTCGACAACCTGGAGCTGTCAAGAGGGGCTGTGGGTCCCCACCTCGGTCATGCGATTGGCGCTATCCAATGGATAGCGCTGATCTCATTAAAGTGTAAAAAAGTTACAAATTCAGCTCCCCTCATGGATCGCATCCATGAGGGGCGCTGAAACTACTCACCCCCGTCCCGGACCTGTCACTACGTCAGCTGTATGCGCAGACGGTGCAGGAGATATAACTGGGGACTGCGGTGACCGGTCCTTGGGCCCGTGATTGCTGCTATACAATGGATAACGGCGATCACGGAAAAGTTTTAAAATGTTAAAGTTTTAGCTCGCTTCATGGACCGGATCCATGAGGGGAGGTGAAAATACTCACCACAGTCCTCCATGATGTTTCTACGCATGCGCCGAAGTGGTGTGCAAGCACAGAAGGCCAGAGAGCCCGGCAAATTTAAAATTCCCCTGCACCCGGCTGTCAAAGATAGCTGAGTGCAGGGAGATGTCACCGGGGACCGCTGTATGTGCTTCCTGGTCACATGATCACCGTTATCCATTGGTTAACGGTAATCATGTAAAGTTAAAAAGTGTACAAAAAAAAGTTTAAAAAGTTAGTTTCACCTCCCCTTACAGATCATATCTGTGAGGAGAGATGAAAATACACATCCAAGGTCCCCAGATTTGTCCCCCGATGGGATCTTTAACCGCGGACTTTTTTCCAGCTTCGGCTCATGTGTCCGTCAGCATAATGGCGGAAGCATGTGCAAAAGTCAAGGATTGCCCGGGAAATTTCAAATCTCCCTGCTCCAGGCTACCAAAGGTTACCGAGAGCCTGGAGATGTCAGAGAGCTGCAGTATGTGGTTCCTCATCACGCGATCGCCGTTATACAATGGATAATGGCGATCACAGAAAAGTGTTTTGAAAAAGTTGAGGTTTCATCTTCCCCCACCAATGTGAGGCCTCTGTATTTGAACCCTGATGCAATACTCCTCCACAGACCTTCCCCGGCTTCTGCAGATGCGCCCGCCGGTTATACGCCGGATACATGTGCAGAAGCCGGGGAGCCCAGGAAATTTAAAATCTCCTTGCTCCCGGCTACCAAAGATTGCATAGAAGGAGAGGGAGTCTCCCTTCCCACAGGGGACGTGGTCCCCAAAGAAGAGGACGGCACTGTGGACTTGTGTTTGATGGAAGTTGCCAGTAATGTAAGACTGGTCCAACAACTTTAGTGTGTGCACACTGCGGACAGTGACTATGACAGACGAGCTCGGACTCAGGGAGTATCTCCCAGGGACTGTGGTATGTGAAATGCAAGAATTGGGAAGAAGCAGTGAGAAGTGTGTTTATGAAGATAATTGGCGTTATATGATGTTTACTGGATGGGAGTTATAGGAAGTTCACATTATATAGGGTGTTCGTTGATATGATGTGAAGTGCAGAACGGTGTGACGGGGGACAGGGCAGCTCGGGGATGACAGCACTACGTACTTACATGAGATGATGTTAGATTCACATGACATTAAAGTTAATGGATATGATATTCGCACCCACAATGCGTGTGAGCTCGCAGTGACACGGCGCTCCGAAATGTAGTAACATGCTCTGGCACACAAGGGTGACATGCCACGGACCTTCTGTAATACAAAGTACAATAATGAGTATGAAGTACCACGAGGACAGCGGTTAGTGATGATGGATATAAGTACGAAGAGCCTTGTCCCACCGAAGTAATCCCCTTGTGTGTAATGGACACAGTGGCAAGAGACACCGAGGGAAGTAGAGGAGATGTATCCGGCACCCATGGTGCATAGATCCCGCGTGCGCGGAGTACGGAACTGTTCTATGGAGACCTATGCTATAAGTGTGGAATTCCAGTTAATTACACATAACATTAAACCCATTCGTACTCTGCCATGGACTGGTACCATTTTTTAATTATATACAACTTTAAAAAAAAAACAACTTTATTCCGGTTTTGCTGAAGTGAAATGAACAGAAAAACGGTTGTTTTGGTATTTTTCTTTGTAGCTTTTTTTTAAAATAGATTTTACCGTGCCGGATAAATGATGATATATTGTATAGTGCGTCAGTTATAGGTGCGGCAATACAATTATGTAGAGGGAATTTTTGTTTCTTTATTTTTTTTCAATATTTAAAACCTTGTGTACGGGAGAAAAAAATCTTTTTATTTATTTTTTTCCTGTCTCAGGACTTTTACCCACTAGCGTTTTTTTTAACGCTGTGATATCGCTGCGTTTTTCATAATGGGACTTTCTAATGTTAAAATCGCATCACACAAAAATCGCAAATTTGTGCTTTTTGCGATTTTTGTGCGATGTGATTTTAACATTAGAAAGTCCCATTGAAAAAAATGCAGCGATATCACAGCGTTAAAAAAAAACGCTAGTGGGTAAAAGCCCGAAGACCATTTAAATGCCACAGTCAGCAATGACTACAGGATTAAGGCCCAGTGCACACGGGCGTATTTGCACTGTGGCATCCGGAGCAGGCGTTCAACTCTGGATCCCGCATGGAATACTGCCCATAGACATGCTATGCAAAACGCTTTTCCATGCCCACGAGCGGAAATCACCTGCGATTTTCCGTTAGCGGCGGATCCAAATCCGACCCGGCCGTGTGCATTCGGCCTAAATTGTGTAGAGGAGTGATTAAATGAAGTCCTCATCCTTCCACTCCTTTTTCGGAAAGAGTGATAACATAAAAATTCATGTCACCCCTCCTCTTAGACAGGGAGAGAACTTCTCTGCTGCCGCTGGTCTCTCCCCCCCCCCCCCCCCCTCTGTTCTGCACACCCACTGAAGAGTGACCGCTGTAAATTCAATCGGCTGCGGTTCCGTTTCTGTAAGCGCTACAAACATGCTTTTGGTTTCATTTTAAAGCCAAGAATGGCTCTGATAGAACTGGAGCTGCAGCCATCTGTAATAGAACAAGCTCTATTCGTAAACTGCTGGAAAGAGGGGGGGAGAAAAGGAATTTTCTAGGCCTAAAACATTACAGGGCTTTTCCCACTAAAGTCCTGTGTATAAGGAATACGTGTCTGATCGCTGCGGGTCCAACCGATGAGACACCCAGGTGTCTCGAGACCAGTGAGCCTGAACGCCCCATGTGCATTGAGCAGCGATGTGTATTTTTCAACTGCCATTCCAATCTCTTCTATGGGATGGTGGGACACCGATGCGCTCGCCTAGCTGCCTTCTTCCTGTGCCAATGTAGCAAAGTTTAACTTTACTCTTAACGCGTTAAGATAATTTTCTATGTCATAGTTTATTTGCAATTTCAATGGATTTTGTTATGTTGCGATAAGAGAATAATAGCTTTCCAATGGCGTAAAATAAGGTAACTTGTGGCAGTCAAGTTAAACGTTGCTATATATGTAGCAGTGGATGGTGTGGTGGCTGTACATGTGCACTTGAGTATGCTGTCCTCGGGATCGCTAGGGGCCCAGCGGTTGGACCGATGTTCCCATCTATTAGACATATATGGCATATGGAATACCCCTTTAATGTCTAGCGCCGCCCCTTTTTATAAGTAAATTAGATCATCCATTATAACGTCACTATACTATATGCTGATGAATATTTTACACGTGGTATTTTATAATGGATGTTTTTCCTTGTTTTTGCTCCCATTTAGATCCGTGAGCGGCTGCCTCCAGTATACGGCGCTCATCTGTACACTGAGGACTAAATTACAGCCTTCGTTACGGTCCTGGTGTAATTGCGGCAAAGTAGTGCGTGGATAATATAGGAGCTGACTGCTCCGTAATTCTACTGTGGCTCTCACATCTTTGTGTAGCGCACGGATGTCACGGGAGGGAATCCCACACGTTGGATGATTGTTTCTCATTAGTGAATTTGAAATCTGCATACGGAAAAATCTGCGTCGTACAGAAAACAGCGCAAATCCTGATTGAAGATGATGAAATGCGGATTAAAGTGAAATCTGAGGCAGAATTGTCATTGCTCTTTGTGAATCCCCTTAGGGCGGTTTCATATCCGGTCAGACGTTGCGTCGCAGATTCAGCAGGAAATACTAGAAGAAAAAGCGCTGCGTGTGTCATACGTGTGAGAAAAGATGGTCTTGTCCAAACTTTCAGCTTTCCTTTTTTCTCGCGCCCAATAGCGCTGGGTTTGCACAGTTAGAAAAAAATACTTTTTTACTGGTTTGTTGCGGTGATCATATTTGCGCCTGTGTGAAGAAGCCCGTAGGCTACGCACACACATTACTGTTTTTCTACTAGTAAATCAGCATAAATATCTGCACCAATAGGCTGGCTTCACACAGGGGATCGCAATTCAACCCCGAGAAAATTGTGGCAAAATCGTCTTTGTTCCTGCGATTTTTGAGCATCCCAGATGTTTTCTTTTTAGAATAATCGCATTGCATCGCTGCCGCCCACGATAAAATTGTGCGATAAAAATGCGTGTTTTTCATTGTGAAAATCAGTAGGACTTTCTAATGTTAAAATAACATCGCATGATTGCGATATAAAGGAGACTCCGTACGGAAACATGGGAGATGGGAAAAAAAATCGCACATCGCAAAAAATGCTTTGCACGTTTGGCTTTTGAGATCTGCTTTGACCTAATTTCCGCATCAGGAAATTTCAACGTACATAGATTTGCCCCTGAAAAATCCAATGTGGAGGTGGAATACAGGCCAGATTCCCATGGGGGTGCCGCTTCCAGAAGGTTTGCGCGCGTGACCTTGAGCTGAGGGGGGTGCTTGAGGAGGCGCCAGGAACCGTAGCTCTGAAGCCAAGAAGGGCATGCCTGCAGCAGCCAATCACGAGTGTTGGGCGTTCCCTTTTACTTAGGGCGGCCAAGCCATGTCTACACCCATTCTTCTGGTGGAGACATACTACACTAATACCTTCCACATGCAGGAGCCCGCAGCGGAATCCGACCCAGCCTGCAGCACAAGGACTGTGCTTACCTGTCTGGGTACTGCGGATGTGTGCAGAAGTGCCAGCTGGCGCACATGCGTGGTACTTTTTTTTTTTTAAACTTCTGCTTTCCTGCAAAATTCATGGCCTGTCCGCAGTGCCAACTGCGGATGAGCCGCGGCTCAGACGGTTTCCATTGACTTCAATGGAAGCCTTTCATGCGGGACCCAAAGCAATATGCAGCATGCTGCGATTTTTCTTTTTATCCGTGAGCAGAAACCGCACTTGGTTTCCGCTCGTGGACATGAAGGATCGTTTTACCATAGCATGCTATGGAGTCTTATTGCTGCGGAATCTGGAGCGCAGCGCCCGCTCCGGATTACGCAGCAAAAATCTGCCTGTGGACATTTGGCCTTACTGTGCGTACAAAACAACTAGCAGTGATGCTCCCAGTCGCTGAGGCGGCCGGTTACTGTAAGGAGTTCAATATGTGCAGGAAAATATAGGATGTGGCATATTTTTTTGTGCGACTTAAATGCATACGCAAAATATGCACATGCGAACGAAGCCGTTGATATCAGTGTTTTCTATTTTCAGCATATCGCGTGCACATATTTTTTGTGCGCAAATACGCTAGTGTGAATCCAGCCTTAAACAGGTTGTACCAAAATGGACTTATCACATGTTTGTAGAACAGATGATTAAAGTCTGACTGGTGGGAGTCTCACCACTGAGACCCCCACTGTTCCCGAGAAGCAACTAGCCAGCGACATCTCACTCAGCCTGTTTACTGTGAGGGGAGATAAGAGATCTCTGGCGCGCTCCGCCACGATTCACAGAACGACTATAACTCCTACGTGAAAGCACAGAAGTCATAGTCGTTGGGCCGGTTGTCAGACACTAATGTCCCTGACAGTAGTCCTATGTAAAGGTACCGTAAGGTTCCATATACATGGAGTTTTTGTGTGCAGCCTCCAATGTGGCTCTCATGCCAACATCCACGTCAGAATCCGTGCGCCATTTGCACCCCGCTACGCCCAGTGGGTATCTGGTTGTATTCATGCTGCACGTGTTTTTCTGTACTTGGATTTGGAATCCGCATCATGGAAAAACAAGAGCTGACACGTCAGTTCTGGATGTGGTCCCCACGTGGCGGCTGCACACGGACGCGGCCCGGGGCTACAGCTGCTTGCAGAGGTGCAGCATTTCAAAATGCGAATCCATGGCAGAAATCCAAAGGGCCAACTCAGATTTTTGCCATGGATGATGGGACAGATTACGTCCTTATCAATGAGGCCTAAAGACTGTTTATTCTGATATTTCTAGTGCAAGAATAGAATTCCAGAAAACCCAGTGAAGACTGACGGAAACATAGAGCATTAAGGGCTGGGCTGCAGAGCTGCCATGGATTTAGGGTAATACAAGATGGAAAAGAAGCGGTCCTGCCATCCCTGATTGCGTTGGTACGAGGTGCGTTCACGTTCTCAGGGCTTATTCAGACCATCGCATTTAAGAAGGCATTTAGCTTCGTAAAAACGCGACCCCGCGATGCGCTGATTTTCAATTGCTTCTTTCAAGTGAACAATTTTTTGACGTGTAAAAAAATTGCGCCTGGAAAAATAGCACATAAATGACCGTTTTCAGTCGCCGGTTTTATAAGCCGCACCTAGGACCACAAAGGTAACAAGAGGACATCCGCTACGATTAGAGGAAAGCAGGTTTCATCACCAACATAGAAGGGGATTCTTTACTGTAAGAGCAGTTAGACTGTGGAACTCTCTACCGGAGGAAGTGGTGATGGCAAAATCCATAGAGGAGTTTAAAAGGGGACTTGATGTCTTTCTGGAGAAGAAGTATATTACAGGATATAAATATTAGGTTAAGTGTCAATCCTGGTATATAGGCAGGTAGGAACTATTAGGGGTTGATTCAGGGAACAGTCTGATTGCCATTAGGGAGTCGGGAAGGAATTTTTCCCCCAAAAGGGCTAATTGGCTTCTGGCCTTGGGGTTTTTTGCCTTCCTCTGGATCAACACAGTAGGATAGACAGGCTGGACTAGATGGACAATGTCTTCATTCGGCCTTACATACTATGTTACCTATCTTTTGCCGAAATATGCAGCAAGCTCCCATAGACTTCTATGGAAACTGAAAAAAGGGAGGGGGCGGGAGGTTAGGTGCGTACACCGCTAGGAAAAGGAGACAGATCGCCCTAATTAAGCATTATTGGTTGTTTCGAGGATTTCTCCTGATTGGTGGTTTCCATCACTTCTGCATATTTTTCTGCCAATACGGAACAGCCGCTATGAATGCCATAAATACGCGACTAAAGATCGGGAATTGATTATGGTAAATCTTCATTCATGCAATTATACGGTGAGTACGGGCGAACGCATAAACTCATATGGTCGTGTGAAGGAGGCCAAAGGTGTCCAAAGGTTTGCTAACAAACTCCTTACCCCTGAAAGCTGTCAGTATTGTCACTTCTCACATAATCTCTCCCTGACCAAAAAAATGAGGAGATCTTAGAACTTCATTGGACGTCGTAGATCCCAGGAATGTCGTGAGAGTCACCCCAGTCAGTACAGGGTAGTCCAGCCACTCTCTTATAAGGGTAGACTCAACATGGCAGATTTATTGATGAAACCGTGGCGCAGTGCCAGATCTGACATGTGACAGACAACACCACCATACAGGAGGGGTCTGACAGGCTCCAACGATTGTCGGCGTTTTGACATCTATCCCCATCAGATTTAATACAATGCACGTCGGAGGCTCCGAACGAGCGCAGGAGACGTGCTGCATCTGTAACTGCAGACTACGCGCTCCTCGAAGAGATCTCTCAAGAAACCTAAAGATTTCAGAAAAAAAGAAGAAAACAAGTTTCTCTGAAAAGAATGAAGATTGTCAATTCCAGGAGCGTCACTGGTCGCAGAGATAACATCACATGTCAGTTCTCTCCACTTCTAACCCGGCCCTTCAAATCCCTCTGAAATGTGAAAAACTTGTTTATCAGATGTCAAGTATCTGACTCCCGCACAAACATCCTGCGCTCTGCGAGCTTACCGCGAACAAATACGGAAAATCTTCTACATCTTAAGTGTCTTCTATCTCCTTGTACTGAGCAGATTCCGCAATTGTGCGTGGAACATCCAGCATAATTAGAAGTGACAGAACCCCCACCCGGGGGAGAGAGATATGTCTGACGGGAAGACGGATATACCTCGCCGCACGGAAAATAGTACTACAGAGTAGGAAAAGATCTAGCTCATTATCTATTTATCTCATATCTATCTATCTCATATCTATTTATCTAATAACTATCTTATATCTATCTATCTATTTCATAACTATCTCATATCTATCTCTCTCATTATCTATCTATCTCATATCTATCTATCTATCTATCTATCTATCTATCTATCTATCTATCTATCTATCTATCTATCTATCTCATATCTATCTAATAACTATCTTATATCTATCTCATATCTATCTATTTCATAACTATCTCATATCGATCTATCTCTCTCATTATCTATCTATCTAATAACTATCTCCTATCTCGTCGTGTATGACTAGTTTGCACAATCAGAGGTGACAAGTTTCAGACCCAAACTAGTAGCAAGTTATGTGAATTTGTTCGGAGGGATGAATAATAATTGTACAGAGTATAATGAGGTACGGATGACTACATGGACAAGTGAATCAGAATCATCTGAACCAGATCTGTCAATCAAGTGGACAATCTGCCCTGAAAAGAGCGACCTTACTATGGGAGAGAGACCGAAAACCAGTACAAGGCCAACTGGCGACTACTATACTAATCACTATCTTAGGGACTAAATCGACCAAAAGTACAAATCAGACTAAAACACTACTTCTGGGCACTAGACTGACCATGAACAATACAAGAGAAATCTGTGGCACAGTGTGTGGCCAGCACACAAACATTATTCACAACCCAGCCAGCCTATCAGTGCTAAGACCACAGGCAGATGTCCCCAGTGTCCAGCACTGATGCAGCATATATATCGCCTGGCACATCATATGGTCCGAGATGTAATTCTTAGTAGTGCCCATTAGCAGCTTAGTTTCTAAAAATCCTCATTAGTAGTGTCAGATCTCATTAGTACAGCATTTTGAGGCCACATTATGTCTATTAAAAGCCCAGCTTTCAATCATACCCAGTAAAATGGGGAAAATCTAGCAATCTGAGTGATTCCAACGAGACCTGGTCATCGGTGCTAGATTAGCCAGGGCTGGGATGTCACTGCCAACCGCATGGGATTTTCTCATGTACCAGTATGGAGAGTATACCAAGAATGTCATCATCGAGGAAAAACATCCAGCGAAAGGGAATTCTGTGAACAGACACAACTCATCACTGAAAGGGGTCAGAGGAGGATGTCAGGAATCGTTCTGAACAACAGGCACTGCACAATTAAGAGCAGCTGAATACAATGCTGGTGCTCCAACTAACATGTCCAAATACAAAGCTTGTTGCTCCTTAGCACAGATGGGCTATAACAGTAGACGACCGGTTCCAGTGCCATTGTGTCTAAGAGAAACAAAAAGGAGAGACTCCAGCGAGTAGAAGAGCGCAAAACTTGTATCACTGAGCAGCGGAAAAACATCTCCTGGTCAGATGGATCCAGATTTCTGTTGCCCCGTGCTGATGGGAGGGCAGAATTTGGTGCAAGCAGCATGAATCGCTGACCCCTTCCTGTCAGACGGTCAGAACATGTCAACACCTCCAACTACAAGAAGCTTCCTGTCCGCAGGGGCCGATATTCCTGTAGAATAATTTCATCACAAATTGCTGCAGTTTTGAAGGCCAAAGGAGGTCAACGTGCTTCTAGATGGGGGTCTGTAATAAATGGGCCTTGCAGTGTATAGTGTACGACATGTGGAGAGGCTCTGGATATGTTCCTTGGAACTTACATCACGTAGTCACGGCAGCTAATAGTCGCCATTAGGGCTTTTCATCATCGTTTGTCATATCTCTGGCAATTATCTGTCCAATATCCCTTACTGAGATAAGTCGCCGAGCAGCATAATGGCGCTCTCATGTCTTATCACGTAACGATTCCTAATGGGTCACGTATTGATGTCGCTGATATTATTTGTCCTTATTAAGAAGGTGAACTCCTTCTCTGCATTAAGTCCTTCCTGTAAAGTGTTTGACAGATGTCTGCTGGGTGGAGGAGGCCACATGTAGCAGCACATCTATAGGGGTGCAGAGGTAGCAGTAGGCCCGGGCCCTGAGGGGGTCAATAGGCTTACTGCCACATAGGAGGACCCCAGTATTATAAGTGGAACCTGGCAGTTGGGGGCCTTCTTACTGATTTTGCGTTGGGGTCCAGAAGCTTTCGTGTTACGCCTCTGGCGGCGTGCGCTGTAGCAGAACGCAGTCCGTGAAGGGTTATGCAGTGAATCCATCTTTATTTAAGTGTGAGACATGTCAACAACCGAGGGGATGAAATCAATGAGAGCTGCGGGGCTCGGGACAGAGAGATCTCAGTTTTGGCGTCTTCAGTGCTCAGTGAACGCTTCGCCTTCATGATATGACAGGCAAGGAATGATAATGAGAGAATAGAGCTTGTTAACTCTTCATGTACCCGAAGCTTCACGATTGTTTACCGCCTGATCACCCTCTAATAATATAACATGGGAATGATGCATTCAGTGCAGATCTGGGACGTTAGACGTGATCAGTTCTCTTACATAACAGGGTCCTCCAAGCGGTGACTCTACAGCTGTGATGCAATCGGGCAGGCGAGAGTTGACAAGCGCTAAAGAGAGGAGGCCCCGCCCCTTTAATGACATAAGTGATGACACATTAAGCCCTGCCCCCTCCTGCAATAACTGACACCTCCGAGGTGCAGCAGGCACCATATAAATACTGGGAACTACATCAGAGCTCAGGGTATTGTGACGGCGCAGACAGCAGAACATCAGAGTTCTTATAATGGCGGAGGCCAGCCACCATAGATGGTGCACATGGCTGTATCCGCATCCTGGGGGGCGGCCAAGACTCTTTCTGCAGGAACTGAGAGTAGCGCAAGCTGCAATGCTGTCCCCAAGTCGAGGAGCAGCCCAGAGAGTCTGAGGGGTGCAGACAGTGACCAAAGGCTGTTTAAATGTCTGTGTAGATGAAGAAAGGGTCTGTTGTAGAGGCTGTCACAGCAGGTGAGGAAGCGGCCGGAGGAAATGAAGGACCGGCAGGACCACTGGGGCTGAGACCCTGCGACAGAGATGGCCATGTAATGGTCTATATCGTGGCTGTTGTGTAGGCGAAGAAAAGGACAAGCGAGCCACAGCGTGACGCAAGGTCCTGTTAGGTGTAAATTCCTGGCCAGGGTGGGGGTCATGGACATTGTGGGATTACCCAAAAAGGTTATCGGCAGCGAGCGATGTTAGTTACGGCATCATAGTTAGTGCAAGGTGTTTGTTACGGCTCCAATAACCCAGCAAGGCACCTGATTTAGAGAGCAGCATTGCAGATTTAAAGTCATATGTGATGGAGTAATAAAGCCGCGGTTTTTCCGAGGAGTGGAGGCTAATCCACACTATTACTATAGGAAAGTAGCGGAGTGTGAGATCTCTGTAGAAACAACATCAGCAACACCGGCATCTGGTTTGGGAAGGATGCAGCTCCTTCAGAGCATGAGAGGTCAGATGAGGGACAACCCCTTTTCAACAGAACCCCTTGGGTGAAAATAACGAATAGAGAGCTATTTACCCCTCTGTGGCCACTAGGATCCAGCGCTGCAGCTCGCTGTGGTCCCGGTGATTCCTGTGACAGATGATGTCACAGGAAATCAGGTGACCGCTGCAGCCAATGAGAAGTTGCAGCATCACCGCCTGTTCTCCTGGCATTGACCATCATATCCTAAGTGCCATGGTGCCAGGAGTTCAGGAACGTGGCACTACAGCCTCTCATGGGCTGCAGCGGTCACATGATTTCCTATGACATCATCTGTTACAACAAACCCCGGGACTGTAATGGGCTGCAGTGCTGGATCCTGGCAGTCACAAATGCGTAGGTATACCTCTGTTTAGTATTTTCACACATAGAGGCCTAATGAAAAGTGTTGTCTAGTAACCGGACAACCCCTGTAATATTTTCTTGTGTTGCACTTGATGAAATAGGTATTGGGTGTATTCAGTAAGGCCCGAGCTGACATGTGCCTTGCTGCTGCCCCTCCCACAAGTTGAGAGGTGATGTATATTATATGTTGTGTCATACTTGGTAAACAATACAGTGCTGCCTTGTCATACCAGTTTAATCCGTTCCGAGATGGAGTTTTTAAGCCAAAAAACTTGTATGTCAAAGCACTTCTCCCCTTTGATATGAATTGAAACGCCATTAATGCGTTCTGATTCATTTCAATTGGGGAACTAACTACAAGTAAAAAAAAATAAAAAATCAATACTCACCTACCGCCAGCGTTCCGGTATGGTCTGCAGCATCCTCCTCCACGCCGACAGAGCATTGCTTTCTGGATGCTGGGCTTAAATGCCCCGCCTTCAGCAAGCTAATGCTCTGATTGGTTAACTTAGCGCTGCGTCAGCCAATGAAATCCGGCACTGGGTTAACCAATCACAGCCATTCAATGACATCTGTTAGACTCATGGTTAGTTTTGGGCACTGTGTCACACATTTTTCAGCAAATGTGGTTTCAAAGGAGCTCTTTCTCAACTATTTGTTACTTTCTGTAATTTCACCATTAAGTGGTTGAGAATATCACTAACGCACATTATAAGCTATTCTTTAAACTCTTTATTAATCTATTTCCTTACACACAATATTGACGCTAGTGTGACCACATACTGCACTGTTAATTGACTTTAAACATTTTTGGCATTTCCTGAAGAGTGTTCAGTGCACACATTATTCGTACAATGGTCACGTGCAGTTTTTTGCATCCGTCCATTCTTGGGATCACATGAATGGCGCCTTCTTTTCATGTGATGTATCTGACGTAACAGGGGAGCTCCCACCGACATGACGCGAAACAACGTTTTCTGTAGGATTGAGTGATGTCTTTCTGCCGCCCCTGTTTTCACCTCCTTCCTATGTTCCAGAACCAAATCTTCAGCTAGATCAGTAAGGAAGTTTTGTCTTCTGGTTTTCTTTTTATTCGCATTTCGTTTAAGATTCTTCACCAAAAAGACAACGTATAATGCAACTCTGGTTGCCTCAATGCAGTTCATGAATGCTTTGAGTGGCCATCTCCTTGTTTTTCTTTTACAAGTGTAGATGTCTTCCGTCAAGAGTATCGACACCTCCTTTTGTGTTTATTGTAATGAAGAATTATTTCTGGTTTGAAAGAGTCTTCCGCAATAACCTCAGAGTTGCGGTGCATTGTGGAGACAAGCGCTATCTTTTCTCCTTAGGGAGAGCACCTAGATGGTGAGTGAGGAGACTTTTAAATGGCCACGTACGCTCCTCTGGGTAATATGCAAATAAGGGAGATAGAATAAAACCTCCATATGGCCACCTATTGGAAGGCAACATTCCTTCAGGCCAGAAGGAATGCTGCCTTCCAATAGGTGGCACTGTGGAGGTTTTATTCCATCTGCCTTATTTGTAGAGAGAAGCACAGCACTCTTTCCTGCTTTGTGCACATAGGACACGACGGATTGGTCTCTCGCAAAACCGAAAAAGAGCACATTTTACTGCCCTGTGTTTGCTGGGAAGAAATTCCTTTGGTATGAAAGTCTTGTTGTGCCCACCAGTGTTGGCCCGTTCTTCAGCAAGTTGTCATCAAGTTCCATTGATGTAAAGAAATTTTATGCAATATTTGTTCCCCACACGTTGCCTGCTTTACCCAAATGGGGCAAGCCTTTCAGTGGGTAAAAGTTACATATCCAGAAGATCCTGATTCCATATTTTGCTGCTTTTGAACTCCTGTACTAGTGAAAGCAACAGCAAATGGGACTAATTGCTCATCAGTAGTCAGTACTTTTGAAGATTGTGATTTATCTGGTCCCGTATTTCACAAAAAGACACAAATTTGTCTATAACCCTTTGAACACTTCTTGATGACTTGTCATCAAATCTCAAAAAGTTTATTAGGTCTTCAAATCTTCTGTTATTCCTCATGGCATGGAAAACTGTTGGACAATACATCTTGTTCCACAGAATACAGACGTTTGAGAAATTGCTTTTCAAGTGACCAGCGGGGATCAGTAGTCCAATCAAAGCTTAAATTTCGACTCTGACATTTTTTTCTACAAGAACGATGAATTTTTTTTTTGTTATAAATTCTCTCTGCTTCCAAATTGGTGAACTCGATAATTTTTTTCAATAATATCACTTGCGAAGTACAAATCAGAATTCACTGGACCCTCCAATATATTCAGAGGTGGCAGCATTACCATGTTTGTTTGTGGCCTGATAATGTTGTGTCTTCTCACTTTAGATGGCGCCGGTGGATTTCTGCTCCATAGACAGACGTCTTTCCCTATATGGCAGGAATCTTCAGTAGCCAGTACTGCAGCGCTGTTACTTTCCAAATCATCATCAATAGTTTCAGCACTTTGCGCTCGTCTGTGACTTCACCCGCAACCCTCATGTGATCCTCTTAACTTTTTTTTTTGGCTCATGTTCGAATTCATTATTGCTGAATTGTATGTGACTGTTGTCCTCTTCCTCAAGCAAACAAGTTACTTCTGAGTCACTCAATTTTTCTTACTACATGCTGAAACACTAGCAGCAGGGGGAGAATTATGAACTCTACACTCTTGTTCTCCGACTTCTACCACCTGGCGAATGGTGATCAGTATATCTCTCACAATTGTGGTGGAATCTCCCCCAAACCTCTACATTATTTGCTGTCCAGAGCAAACACAAAGGTGGAAGGAGCAAGGGACCCACAAAATAGCTCATGAGTCCGGCAGACTCATATTGGGTGTCTATGAATCCGAGTCGGCATGAGTCTGAGAAACGCACTTTAGGTGTTCCAGGATTAGAGAGGTTATGAAGGCTATCTAAAAATTATGGGGGTAATTTATTGAAGCTTCCTGGTTAGGGGACAAAATTCTGTCCTGCGACTGAAGTCGGAGAGGGTATATTACCTGCACTTGTCTTCTCTGTCATCCAACTGATCTGCCAGATCTTGGTTCCGTTTTTTGACCGTGCAAGATGGCCATTGCAATTTTCTAACTACCTAATGCACACTGTGTGCTGCTTTCTGATTGGCCAGCACTGATCATGTGAGCAGCCCTGGCCAGTCAGAAAGCAGGTATAGTGCATTGGTAGTCTAACACTACCAATGCACTGTGGGAATTGGGTAGTCCGAGGTTTGCATAGGCCATCTTCAATGGCCAAAAACTGGACCTGGAACTGAAAGATTGGAGATTAGGGAAGAACAACTGCAGGTAATATACCCCTCCCAGCTCCTGCTACAGAATTTTGCCCCTAAACCGGAGGGTTGCTTTAAGACTGGCATTTCATATTGTATTAAGATGTGCATGCCTCTTATCAAGTTTGGCACATCTTTGGCTGCCTGTCAAAATTAAATGAGCGGCACAAAACTTAATCCACTTTAACAATGGTGGGCCAGCCCAACCTGTTAACTCCATGCAGTTTTTTTCAACAATGCGGAGAGTGTAAGAAAAATAAAAAAGTAACACATTTTGGCGCAAAAATGATATGCACCAATATGTGGCGCAAAGCTCTTGATAAATTCTCACCTATCAGTGTAAGAGATATACCGTGGGGTAACTAGGCAGAGTAATAGAGGTTAAGAGTCTGAGAAAGCTGAGTGATAAACAATATGGCTGCTATTACAGGCTGCACTTAGGGTACTTTTACGCCGGTTGACAGTCACCTAAGCAATCGCTCAAATGAGCGATTATGGGTGACTGTTGGCCCATGCTAACATGGGAACTGTCAGGGCTAATCAGCGAGAATCGCTCGCTTGTCGGAGTCACTTGGTTTTTAGCTCACCTAAACAGGCAGTCATTCATCGAAGAAGAACTGCCTGTTTACTATGAATGGGGGCGGCCCGAAGAGTACTCCACCTCCATTCAGGTAGCAATCACTGCTTATGTGTGAAAGCGCGGGAGCGATCGTTGAGATGGCTTGGGACACTTGAGCGGCTGACCATCGTCCCATGTAAAAGCACCCTTAGATTGGGTGACGACCTCTGCGCTTATATGGATGTCACACAACTGTCCCAGACACAGATCTAACTAAAAGAGGGAAATGCCTGGACTTACATTTTTGGAGTTTGCAGCCTGGAATACACAGCGGGAATCTGTAGCTGACCCCAGAGGAAGCAGGTAAGTCATTGTGTGCACAGAGGGGTAAGTAGCTTTGAGTCTCCATTAAGGCCGCTCTTCTGTGGGTTCATGATTCCAGTTGTTTGGCTCTTTAAGTCTTGTGAGAATCTCTCACCTGCGCAGCGTTCAGAGTCCCGGACTGCAAAGTACAAGAGGAAAGAACGCAAATTTCAATATTTAATGAATACTAATGAGATTGGTGAACCGTGCGGGCTCCTGGGATCGGCATTTACAAAGGCTTAAATTATACACAGGGAAAAATAAAAATACAAACAACTAATATAAACGGCCTTATGGGGACTGCAGAACTAAACTGATGTAGCAGAGCTGATTCAGTGGTTTCCCTCGCAAGAGCCCGAATTATGTCATGGTCTCTGGTGATGAATACAGATGATGTGGCAGGATCAGCTGCAGTCCCATGTAAAACTGCAGGGAACATTGAAATAGAGTTATTTAAACTGGTGCAAAGGAAAAGCAGTAAATGTAGATGGGGTTCATTAGGGCTTCTTATATGGGACGGTCGGTCGGGCGCAGATACCCAACAGGTCGGCCCAGCAGTAATTATTCCTGAGCCTTTATACATCATCGCTCAATGAATGGAGGTGGAGCGGGTCAGGGATCGTTCCGGGCCGGTCCGCCTCCATTCACAGTGAACAGGCAGTCCTTCGTAGATGCCTGTTTATATGGACCGATCTGTCGTTCAGTTTCCTGCATGCATAAACTTTATGATGAACGAGAAGAGGATGAATCCCATTAATACAGCACCAGAACCAATCTCAGTACATAAATACAGCCCCAGAACCAATCTCAGTACATAAATACAGCACAAGGAGCAAGCTTATAACATACAGTCCCAGAACCAAGCTCATAGCATACAGTTCCAGAACCAAGCTCATAACATAAATACAGTGCCAGAACCAGGCTCATGACATACATACAGTACCAGAACCAACTCGTAATATAAATACTGCACCAGAACCTAACTCACAACATAAACACAGTCTGAGAAGCAAATTCAGTACATAAATGCAGCTGGAGAAGCATGCTCATAACATACAGCACCACACCCAAGCCAAGTACATGGATACAATATCAGAACCAAGCACACTACATAAATACAGCCCCAGAACCAAGCTCAGTACATAGATACAATACGATAATCAAGCTCATATGTAAATACAGCACCAGATCCAAGCTCATAGCATAAATACAGTATCAGAACTAAGTGATCGTGTTGCGAGGGCGTTGATAGGTTGACAGTGGTGCCTTGGAACATCTGAGGGGAGGTATCAGCCAGAAGATGGATGATGCATGTAGTTCCTCAAGACCCTGATGCACAGAGGAAGAAGATCATCTTACCAGGAGGACTTAAGGGGGCGATGAAGCACTGCCTACATTCACTTGGTGTCCCGCCTACAAGCTGATGTCTGGCGAACTGTGCGACCGCATGGCTCGTACGTAGTTAAGGCTGGACATACTGCTGCAGGTTGTGTTGTGGCCTCCCTGAAGGTCCTGCCTGTTCTTCTACTTCCTTTCCTGGTACTGGTGCCTCCATTGTCGGTGGTGGAGACGGCTCTTTCTGCTTCACCCAAAAGTTTTCTTTCCTTATAATTGCCTTCGGATCTGTGGAAAGCACAGCATAAAATTAGTATCAAGTAGCAACGAGAGTTGAAGCAGACAAACGATACAGAGCGGAATACTCATAGATGGAGGCTCCTCTTGGGCCTGAGGAACAGCCCCATCAGGTGAAGGGATGAGGAAGGTTTATTCCATTCCTGGGTGCAAAGGTACTTGTGCAACAGCCGAGCTGAGTGCGCCAAAGTGGGGGAGACCACGGGGATTGCAAGATGGTTGTCATGAGTGGCTCTGTAATCCCTCCCAACAGTGGCGATAGTGGGGCTCTGCTCAGCTGTCGCACAATGGCACATATAACGTACAAGGATACATTTGAAATATATAGATGCTTCGTCACAGGGGACTGCACATGTCTGACAACTCACCATGTGGACCATCTGCAGTACAGCCAGCGAAAGAAAAAGCAGGTGCGCCCGGATGCCGGCTGGGTACGGGGTTGGATTCCGCTGCTGGATTCCGACCCGCCTGTGTGCAGCTGGCCTTATGCAATAGAAGTCCAGACCTCCCAACTGAGGCTTGCTGTATAACCCGCCCCCATTGCCAGGTGCCACTACCAGAAATGCTCTTCATCAGCCGCCACAGTGACTGCTAGCCACCTCACACTCTGGCGCTGGCCATTGCTAAGTGTGCCACTCTGTACACAGACTGGCTTCCCCCAGGCTGCTGTCCAAGTACAGTATGTCTGGAGTCAGGGGTCAAACTGTATATACAGCGATGTCATTGGTCGGTGTGGGAGGTATATAGCGGTAACTTTGTTTCTCTAGTGAATTCCAGCACTGGGGTAGTTTAAATGGGGCCACAGATGGGAGCACCATACTTAGTGGGACTATAACTTAGTGAGGACACTACTAGGGCTTATTCACACAGACGTTTTTTACGTGCGAGTATGGTCTGATTTTTAATTGGACTGAAGCCATGCAGGACTAGAACACATCGATTTCAATGGTTCTATTCATATGAGCGTTTTTTAATTTCGCCAGACAGTCCTGCAGCGTCCGAGGAGCGGGCACACAGCCGAGGAGATGGCGGGGTAGATAAAGAGCTTGTCACGGGTGGCTCTACCATCTCTTCCTCTGAGGGTAGCTCGGGACCCATCCACGTTACTGTGGGGAAGGTCACAGGGAAAGAGCAACTAGCAGTTACCTTGCCGTTCGTTGTCACACATGACACCCCCATTCCGTCCTCAGCGGTGAATTCTGAAAATGTAATAAATAGTCCACACACAGGGATAACTTTCTGAGCAAAACCGGGAACGGTCAGTAGAGCTCGTATATTTGAAAAACATATGGCAAAACAGTCCAACAACGTTACATCCGCCAGTATAACACCGGTGCCAACACAGGGTAGTGGTGTGATAGGGAGGATTCTCAGGATGGCAGAAGAAGCCACAGTCCCAGTTATCTGTGGGGTTCTGCTCCCAGCGACTCTCTTCATTCACTCTCTCCAGCTCTCAACCGGTACGCACTCACATTTGGAAGTGGTACTCAGCATGTCCTAGTAATGCTGAGGCTTCCTGGGTGCAGTGGGCCAAGGGCAAGTAGTCGGCCATCGCTCAACTTCTTCCATCTTGGGGTCTTACTGAAGAGGTACGGTTTCACCTACTCACTTAGACTGCCTCCAACTGACTTCCACAGACCACTCTCTTCTAGCACCCTTGCAAACACATATATGAAACATGGTTACATGACACACAACATGATACATTTCCCAGACATAACCCAGACGTTAACCCATCCAATGCTGCAAAAGTGCAATTTACATCCCAAATGCATAGACATAGAAGACACTGACAATACAAAGGCACAAGACAAACCTATTCACATTTATGGAGGGGCCCTGCTAACTCTGGGCCACTACAGTCCGAGTAAAGCAAGTGCAGTACGTCCTTCGTGGTCTGATTCTAAGATGAAAATCGCCTATTTAAGTCAATGGGTGTATTACAAAAATAGATTGCACAAACATGGCATGAGTTTTTTACTTTATGCACCCATTGACTCTAGTGGAAATTTTAAAAGACATCAATTGCGCCACCTTCTATTTCTTTAATGCGCGGAAAAAACGAGACACTTGAATGACAATCATGCATGAAAAAAAAGCAAAAACACATGAAAAACTCATTAAAAAAATTGGTCAGTTTTTCACGGATTGCAATTGCACATGCCCGTGTGAATAAGGCTTTAGCACTTCCAGGCTGCAGAGGGTGCACTATTATTGTGGGGGCTACTAAAAGGGTTAATTAGTGCAGAGACAAGCTGTGGTAGGAAAAAGACTTTATGGTGATCAGGGCCTGGAAAGTGAAGAATAACGCATGGTGCCAATAAGGGCTCCTGCACACTGGCGATAAAATTGCGTGACTTCCCAGTGCTGCGAGAAATTGCAAAATTATGAAGCCAATGGCTTCTTTCACGTGGGCGATGTTTTAATGTTTGCGATGCAGCGTGAAAACAATTTGGCAGCATGTCCATTATTTTCGCGATCTCGCGCATCGTTTCCAATGGGGTCGGGGGCAGCAGCGCCGGCCCCATGAAAAGCGATGGGAGGAGATTGCGATCCTCTGCTGCAGCTGTAACAGCAGCGGCAGGGGATTCCTTCATCCCCACAGGGAGTCCCCTCATCACTGAGGGTTCAGGGTTTCCGTTTTATTTCGGTTTGGGCGCTCTCACGCCTGCGTTACGGCTCGGCGGTTCAGGTTTTCCGTTTTATTTCGGTTTGGGCGCTCTCAGGCCTGCGTTACGGCTCGGCGGTTAAGGTTTTCCGTTTTATTTCGGTTTGGGTGCTCTCAGGCCTGCGTTACGGCTCGGCGGTTAAGGTTTTCCGTTTTATTTCGGTTTTGGCGCTCTTAGGCCTGCGTTACGGCTCGGCGGTTAACGGTTTCCGATTTATTTCGGTTTGGGCGCTCTCAGGCCTGCGTTACAGCTCGGCGGTTAAGGTTTTCCGTTTTATTTCGGTTTTGGCGCTTGCACGTTTGCGTTACGGCTCGGCCGTTCAGGGTTTCCATTTTATTTCGGTTTGGGCGCTCTCACGCCTGCGTTACGGCTCGGCGGTCAGGTTTTCCATTTTATTTCGGTTTGGGTGCTCTCACGCCTGCGTTACGGCTCGGCGGTTCAGGGTTTCTGTTTTATTTCAGTTTGAGCGCTCGCACGCCTGCGTTCCGGCTCGGCGGTAAAGGGTTTCTGTTTTATTTCGGTTTGGGCGCTCGCACGCCTGCGTTACGGCTCGGCGGTTAACGGTTTCCAATTTATTTCAGTTTGGGCGCTCTCACGCCTGCGTTCTGGCTCGGCGGTTCAGGGTTTCCGTTTGATTTCAGTTTGGGCGCTCGCACGCCTGCGTTACGGCTCGGTGGTTCAAGGTTTCCGTTTTATTTCGGTTTGGGTGCTCTCATGTCTGCGTTACGGCTCGGCGGTTCAAGGTTTCCGTTTTATTTCGGTTTGGGCGCTCTCACGCCTGCGTTACGGCTTGGCGGTTCAGGGTTTCCGTGTTACTTCGGTGTTGGCGCTCTCAGGCCTACGTTACGGCTCGGCGGATCAGGGTTTCCATTTTATTTCGGTTTGGGCGCTCGCACGCCTGCGTTACGGCTCGGCGGTTAAAGGTTACAATTTATTTCAGTTTGGGAGCTCTCACGCCTGCGTTCCGGCTCGGCGGTTCAGGGTTTCCGTTTGATTTCAGTTTGGGCGCTCGCACGCCTGCGTTCTGGCTCGGCGGTTCAGGGTTTCCGTTTGATTTCAGTTTGGGCGCTTGCACGCCTGCGTTCCGGCTCGGCGGTTCAGGGTTTCCGTTTTACTTCGATTTGGGTGCTCTCATGCCTGCGTTCCGGCTCGGCGGTTCAGGGTTTCCGTTTTATTTCGGTTTTGGCGCTCTTAGGCCTGCGTTACGGCTCGGCGGTTAACGGTTTCCGATTTATTTCGGTTTGGGCGCTCTCAGGCCTGCGTTACGGCTCGGCGGTTAAGGTTTTCCGTTTTATTTCGGTTTTGGCGCTTGCACGTTTGCGTTACGGCTCGGCCGTTCAGGGTTTCCGTTTTATTTCGGTTTGGGTGCTCTCACGCCTGCGTTACGGCTCGGCGGTTCAGGGTTTCTGTTTTATTTCAGTTTGAGCGCTCGCACGCCTGCGTTCCGGCTCGGCGGTAAAGGGTTTCTGTTTTATTTCGGTTTGGGCGCTCGCACGCCTGCGTTACGGCTCGGCGGTTAACGGTTTCCAATTTATTTCAGTTTGGGCGCTCTCACGCCTGCGTTCTGGCTCGGCGGTTCAGGGTTTCCGTTTGATTTCAGTTTGGGCGCTCGCACGCCTGCGTTACGGCTCGGTGGTTCAAGGTTTCCGTTTTATTTCGGTTTGGGTGCTCTCATGTCTGCGTTACGGCTCGGCGGTTCAAGGTTTCCGTTTTATTTCGGTTTGGGCGCTCTCACGCCTGCGTTACGGCTTGGCGGTTCAGGGTTTCCGTGTTACTTCGGTGTTGGCGCTCTCAGGCCTACGTTACGGCTCGGCGGATCAGGGTTTCCATTTTATTTCGGTTTGGGCGCTCGCACGCCTGCGTTACGGCTCGGCGGTTAACGGTTCCAATTTATTTCAGTTTGGGAGCTCTCACGCCTGCGTTCCGGCTCGGCGGTTCAGGGTTTCCGTTTGATTTCAGTTTGGGCGCTCGCACGCCTGCGTTCTGGCTCGGCGGTTCAGGGTTTCCGTTTGATTTCAGTTTGGGCGCTTGCACGCCTGCGTTCCGGCTCGGCGGTTCAGGGTTTCCGTTTTACTTCGATTTGGGTGCTCTCATGCCTGCGTTCCGGCTCGGCGGTTCAGGGTTTCCGTTTTATTTCGGTTTGGGCGCTCGCACGCCTGCCTTACGGCTCGGCGGTTCAGGGTTTCCGTTTTACTTCGGTTTGGGTGCTCTCATGCCTGCGTTCTGGCTCGGCGGTTCAGGGTTTCCGTTTGATTTCAGTTTGGGTGCTCGCACGCCTGCATTACGGCTCGGTGGTAAACGGTTTCCAATTTATTTCAGTTTGGACGCTCGCACGCCTGCGTTCCGGCTCGGCGGTTCAGGGTTTCCGTTTTACTTCGATTTGGGTGCTCTCATGCCTGCGTTCCGGCTCGGCGGTTCAGGGTTTCCGTTTTATTTCGGTTTGGGCGCTCGCACGCCTGCCTTACGGCTCGGCGGTTCAGGGTTTCCGTTTTACTTCGGTTTGGGTGCTCTCATGCCTGCGTTCTGGCTCGGCGGTTCAGGGTTTCCGTTTGATTTCAGTTTGGGCGCTCGCACGCCTGCGTTACGGCTCGGCGGTTCAGGGTTTCCGTTTTATTTCGGTTTGGGCGTTCGCACGCCTGCCTTACGGCTCGGCGGATCAGGGTTTCCGTTTTACTTCGGTTTGGGTGCTCTCATGCCTGCGTTCCGGCTCGGCGGTTAACGGTTTCCGACTTATTTCGGTTTGGGCGCTCTCACTCCTGCGTTCCGGCTCGGCGGTTCAGGGTTTCTGTGTGATTTCAGTTTGGGCGCTCACACGCCTGCGTTGTGTCTCGGCGGTTCAGGGTTTCCGTTTTATTTCGGTTTGGGCGCTCTCAGGCCTGCGTTACGGCTCGGCGGTTCAGGTTTTCCGTTGTATTTCGGTTTTGGCGCTCTTAGGCCTGCGTTACGGCTCGGCGGTTAACGGTTTCCGATTTATTTCGGTTTGGGCGCTCTCATGCCTGCGTTACGGCTCGGCGGTTCAGGTTTTCCATTTTATTTCGGTTTTGGCGCTCTCAGGCCTGCGTTACGGCTCGGCGGTTCAGGGTTTCCGTTTTATTTCGGTTTGGGCGCTCGCACGCCTGCGTTATGGCTCGGCGGTTAACGGTTTCCAATTTATTTCAGTTTGGGCACTCTCACGCCTGCGCTCTGGCTCGGCGGTTAACGGTTTCCGATTTATTTCGGTTTGGGCGCTCTCATGCCTGCGTTCCGGCTCGGCGGTTCAGGTTTTCCGTTTTATTTCGGTTTTGGCGCTCTCAGGCCTGCGTTACGGCTCGGCGGTTCAGGGTTTCCGTTTGATTTCAGTTTGGGCGCTCGCACGCCTGCGTTACGGTTCGGCGGTTCAGGGTTTCCGTTTTATTTTGGTTTGGCTGCTCTCACACCTGCGTTATAGCTCGGCGGTTCAGGGTTTCCGTTTTATTTCGGTTTGGGCGCTCTCACGCCTGCGTTACGGCTCGGCGGTTCAGGGTTTCCGTTTTATTTCGGCTTGGACGCTCTCATGCCTGCGTTACGGCTCGGCGGTTCAGGTTTTCCGTTTTATTTCGGTTTTGGCGCTCTCAGGCCTGCGTTACGGCTCGGCGGTTAACGGTTTCCAATTTATTTTAGTTTGGGCGCTCTCACGCCTGCGTTCTGGCTCGGCGGTTCAGGGTTTCCGTTTGATTTCAGTTTGGGCGCTTGCACGCCTGCGTTCCGGCTCGGCGGTTCAGGGTTTCCGTTTTACTTCGATTTGGGTGCTCTCATGCCTGCGTTCCGGCTCGGCGGTTCAGGGTTTCCGTTTTATTTCGGTTTTGGCGCTCTTAGGCCTGCGTTACGGCTCGGCGGTTAACGGTTTCCGATTTATTTCGGTTTGGGCGCTCTCAGGCCTGCGTTACGGCTCGGCGGTTAAGGTTTTCCGTTTTATTTCGGTTTTGGCGCTCTTAGGCCTGCGTTACGGCTCGGCGGTTAACGGTTTCCGATTTATTTCGGTTTGGGCGCTCTCAGGCCTGCGTTACGGCTCGGCGGTTCAGGTTTTCCGTTTTATTTCGGTTTTGGCGCTTGCACGTTTGCGTTACGGCTCGGCCGTTCAGGGTTTCCGTTTTATTTCGGTTTGGGCGCTCTCACGCCTGCGTTACGGCTCGGCGGTCAGGTTTTCCATTTTATTTCGGTTTGGGTGCTCTCACGCCTGCGTTACGGCTCGGCGGTTCAGGGTTTCTGTTTTATTTCAGTTTGAGCGCTCGCACGCCTGCGTTCCGGCTCGGCGGTAAAGGGTTTCTGTTTTATTTCGGTTTGGGCGCTCGCACGCCTGCGTTACGGCTCGGCGGTTAACGGTTTCCAATTTATTTCAGTTTGGGCGCTCTCACGCCTGCGTTCTGGCTCGGCGGTTCAGGGTTTCCATTTGATTTCAGTTTGGGCGCTCGCACGCCTGCGTTACGGCTCGGTGGTTCAAGGTTTCCGTTTTATTTCGGTTTGGGTGCTCTCATGTCTGCGTTACGGCTCGGCGGTTCAAGGTTTCCGTTTTATTTCGGTTTGGGCGCTCTCACGCCTGCGTTACGGCTTGGCGGTTCAGGGTTTCCGTGTTACTTCGGTGTTGGCGCTCTCAGGCCTACGTTACGGCTCGGCGGATCAGGGTTTCCATTTTATTTCGGTTTGGGCGCTCGCACGCCTGCGTTACGGCTCGGCGGTTAACGGTTCCAATTTATTTCAGTTTGGGAGCTCTCACGCCTGCGTTCCGGCTCGGCGGTTCAGGGTTTCCGTTTGATTTCAGTTTGGGCGCTCGCACGCCTGCGTTCTGGCTCGGCGATTCAGGGTTTCCGTTTGATTTCAGTTTGGGCGCTTGCACGCCTGCGTTCCGGCTCGGCGGTTCAGGGTTTCCGTTTTACTTCGATTTGGGTGCTCTCATGCCTGCGTTCCGGCTCGGCGGTTCAGGGTTTCCGTTTTATTTCGGTTTGGGCGCTCGCACGCCTGCCTTACGGCTCGGCGGTTCAGGGTTTCCGTTTTACTTCGGTTTGGGTGCTCTCATGCCTGCGTTCTGGCTCGGCGGTTCAGGGTTTCCGTTTGATTTCAGTTTGGGCGCTCGCACGCCTGCATTACGGCTCGGTGGTAAACGGTTTCCAATTTATTTCAGTTTGGGCGCTCGCACGCCTGCGTTCCGGCTCGGCGGTTCAGGGTTTCCGTTTTACTTCGATTTGCGTGCTCTCTTGCCTGCGTTCCGGCTCAGCGGTTCAGGGTTTCCGTTTTATTTCGGTTTGGGCGCTCGCACGCCTGCCTTACGGCTCGGCGGTTCAGGGTTTCCGTTTTACTTCGGTTTGGGTGCTCTCATGCCTGCGTTCTGGCTCGGCGGTTCAGGGTTTCCGTTTGATTTCAGTTTGGGCGCTCGCACGCCTGCGTTACGGCTCGGCGGTTCAGGGTTTCCGTTTTATTTCGGTTTGGGCGTTCGCACGCCTGCCTTACGGCTCGGCGGATCAGGGTTTCCGTTTTACTTCGGTTTGGGTGCTCTCATGCCTGCGTTCCGGCTCGGCGGTTAACGGTTTCCGACTTATTTCGGTTTGGGCGCTCTCACTCCTGCGTTCCGGCTCGGCGGTTCAGGGTTTCTGTGTGATTTCAGTTTGGGCGCTCACACGCCTGCGTTGTGTCTCGGCGGTTCAGGGTTTCCGTTTTATTTCGGTTTGGGCGCTCTCAGGCCTGCGTTACGGCTCGGCGGTTCAGGTTTTCCGTTGTATTTCGGTTTTGGCGCTCTTAGGCCTGCGTTACGGCTCGGCGGTTAACGGTTTCCGATTTATTTCGGTTTGGGCGCTCTCATGCCTGCGTTACGGCTCGGCGGTTCAGGTTTTCCATTTTATTTCGGTTTTGGCGCTCTCAGGCCTGCGTTACGGCTCGGCGGTTCAGGGTTTCCGTTTTATTTCGGTTTGGGCGCTCGCACGCCTGCGTCATGGCTTGGCGGTTAACGGTTTCCAATTTATTTCAGTTTGGGCACTCTCACGCCTGCGTTCTGGCTCGGCGGTTAACGGTTTCCGATTTATTTCGGTTTGGGCGCTCTCATGCCTGCGTTCCGGCTCGGCGGTTCAGGTTTTCCGTTTTATTTCGGTTTTGGCGCTCTCAGGCCTGCGTTACGGCTCGGCGGTTCAGGGTTTCCGTTTGATTTCAGTTTGGGCGCTCGCACGCCTGCGTTACGGTTCGGCGGTTCAGGGTTTCCGTTTTATTTTGGTTTGGCTGCTCTCACACCTGCGTTATAGCTCGGCGGTTCAGGGTTTCCGTTTTATTTCGGTTTGGGCGCTCTCACGCCTGCGTTACGGCTCGGCGGTTCAGGGTTTCCGTTTTATTTCGGCTTGGACGCTCTCATGCCTGCGTTACGGCTCGGCGGTTCAGGTTTTCCGTTTTATTTCGGTTTTGGCGCTCTCAGGCCTGCGTTACGGCTCGGCGGTTAACGGTTTCCAATTTATTTTAGTTTGGGCGCTCTCACGCCTGCGTTACGGCTCGGCGGTTCAGGGTTTACGTTTTATTTCGGTTTGGGTGCTCTCAGGCCTGCGTTACGGCTCGGCGGTTCAGGGTTTACGTTTTATTTCGGTTTGGGTTCTCTCACGCCTGCGTTACGGCTTGGCGGTTCGGGGTTTCCGTTTTATTTCGGCTTGGGTGCTCTCACGCCTGCGTTACGGCTCGGCGGTTCAGGGTTTCCGTTTTATTTCGGTTTGGGCGCTCTCACGCCTGCGTTACGGCTCGGCAGTTCAGGGTTTCCGTTTTATTTCGGTTTGGGTGCTCTCACGCCTGCGTTATGGCCTGGCGGTTCAGGGTTTCTGTTTTATTTCGGTTTGGGCGCTCTCACGCCTGCGTTACGGCTCGGCGGTTCAGGGTTTCCGTTTTATTTCGGTTTAGGAGCTCTCACGCCTGCGTTACGGCTCGGCGGTTCAGGGTTTCCGTTTTATTTCGGTTTGGGCGCTCTCATGCCTGCGTTACGGCTCGGCGGTTCAGGGTTTCCGTTTTATTTCGGCTCGGGCGCTCTCATGCCTGCGTTACGGCTCGGCGGTTCAGGGTTTCCTTTTTATTGCGGTTTGGGCGCTCTCACGCCTGCGTTACGGCTCGGCGGATCAGGGTTTCCATTTTATTTCGGTTTGGGCGCTCGCACGCCTGCGTTCCGGCTCGGCGGTTCAGGGTTTCCGTTTTATTTCGGTTTGGGCGCTCTCACGCCTGCGTTACGGCTTGGCGGTTCAGGGTTTCCATTTTATTTCGGTTTGGGCGCTCTCACGCCTGTGTTACGGCTCGGCGGTTCAGGGTTTCCGTTTTATTTCGGTTTAGGCGCTCTCACGCCTGCGTTACGGCTCGGCGGTTCAGGGTTTCCGTTTTATTTCGGTTTGGGCGCTCTCACGCCTGCGTTACGGCTCGGCGGTTCAGGGTTTTCCGTTGTATTTCGGTTTGGGCGCTCTCACGCCTGCGTTACGGCTCGGCGGTTCAGGGTTTCCGTTTTATTTCGGTTTGGACGCTCTCACGCCTGCGTTACGGCTCGGTGGTTCAGGGTTTCCGTTTTATTTCGGTTTAGGCGCTCTCACGCCTGCGTTACGGCTCGGCGGTTCAGGGTTTCCGTTTTATTTCGGTTCGGGCGCTCTCACGCCTGCGTTACGGCTCGGCGGTTCAGGGTTTCCGTTTTATTTCGGTTTGGGTGCTCTCACGCCTGCGTTACGGCTCGGTGGTTCAGGGTTTCCGTTTTATTTCGGTTTGGGCGCTCTCACGCCTGCGTTACGGCTCGGCGGTTCATGGTTTCCGTTTTATTTCGGTTTGGGCGCTCTCACGCCTGCGTTACGGCTCGGCGGTTCAGGGTTTCCGTTTTATTTCGGTTTGGGCGCTCTCACGCCTGTGTTACGGCTCGGCGGTTCAGGGTTTCCGTTTTATTTCGGTTTGGGCGCTCTCACGCCTGCGTTACGGCTCGGCGGATCAGGGTTTCCATTTTATTTCGGTTTGGGCGCTCGCACGCCTGCGTTATGGCTCGGCGGTTGAGGGTTTCCGTTTTATTTCGGTTTGGGCGCTCTCATGCCTGCGTTACGGCTCGGCGGTTCAGGGTTTCCGTTATATTTCGGTTTGGGCGCTCTCATGCCTGCGTTACGGCTCGGCGGTTCAGGGTTTCCGTTTTATTTCGGTTTGGGCGCTCTCACGCCTGCGTTACGGCTCGGCGGTTCAGGGTTTCCATTTTATTTCGGTTTGGGCGCTCTCACGCCTGCGTTACGGCTCGGTGGTTCAGGGTTTCCGTTATATTTCGGTTTGGGCGCTCTCACGCCTGCGTTACGGCTCGGCGCTTCATGGTTTCCGTTTTATTTCGGTTTGGGTGCTCTCACGCCTGCGTTACGGCTCGGCGGTTCAGGGTTTCCGTTTTATTTCGGTTTGGGCGCTCTTACGCCTGCGTTACGGCTCGGCGGTTCAGGGTTTCCGTTTTATTTCGGTTTTGGCGCTCTCACGCCTGCGTTACGGCTCGCTGGGTTTCTGTTTCTCTTCTCCGTTTTTGCAGAAGACAAACTGATATAAAATGCATCCGTTTTTTTCCACATTGATTTCAATGAGCTTTCAAAAAAAACGGAAAGCGAAAAAAAGAATTTGCTCACTTTCGTTTCTTCAGGTTTCTGTTTTTTTTTATGGGAAAACCAGTACCTTCAGCGTTATTTTTCTGTGCAAAAAACGTAAACCTGATAGGATGGAAGCGTAAACCTTTCTGTTCTTTTTTAAACCGCATTGAAGTCAATGAGGAAAAAAAACGGATCCGTTTGTCTGTTTTATCTCCGTTTCTCTCCGCCATGAACTAAGCAGAGAGACGCAGACCCTGATCGGACCCCAACGCCGAGTCACATGGGGGGAGATTGAGGCTGATGTTTTGTACCCCATGAATTGCGCCGTGTGAACAGGAGTAAATAAATCTGCACGGTTGCTTCCGGATTTGACACGGATTTTGATGAGGATTCCCAGCAAACCTCACCGCTTCAGTTGAAAGGCTGAAATCTGCCGCCGATTTGTGTCAGACAGCAAACGGTGAGGATTGTGACTGAGCTTTTGGCACCAAAAGCCGCAGCGCAAAATATGATGGTATTCTTAGCATGGATCCGCGCCCAAATGCGCCACGTGTGAATACGCTCCGAGTTCAGTGTCTGCGCAGCACCAGAGGGCCACAACCGCCATATCCTGGAAGAACCCCCATCTCAGCCGCCCACAACCGCCAATCACAGCGCGGCTCTTATGTTACCTCAGCAATGTAAGACATGAAAGCCGCGCTGTGATTGGTTGCTATGGGAACGCAGACAGTTTTCCCGCTCTTTCCTCGGCCATTATTCCCCAGAGGTGGGCGGGGCCTGCGGGTCAGCTCAGGCCTGCATGAAGGGGCGGAGCTGCCGCAGTTGTCTGCGTGAAACGTCAGAACGCAGCGCGCATTCTCACGTGACGAGGAACCAGCTGCGCTTCACGTGACCCCGGCTCCGCCCCCTCATCCCGCAGCCCGGTCATCCCGCGCTCTCGCCGTCAGGTAGGGTCACCTCAGACGCCCGTCCCGGGTCACCAGACACTCTGCCCTGTTCCCGGATGCCTTTGGCCCCGCCCTCCCCAGCCCCATAGCGCTGAGAGCGCAGCTGCTGGTCGGTGGAGGCCGCCTGTGGTGCCGCTCCGGCCTGGAGGCTGGCTGTGCGGTGGCGGCCTGGGCGCCGGGACGGTGCCGTGTGCGCTCGGTGCTTCCCGGGCTGGACGGGGGGAGTCTATACCTCACACAGTGGGGCACTACATGTCCCAGCATGGAGCCCCGCGGCTGTAGTACGTGTTGGGGCCTGTACACCCCTCTGTGGGAGTCGGCGGTGGTCGCGTCCTCCCAGCAGGGTCATGTGACTGGGAGCTGCTGTGTGGGCGCACGCGGGGGCCATGTGCTCTGCAGCAGAGCCTCTATGGGAGCTGCCATGTGATGCTGCTCACGTGGGGGGCACAGAGGGCAGGCTGTGGTGCCCTGTGGGGTGCTAGTCAGTGGACATGTGCCACCCAGCTGACTAATGACCCTGCCAGTGATGTGCTGCCCTGGAGTCACATGACCTGCGAACTGGTGCCGCTGCCAGCTGGTCTGCATACTTGTGGTGCCCGATATATACCTGTATACTGGGTGTGCGGCACCCCGCATGGGCGAGAACGGCATTTATATGGCGCCAACGCTTTCTGCAGCGCTGTACAACATACAGTGGTGGGGTCAGACGTTGCAGAAGGCTACAAAGACGTGGAAATACGCAGCGTCGTATGGAGTTCGTTCACAGCGGCCGAGTTCTCACGCAATTCTCAGTCACGTGGAAAAGATAATGCAGCGTGCCCGCCGCAGCGACATGCCCGCTGGAAGCGATGAGCGTGCGACAATATGCCCGCAACCTGCGCAATTATATACGTCTGTCTAATTGCATGTAAAGACTGCCAATTGGTCAAAAACCGCAAGGCAACTGTATCATGGCCCGGGGGCACACCGCCTACCCGCAGACCGAAATACGCATGGGCCGTTTATCATCTGTCCGTAGTCACATGGTCTGTTTGTATGTCCGCGTGTTTTATGTGTGGCGTGTGCGACTAGTTCGTGTTCACGGACCAAAATTGCCAATGGGAATAATGGGAGCATAAAGAAGGCAGTGAATGCGGGTGACATGTGTGTGCGGCGTCTCTCCAGCATGCGGCGCTGTTAGGCGGTGAGAAAATGACATCAGTTGGGTCGTCCTGCGTGTTTGTTTTCTTGCCCATGTGAAACATATGGTGACCACGGATGAAACGCGGCCGGTTAAAAAACGAAGAACTGCGAATACAGTAAGAATGCAGATGTGTTTAGTTTACGGACCGAAACGGCGAATGTTGGTATGAATGAGGCCTAAAACTAATAACAGTGCTGAGCAGAGGGCAGGGGCTGCCCACAAGAGCTCGCACTACTGAGCAGAGGGCGGGGGGCTGCCCACAAGAGCTTGCGCTACTGAGCCGAGGGCGGGGGGCTGCCCACAAGAGCTTGCGCTACTGAGCCGAGGGCGGGGGGCTGCCCACAAGAGCTTGCGCTACTGAGCCGAGGGCGGGGGGCTGCCCACAAGAGCTTGCGCTACTGAGCCGAGGGCGGGGGGCTGCCCACAAGAGCTTGCGCTACTGAGCCGAGGGCGGGGGGCTGCCCACAAGAGCTTGCGCTACTGAGCCGAGGGCGGGGGGCTGCCCACAAGAGCTTGCGCTACTGAGCCGAGGGCGGGGGGCTGCCCACAAGAGCTTGCGCTACTGAGCCGAGGGCGGGGGGCTGCCCACAAGAGCTTGCGCTACTGAGCCGAGGGCGGGGGGCTGCCCACAAGAGCTTGCGCTACTGAGCCGAGGGCGGGGGGCTGCCCACAAGAGCTTGCGCTACTGAGCCGAGGGCGGGGGGCTGCCCACAAGAGCTTGCGCTACTGAGCCGAGGGCGGGGGGCTGCCCACAAGAGCTCGCGCTACTGAGCCGAGGGCGGGGGGCTGCCCACAAGAGCTCGCGCTACTGAGCCGAGGGCGGGGGGCTGCCCACAAGAGCTCGCGCTACTGAGCCGAGGGCGGGGGGCTGCCCACAAGAGCTCGCGCTACTGAGCCGAGGGCGGGGGGCTGCCCACAAGAGCTCGCGCTACTGAGCCGAGGGCGGGGGGCTGCCCACAAGAGCTCGCGCTACTGAGCCGAGGGCGGGGGGCTGCCCACAAGAGCTTGCACTCTAGGTGGAGGTGCGGGGATCGGCCATCTTGTATAAACGGGGTAGTATACATAATGCGAGCCGCTCGCCCGCCGATGTCTACAGGGCTGCCTACGTGAGGAGGAGCGGGAAGAAGTGCGCTCCAACGCCGGGATTCACCGCCGAAAGTTCCCACGTGACTTTACCTCTAACACCTGCGCCTCTTATTACGCCGACGGCCTCGTGGCTCCGCCTGTGGGATTTGCCTGCCGCAATGAGCAAACTTCACATGTGGAAGCTAAAAAAAAGTATCAGCCCGTAATTACTTGTGTAATGCCGCCTTCGGGACGCGGGATCTGCAGGGGAATGGCTGCAGCGAAAACACATCAATCTACACCTTTTTTACCTTTTATTTAGGTTTTGGCGCGGATCCACACGGGGAATTGGCCGCCAATAAGCAACGTCTGCGTGCAAAATTCAGTTGAGAAGGATCGTGTTTTCACATCAGGAAGTGACGCCTCACTTGGCGCCGGGCAAATACCGCATACGATCGGGGGCGATGCGGGATGGGGGTAAACTGGCCGATTTTTTTTCACACGCATCGCAAACACACATCACAAACAAAACACGTTGTGCAGGCGTGTAAATCGGGCAGTTTACCCCCGCATCGCCCCCTATCATATGCGCCATTTGCCCGGTGCCAACTGAGGCATCACTTCTGATGTGGAAACACGATCTTTCTCAACTGAATTTTGCACGCGGATATTGCTCATTGACGGCCTATACCCCGTGTGGTTGCACGTCAAAACCAAAAAAAAGGTAAAAAGCTGTAGATTTTGATGTGTTTTCGCTGCAGCCATTCCCCTGCAGATCCCGTGCGTCCGCGCCCCGAGGGCGGCCTTATTGGCCGTCAATGAGCAAAATGTCCATTTTTCTCACGCAGAAATAAAAAGAACCTCAGTCCCGTGACGTTCCTTTAGTAAAACGCTTCGCAAACAGATCGCTCTCGCATGGCGTACAGCAGTCCCACGGTTTGAGGGTACCGGATTGTTCAAGAGCGCATTCCAGAGAACTGGTGCAGCTGGGAGAACGCCTGGCCGGCGGCTTCCATGCTGATTATGGTTCATTTTGAGTGATTTTTGGCCAATAGTTTCCCATGTAAAAGTTACACTTAAGTTACCTTTTACACGGAGCAACTCTTCAGATAGGTGCCAAAGCGCGCAAATGACAGACGGTCATCTGATCTGACTTTATGGCTAAAGAAACAAATTAAGTTTCCACTTTTTTTTTTTTAAAGAGTTTTTTTTTTTTTTCTCGTGCAAAATTAAAAAAAGGAAAAAAAAAAGTCTGGATTTCCTAAGTCTCCAGCTTCTAAGCAGACAGATGTGTCTCCATGGTAACAGACCACAAACACACCCTGTGTAGTCGGGTCCTGCAGTCATGTCCCCTCTTCTCACCAATTAGCAGGGGATACATGGTCAGCAGTGTGACAGTTTGTGGTCTGTCGCCATGGAGACGCACGGGTCTGTTCAGAAGCTGCGGATTGAAGGATCTGATTAAAAATGTATTTGTAGTTTGTTTTTTCTTCTAGAAGTAAAGGAGCGATAAAAGGCGTGTGGCTGGGTGTGGGGCTTGTCACGCCTGCAGGGACGGCTCTGGGACACTCGGCCGCGGCTCGCTTCCTGTTAGTCCTCCTGCGGCTCCTAGTGACCCGCAGTCTGACCGCATCCTGTTACTTTTACTGTTTTATATCACGAGCTCAGATTTCACTTTGGTTAAAACGCACTGAATGTCTAAAGAGTTTTCTACAATTTGCTCCTAGGAAAATGTGTCTGGTTTAGTAAATGTGAAGCACCGAGTTCTCAGGTCCACAACTATTATGGAGGGTAGAAGCTGCACCTTTGTATCTCCTCTTCACCTCCCATGCAAATCACCAGATTCCTGCACTGAAACCAGCAGAATAGTGAGTGCAGCTCTGGAGGATAAGTAATGTATGTACTCAGTGACTCCACCAGCAGAATAGTGAGTGCAGCTCTGGGGTATAATACAGGATGTAATGTGGGATCAGTACAGGATAAGTAATGTATGTACACAGTGACTCCACCAGCAGAATAGTGAGTGCAGCTCTGGAGTATAATACAGAATGTAACTCGGGGTCAGTACAGGATAAGTAATGTATGTACACAGTGACTCCACCAGCAGAATAGGGAGTGCAGCTCTGGAGTATACTACAGGATGTAACTCAGGGTCAGTACAGGATAAGTAATGTATGTACACAGTGACTCCACCAGCAGAATAGTGAGTGCAGCTCTGGAATATAATACAGGATGTAACTCAGGATCAGTACAGGATAAGTAATGTATGTACACAGTGACTCCACCAGCAGAATAGTGAGTGCAGCTCTGGAGTATAATACAGGATGTAACTCAGGAGCAGTACAGGATAAGTAATGTATGTACACAGTGACTCCACCAGCAGAATAGTGAGTGCAGCTCTGGAGTAAAATACAGGATGTAACTCAGGATCAATACAGGATAAGTAATGTATGTACATAGTGACTCCACCAGCAGAATAGTGAGTGCAGCTCTGCAGTATAATACAAGATGTAACTCATGTTCGTACAGGATAAGTAATGTATGTACACAGTGACTCCACCAGCAGAATAGTGAGTGCAGCTCAGGAGTATAATACAGGATATAACTCAGGATCAGTACAGGATAAGTAATGTATGTACACAGTGACTCCACCCGCAGAATAGTGAGTGCAGCTCTGCAGTATAATACAGGATGTAACTCAGGATAAGTAGTGTATGCACACAGTGACTCCACCAGCAGAATAGTGAGTGCAGCTCTGGAGTATAATACAGGATGAAAATCAGGTTAGTACAGGATAAGTAATGTATGTACACAGTGACTCCACCAGCAGAATAGTGAGTGCAGCTCTGGAGTAAAATACAGGATGGAACTCAGGTTAGTACAGGATAAGTAATGTATTGGTAAACTTGTCATGTAGCCTTTTTGTACAAGTGACCTGTTTGCTGACCAGCGGTGGTTATGATGTAACTATATAATGTTACTATTATAATTTAATCGGCTGCAGCTAAATGGGACTAAATTGTTTTCAGAGGAGTTTATAACTTAGTAAGGCCGCCTGCAGAGGCCTCCGTCTCACCCGCTCCCGGCGTCTTCCGTCTCTGACATGTGCCGGCCAGCGGCGCATGCGCAGAGCAGAACCAGCTCGTCACCGCTGACATTTCTGTGCGGGCCTCTGCCTCTGCACAGAACTAGAACATGCCGCAATTTATTTTCCGTGTGTTTTCACATGGACAAATTGCGTATGTGTGCATAGGATTGCGTTTTGCAATGCAATTCTATGCAGGCAGGCACAGGTGAAAATTCTGTGGGAAATCCCGCTGCAGAATTTCCATCCATGTGCTTGGGGGGGCGCTAAGGCATCCTGTCCATAGGTGATATGTCACTGTGTTATCTGCAGTCATAATCTGCCCACTGGTAACACAGTGAATGCTTTCCATAGGCTAACTATGGAAATTGCAGCCCGACGTCCACAAGCAGAGAATCATAATGATTCTCCCCTCGTGGGATTTAAACTGCAGCATGCTGCGATTTACCGCGATTCTGCGCTGTGAGCCCATCTATTAGATAGGATCATTGGGAAGACCTGTCAGTGCTCCCCCTTCCTCCCCTGCGGCGGAATATCGCTAGCAATATTCTGTCACGGCCGTAGACAGGCAGCCTGATGACGGTGCGCCATGCAGTTCTTCCAGCAACCAATGAAGTCTGCGGGGTTAGAGGGACTTGGTGCATTTTCTGGGCCTCTTGCTGGATAACCTTGTTACTGTCGAGTCCAATATACAAAGACCAGCTGATATACCCGGCTTCACCCGAGTTAGTTTGAGACAGGTGTTTACGTGTTGTTCACACAGAAAATTTTATGATGTGGTTACTTTAGAGGAACCGAGAAATAAAATATGTATACACTTATAAAGGAACTTTGGATTCTCCTCAGGCTGCATATACTGATGTCTGTCTGCAGAATGTGCCACCCCTTCCACTCTCCTCATTTAGGACATAAAGAATGGTCGCGCCAAATTTCACGCCTTTAGGACAGTGGGAAGTTACATTACGTGGGGTGCACTTACTTTTGCACTTGGCATTGAATTATCGAGTTGTGACCACTTTACTTTTCCTGTTTAGGACCTAAAGAATGCTCCTGCCAAATTTTGTTTGTATGACATCGGGAAGTTAGAGAATAAGTGCCGAGTCAGTCGGTGAGGGCTTTCACCTTTATATGTAGATATGAGGCACCAATGTCTGATGCGGGCTATGAACGGCTTTCACCGGTCTCCCAAGTATCCCTTGTTCTCATTGGCCATGTTCGATTTTCTTGAGGTGCTTATGTTAGGAAGTTTATGGCTACCTTATTTGGCACTGCGGGGTCCGACGGCTCAGGGGGGCTGCTTGCAGAGTCGCTGTATGTCAGATGCATTAGGACATTGAACAAGAGCCTTGCAGAAGTGTGTTTATCTCTAGTTGTCCTGCTTCTTGTCTGGGACCGTGGACTTGTGAGACAGGGCTGCGACCAGCATCGTCACTCAGCTTTCCTGGGGTCCTGACCGGTAATATCCCACAGTCCTGTGTAGGACTAGCAGAGTTGTGCGGATCTAGAGACGGATTCTGCAGTCCCTGGAAGACGCCAAAATACCAACTTAAAAAATGGATTTGCCAACTGTGACGTAACGGCCGGCGAATCGCAAACCGTCTTATAGACCTCGGTTCTGATAAGTTTCCCGACATCAGCGGGAGGGCTTATTCACACATGCCTCTGCACAGTGTATTGCGCATGCTGAATTTGCATGCCCTAAAAGCAACAAATAGAACCCATTGGTTTTATTGGGTTCGTTCACATGAGGGTATTCGGCGCATTTACTTCATTCACGCAAAAGAAGCGCAATGTTCTGTTTTTGCGTGAATTGCGTACAAAGGTAGCGCATGTTAAACTGTGTTCATTGCCCATTGATATCAGTGGGCGCGGGCTGGCATGGCTTCTTGCATGTGCACAGTCGTGTGCAAATACGCAGCGCAAATGTGCATGTAAACGCGTCTACGCCCCTGTTATGCCGGCCTAGCGCTGTAGCTAGACGTAGCCCGTTGGGCACACACGAGTGTTGAAGTCCCGTTCTGTATTGTACTGGCCCCGTCGGTCGGCCTTGCTTCGCACAGAAGCTTTAGTTACGGATTTCATGATTTCACGGTTTTGTCGCGTCGGCCTTAACTGATCGCTGCATACGTTGTTCTTAGGCTTTTGCTCAACACTTGCTGCTATTTTTGGGTGCGGAATCCGCAAATACATATAATTATGGAACTGGTTTTTCACAAGTCACCCGAGCGGAACCGTCCCGTAACCAGCCGCTGTTAACCCTCCGAGTACCAGGCTGCATTTACACTGGCGATTTTTCTCGCTCTATTTCTGTGCGTTTCGGGGGAAGAACCCGTCATCTTCAATGGGTCTATTTACACGTGAGATGGATTGTGGCAGGTTCTATGCAAGAATCGCCTATTACTTTCAACCTGCGATGTCCCCGTGGACAGTAGCGATCCTTCGCCGCAGCTTCCAGAAAACCTCACGTCGCATCACACTCGCGTGTACGCTGTTCTATGTGTCGCCAGCCCCATTGAAAAAATAATGGGAGATGCAATGTGAGGCGTTCCGAGGAAACGCCCAAAGATACGATATGCCACGATTTTCTTTTTTACCTGCACCACAATATGGTGTGCGAAAGAATAGCTCGTGTGTGACCCGCCCCCCCCCCTGGTAAAAGAATAGGGTTCTCAGGCCTTTATGCGAGTGCGATTTGTATGTTTACTGTTGGAGCAGCATGCGATTCTTGCACTCGCGCGGCGATGGGTTTTCCTCCCCTAATGCGTCATGCCGGCATGAACAATGGCGCATCTGCCAGTGCGATATCTGTCCCAGTTTCTTAAACGAATATCGCACTCGGCACCCTAAAGCCGCTGTCACACGGGTTTAAGCGAATTTAAGCCACGTATTTGCAAGCTGTGAGTTGCTTCTTTGCGCACACGTGGTTTACTGTACTTTTCGTGCACATTTGTGTGTGCAGACAAACGCCAGCACGGTCCCAGTCATTAAAACGGGTAATTACGTTCAATGTGCGATATTTTCATGTACTTCGGGACGCCTCGTCCATTGTTCTCAATCGGACCGTAAGACATCGCATGCCGTACGATGAGCCCTGCGAGTGGGAAGCGAAGTCAATGGGAAACGCTTGTGATCCTCTGATGGGCGTCAGGATCGCAATTTCACAGAAGTGATGTTAGACGTTTTTAAATGAAAACCGTTTTGCATTGGCGTGAAAAAACGCACAATATTGGACCGGGTTTTGCGGGCTGTTATTGCACTTGCCTGCGTGATTGCAGCCTTACGCCGGGCGAACACGAACAACCTCCCAGCACCGCGTGACGGCCGTATTCCTGCAATCAGTCTGCAGTAAATCTACATGTAAGAAAGGCCAAGGGGCGAAATCCGTGGCGCAAAAATCTGATGTGGATTTTCAACATAATCCAGAGTTTAAGTTCAGGGCCGACTCTCGGGTATCTGCGGATTTGCATCATTGAATGCCCGTTTACATCAGCCAGCGGGCGCTCAGTCTTTGGCCAGAATCCACAATTGGCGTCCGTACGGTGGACCCGTAGCAAAACGGTCTTCCGCCTTACAGAGAAAACCGATAATCCGCGTCGCCGGCCGCCTGCAGAATGTACTCTGTTCGTGTGAGCCCGGCCTTTAGGTGCGCTAAAGCGAGCGGCTCCGACAATTGAGGGTCTGTCGCCCACTTGCGTACCTTGTTAACCTGGGCTGACAGTGACCCATAATGGGTGGTTTGATTTACTGGTCACTGTTGGCTTGTGTGACGGCACCCTAACAAGCCCATCAGCTGACCAGAACGGGGTTGGAACATGTTGGTTTTTTAGCCTTTGAATAGAAGAAGCCGGTATTTTCCATTCATGGGCACCGAGCATCGGTCTTAAAAGGCGAAGAATTGAAACGCTTGATGTCACACAAGTGGGAGTTAGAAATGGAGAAATCTTTATCACTATCGCCCAGCAGCCGCGGCTTTTCTGTCGCGCTAATAGGAAGGTGCATCCGTGTGCAGACGTTCCCTTTAAGAACCACAGCTCCGACTGTCCACTTCTGCAGTAGGTGGTGAAGCTGCGATCTGGGACTGCAGCCGTTCTGAGAAGCGGCCATAATTGTGTTACGGTGCGGCTCGCAGGATGGGCTGCAGGCAGAAAATGCTTCATAAACAGGAAAATCGAATAGCAGCGCGTTTCGGAGCAGCAGTACAAGCAGTGATTAGAGGTGTAATGCGAGGAGGTCGTCCCTCCCGACACGCTGCAAACTAAGTTATGATGGAAGAAAGCTGTTCCCTTCACCCCAACAGGCCATTATCACTCTATACAGCACTCGTTAGACGGCTCCTAGCACCTTAACCCCTGCGTGACGTTACCAGCGCTGCAGGGGTTTCTGCCGTGTTATGCCCTGTTAGATGTTGGGCTCTGATGCGGATTAGCTGTCTGTCTCTGGGAAATGTTGGTGGTAATCAGTAAAGGGTCGTGTGGGGGCCCCCGGCCGCTGCGGGTCGTGTGGGGGCCCCCGGCCGCTGCGGGTCGTGTGGGGGCCCCCGGCCGCTGCGGGTCGTGTGGGGGCCCCCGGCCGCTGCGGGTCGTGTGGGGGCCCCCGGCCGCTGCGGGTCGTGTGGGGGCCCCCGGCCGCTGCGGGTCGTGTGGGGGGCCCCGGCCGCTGCGGGGTCACACTGACACATTTTACACTCTAGAAACTCTAGACATAATTGTTCGGGTCCAACGAGGATCAGAACGATTATCATTCAGTGTAAAGGCACGCCCCGACTGAATGATGAACGAGAGAAGAACACCTGGAACTAATTAGGTTAGTCTTTTAAATCGAGGGGGCAGCACCGGACGTCACAAGTGTGCCAGAGCTGAGGGGCAGGGGCTCTCGTGCCGGCGGCTCTTGGGCTCACTGCACTGCACAAGGGGGGACAGAGGGCCACATGCTGCAAGGGGGGGGATTTCACAGCAACTGGTGCTGGAGAGGGCGACGATACTGTAGAAAGAGGCCGTACTTACAGGGCGGCGCGGAGCTTCAGTGGCCCCTGAGACCGGAGACGGCTCATTACCTGTGGCAGTGCTGCTGTTGTCTATCAGTCCTCTCACAAACCTGCACTCGTACCTTGCTACAATGTATCGGTGTGAAGTTTGGGCTGGATACAATTGTTACAAACCCTCAGCTGTGAGAGAGATAAGGTCTGAACTGGAAACAGTTATACTTTCTTCACCAACATCGCAGCCGGCCGGTTGTCCCAGTCCACACCAGGGAGTCTGGTGACCACCGCAGCCCATTCCGCTGGCATCACTGTGGTGCCAGGAGTCCGGATGGGCGATGTTGCCTGTGGTTGGCAGTGGTCACTTGACTTTCCAACGAAGAGGCAAGGCTTGTTGTTTCAAATCGTTTCAATGTAATTTTTAAAAAGTCCATTTTTACCTGTACGCCCCCTTCGGGCCGCCTTCACGGGGGCGGATTTACAGCAGCAAAGCGGATGCGATATTGAGAGCCTCATCCAGACGCGGAAGAAAAAATGTGCACAAAACCCGAGCGGAAATCGACGTGTGCGGAATTTAAATCCACAGAATGTCCATCTTGGGCCGCTCTCACATGCGCTGGGCAAGGCGTTCTGCCACTTTTGTTTTGGTCTGCAGGTTCCTGCCTCTGACAGCAGGTTTTAGTGCACCCCATCGTTGGGCTTAGTGATGAGGTGATGTAAACACGGAAAAATAGAGCAGACTGCGCTCCAAAAATCGTGGTGTTGGAAAGTGCCGCATGTCTGCGAGGCCCCATTGAAATCAATGGGAGTGTTATACCGCAATTACCGCGGCGTTAAAAACCGGAGGTGTGAGACAGGCCTAAGGCACTATGTCCACTAGGAAATTCGGGCCCTCGTGGATTCTCTATATGAATCCCTCAGCGGGTCCCTCCTTTCCCGCAGACATGAGGCCTATAAATTGATAACACACACCTGTCCGGACGCTGCGGGTTCCCGTCCGTTACAGCCAGATCTTCTTTCCTTCTATCCGGGGGATGTGCTCCTCACACCGGCAGCGTGCTGCTCGCATGTGCCGTGCGTTTTTTTTTTTGAATCCCCGCTTTCCCCCAGCCCCACGGCAGAGCAGAAATTTAGCTGAGTGTGTGCTGTGGATACGGACAGCTTCCATAGGCCTCAATGGAAGCCTGCGGGAGCCGTCGGTGTGGGAAACCCGCAGAAAATGGAGCAGGCTGCAGGTGACTTCCCGCACGTGCGATCCGCGCGGCAGGGAAAAAGGACAGCCGCAGGTATTTACTTACCTGCGGGTGTCCAATGCATCCCTATGGGCGCGGATCAAGCGTGCAGGACACCCGCCCGGATTTGCTAAATCAATTTTCCTAGTGGACATGAGGCTTTAGGCTGTGAAATCCATGAGGGGGTGAAATTTGCACCAAAATCCACATTAAAACCGTGTCCAGATCCACAGTCCGCCCCGTGTGAACACGAATGAAGGCGTAGTTGACGTAGGCAGCAGATACCCGTGTATTTTCTGTGTATTGCATATTTTAATTTTAAAAAATATGCTTGTGTAACACATGGGACACACAGACTTCTGTGAGCGACCCTCAGACTAACAGTGGAGACATCAGTCTGCATGTGAGCTGCAGACACAAAACGGTTGTTTTATCTATTTTTTAAAATCGAGACTATTTGCAGAGTTGCATTGGAGCAAACGTTTCCGCGCCCCGACTAATGACCGCGGAGCCGATGCTGAACCTGCATGCTTCTCCAGGACCGGCTGCTGATGACAGGTGGTTGTGTTTTGCCCGCGCTCATGGCAGCGTCACCCCGTCAGCTGCTTCCTAAACCAACACCTTTTTGCCTTGCAACGATTCGATAAATACTAAAAACAAAGCAGCGCTGTAAACACTAGCTGAATATTCACCGACTGACGTCTTATTACAGGCCGCCGCGAGTCGTGACCTAACATTATAATATGATGGGGGTCCCACTTCCGATGCCCCCGCTGATCCAAAGATTCACAGGATGTAAGTGTCCGATCCAGATCTGACCCCTGACCCCGCTCTATACGGCAGTCATGAGTACACGATTTCCATAAAGGGGTTGTCTGAGACTTTTTTTTTCTCCCCCCCCCCCCCCCCCCCTCACAGTGATGCTGCGAGGAAAAAAATCGTACCAGGTGTTATCTTTTGGCGTTACCGCAGAGCACCTCGCCCATTGTTTTCAATGGGACCTTTAGGCCTCCGGATTCTGCAGCAAATGCCACCTGTAGCATGCTATGGAAAAGGGATTCTTCATGCGCACAAGCAGAAACCAATTGTGGCTTCCGCTCATGGATGGAAAAATCCCAGCATGCTCCATTTTCCTGTGGCTTCCGCACAGACTGCTTCTATTGAAGTCAATGGAAGCCGGATGGGCCGCGGATTCCGCGGGAAAAGTAGGAGTTTAAGAAAATATATATCTGTACTGCGCATGTCGGGTGGCGAGCCGTGGGGACCAACCACAGTGCAGATTCAAGATTCAGAAAGCGGGTATGTGCGAACGGCGGATGCCGGATTCTGCATATGGAGCCCGGCTCTGCTGTGTGCATGCAGCCTAAAAAACATTGAAATCAATGGGAAACCCTTGTAATCCTCTGGTGTGCATAAATCCCACCTGAGGATCGCCGATCACAGAAGCTGTGACTGTAGCCTCAAGTCCTAACAGACCGGCCCTTTAGGAATAAAAGTTTTATTGGGGACCAATATGTGGATAAGCCCTTCTCAGAATAGGTCATCAATATCCGATTGGTGGGGGTCAGCCGCTCGGGACCTCCACTTGTTTTGAAGAGGCTGCGGCTGCTTCCCTCCATGTTGGGTGCAGCGCTGTACGGTTTGCAGCAGCAGTGCCTGATCTAGCAGCTCGGTCCCCTTTACTTCAATGGGACTGAATTGTGCTCGGGCCATGTGGAGAATCATTGTGACTTCACAGACCTGAAACGCCACCGCAGCTCTCCCCCAGGTGCCGCGGCCTCTGCAGACCGCTGATCGTGACGGACCGCCACCGTCCATATTGATGAACTATCAAGAGGAGGCGCCATCAGTATCTTGGATCTCGTTAACATCAGCTAATTTTCACAAAGACTAAAATGCCATCCGGTAACTGAGCAGTCCCCTTTATAGCCAATGGGGTCTGTTCGGCGCTGTTGGGTTCCATCATAAGACAGATCTGTGTGGCTGCGGGTTGCAGTTCTGCTCCTCAAATGGAGACGGAAGACTGAAACCTCTCCTGCTGATGTGCGCAAGGTCTTAATTAAGCAAAACCTCGTTGGGCTGCGTTCACTTGCTGCAGATTTGTTGCGTTGCTTCCTCCGTCGATCTCCAGGTTAGTTCCAGTCCAGTTACAGCGGAGAATCCGCAGCGGGTTTTCCCCTCTGCATGGCAACAGGATTTGCTTTAATTTCCTTCGCTTTAATTGTAAACGTTTCTGCTGCGTTTTTTCCGTGGCGTTTCCACAATATGTGAGCGCACCCTAAGGGGCTAACCAGCGTCTTTTATAACATCTGTTTTCGTGTGGACGTGTGCGGTGGCCTGACCGCGGGTCTCCAAGCCCGAACTCGAAACATATGTGCGGCAGGCCGGGACAGTTCCGAAATCCGTAAAACACAGCGTGGGGAACCCGTAAGAACAGCAACGCAGGCGAGGTGGCCAATGCCATAATGTGCAGCAGTCTGTCGGAAGCACACCTGGTGCCATCAGCTGCTTACCCTAGGTGCTGCTTTCTGAAGGGGGTTTTGTATGAAGGTACAACCCATGTAGTTCCTGTCACATGATTAGGTGGATGTGGTGATATTTAGTGTTGTCGGACGTTATAAAGGCTGAGCATGTTGTGCAACTGACTCTTCGGATAGGAAGTCACCGGTTTAGGTATTTGTTTCTTTGGAGTCGTGTGATTCAGTTCTGCACTTGACTGTCACGGAGTTACATTAGTGCGACAATTTATCTCTAACTGCTGCGTCGTCTCCGGTGTCACTTTATTATTGTTTTTCTTTATTATTATGCTTGAATGATGTTACTATAACAACCGGATGATTCATGTCATTACATCCACAAGCCACAGCGCATCTATAGAAAAAAGCAAGAGCATCAAAGTCCTCAGCGAGGAGTTCATAAGATGCCACCTCTCACTGTTAGGATTATAAGCCCATGTGACACATACTTAAAGGGGTTGAAAACTGATAGTAGATTTGTGAAGGTGTGCCACCCAGGAACCCCCGGTGATCGGCTTTTCTCTGGAGTGATGTGCTTGTGTATTGAGATGATTTCTGCAGGAAGCAAACAGCTCTGTTCTGACTGCAGTGGCCAGACTTGGTATTACTGGCTAAATTCCCATTCATTTCAATCCCTGCAAGTACCAAGCCTGGCCACTGCATTGAGAACGGAGCTGTCTGCTTCCTGCATTAGCCCAGAGAACAGCCAATTGCAGGGTTATTTATGACGTATTCTGAGGATAGATCATCAATAGCTTACAACTGGACAAGCCCTTTAAGCTTGTCATCTTGGACCCTAGATAAAGGAGAAATAGAGAGGGGGTAGATGTAGATTTCCTATCAAATGGTCTGTTGGTAGTTGTTTAAAGGGAGCTGTGTAAACAAAGCTTAAAGGGGTCCTTTGGTTGAGAAAACCCATTTTCTTACACCCCATTAGTGCGTTCTGTGTTAAGAGGGGGTCTTCAATTCAGGATCCTCATCTCTTGGCCAAAGTGAAGAGCAGTTTCTGAAGAGTGCTGTGGAGGTCCGCTCATGTATTACACAGACATCCCATTTATGTGAGTGGGCACTGTGTAATGCTTCATTTCCCCTTTGGGGGCACTGCAGGGAGGTTCAACACTTAAAGGGGTTTTCTGGGCAAAAACCTTTGACTAATCAATGGGAGCTGAAGCCCCTATTACACTTCTGTTACTTCCGCCTTCGACATTGGTGAGGACCTCAGAAGTGTAATAGTAGCTCCAGCTCCCATTGACTTCAATGGGGGTGAAGCTAGCTAGGGCACTTCTAGCTGGGTGATCAGCGCATCGCTGGGGATTGGTCATCAATTGTTTTTGCCTGGAAAACCCCTTTAATGTCAGACTTTCCCACATATTGCAGCGGCTCTCTGGGGGTTTCCAATAGGGGAACGCTTCTCTATCAGCCTAGTGTTGAGGAATTGTTCAAAGCGGGGAACCCTCATTAAAGGGGATTATCCAGACCTTAAAGGGGTTGTCTCAGGATAGGTCATCAGCAGTTGAGGAACTGTTTGCTGGGCCTGCTGTCATTGCGGACACAGCTAGAAGCAGATGGTGCTGTGCGTAGTGTAGTGGCCGGGGCTGGTATTGAAGTCAGGGGTAGCTGTTCCTACAACACCGGATTGGGCGACTGCGTCTTGGACATAGCCGTCTGCTCTCGGCTCTGTCAGCGATGACAGCTGATCGGCAGGGATCCCAGGTGACGGACTCTGCTGTTAACTATGGATGACGTATCCTGAGAGATCAGTAATGGAAAAGTCTCGAAGACCCCTTTAAATGACTGCCTGCCTTTATTGCTGGTGGTCCAGGTTCTATGACCCTCACCGATTGGCAGAACAAAGTAGAAGCACTCATCTGAGCGCTATAAGCTAGCTGTGGACGGGCCCATGGACTTCCTTCTGCGTCCGTCTTCAGCTAGCTAGCGGTGGGGGTCTCGGCAACCGGACCCCCGTCAGGCAACGTAGGGGGGGGGGGGGGGGGGGGTCAGTCAGCAGCCTCAACAGCCAGCTTTTTGCAGGGCGTGTGGTAGTCGTGGGGCCCTATGACCTGCGGGGCTTGTACTGCAGCTCCATCCCTCCTGTGCTCTTACTGATGGATTGAGATGGTCCGTCCGCTCCTCAGCGTCTCACAAATTCCAATACTGGTTAATAGTCAACGCTTTTTTTCCATCTTTGCTGGAGTTTTTCTGAGAATGTAACTCCTCAGTAATGAGGGCAGCGGCGCCGTGTAACGTCCACTTCTACATCCGCTGTTTGCGCAGCTGAGTTTACTTTATGTCGAACAGCCCCATCTGCAAGAGCCGTTCTTCTCCGGGGCGACTTGTAGATGACGGCGACAGCTGAGCAGATTAACTATTGAAGGCATTGGAGTCGTTAATTCGTTGCCCTATATATGATCCTGTCGCCGTTGCGAGGCAGAGAACCGCCACATGGCCAGATAGTGTGTAGGGCAGGGGGGCGGCCCACATTAGGGTCACCTTCAAGGGGCCGTTTGTAATTGTCTATGGGAGTGTAAAAAAGCAGTGAAAAGGAAGGCTACCTGCTCAGTCACTGCATGCTACCAGGACGCAGCGGGGCAAAAAGTGAAAGTGGTGGGTTTTTTTCACAGTCCAAAATGGCATAGTCCCATGTAAATGGGGCTGCAGACTACTGATGTCCTATGCCGGCTCTGTTTGGTTAGTAGGGCTAGCATGAAGTGCCTCGGACTACTAATGCATAGTGCGGGTTAGCTAGAAGAGTGCCCGTCTTGGGAGACCAAAATTGGGGCCTAGGAAGGTGTGGAGCCGAGGGCGATGGCGCACATGATCAACAGACCCCCTTGAGGATTACATAAGCTCTAGTTAAAGGTCATACCTGGCAGTAATGACACACTGGTATGTCCGGTCCACCATAGACCGATTCTGTCTGCTCGGTCTGTTACAGGAGGGTCTGAATATGGGCCCCTCCTGCCTTCCATTAGCCTACAGTTCTCTAATAAGTGGTCTACATGACTAGTCTTCAGTGTTTCACAGCCCAATATCGCACTCGCCCGTATGAAATCAGTGGAGTCGTAGGTGTCAATCATCGTCACTAGATGGTCTAGCACTGGTTGAAGCCAATGCGAATTGAGCCTCTTGCACCACTCGTCTGTTGGCTCCTATTGGCGTAATAAGTTGCATGACTTGAGTGCCTTGGAGGTTGCTTGTACCACTGGTGTGGTGGCGCCCTGTGTCGGACCACTGGTGTGGTGGCGCCCTGTGTCGGACCACTGGTGTGGTGGCGCCCTGTGTCGGACCACTGGTGTGGTGGCGCCCTGTGTCGGACCACTGGTGTGGTGGCGCCCTGTGTCGGACCACTGGTGTGGTGGCGCCCTGTGTCGGACCACTGGTGTGGTGGCGCCCTGTGTCGGACCACTGGTGTGGTGGCGCCCTGTGTCGGACCACCCCAGGTGGTGTGGTGGCGCCATGACCAAGCAACGGGCACCCAGAGTAGTTACTGTTACCCAGACTCCATCTTGCAGAGTAGCATAACATCTTCTACTTCTGTATCTTCCACTATTTACAGCATGGAATTTCTTTGAAAGTGGAGCCGTTGAGTCAAAACATTGGCAGGTTAACTCATTAAAGTAATTAGCAATTTAGTCAAATTAGGGGCACTTTACAGACAATCTGTCATCAGAATTCTCTATAATCAACGGGACGCTAAAAGACTGAAAAACCAGCGATGTGACTGCGTCTGTCGGAAACGTTCAGGTGAGACAATTACCTGCGCAGAGCAGAAGACGGGTCCCGATGGCTCCCGTAGGGGTATGGATTTAGGGAGTCACAGGTGATCACGTTCCTCCAGACCTCCGCCTTGTGTAGACTTGTATCTACGGAGGAGCCGTCTCCCATGACTGATCCTCTTTTCTGCATAGTTTACCTGTCGGCACCACCTGTTCTGCTCCGGATGAGATGTAATTGTAACGTCTGCCGTCTCCTTGGTTTTCACGGTGTAATTATATCCTGATATTCCCATTCTGTGGTGAAGCATCTGCGAGCCGCAGCTGATCGCACCCGGCCTCACTGCATGGGCTTCAACGAGACGTCTGAAAAAACGTTTGCATTAAAGTGAATGCAGCCGCTGTGTACACGGGACGGTCCGGGGCGCAGGGGACGGGCCCAACAGGCTGCGCAGTCAGCTGAATACAATGCTGGAGCTCCAACTAACGTGTCCGAACGCACAATGCGCCGTTCTTTACCCCGAATGGGCTATAACAGCCGCCCTACTTATTCTCTTTCCGGTCGCACAGCACGTATGCGTTCAGCTGACGATAAGAAGGTAACGAGCGCTCCCAGATTGTTATGTTTATCATTGACTGCTATGTTAAAAAAAAAAAAAAAAAAAAGGTTACACTCTCAATGCCAAAAACCGCGCAGAATTGTATGCCAGACGAAACTTCTGCATTGTTTGACTACATCTAAACCGCTGCGGCCTATGAATCCGTGAAACGCTGCGTTTACAGCTGCTTTTTTTGGACAAAAAGTGTGTGTTTCACAGATGAACATGTGCCAGTGCGGCCCCCAGGGGCTCATTCACACGGGGTTTGTGTTCCATATAACGCACGTAATGCCAACAGAATACATTGCATTCGTTGGCATTGGCGTCTTCAGACCAGCGCAATTTTCACTCAACTATTCGTAATTACGGACCTAAAGTGCCCATTAAGATCTGTGATATTGTCTAAATATACGGCAAATCTACAGCGGTATCTGTATTCGCTGCGTTTTTACGCATGTTGGTAGGAGACATAGTTTAAAAAAAAAAAAAAGTGAAATCAATCGGCCTTCCTGCGTGCAAAGTACACTGTGCGTATACGGAAAATGTATGCAAAAAGCGTACGCTGCAAAATACGAGACTCTGGGGGGCTAAAGAGCGCAAAACGTGTATCACTGAGCAGCGGAAAAACATCTGGTCAGATAGATCCAGAGTTCTGTTGCCCCGTGCTGATGGGAGGGCAGAATTTGCTACAAGCAGCATGAATCGCTGACCCCTTCCTGTCAGCCGGTCAGAACATGTCAGCACCGACATCTAATCTGCGGCAACTACAAGAAGCTTCATGTCCGCAGGGGCCGATATTCCTGCAGAACAATTTCATCACAGAGTGGGATCTACACCACGAGGAACTGCTGCAGATCTGAAGGCCAAAGGACAACAACGAGATACTAGATGGGAGCTAATAAAAGGGCGGTCGGGGTACAGTCCTATATAGTCCTATACACATATATTGTAGAAGCGTTCAGGAACCGTTGGCTTGACCTTTGGACGTTGCCTCCCAACCATCCCCATTGGTATCTGGAGAGCAGACACTAACGTCGCCCAGCAGATGCCTCCGTCCTCCGGGGCGCCAGCTCTAACCACGGGGCGTGTAGCTGAGTAGTCACAGATACGGAAGAGTGAGCTTTATCCCCACCCCGAGCCAGACCATTTAGAGGAAAGCAGGCACTTGGGTCCAGCAGTGAAGTCATTCCTTCTGTAGGCTGAGGATAATCGACGACTCGCTTTATTGGACACAATGATGAATTAGCCGGAGAAGTTTACAAAATTCTACAAAGAAGCAAACTTCACCCAAGTTCTTCATACACTTGGAAATGGTCGTCTTCAGCCTTTACACGCAGAATAATGGAGACTCTTCAAGAAAATCGCCGGGGAGAGATACATTTTTGCCAATTTTCCGGCTAGTAAATTGCTGTCCGGACACTATTTTATATTCATGGTTTCTGGCGCTTGCATTCTGGAGTCGGCCGCTGTGTCCTCTTATCTCCTACAAGTTCTGAATTTCTGCTGTCAGTCACCTGCCGCCCTCTTTGTAGCGCTGACGCCGGTACGACAGGAGCAGCGTGCGCACATCACTTCAGTAAAATCTACTTACATCATTAAAGGGGTTTTACAGGGAGAACACTACTGATGATGCATCCTCGGGAAAATCGCCTATAGTTGATCTGGTGGGGTCTGTCACTTGGGACCCCGGCCAAATAGCTGGAGTGTGCCTGCTGACAGCGCTGCAATACACAGGGATTGGAGAGGCAGTGGCTGTAGTGGCCGGAGCTTGTAACTCCCATTGAAATCCGTGTGAACCGTGCCCGCAGTTACAAGTCTACCCCGTATCCTGTGGCTATCAGTTGTTTCTCATAGCTGACCGATGCTGGTAACTGTAGAGATGCCGCGGTCAAGTCTGCATGATCAGGGGGCATGTGCAGTGCGATCGGTGGGTGCTGATGGGCCAGCATGGCGGCCCGGAGCCTACTGAAAAAGCAACCTCAAACTTTGTAGCACTCTTTTGCTGGGATTTTTTTTCTGGGGGGGGGGGGGGGGGGTCTTGAAAAAGAAGCCCTACCCCGAAAATAATCTGCCTTTAAAAACAAAACAATGTATCACCTATCAGATGCCGTCCGCTCCGGCGCACTTCTCCACAGGTCACCAGAACACTTGCTTGTAGTTTTCAGCCAACGCTTCCTGATCAGAGGTTCAAAAACCCCGCCTCCAGGAAGTGCTGGCTCTGATTGGCTGTAGAGATTGGCTGAGCGGTGGTGCCCAAGAACCAATCACAGCCATCGTATGGTGCACCAGTATATATCGGTGGTCTGAGACCCCGCTTGCTGCTCCGACTGGCCAGGGCTAATCAGACAGGCGTACTGCCTTGTTCTAGTGTACATCAGGCAGTTGGAGATGCTGGGCGGCCATGTTTTTCTCCACCGCTTTAAGCTGCCCGTACGCTTACTTTCTGTTCGCTAGTTGTCGGTATGAGCCAGCTATTCCTCGCAACTTCCGTATACATGTGTGGAGAGCAAAATGCTACCAGACCCCCATGACTGCGACTAATCCCTTCCAGGAACAGGGGGCTGGGAATGTTGAAATCTGATGCTCTCTATCCTTCTTCCCTGACCTTGAGGAGAGTCGGGGCTCCCGAAACACAATAATCATCTGCCGGCGCTCAACTTGTCAGCTTTTACGTCGAGGGAGACTGAGGCCGTTTATCTGCTGCTGCTGCAATATTGGGGTGAAAAGTCACAAATTAACGTAAATGACCTCTGTGAAGTCAGCACCCCATCTTTCAAAAAGGAAATGTTTTCAAGAGTTCTGGGTGCACCCCCCCAAAGAGTTCTGGGTGCACCCCCCCAAAGAGTTCTGGGTGCACCCCCCCAAAGAGTTCTGGGTGCACCCCCCCAAAGAGTTCTGGGTGCACCCCCCCCCAAAGAGTTCTGGGTGCACCCCCCCCCAAAGAGTTCTGGGTGCACCCCCCCCCAAAGAGTTCTGGGTGCACCCCCCCCCAAAGAGTTCTGGGTGCACCCCCCCCCAAAGAGTTCTGGGTGCACCCCCCCCCAAAGAGTTCTGGGTGCACCCCCCCCCAAAGAGTTCTGGGTGCACCCCCCCCCAAAGAGTTCTGGGTGCACCCCCCCCAAAGAGTTCTGGGTGCACCCCCCCCAAAGAGTTCTGGGTGCACCCCCCCCAAAGAGTTCTGGGTGCACCCCCCCCAAAGAGTTCTGGGTGCACCCCCCCCAAAGAGTTCTGGGTGCACCCCCCCCCCCCAAAGAGTTCTGGGTGCACCCCCCCCCAAAGAGTTCTGGGTGCACCCCCCCCAAAGAGTTCTGGGTGCCCCTATTAATTTTAAAAATAGTTCTAGTGAATTAAGCAAAAAAAAAAACAACAAATGTATCTCGGGGGCTAGCTTCAAAATATATCACTAAATCAGCGAGAACCTTGTACATATGGGTTCTAGAGCTTCGAGCATTAAGCGTTTTCTTCAGAACTCTAGAGGTGCTACCCAGAACTCTTATAAAATCGCCATATTTCCCTCAAAAAGTATTTGCACATAATAACTAAGTTCTGTTCAGGACTAATGAGACATTCTTGATTTCCGTTACAGGATGAGCTCTTATTTTTACCACCATCCATTAATAAACGTGGCTCCATTGGTTCGTCGTCCGGTGCGACTCTTCTTTTATTCAACATATCGTGGCACATGTACCAAGTCGTTGGGTCCTAACTGTGCTGTGTGATGCCCATTATCCCCATCAGTTGGGTATTGATAAGATGCTGCCCCAGCTGTGGGGTATTGCTGCTCATTAAGCTCTACTGTTTTTGGTACGGAGCCCCGAGTTGCACTTTGTTTTTGGATATTTTTTATCTGTAAATACAGCGCCCTCTATAGGTGCGATTCAACATCATATTCATCATTTAGGATTTGACAGCACTTTTTGCACGTCCATTCTCGTACTGAATCCGCGTCTAATATAGAATTCTGTGTTTCTGAAAACCCTTTTTGCAATAACCTATCGACAGAATATTTTGTACGTTTTCATGATTGCAAGGATCGCATTTTCTTTTTTTTTTTATGAGACTAGGAAAATCTGCAAAGGGTTACAATTAGAGATGAGCGAACGTACTCGGTAAAGCACTACTCGTCCGAGTAATGTGCCTTATCCGAGTACCTCCCCGCTCGTCCTGAAAGATTCGGGGAGCGCCGCTACTGACAGGTGAGTTGCGGCGGGGAGCAGGGGAGAGCGGGCGGGAGAGAAGGAGAGAGAGATCTCCCCTCCGTTCCTCCCCGCTCTTCCCTGCAGCTCCCCGCTCCGCGGCGCTCCCCATATCTTTCAGGACGAGCGGGGAGGTACTCGGATAAAGCACATTACTCGGACGAGTAGTGCTTTACCGAGTACGTTTGCTCATCTCTAGTTACGATCCCATTATTAAAGGTAGTTCACTTAAAGGATCTCGTTGCGGTGATGACTTCATCGTAGTTCGTGAAACATTGCGCATTCGATTCCCTTACTCAAATAGTCACAAATCGCACTTATGACGACATTCTTACCAAGAATGAGGAGTTTTGTAATTTTGCCAAAAGTATTTTATAAAGAAAAACCTTACAAGCAATATCGATCAAGAACGTACGGAAATTCTCCAGAATCTACCAGTTTTCGAAATAAAATCTAATCGAAGAAAAAAAACAAAAAACCCATTATTCTTGCGTGACGATATGTTGAATAGACGAAGAGTCGCACCGGACGACGAACCAACTGAGCCACATTTATTAACCCCTTGAGTGGCACGCTAGGAAATTTTCCGGGACGAGCTCCACTGCCGATAGTGATATAGCCCGGAAGATTTCCGAGCTATGCATCACTATGGGAGCTGCAGAGCACAATGCCACAAGCTGTGACAGTGTGCTCTGCCTGCACAGACCCACAGAGAACAAAGCAGGAAGATATTGCCGATATGTCGGCAATCTCCTGCTTCTAAGTCTCCTGCTTTGTTTACAGGTTGCCATAGAGACCATCGGCTTGTCAGAAGCAAGCCGATGGTCTCTGTGGCAGGGAGAGCTTGGTGCTTGGCTGTCAGAGGACAGCTAGGTACCTGCTCTTACAGCAGAGATCAGAGAGAACCTCGGATCTCTGCTGTGTTAACCCTTTACATGCTGCAGTCTATGTGACTGCAGCATGTAAAGGGCTGTCACCATCGGACCCCCGAAATGTGAGCAGGGGTCCTGATGGGTCCCTGTGGAAGTCCCCTAAAGAAACAAAAAAAAAAGTAAAAAAATTAATAACACTTGTCTCCCTTTACTTTGTAAAAAATCAAAAATACAATCACACATGTGGTATCCGTGCGTCGTAATGACCCAGAGAAGGACGTTAATACATTATTTAACCCCTTAATGACATGGCCCCTTTTTTTTCTTTTTTCCCCATTTCTTTTTTTCCTCCCCCCTGCTTAAAAAATCACAACTTGTCCCGCAAAAAACAAGCCCTTATATGGCCATGTCAATGGAAAAATGAAAAAGTTATGGCTCTTGAGACGCAACTGCAAAACTAGTTGAAATTCAATGATTAGACCATTTTAAAAAACCTGCCCTGGTGGGCACGACAGGGTGGTAGGAAACCCGCCACTCAAGGGGTTAATGGATGTTGGTAAAAATAGGAGTTCATCCTGTAACGAAAAGAATCAAGAATTTCTCATTAGTCCTAAGCAGAACTTAGTTATTATGTGCAAATAATTTTGGGGGAAAATCCGTTGCTTTTATAACAGTTCTGGGTAGCACCTCTAGAGTTCTGACGAAACCTCTTAATGCTCGAAGCTCTAGAACCCATATGTACAAGGTTCTCGCTGATTTAGTGATGTATCTCGGGGGCTAGCTTCAAAATATATATATATTATTTTTTTTTCTTTCTTTCTTAATTCGCTGGAACGATTCTTAAAATTAATAGGGAATTCCAGAACTCTTTGGGGCGCATCCAGAACGTTTGAAAAAATGTACCTCTTTAAAGATGGGTGCTGACTTCACAGAGGTACGTAAATGCCTTTTGTGTAAAAGTAAGCAACTTTCTCCATTTTTACTGTGGTTTCTAAAAATGGGTGTGATTAGGGAACAGGGCGGAGCCTCAAAAGCCCAACAAATTATAATTTATGACAGATATTAGCGTAAAATAGAGGGCAAATCTGCGCCAACCTGTAGCTGCCATAGATGACAAACAGAAGTGGCAGACTGAGCGCTGTGCTTACCGCTTTAAAAAAGGTGTTTTACCCCCTGCTGGTAATGACCCTTGTCCGATTGTTTAGCTAATTGCCCTTTGAGTGTTTCCCACTTCTTATCTCCATCCCGTTAACCCCTTAGTGACTGACCTGCTTTGGTTTTAATGGAAGTCCGTCACCTAATTCTTCTGATCCGATGACACAGTTGCAGATACGCTGTTATGAATCCATAGATACCTTTATTAGTCCCCGTCCTGACGTATCCCTCCTCAATAGTGTCGCGCTTCATATGCAAATTAACCCCGGAGTGTCTGGGAGGCGGTCCACCTCTCTCCGCGGTCCGGGCCCGCTCCCTTCCCTTTGCCTCAACAACCGCCCCTTTCTGTAGTCGCCGTCTCTGGCTCTGCCTGGCATTGTGTGTTTCACTGCAATATCTGCGCACCTCCCTTAGCGATCAGACGCATGCGTCAAGACGCCGGTGCCGCCAACAAGCCGCCGCCATGTAGGTTTGTCTCTGATGCCCCCCTAGCTCGCTCAGCATTTATCTGAACTACAACTTGAATGAAGCCAGCCAACTAATCCGTGCGGACGTTCTCCTCCGGCGCGGTCTCTTCCCTGTTCCTGTGTGTTCTGCTCTCTACACTTTATGGTGCTGCCGGCGTGGAAACCTTTGTAAAAGTAGCTTCGCCCGAATGTACGTTTGCTCTGGTGATGAGAACGCCGCCGTGTTGTACGCGATCTGGCAGATGTTCAGCGCGGCAATAAAGTCGTAATGTTAAGTGGAAGGAATTAAGTTTACGTATTTTTGGAATTTGTACACACTTTCTATTTACCAACATTATGGTTTCTGAACGCCTTGTGTGGAGCTTTTACAAAGCCGCCCTGGAACTAGCATCTAAAACGGAGCTTTTGGGAAAATCCGCAGTCCCCAAAATAAGCAAATCACACATCAGATTCCAACGATCTCCATCGTCCGCAGACTTTCATGTCTGCCATGTGTGACCAGTGGCGGGGCGCCGGTGGCGGGCCGGCCGGGTGCTGAACGGGGCGCCGGTGGCGGGCTGGCCGATTCTGGTGAATGGCAATCAAGCTGTCTGTTGTTGGGCTTTGACCACAGGTCTCCCTATAGCACATCGGGCTCTCAGGACACCCTTCTGGGCTCTGTGTATTACAGCATGCTCAGGGCATTGTGTAGGCGCTCCTCCGAGCCTGATGCTGGGTTGATGCCAGCTCTCCTCATGTAACAGCCGTGTCTGCTCCAGGCTCTTGAGCTGGGGCGCGAAGGGTGTTGTTTCTCCTTAAGGCGACACCTAGAACGGGAGTGAGGAGACTTATAAGGCCATGCACGCTCCTCTGGGAAATATGTAAGGGCTCCTGCACATGAACGGATTTCCATTGCGGAAACAGCGTTCGGTTTTTAAAAATTATATACAGACCTTTTTTCTTCCCCTGTGGTTCAAAAGCGTAGCGCAAATACGTTAGGCGGGCCGCAGCCGCAAGGCATATTCACACAAACAGGATTGTTTTCTGGACTGATTTCTGCTGGAAATCATATTATGTTAAAGGGGTTGTCCCGCGCTGAAACGTTTTTTTTTTTTTCCAACCCCCCCCGCCCTCCCCCCGTTCGGCGCGAGACAACCCCGATGCAGAGGTTAAAAAAGAACACTGCACAGCGCTTACCTGAATCCCCGCGCTCCGGTGACTTCTTACTTACCTGCTGAAGATGGCCGCCGGGATCTTCTCCCTCGGTGGACCGCAGGGCTTCTGTGCGGTCCATTGCCGATTCCAGCCTACTGATTGGCTGGAATCGGCACGTGACGGGGCGGAGCTACCAGGAGCCGGTCTCCGGCACGAGCGGCCCCATTCAGAAAACAAGAAGACCGGACTGCGCAAGCGCGTCTAATCCGGCGATTAGACGCTGAAAATTAGATGGGCTCCATGGAAACGAGGACGCCAGCAACGGAGCAGGTAAGTGAATAACTTCTGTATGGCTCATAATTAATGCACGATGTACATTACAAAGTGCATTAATATGGCCATACAGAAGTGTATAGACCCACTTGCTTTCGCGGGACAACCCCTTTAAATGGTTGTATTCGTGCGGCGACTTCTTTCTATTTTTTTTAATTGAACATGCTGCCATTTATTTTTTTCTTCTGCTCCTTTGTTCAATTTTCTTGCAATTTTTGGACGAAAGTCGCCGAAACAAATTTATGGCTACAATGTAAGAAAACATGGCGCTCGTTTGATGCACTTGCAATTTGTTTCCGTCTCCTGTAACCACGGTAACCATAAAGTATAGATCCTTTAGTTACATCATTTGGCCCATCATGCGGCTTTCATGCACTTAAATATCGGTTGCAGAATGTATTAAAATCGTACAGAAAAATCTCTCCGATCCTTCAGAACTGGGAAAAAACGGCCATGTGCCGGAACATACCAGAAGCAGTCGCACGTGGAGTCGTGTTTGGTTCATTTGGCTTCATCTGTGGATGCACCCTAATGGGACAGATTGACCCACTTGTGTGTAAAAGGGCCTTTACGTTTCAACGATGATCGCTCAAAAGCCATGTTTTGAGCAATAATCGTTGCATGTAAATGTGCGCCCATTGTGCACTTTTCGTCCAACACCGAGTTCAGTTTATCTTAAAATCTGTCGTCTCTGACCAGACGGACCGCACGCTGAATTCTCCATGGGCAGCGCTGATAACATTCTTTCAGCTGCTGTCCCGCTGGAGAACAATAGTGGTGTATTTATAGAACAGACCAGCCGCTGTTCTCTAAATACATGCAAATGAAGCTAGTTAGCTACCAAAGGGCTGATATTCCCATTAGTAGCTAATGCAAAATGATCGCTCAAAACTGTCCGTTTCTGACAAATTTTGAGTGTGTGTGTAAATGAGCCTTTAGCGACTCGGGGTCAGACCGTGGCGCTTGTAGATTGGAGGGGTCAGACCGTGGCGCTTGTAGATTGGAGGGGTCAGACCGTGGTGCTTGTAGATTGGAGGGGTCAGACCGTGGCGCTTGTAGATTGGAGGGGTCAGACCGTGGCGCTTGTAGATTGGAAAGGTCAGACGTGGGATTCCTGCAGACTCCCAGCTAATTTGTGTGGACGGACCAACCATCTGTCTGGACCTGTAAGACTGTTGCCTAATGTCTACCCTCAGGAGAAGCCGGGATCGGACTGCAGGTTTATACTTGTCAGACACCATTTACCCAAGATCAGAGGTGCCAGCTGAGTCCTGCGGCTGCTGCTCCTAGTGAGATGTGTCATTGGCAATGCTGAATGTGCGTGTGAGAGGGGCTAAAACTAACCCAGTGGGTCTGATAATATACCCATGGCTTGGTTATGGTATTACTGCTCCCCTCCAGCACCGTTACCTCCTCTGTGACTAGTCAGATCCTGCAGCGCTTGCTGCGTGCGACCGGAGGTGACTTCCTCTATTCCTGTGAGAGCCACCTAGTTGGACAGAATGGAGGTAGAGACTTCTGGCCTGCGTGAGGGTTTGACTAGTGACACCAGGGGAGATCGGAGGCGCTGCTATCAGTGAAGTGATGGGTAAGTATGTGGTTTGTCCCGGTATTACTTACCCTACAGTAGGGATTTTGCATGCGTTCACATGACCACTGCAGCCAATCACCGGCCTTGGAGGTGGTCTGCTGTACACAATAGCATCATAGCTGAAGCCGGCAATTGGCTGCCAGGGGTCACATGGTTGAACAGCACATCACTGCTGCAGGAACCTACCTTGGGAGCACCGGTGGTGGGGAACGTCGCAGAGGAGGAGCGTTTTGTCTGGGTTTGTTAAACTTTTACTGGAGTTTCATGTTTAAAGGAGATGTCCCGCGCCGAAACGGGTTTTTTTTTTTTTAAACCCCCCCCCCCCCCGTTCGGCGCGAGACAACCCCGATGCAGGGGTTAAAAAAACCACCCGCACAGCGCTTACCTGAATCCCGGCGGTCCTGCGTCTTCATACTCACCTGCTGAAGATGGCCGCCGGGATCCTCTGTCTTCATGGACCGCAGGGCTTCTGTGCGGTCCATTGCCGATTCCAGCCTCCTGATTGGCTGGAATCGGCACGTGACGGGGCGGAGCTACACGGAGCTACATGGAGCCCCATTCAGAAAAGAAGAAGACCCGGACTGCGCAAGCGCGGCTAATTTGGCCATCGGAGGGCGAAAATTAGTCGGCTCCATGGGAACGAGGACGCCAGCAACGGAGCAGGTAAGTATAAAACTTTTTATAACTTCTGTATGGCTCATAATTAATGCACAATGTACATTACAAAGTGCATTAATATGGCCATACAGAAGTGTATAGACCCACTTGCTGCCGCGGGACAACCCCTTTAAGGCTCGGACAACCCCTTCGTAAAGGATTTTTTGCTCTCTTTTCAACTTATCCAGAGATCATCAGTAATTGGATTGGGGGTCTGCTGCTCGGGATCCTATCCACCAGCTGACCCTGATAGCGGGCTGGGTGTCCTTATCAGGGTACATGCGAAGTGGAAGTGCTGGCTTCAGGACCATTGGAATCAATGGGGGCGACGCGCTGCTCTTCCACTTCCTGCCAAAGACAGGATGTCAGTAGGAGGAGCAGAAGCGGAACAGAAGCGCAGCGCCTCCATTGATTTAAGTGAGATTTGAAATCAGCGCTCACACTTCCTCTTGATGATCGGGTGATGAACGCGGATCCCTTGTGGCGGAACCCTGTCGATCAACTACTGTGATCTCTCCCGAGGACCCCTTAAAAGTCAAGGTCTGCGGTGACGTCTAGAGTGTTTGTACCGCTCGTGTGCTCTTGCTTACTGCCTCTGCCCAGAATGATGCCCCCATAGTGTGTGTCTGGCCACAGGGAGCTTCCTGCAACGGAGTAGTAATATATGGCGTCCATTCATGTGAACGGTGGATCTTTAATGCTCGGCTGCATTGAGACCACCGCAGTGGGGGCAGCTTTTTACAGCAAGTCTAGAGTATAGAAGAGGGTCCCAATTGGAAGACCTCACATTACATGTAGAAGGCCCTTTTAATTGTGTAACTCATTTTACTATAAAATTAGAAAGCGAAAAAAATTCCGGCAGCCGCAGCGCACAGGTGGGCAGTCGCAGCGCACAGGCGGGTGCCACACATGGGCACTGCGTGGTACAAGTGAACCAGACGCGATCGCTGTGGAACCCAGTGGAGGGGATACAATAGACCCGTCATTGATGCAGTAGAGCGGGATTGCTAATGTTATGTGCATCTACTGAATATTATACCGTATACTAACTGTCTTCTATGGTTTTGCATTTGACAGACCCCCGTGGAGTTGATCTCCATCACAAGAAGCAGCCTGTGGCCTCCAGCTGACCATTCAAGGGGGAGTTCTTCTGTTGAGGTAAAGACCTGCTCTGCTAATCTGTGTGATGAGACTAATCGTCCTTTTATACACGGGATGAGCTGTTGGGCAAACGATACTGACACCCGTCCCAATGATGCTGATAACACAGCAGCGGGTATCGCTGGCATCGCTCACGGAGCGGCCGGGGAGCGTTCTACCCTCTCCCACCTCCATTCACAGTAAACAGACTGCTGTTTACACTGACCGACGCGGCGGGAGCGATTTGACAGTTGTCCCGTATAAAAGGGCCATAAAAGTGAACAACAGGCTTTTTTTTTTTTTTCTTGCTGTTTGGCTGCTGTCGCACCTGCGTTGGGGTCCTTCAGGGTTTGCGTCTCTGTTTTTGGAGGAGAGAAACTGAAATAAAACAGAAAAAAAACTATCCTTTTTTTTTCCCCCACCAATAATTTCAATGGGGTTTAAAAAAAACAAAAAAGCCGCAAAGACTTCCATTCCGCCAGGTTTCCTTTTTTTTGGATAGGAAAATAGCATTATCTGCAGGGGGTTTTCTGTCCAAAAGAAACGAAAATCTGATGGAATGGAATCAAATGGAGGTTTTTTCGGTTTGCTTTCTTTTTATTGAAACATCATTGAAATGGGGAGGAACAAAAAGAACGTGTTTTTTTTTTTCCAGTTTTATTTCATTTTCTCTCCTCCGAAAACAGAGCAGATAGACAGAACGGACCCATCGCAGGCGTGAAAGCAGCCATAGTTGTTGGCCGCGATCTCTTTCATAGGGTGAATGCACACGGGCGGATTTAAATTGCTGAATGCGGAGCAGGCGTCCGCCTCCGGATTCTGCAGCAAATACCGCCCATAGCATGCTATGCAAAAGCGATTCTCCATGCACACGAGCGGAAACTAATTGCGGTTTCCATTCGCGAATAAAAAATTGCAGCATGCTCCATTTTCCTGCGATACCTGCACAGACAGGTTCCATTAAAGTCTATTGAATTCCACGGAAAAGCAGATGTTAAAAAAGAAAAAAAGAATCTGTACCGTACATGTCCGGCGGCGAGCCCTGCGCAACCCGCAGTACAAATGGAGTTCAAGAGAGCAGGTACGTGCGGGCGCCGCTGCTGCCAGTGCCGGCCTGCCGTGTGCAAGCAGCCAAAGAGAGGACCTTCGTGCAAATTCGTTTGTAAGTTGTTCACGTATGAGTAACTGCGACTTTACACCAGGCGACACTAGCCTTGGCTCCCAGCCCATCGGTGAGTCTTGGATGCCGCTGACCCCGTTGTGGCTTCTAGAACAGTGGATGAGGTATTAACTAACAAACTTCTCCTTTCCTCTTTCGGTTTCCGTACGGCTGCGTACGTTGTAGCCCCTATCACAATCTGCCTGCTATCTAGTAGCGTGCTGCTGTTCTGCACGCCACAATCTGGGTCTGCCCCTCTGCCCGATGTCATTTAAAGGTTTTGCTTCTGCCTGCCAGTAAGTTATTTAGTATTTTCCTCCTTCCTGTGCCTGGTTGTGTATTAGCAATAGAAAAAAAGCTGTAATTGTAGCACCTGATGTTGGCGCCGGCCAGGACGATCGCAATCTATCACGCTCGCTTGGGCGACGAGAAGCATTAGCAAGGAAATCTTCTTTTTAATTACCCCCGCTGTCAGCGGCTACTGGTGGAAGAGATAGGATGTCCCTTTGGCTCTTGCCTTTTGGAGAGGTCGCCCGCTTCTCAAAACTGTTTACTTCGAGCACGGAGAGGTATCAAATGGCACAGCCTGGGAGTTTATGTGGCCGCGGTAGTTTTTATTCTTAATTGAGTTGGTCATAAAGCATACCAATTAAACCAGGTAACCTTTTAAGATGCCACTGTGACGTCTCATTTGAATAATACCTCGGCCCGGCTCCATTTGGCGTTTTATCTCTCCAGGACAGCGAGGTGGCCTGTGCCCTCGTTACACCGGAGATTTAAAGAGCAACCTGGAGAGAGGATCCATATGCCTCGTCCGCTGCTTGCTGCAATCCGTCCAGAATTACACTGCAGCTCCGATACATGGAGGGACTGCAGAGGGATTTCATCAGTTGTTAGCGCGCCCCCCCCCCTAAAATGCAGAACATCTCCACACTTAGCCGACCCGTTCCTTCCATGTGTTGATGCGATGCAAGGAATCTGCTGCAGATTTCATACCTCCCACGGTACATATTAGTGGCAGCTACCATGTGAGTCTAACAGGCCCAACAGGAAATGTGTTATTCAAAGGGGGTTTATAAATAAGTCGGACGGGATGGCGCTTAAGGAACCGTGAAACGAGAAAAATGCAGTCGTACAAATTCAGCTTTATTGTCCTGAGCTCACAGCGACGACAGCAAAACTGTACAAATCCAAGACTGCGCTGCGTTCCATAAGAAGCGTTCAAAATGCATCAAAACTCAGTACCGTGTCATGAACCTGCCAGTGGGAAGTACAGAGAGGCAGGGAGGACTACTGGCGGTACTCCAGCAGGGGGCAGTATAGGGGAGCCTTCATAGAGGGCACAGAACAGCCGCACCTAAAAAAAAAACCCAGCCCCCACCCCCCCAAAAAAGGGCGGCATGCTCAATTTTCCCGCTCATTTGTGCACAAAGCAGCATGTATTGAACTAATTAACCGCCCATTTGAATGAATGGGAGCTTGGTTGTTTTTTTTTTTTTTTTTTTTTTGGTACAGTGAAACGAACAGATGTGCGGAAATATATGTGTAAACACGCTTGCGCCTATGTTGCACCGGCCTAAGGGTTCGTTCACATGACGTATTTTAGCGTGTACTGTGCGCCGAGATACGCTTGCAGTATGCGTCCTGTTGATTTGTAATGTTGTGTTTAAAATGAGTAACTTTTTCCCTTTACACGCCGGTTATTACCATAGAAATCAGTCTGACGGCGAAATCCAGATGCCCATCACATGCAAAACACGCGCCTGTAAGCGGTGCGGCTCCTTTAGCTGGATGTTGTCACAGATTTTTTTTTTTTTTAGGCCGGTCAAATGTGCCGTATAAACATACCCTAAACGCTGCAGATTGTGTAGCCGTAGCTTCCTGTGTGAAGACAGCCTAATAGTTATATTAATGGGCATGAGGGGCCCTAGTATGGTCGCTACGGTCTGGCACGTAGGGTGCCCTAGTATGGTCGCTACGGTCTGGCACGTAGGGTGCCCTAGTATGGTCGCTACTGTCTGGCACGTACGGGGCCCCTGGTATAGTTGCTACAGTCTGGCAGATAGGAGGGGCCCTAGTATGGTCACTATGGTCTGGCACGTAGGGCTCCTTAGTATGGTCGCTACACTCTGGTACGTAGGAGGCCCCTGGTATGGTCGCTACAGTCTGGCAGATAGGAGGGGCCCTAGTATGGTTGCTACAGTCTGGCACGTAGGTGGCCCCTGGTATGGTTGCTGCAGTCTGGCAGATAGGGGGTGGGGCCCTAGTATGGTCGCTATGGTCTGGCACAATAGGAGATGAGCTAAATTCTGAATGCAGCTCTGGATGTGACTGGAGCGTAGGGTATGAGTGCAGTATATGGGATGCAGCTATAATTGTATACTGTCATACTCAGATGTTACTCTTTACTGTATTCTGTCATCTGTTGCCAGTTTTCTTTTTAGTCCTAACAAGGCGCTTAGGATTCCTGTCGGCGGGCGTATGGCGGGCGGACGTCTGCGTTCACGCTGTTGTGGAACGGCTGTCACTTACTGACTGCTCAGCCTGAGACGTGAGCGACGTGCGTCGCGGTCACCGCTTCTCGCTTATTATTTACTTTGCAGTTTTTCTGGAGAACTTTTTATGGCTCTTGATTATAGTGAGCTGTCCTCCCACATCACGACCCGAGCCTCACATTGTTCTCACGTCAGCAGAATGGCGCAGCTACGATACGTGCTGTATGGGAAGAATTGTGCTCCGGCGCTCCGACCCTGCCAAACCTGATAAACTGGGGGTCCTCCTCTAATAGATGGGGGTGGCTACCTCTAATTGATGGGGGGGTAGGGGGGGCTAGCTCTAGCGGAATGGGGGTGGGGGGTGGCTACCTCTAACGGAATGAGGAGGGGGCGGGGGCACCTCTAATCCTCGCTGCGGGCTGGTTGTGGCCTGGAATTCATGGGTTCTTTATAGTCAACAGAGGATCCTTATACACTATATAGACAAAAGTATTGGGACGCATAGAAGGTGATGAAATTGGATTTTATTCCCATATGGTTCTAGTTTGCCCCAAAGATGTTCGATGGGATTAAAATCCAAACTTTGGACTGGTGAATGAAGTTTACAGAAGTTCTGTTCCTTAGTCCAAGCTTCCACACTGCGCTCTGTATGGCATGGCGCTCTGTCATGTTGGTGGAGACATGAAGCTGTACCATAGTAATGCTACAGGGTAGGTAATGCCACATTGTCCGGAATGTCTCTGTACCCGTTGGCGTTGAGGGTGACCTTAATTATAACCAATGGCCCTAGTCCTTCCCAGCAGAAATATCCCCAGACCATAACAGAACCTCCTCTAAACTTCACTGTTGGGACGATGCAGTCGTGTAGTAACGGCTCTCTGGACGACAGGCCTGGGGGGGGGGTCAATACTTTTGTCAGCATGTTACTATATATCTGCAATGAGGAGCTGCCTATAAGATCAGAGGTCTTCCTCCGGCAGGTAAGTCTTCTCTTTCGCTCACCCCAACCGTAACTGAAGGGAGAAGCTGCCAACAACGTCCGCTGATACCAATACTGCCAAGTGCTTGTGCTGAGATTGGTATATTGATAGGTTGCACCCGTCCTCCTGTGCGAGTTAGTATGTATAGTGATAGGTTGCACCCCATCCTCCTCTGGGGGTCAGTATGTATAGTGATAGGTTGCAGCCCGTCGTCCTGTGGGGGTCAGTATGTATGTTGGTAGGTTGCACCCCGTCGTCCTGTGGGGGTCAGTATGTATGTTGGTAGGTTGCACCCCATCCTCGTGGGGGGTCAGTATGTATGGTGGTAGGTTGCACCCCATCCTCCTTTGGGGATCAGTATGTATAGTGGTAGGTTGCACCCTGTACTCCTGTGGGGTCAGTATGTATGTTGGTAGGTTGCACCCTGTCCTCCTGTGGGGGGTCAGTATGTATGTTGGTAGGTTGCACCCCGTCCTCCTGTGGGGGTCAGTATATATAGTGGTAGGTTGCACCCCGTCCTCCTGTGGGGGGTCAGTATGTATGGTGGTAGGTTGCACCCCATCCTCCTGTGGGGGGTCAGGATGTATGTTGGTAGGTTGCACCCCGTCCTCCTGTGGGGGGTCAGTATGTATGTTGGTGGGTTGCACCCCATCCTCCTGTGGGGGGTCAGTATGTATTTTGGTGGGTTGCACCCCATCCTCCTGTGGGGGGGTCAGTATGTATGCTGGTGGGTTGCACCCCCTCCTCCTGTGGGGGGGGGGTCAGTATGTATGCTGGTAGGTTGCACCCCATCCTCCTGCGGGGGTCAGTATGTATGCTGGTAGATTGCACCCCATCCTCCTGTGGGGGGTCAGTATGTATGCTGGTAGGTTGCACCCCATCCTCCTGCGGGGGTCAGTATGTATGCTGGTAGGTTGCACCCCATCCTCCTGTGGGGGGTCAGTATGTATGCTGGTAGGTTGCACCCCATCCTCCTGTGGGGGTCAGTATGTATAGTGGTAGGTTGCACCCCATCCTCCTGTGGGGTCAGTATGTATGGTGGTAGGTTGCACCCCATCCTCCTGTGGGGGGTCAGTATGTATGGTGGTAGGTTGCACCCCATCCTCCTGTGGGGGGTCAGTATGTATAGTGGTAGGTTGCACCCCATCCTCCTGTGGGGTCAGTATGTATGTTGGTAGGTTGCACCCCATCCTCCTGTGGGGGGTCAGTATGTATGCTGGTAGGTTGCACCCCATCCTCCTGTGGGGGGTCAGTATGCTGGTAGGTTGCACCCCATCCTCCTGTGGGGGGTCAGTATGTATGTTGGTAGGTTGCACCCCGTCCTCCTGTGGGGGTCAGTATGTATGCTGGTAGGTTGCACCCCATCCTCCTGTGGGGGGTCAGTATGTATGCTGGTAGGTTGCACCCCATCCTCCTGGGGGGGGGTCAGTATGTATAGTGGTAGGTTGCACCCCATCCTCCTGTGGGGTCAGTATGTATGCTGGTAGGTTGCACCCCATCCTCCTGTGGGGTCAGTATGTATGCTGGTAGGTTGCACCCCATCCTCCTGTGGGGGGATCAGTATGTATGGTGGTAGGTTGCACCCCGTCCTCCTGTGGGGGGGTCAGTATGTATGGTGGTAGGTTGAACCCCGTCCTCCTGTGGGGGGTCAGTATGTATGCTGGTAGGTTGCACCCCGTCCTCCTGTGGGGGGGTCAGTATGTATAGTGGTAGGTTGCACCCCGTCCTCCTGTGGGGGGGTCAGTATGTATGCTGGTAGGTTGCACCCCGTCCTGTGGGGGGGTCAGTATTTATGGTGGTAGGTTGCACCCCGTCCTCCTGTGGGGGGTCAGTATTTATGGTGGTAGGTTGCACCCCGTCCTCCTGTGGGGGGGTCAGTATGTATGGTGGTAGGTTGCACCCCGTCCTCCTGTGGGGGGGTCAGTATGTATAGTGGTAGGTTGCACCCCGTCCTCCTGTGGGGGGGTCAGTATGTATAGTGGTAGGTTGCACCCCGTCCTCCTGTGGGGGGTCAGTATGTATGGTGGCAGGTTGCACCCCGTCCTCCTGTGGGGGGGTCAGTATGTATGGTGGTAGGTTGCACCCCGTCGTCCTGTGGGGGTCAGTATGTATGTTGGTAGGTTGCACCCCATCCTCGTGGGGGGTCAGTATGTATGGTGGTAGGTTGCACCCCATCCTCCTTTGGGGATCAGTATGTATAGTGGTAGGTTGCACCCTGTACTCCTGTGGGGTCAGTATGTATGTTGGTAGGTTGCACCCCATCCTCCTGTGGGGGGTCAGTATGTATGTTGGTAGGTTGCACCCCGTCCTCCTCTGGGGGGTCAGTATGTATGGTGGTAGGTTGCACCCCATCCTCCTGTGGGGGGTCAGGATGTATGTTGGTAGGTTGCACCCCGTCCTCCTGTGGGGGGTCAGTATGTATGTTGGTGGGTTGCACCCCATCCTCCTGTGGGGGGGTCAGTATGTATGCTGGTGGGTTGCACCCCCTCCTCCTGTGGGGGGGGGGTCAGTATGTATGCTGGTAGGTTGCACCCCATCCTCCTGTGGGGGTCAGTATGTATAGTGGTAGGTTGCACCCCATCCTCCTGCGGGGGTCAGTATGTATGCTGGTAGATTGCACCCCATCCTCCTGTGGGGGGTCAGTATGTATGCTGGTAGGTTGCACCCCATCCTCCTGCGGGGGTCAGTATGTATGCTGGTAGGTTGCACCCCATCCTCCTGTGGGGGGTCAGTATGTATGCTGGTAGGTTGCACCCCATCCTCCTGTGGGGGTCAGTATGTATAGTGGTAGGTTGCACCCCATCCTCCTGTGGGGTCAGTATGTATGGTGGTAGGTTGCACCCCATCCTCCTGTGGGGGGTCAGTATGTATGGTGGTAGGTTGCACCCCATCCTCCTGTGGGGGGTCAGTATGTATAGTGGTAGGTTGCACCCCATCCTCCTGTGGGGTCAGTATGTATGTTGGTAGGTTGCACCCCATCCTCCTGTGGGGGGTCAGTATGTATGCTGGTAGGTTGCACCCCATCCTCCTGTGGGGGGTCAGTATGTATGCTGGTAGGTTGCACCCCATCCTCCTGTGGGGGGTCAGTATGTATGTTGGTAGGTTGCACCCCGTCCTCCTGTGGGGGTCAGTATGTATGCTGGTAGGTTGCACCCCATCCTCCTGTGGGGGGTCAGTATGTATGCTGGTAGGTTGCACCCCATCCTCCTGGGGGGGGGTCAGTATGTATAGTGGTAGGTTGCACCCCATCCTCCTGTGGGGTCAGTATGTATGCTGGTAGGTTGCACCCCATCCTCCTGTGGGGTCAGTATGTATGCTGGTAGGTTGCACCCCATCCTCCTGTGGGGGGATCAGTATGTATGGTGGTAGGTTGCACCCCGTCCTCCTGTGGGGGGGTCAGTATGTATGGTGGTAGGTTGAACCCCGTCCTCCTGTGGGGGGTCAGTATGTATGCTGGTAGGTTGCACCCCGTCCTCCTGTGGGGGGTCAGTATGTATAGTGGTAGGTTGCACCCCGTCCTCCTGTGGGGGGGTCAGTATGTATGCTGGTAGGTTGCACCCCGTCCTGTGGGGGGGTCAGTATTTATGGTGGTAGGTTGCACCCCGTCCTCCTGTGGGGGGTCAGTATTTATGGTGGTAGGTTGCACCCCGTCCTCCTGTGGGGGGGTCAGTATGTATGGTGGTAGGTTGCACCCCGTCCTCCTGTGGGGGGGTCAGTATGTATAGTGGTAGGTTGCACCCCGTCCTCCTGTGGGGGGGTCAGTATGTATAGTGGTAGGTTGCACCCCGTCCTCCTGTGGGGGGTCAGTATGTATGGTGGCAGGTTGCACCCCGTCCTCCTGTGGGGGGGTCAGTATGTATGGTGGCAGGTTGCACCCCGTCCTCCTGTGGGGGGTCAGTATGTATGGTGGCAGGTTGCACCCTGTCCTCCTGTGGGGGGGTCAGTATGTATGGTGGTAGGTTGCACCCCGTCCTCCTGTGGGGGGGTCAGTATGTATAGTGGTAGGTTGCACCCCGTCCTCCTGTGGGGGGGTCAGTATGTATGGTGGTAGGTTGCACCCCGTCCTCCTGTGGGGGGGTCAGTATGTATAGTGGTAGGTTGCACCCCGTCCTCCTGTGGGGGGTCAGTATGTATGGTGGTAGGTTGCACCCCGTCCTCCTGTGGGGGGGTCAGTATGTATGGTGGCAGGTTGCACCCCGTCCTCCTGTGGGGGGGTCAGTATGTATAGTGGTAGGTTGCACCCCCTCCTCCTGTGGGGGGGGGGTCAGTATGTATGCTGGTAGGTTGCACCCCATCCTCCTGTGGGGGTCAGTATGTATAGTGGTAGGTTGCACCCCATCCTCCTGCGGGGGTCAGTATGTATGCTGGTAGATTGCACCCCATCCTCCTGTGGGGGGTCAGTATGTATGCTGGTAGGTTGCACCCCATCCTCCTGCGGGGGTCAGTATGTATGCTGGTAGGTTGCACCCCATCCTCCTGTGGGGGGTCAGTATGTATGCTGGTAGGTTGCACCCCATCCTCCTGTGGGGGTCAGTATGTATAGTGGTAGGTTGCACCCCATCCTCCTGTGGGGTCAGTATGTATGGTGGTAGGTTGCACCCCATCCTCCTGTGGGGGGTCAGTATGTATGGTGGTAGGTTGCACCCCATCCTCCTGTGGGGGGTCAGTATGTATAGTGGTAGGTTGCACCCCATCCTCCTGTGGGGTCAGTATGTATGTTGGTAGGTTGCACCCCATCCTCCTGTGGGGGGTCAGTATGTATGCTGGTAGGTTGCACCCCATCCTCCTGTGGGGGGTCAGTATGTATGCTGGTAGGTTGCACCCCATCCTCCTGTGGGGGGTCAGTATGTATGTTGGTAGGTTGCACCCCATCCTCCTGTGGGGGGTCAGTATGTATGTTGGTAGGTTGCACCCCGTCCTCCTGTGGGGGTCAGTATGTATGCTGGTAGGTTGCACCCCATCCTCCTGTGGGGGGTCAGTATGTATGCTGGTAGGTTGCACCCCATCCTCCTGGGGGGGGGTCAGTATGTATAGTGGTAGGTTGCACCCCATCCTCCTGTGGGGTCAGTATGTATGCTGGTAGGTTGCACCCCATCCTCCTGTGGGGTCAGTATGTATGCTGGTAGGTTGCACCCCATCCTCGTGTGGGGGGATCAGTATGTATGGTGGTAGGTTGCACCCCGTCCTCCTGTTGGGGGGTCAGTATGTATGGTGGTAGGTTGAACCCCGTCCTCCTGTGGGGGGTCAGTATGTATGCTGGTAGGTTGCACCCCGTCCTCCTGTGGGGGGGTCAGTATGTATAGTGGTAGGTTGCACCCCGTCCTCCTGTGGGGGGGTCAGTATGTATGCTGGTAGGTTGCACCCCGTCCTCCTGTGGGGGGGTCAGTATGTATAGTGGTAGGTTGCACCCCGTCCTCCTGTGGGGGGTCAGTATGTATGGTGGCAGGTTGCACCCCGTCCTCCTGTGGGGGGGTCAGTATGTATGGTGGCAGGTTGCACCCCGTCCTCCTGTGGGGGGTCAGTATGTATGGTGGCAGGTTGCACCCTGTCCTCCTGTGGGGTGGTCAGTATGTATGGTGGTAGGTTGCACCCCGTCCTCCTGTGGGGGGGTCAGTATGTATAGTGGTAGGTTGCACCCCGTCCTCCTGTGGGGGGGTCAGTATGTATGGTGGTAGGTTGCACCCCGTCCTCCTGTGGGGGGGTCAGTATGTATAGTGGTAGGTTGCACCCCGTCCTCCTGTGGGGGGTCAGTATGTATGGTGGTAGGTTGCACCCCGTCCTCCTGTGGGGGGGTCAGTATGTATGGTGGCAGGTTGCACCCCGTCCTCCTGTGGGGGGGTCAGTATGTATAGTGGTAGGTTGCACCCCGACTCCTCTGGGGTCAGTATGTATGTTGGTAGGTTGCACCCCGTCCTCCTGTGGGGCTCAGTATGTATGTTGGTAGGTTGCACCCCATCCTCCTGTGGGGGTCAGTATGTATGTTGGTAGGTTGCACCCCGTCCTCCTGTGGGGGGTCAGTATGTATGTTGGTAGGTTGCACCCCATCCTCCTGTGGGGGGTCAGTATGTATGTTGGTAGGTTGCACCCCATCCTCCTGTGGGGGTCAGTATGTATGTTGGTAGGTTGCACCCCATCCTCCTCTGGGGTCAGTATGTATGTTGGTAGGTTGCACCCCGTCCTCCTCTGGGGTCAGTATGTATGTTGGTAGGTTGCACCCCGTCCTCCTCTGGGGTCAGTATGTATGTTGGTAGGTTGCACCTATCTTCATTGCCTCCTGCGGGCCTATACAGCTGATTCTGCTCTTGCATTGTAGCCATCAGCGTGCGGCGCCCCCTTCCTGTGGGTATAAAGAGTGAAGCTCGTAGCAGAACCTCACCCTAATGATCGGAGCTGTTGTACGCAGCGACCGGCTCCGCTCCTCATTTTCTCTCGTCATGTAAAAGGCAGAAATACAATTTCACACTTTGTTTCCCGTTTCCGCTTCTTTTACTTGATTTCGCTAATTTTCTTCTGCGACTTTTGAGTGTTCGGCGTGTTTTCAGACCCGGCTCACTCACCTCATTGAGCGCCCACTCAGGCACATTAACGTCATTTACTTAGGCGTTTTTTTTTTCTTCCTTCATTCTGTATATTTGTTTGCAAGCTAAAAACTAATCGCATACGAGAAACTGAAGTGTCGCCCGTGTCAGCGGCGGTCTCCGGAGGTTAACCCTTTGTTAAGGGGGCTGTAGACCTGCAAACGGAGGTTTTGGTTGGACACCAGAATGTGTGCCAACACCATGTTGGGGGATTTGGGATTGCCGGACTTTCTTTAAATCTTCCACGGATTTCATGCGCTCTATTGAGAAAGCGAATCCACCACAAATCCGTACAGTTTGCTGCGCATATTTTGTGGCTCAGGATCTGATCGCACGCCTGGACTGTTTTCACCCGAGTGAAATCTACATCCGATTTCCCGTGTGAAGGCGCGACGTCGTTTTTCACACGTGGATTTATAATCTGCATCAAAATCCATGACTTTCTGCCGCGGTTTCTGCTCCCGATCCGCCCCGTCAAAGGGCAAAACCCACAGGCGGAACTCCAACCGGGAAAATCGCGTTTCTATGTTAAGAAATATCCGGTCTCTACTTGATGGAGAAAAGTTTTCTGCGTCGGAATTCAGCACTCAGGAGTCGCTTCCTGACGGGGCTGTGTCCGCGCCAAAGCCCCACAGCTGCCATCTAGAGGCATAAAGTTTTACAGTGCATTTAGCCATATCCTCCCTGTATAGATTATTTAGGTGCACTTTCTGCCACAGTTTTTGGTGTGAATCCATCCCTGTCAATTCGCAAAATCCATTATACTCCAGAGCTGCACTCACTGTTCTGCTGGCGGAGTCACTGTGTAGTTTCAGTTCTGGAGTGTAATACAGGATGTAACTCAGGATCAGTAATGTATGTACACAGTGACTCCACCAGCAGAATAGTGAGTGCAGCTCTGGAGTATAATACAGGATGTAACTCAGGATCAGCACAGGATAAGTAATGTATGTACACAGTGACTCCACCAGCAGAATAGTGAGTGCAGCTCTGGAGTATAATGCAGGATCAGTACAGGATAGTAATGTATGTACACAGTGACTCCACCAGCAGAATAGTGAGTGCAGCTCTGGAGTATAATACAGGATGTAACTCAGGATCAGTACAGGATAAGTAATGTATGTACACAGTGACTCCACCAGCAGAATAGTGAGTGCAGCTCTGGAGTATAATACAGGATGTAACTCAGGATCAGTAATGTTTGTACATAGTGACTCCCCCAGCAGAATAGTGAGTGCAGCTCTGGAGTATAATACAGGATGTAACTCAGGATCAGTAATGTTTGTACATAGTGACTCCACCAGCAGAATAGTGAGTGCAGCTCTGGAGTATAATACAGGATGTAACTCAGGATCAGTAATGTTTGTACATAGTGACTCTACCAGCAGAATTGTGAGTGCAGCTCTAGAGTATAATACAGGATGTAACTCAGGAGCAGCACAGGATAAGTAATGTATGTCCACAGTGACTCCACCAGCAGAATAGTGAGTGCAGCTCTGGAGTATAATACAGGATAAGTAATGACATGCTATGTGTTATTTAGCTAAATGCTATATAATAGTGTGATGTGGTCCACAAGCCTCATGCAGATAATCGTGTGATTACGGTCTGTTCTAATACATGTAAATATGCTCTAGTGGTATGTTTTTTTTGTCTAGATAGTGCTGCCACCTAGTGACCAGGAAAAGTGATGTACAAGTATGTATTTTGCCTTTTTAGTTTTCAATGGCTTTGTCTTCCCACTATTTTTGAGGTGGAGGAAGGGGGTTACCTACCAAAACTGTGAGAGTAATACTCGTTTGGCCGGCGCGCCCGGGTGCTGTGCAGGCCTCATCCATCAGTAACGGCCCATGCGGTACCCGGTGTTGTAGCTGTATGTGTATAGTAGCGCCACAAGTGTCGGACGTATCCACGTCTTCAGACATCGTTGCAGGTTTTGTCTCGTATGTTTTGCAAGTAGTAAGTGCTAATGACTTAAATGGCGTCCGGCCCCTGCGCGGCCATCACCAAGATAAACGTCTGAACGTGCGAATGCACGTTTACAGGCTGATCAAACTTAAAGGGGTTGTCCCGAGGCAAAACATCAAAATTTTAAATTAGCCCATTCACCCTGTCACACCCCCCCTCCCGGCATAAAATAGCATTTTAAAGCGGTTTTTAAACCGCTTGCTACTCACCGATGTGATGAAAGATGAACTTATAAAATTCTTCTCCAAAGATGGCCGCCGGTCCTTTCCCAGGGATGCACTGCGGTTTTCTCCCATGGTGCACTGCGGGTCTTCTCCCATGGTGCACCATGGGCTCTGTGCGTTCCATTGCCGATTCCAGCCTCCTGATTGGCTGGAATCGGCACACGTGACGGGGCGGAGCTACGCGATGATGCGTAGAAGGGGGCGGAGCCAGAACGCCGCTCGTGCCCGGACCGACCAGAAGGAGAAGACCGCACAGCGCAAGCGCGTCTAAAAAAGCAAGAAGGCCAGCAACGGAGCAGGTAAGTGAATAACTTCTGTATGGCTCATATTTAATGCACGATGTATATTACAAAGTGCATTAATATGGCCATACAGAAGTGCTGAACCCCACTTGCTGCCGCGGGACAACCCCTTTAATCGTACAGCTGAAGAGCTCGTTGCATTGTGTCGGTGCAGTGGTCATCTATCAGCTCAATGCAGCTGAAGTCTTTCTTGTCCCGGACGTTGGGCTGATGGCTTCAAAGAGGTTCTGTTGGACTAGATACTGATGGCGTATCCTGAGGATAGAGCATCAGTCTCGGATCAGTAGGGGTCTGCTTCTCGGGACCCCCAGCGTCAACCCATTGAGGAAGCTGCAGTGCTTCGGGCAGCATCCGACCTCTTCCAAGACCTGGTCCATGGGGTCTGAGAGCAGCTCAGCCCAATACAAGGGAATGGGATCACGCTGCTATACCAGGCACAGCCACTATACAGGGATAGCACTGTGCCAGGTTTGCAGTGCAGTACTCGCAGCCAACCAAGACAGCTTATTGGCGGGGTCCCCAGTGGCAGACTGATCTGATACTGAGCACTTATCTTGGTCATTGGTATCTTACGGGTCATTCACACGGGCGTATTCACAGTCCATATGACACACATAATATGGATAGCAAAAACTCCTGTGATTTGCTTTGGTGTATTCGGACATGTGAACAGGATTGCGGTATGTTGGGGTCCGTGTAATGGACCGAAATTGCCTGTTAGACTGTGGAAAAATGCAGTGAATTGCATGATGGGCGGGCGAAGGCGAGAGCAATCATTGGGACCGCACTCCTCTTTTGTGAGCATGAAAAACGCATTGAATACGTTCGCAGGAACAAAACATGCAGTAAATCGGCAGAGTCTCCGGGCCTGACACCGGTGCAATGATCAGGACTGACACCGGTGCAATGATCAGGACTGACACCGGTGCAATGATCAGGACTGACACCGGTGCAATGATCAGGACTGACACCGGTGCAATGATCAGGACTGACACCGGTGCAATGATCAGGACTGACACCGGTGCAATGATCAGGACTGACACCGGTGCAATGATCAGGACTGACACCGGTGCAATGATCAGGACTGACACCGGTGCAATGATCAGGACTGACACCGGTGCAATGATCAGGACTGACACCGGTGCAATGATCAGGACTGACACCGGTGCAATGATCAGGACTGACACCTTGCACAGCCGTATGAATCGGCCCGTAGATCCAGAAAAACTCTACCCGTGTTTAGAATGCATCCTGCGAGCAGGGCTGCTCTTAAAGGGGTTGTCTATGTTAAGGCCACCCCTGTCACTGGGTCCCCCATGCCTTTAAAATAAAAAATCAGAGGTTGCTCCCCTCCTCCCGCTCGTTGTCCGCCGCCGTCTCCCATGATGGTAATAAACAGACCAGCTGCAGCAGCCAATGACTGGCAGCGCAGACCCGACAGGCAGGCTGACGTCACTCAGACAACCCCTTTGGAAGCTGGGACGGATAGTGACTTCAGCCTCTTGGACCCCCTTCATAGGTTTGGGTGCACATTCCTGCGCTGGAACTTGTAGCAATCGCAGAGGTTAATTCTGTGGACATTCAGGCGGTCGCCGGCGGGTCGGCCCAGCGAGCCTCCGACAACGATTCGTAGGGCGGCCAAAATGTCAGCTTCATGTGCTGCTCTTCTTCCTTTGCGCTGACCGCCATCTTTGTAATGCGTAGAAACACGTTCTTTGGAATCTGCAGGATGATCAGCGATGCGGGATCCCAGGAGCCGCGTGTTTGGGGCTCATTCACACGGCATCTCGCTCGCAGCAGCGGAATGGCATTAAACAGTTCAGGTTTTACCCCTAAATTTCACTGAGGTTTTAATTTATGTTTAAAAATGAAATCTTTGTTTCCTTCTATTTAGTTCAGTTTTCGGATTTTTAAACAAAATATTTTTAACAGAACTAATAGCTCCTACAGCGCCGTGCGTTCCATAAAAGAAAGCGAAAACCCGATCGAACGGAAGCGGCTTAGAAGCCTTCAGGGTTTTAAGACGCCTTCAATGGTGATAGAAATAAAACCGGTGTCATTCCGTCCGCTCCAAAAACAGGACCCTGCTGAAAGCCTCACCGCGGGCGGGCCGCTGGCGTGACCGCAGGCTGGCCGCTGACTAGAATGGGCAAGTTCTGCCAGGCTGCTGGCTTGTGGATCACTTACATGAGCGCAAACCTCTTAGCGGACTAGGATTCTCGTTGTTTTGCGCAGTCGGTGGCGTCCATTCCTGGCGGTAACCGCATGCAGGACTCCTGGAGTGTTTAATATGGAACATTTCACTGACCGCCGCCTCCTTCGGCCTCCTAGACGTTGACTGTTCCTGGCAGCCGGTCCCTTACTTGCCAGCAGCACCTGTAGACGCTCCGTTTCCCGTACTTTGCCCAGATTTGTTCCATGCCCGCCTCGCCTTTTATCTCAGCATTAAAATGTAATCAGCCGGCTATTTACCAACATGAATGCTCCGACGGAGAGGGATAATTGGTGTTAGTGACGTTGACGAGCCAGGGACATGGCGGCCGATGAATGTCCTCCTGATTACACTACAAGTGCGAAGACTTCCGGAGGGGAGGATGGAGGAAGGTAGGTCGCTGCTTCCCTCCTTCCTCATCCAGCACATGATTGTGGGCCAAGGGACACGGCGGCCGTGACCGCAGCGCGGCGGTACTGATGAGGACACTTCTTAAAGGAGCCTAAGTCCAGGGCAGCAGTATGAAGAGCGGCGGCGCCGACCTCTTACACGTACGGATGGAGATGAGCCACGGATCGCCGGGCGGCGAGGTTGGAAGACGACTCCAGTACACCTCTCTCCAGTCTGGCTGATAACATAGAGCAATAGATTGCATTCACCTGCCCGCATTATCTGCTGGGTTACATAGGACTGCAGGTAAACACTTTGGACTTATTCTCATGAGCGTGTCCTTATATCCACAACAGTAGGATGCAACAAACCAGATCTGCTGACTTTTGGGCGCCTCGGACCAGAGCAGTGCATGCTGGGACTCGATGCTCCATGCGATGTGTCAATAGACTCGCGGACTGAGGTGCGTTCAGGTTCTGAGGCCTCCTGGTGCGTGGCCGGGGATCCCGCGGTTCGTTCTCACATGATGTTTGGCCGCCTCTGTACTGTCGCACCTACAAACACACATGACCCCTTCACAGCGTTATCTCCGCGTTCTCCCCCTCCCTATACCAGAACTTACGGTTGTCTGCGTCTCTTGCACCACTTAGCCACTTGCGTTGCCTCCATTGATGAGGATACACTTGATGTCAAGGATGCTGGAGGTGGCAGAATGAATTGCAGCACCGGCGTTGCGGTTTATTGGGGGTTTTAATTGCTGATTACTGCAAGAAATCAGAAAATTGTACTGCATTACTCACCGCAGGGCCTGTGTGCACCCGGATTATATAATGTGTATATACATTACTACCTCTGTATTACCCTCCGCAGGGCCTGTGTGCATCCAGGTTATATAATGTGTATATACATTACTACCTCTGTATTACCCGCCGCAGGGCCTGTGTGCATCCAGGTTATATAATGTGTATATACATTACTGCCTCTGTATTACCCACCGCAGGGCCTGTGTGCATCCAGGTTATATAATGGGTGTATACATTACTACCTCTGTATTACACACTGCAGGGCCGGTGTGCATCCGGATTATATAATGTGTGTGTATACATTACTACCTCTGTATTACCCTCCGCAGGGTCTGTGTGCATCCGGATTATATAATGTGTATATACATTACTACCTCTGTATTACCCGCCGCAGGGCCTGTGTGCATCCGGATTATATAATGTGTATATACATTACTACCTCTGTATTACCCACCGCAGGACCTGTGTGCATCCGGATTATATAGTGTGTGTATACATTACTACCTCTGTATTACCCACCGCAGGGCCTGTGTGCATCCAGGTTATATAATGTGTATATACATTACTGCCTCTGTATTACCCACCGCAGGGCCTGTGTGCATCCAGGTTATATAATGTGTATATACATTACTACCTCTGTATTACCCACCGCAGGGCCTGTGTGCATCCGGATTATATAATGTGTATATACATTACTACCTCTGTATTACCCACCGCAGGGCCTGTGTGCATCCAGGTTATATAATGTGTATATACATTACTGCCTCTGTATTACCCTCCGCAGGGCCTGTGTGCATCCAGGTTATATAATGGGTGTATACATTACTACCTCTGTATTACACACTGCAGGGCCGGTGTGCATCCGGATTATATAATGTGTATATACATTACTGCCTCTGTATTACCCACCGCAGGGCCTGTGTGCATCCAGGTTATATAATGGGTGTATACATTACTACCTCTGTATTACACACTGCAGGGCCGGTGTGCATCCGGATTATATAATGTGTATATACATTACTGCCTCTGTATTACCCACCGCAGGGCCTGTGTGCATCCAGGTTATATAATGGGTGTATACATTACTACCTCTGTATTACACACTGCAGGGCCGGTGTGCATCCGGATTATATAATGTGTGTATACATTACTACCTCTGTATTACCCTCCGCAGGGTCTGTGTGCATCCGGATTATATAATGTGTATATACATTACTACCTCTGTATTACCCGCCGCAGGGCCTGTGTGCATCCAGGTTATATAATGTGTATATACATTACTACCTCTGTATTACCCACCGCAGGGCCTGTGCGCATCTGGATTATATAATGTGTATATACATTACTACCTCTGTATTACACACTGCAGGGCCGGTGTGCATCCGGATTATATAATGTGTGTATACATTACTACCTCTGTATTACCCTCCGCAGGGCTTGTGTGCATCCGGGTTATATAATGTGTATATACATTACTACCTCTGTATTACCCACCGCAGGGCCTGTGTGCATCCGGATTATATAATGTGTATATACATTACTACCTCTGTATTACCCACCGCAGGGCCTGTGTGCATCCAGGTTATATAATGTGTATATACATTACTACCTCTGTATTACCCTCCGCAGGGCCTGTGTGCACCCGGATTATATAATCTGTATATACATTACTGCCTCTGTATTACCCTCCGCAGGGCCTGTGTGCATCCGGATTATATAATGTGTATATACATTACTACCTCTGTATTACCCACCGCAGGGCCTGTGTGCATCCGGGTTATATAATGTGTATATACATTACTACCTCTGTATTACCCACCGCAGGGCCTGTGTGCATCCGGGTTATATAATGTGTATATACATTACTACCTCTGTATTACCCACCGCAGGGCCTGTGTGCATCCGGGTTATATAATGTGTATATACATTACTACCTCTGTATTACCCTCCGCAGGGCCTGTGTGCATCCAGGTTATATAATGTGTGTATACATTACTACCTCTGTATTACCCTCCGCAGGGCCCGTGTGCATCCGGGTTATATAATGTGTATACATTACTACCTCTGTATTACCCTCTGCAGGGCCCGTGTGCATCCGGGTTATATAATGTGTATATACATTACTACCTCTGTATTACCCACCGCAGGGCCTGTGTGCATCCGGATTATATAATGTGTATATACATTACTACCTCTGTATTACCCGCCGCAGGGCCTGTGTGCATCCGGATTATATAATGTGTATATACATTACTGCCTCTGTATTACCCACCGCAGGGCCTGTGTGCATCCGGGTTATATAATGTGTATATACATTACTACCTCTGTATTACCCTCCGCAGGGCCTGTGTGCATCCAGGTTATATAATGTGTGTATACATTACTACCTCTGTATTACCCTCCGCAGGGCCCGTGTGCATCCGGGTTATATAATGTGTATACATTACTACCTCTGTATTACCCACCGCAGGGCCTGTGTGCATCCGGATTATATAATGTGTATATACATTACTACCTCTGTATTACCCTCCGCAGGGCCTGTGTGCATCCGGATTATATAATGTGTATATACATTACTGCCTCTGTATTACCCTCCGCAGGGCCTGTGTGCATCCGGATTATATAATGTGTGTATACATTACTACCTCTGTATTACCCGCCGCAGGGCCTGTGTGCATCCTGATTATATAATGTGTATATACATTACTACCTCTGTATTACCCACCGCAGGGCCTGTGTGCATCCGGATTATATAATGTGTATATACATTACTACCTCTGTATTACCCTCCGCAGGGCCTGTGTGCATCCGGATTATATAATGTGTGTATACATTACTACCTCTGTATTACCCTCCGCAGGGCCTGTGTGCATCCGGATTATATAATGTGTATATACATTACTACCTCTGTATTACCCTCTGCAGGGCCTGTGTGCATCCGGATTATATAATGTGTGTATACATTACTACCTCTGTATTACCCACCGCAGGGCCTGTGTGCATCCTGACTATATAATGTGTATATACATTACTACCTCTGTATTACCCTCCGCAGGGCCTGTGTGCATCCGGGTTATATAATGTGTATATACATTACTACCTCTGTATTACCCTCCGCAGGGCCTGTGTGCATCCAGGTTATATAATGTGTATATACATTACTACCTCTGTATTACACACTGCAGGGCCGGTGTGCATCCGGATTATATAATGTGTATATACATTACTACCTCTGTATTACCCACCGCAGGGCCTGTGTGCATGCAGATTATATAATGTGTATATACATTACTACCTCTGTATTACCCTCCGCAGGGCCTGTGTGCATCCTGACTATATAATGTGTATATACATTACTGCCTCTGTATTACCCTCCGCAGGGCCTGTGTGCATCCGGATTATATAATGTGTGTATACATTACTACCTCTGTATTACCCACCGCAGGGCCGGTGTGCATCCGGGTTATATAATGTGTATATACATTACTGCCTCTGTATTACCCACCGCAGGGCCGGTGTGCATCCGGGTTATATAATGTGTATATACATTACTACCTCTGTATTACCCTCCGCAGGGCCTGTGTGAATCCAGGTTATATAATGTGTGTATACATTACTACCTCTGTATTACACACTGCAGGGCCGGTGTGCATCCGGATTATATAATGTGTATATACATTACTGCCTCTGTATTACCCACCGCAGGGCCTGTGTGCATCCCGATTATATAATGGGTATATACATTACTACCTCTGTATTACCTACCGCAGGGCCTGTGTGCATCCGGATTATATAATGTGTGTCTACATTACTACCTCTGTATTACCCACCGCAGGGCCTGTGTGCATCCGGGTTATATAATCTGTATATACATTACTACCTCTGTATTACCCACCGCAGGGCCTGTGTGCATCCGGATTATATAATGTGTGTATACATTACTACCTCTGTATTACCCACCGCAGGGCCTGTGTGCATCCTGGTTATATAATGTGTGTATACATTACTACCTCTGTATTACCCTCCGCAGGGCCTGTGTGCATCCGGATTATATAATGTGTATATACATTACTACCTCTGTATTACCCTCCGCAGGGCCTGTGTGCATCCGGATTATATAATGTGTATATACATTACTGCCTCTGTATTACCCACCGCAGGGCCGGTGTGCATCCGGGTTATATAATGTGTATATACATTACTACCTCTGTATTACCCTCCGCAGGGCCTGTGTGAATCCAGGTTATATAATGGGTGTATACATTACTACCTCTGTATTACACACTGCAGGGCCGGTGTGCATCCGGATTATATAATGTGTATATACATTACTGCCTCTGTATTACCCACCGCAGGGCCTGTGTGCATCCCGATTATATAATGGGTATATACATTACTACCTCTGTATTACCTACCGCAGGGCCTGTGTGCATCCGGATTATATAATGTGTGTCTACATTACTACCTCTGTATTACCCACCGCAGGGCCTGTGTGCATCCGGGTTATATAATCTGTATATACATTACTACCTCTGTATTACCCACCGCAGGGCCTGTGTGCATCCGGATTATATAATGTGTGTATACATTACTACCTCTGTATTACCCACCGCAGGGCCTGTGTGCATCCTGGTTATATAATGTGTGTATACATTACTACCTCTGTATTACCCTCCGCAGGGCCTGTGTGCATCCAGGTTATATAATGTGTATATACATTACTACCTCTGTATTACCCTCCGCAGGGCCCGTGTGCATCCGGGTTATATAATGTGTATATGCATTACTACCTCTGTATTACCCACCGCAGGGCCTGTGTGCATCCAGGTTATATAATGTGTATATACATTACTACCTCTGTATTACCCACCGCAGGGCCTGTGTGCATCCGGATTATATAATGTGTATATACATTACTACCTCTGTATTACCCACCGCAGGGCCTGTGTGCACCCGGATTATATAATGTGTATATACATTACTACCTCTGTATTGCCCACCGCAGGGCCTGTGTGCATCCGGATTATATAATGTGTATATACATTACTACCTCTGTATTACCCACCGCAGGGCCTGTGTGCATCCGGGTTATATAATGTGTATATACATTACTGCCTCTGTATTACCCACCGCAGGGCCTGTGTGCATCCAGGTTATATAATGTGTATATACATTACTACCTCTGTATTACCCTCCGCAGGGCCTGTGTGCACCCGGATTATATAATGTGTATATACATTACTACCTCTGTATTACCCTCCGCAGGGCCTGTGTGCATCCAGGTTATATAATGTGTATATACATTGCTACCTCTGTATTACCCTCCGCAGGGCCTGTGTGCATCCGGATTATATAATGTGTATATACATTACTACCTCTGTATTGCCCACCGCAGGGCCTGTGTGCATCCGGATTATATAATGTGTATATACATTACTACCTCTGTATTGCCCACCGCAGGGCCTGTGTGCATCCGGATTATATAATGTGTGTATACATTACTGCCTCTGTATTACCCACCGCAGGGCCTGTGTGCATCCTGATTATATAATGTGTGTATACATTACTACCTCTGTATTACCCACCGCAGGGCCTGTGTGCATCCAGGTTATATAATGTGTATATACATTACTACCTCTGTATTACCCACCGCAGGGCCTGTGTGCATCCGGATTATATAATGTGTGTATACATTACTACCTCTGTATTACACACTGCAGGGCCTGTGTGCATCCGGGTTATATAATGTGTATATACATTACTACCTCTGTATTACCCTCCGCAGGGCCTGTGTGCATCCGGGTTATATAATGTGTATATACATTACTACCTCTGTATTACCCTCCGCAGGGCCTGTGTGCATCCGGATTATATAATGTGTGTATACATTACTACCTCTGTATTACCCTCCGCAGGGCCTGTGTGCATCCAGGTTATATAATGTGTATATACATTACTACCTCTGTATTACCCTCCGCAGGGCCTGTGTGCATCCGGATTATATAATGTGTATATACATTACTACCTCTGTATTACCCTCCGCAGGGCCGGTGTGCATTCGGGTTATATAATGTGTATATACATTGCTATCCGCAGGCAGTGTATATGCGATGATTAAGGCAGTGTGGCACGGGGCGCCCCCTGTTGCCCGTGTCCTGGCCTGTAGTATGTGTGACTGGCGCGGCCCGCTCAGCGTGGTCCTAATCCCTCTCCGATGCCGTCTGTCTGAGCGCTGGCACGCGGGCCGCTCCATCCGTCAAGATACCAAACAAACACAGATGCATTACAGATTTCACTGAGCAGCAAAATTACATTTCTGGGGACCGTGGGCCACGCAGCCGCGCCGGATCCGGAGCCGCCGACTACCGCTGCATATTAATTGCCAGGTAATGCTGGATCGGCGGGTTTCTTCCTCTCACCTAATCTCAGCCACGCTTGTGATTGAAGTACGCTTCCTCCAACAAGTCCTAATTAAATTAACAATACAATCAGACAATCTATTACAGCGCCAGAGAATGGATGGAGCAAGGTGAGGAAGCCGATAGCGCGTACGCAAGTAAATACCGCACAACCCTGCCGCCGCACGCCATGTACTCATCTATACAGTGAACGGCCCCTTTATTACGGCCCCCGGCCCGCTCACAGTTGGCGCTTCCCTGTATAGTAATTCTCCCCGTGACCCCGGAGCATAAAATCACATGACAAGCGTTTAGGGGATCAGTTACAGGGTGAATCCACATCAGATGGGAGAATCCAGCGATCTGAGCGACGTCCAACAAGGCAGAGTCATCGGGGCCAGACTAGCGGGGGCTCACTGCCGACCGCGGGGGTCAAGAGTATACAGAGAATGGCGCGAGCGAGGAAAATATCCAGCAAAGGGGGATCCTGTGGATGGAAACAACTCACTGTTAAAAGGGGTCGGAGGAGGATGTCAGGAATCATTCAGACCAACAGGTGCTGCACAGTTAAAAGTAGCCAAGTACAACCCTGGTGCTCCGAATAACACATATGAACACACAACTCACCATCCCTTCACATGGATGGGCTATAACAGACGACCGGTTCCAGCGCCCTTGCGTCTAAGATAAACAGGCGGCAAAAGAGCGCAGAACTTGTATCATTGAGCAGCGGAAAAACATCTCCTGGTCAGAGGGATCCAGATTTCTGTTGCAGATGGGAGGTCAGAATTTGGCACAAGCAGCATGAATCGCTGACCCCTTCCTGTCAGCCGATCAGAATATGTCAGTACCCCATCTAATCTGCAGCAAGTACAAGAAGCTTCCTGTCCGCAGGGGCCGATATTCCTGCAGAATGATTTCACCACCTATTTGAATCTACACCAACGCTACTAGATGGGGTGGGGGGAGGGGGGAGGGGAGGGGGGTAATAAAATGTCCATCCAGCGTATCCCAAGAGTCTAAGGCTGCTCTCGCACAAGGCTCCACAATTTTGATTGTGGTTTCCGCACACGGGTTGCTGCGTTCACAGCACTTTTTAATGCATTGTTGTAATGGGAGATGAGGTGCGTTAAAATGCGCCAAAATAGAGCAGACCGCTCACGAAAACCACAGTGTTAGAAGGCGCTGCGTTTGAGCGCAGGTCTGCCAGACACCACTGAGATCGGTGGGAGCGCTGTACCGCGATTATCACGGTAAAGTGCGTTGTGAGAGCGGGCGGACAGATCCTGATGACGTGGTGGTGGGGGGTCACAGCGTGATGTCATCGCCACACGTCCAGATTAACGATGTCATTACTGTAGCCCTTGCAAGGGGTTTTAATAGTCTAATATTAATGGTACCCGTTTATTAGAGCCTCCCCGCCGCAGGGTTGGGTTCATGTCAGTAAACCGGACAGATGAGAGAATTGTACATGTATGTGAGAAGCGGTCGCTCTGTACGCCGCTGATCCTGAACTCCAGCCTGTTCTGCTAATCACCCATCATCTAAAGTGCAATCGCCATGGAGACGCTGCGTGCCAACATCTAGATGGAGTCACCAGCGTGTGCCCTTGTCTGCCCGCCGAGGACTCAATCAACACTTCTTGTTCCCGTCTGTGAGGGTGCCGGCACTAACAAAGGAGCGATCCGTACCGTGATGAGAGGTCCGACACTCATTACAGCGCCCCCCGCTGACCCCCGGCTGGCTGTTCTCTGCGCCCCTCCGCAGCCCTTATGACTCTGCTGTTCGGGGGTGACTGGTAATTTACACCAGGCTGCCGGTGTCGTTCTGTACACAGCCGCCTGCTTACTCCTGTGTAACTGCCGGCTGGAGGGAGGCGCTCCTCACCCTGTACTACTGGTCTGGGGAAGGACCGGCCGAGGACGACCACCGAATATTCCTCCCCCCCCCCCCCCCACACTTTCAAAGAGTCGTAACTTTTAATTTCCCGTCTACATAACTGTCTGAGGGCTTATTGTTTGTGATGAGTTGTATTACTTCAGTATCATTATTATTGGTCCCATATAAGGTAACAACAGACATTTCAAGGTGGAGTAAAATGGGGGAAAAAACTGCAACTTTGCGATTTTATTTATTTTTATTTTTTTTTGGGGGGGGGGGGTGTTTTTAATGCGCTCTGCAGCAAAAATGACTATTTTAGGTGTTTTGGTTTTCCTATTCTTATTTTGCTGTACTATTAAATGATCTCTAGTTTTATTGCCATCTTCTCCCCACAATAACTTTTCGTTAATGATAGATATATATATATATCTATCTCCTGCTGTTGGTCTTTTGGGAATATGTATGAATTTTTTTTCTTGGATTTTTTATAACATTTTTTTCTCAGACATAGAGTGACCAAAAGTACAATTCTGGCGTGTTTTTTTTCTTTTCTTCTCTGCCGACTTTCAGTGTCTGATAACTAATGCATTATTTTTATAGATAGGACTTTCTACTTATAAATGTCATTTTCTACTTATTTTAACTTAATTTATCTTGGTCCTTTTTTTTTTTTTTTTTTTTTTAGTCCCATATGGGACTTGAACTTGTGATCGTTTGATCGCTTATAACATACACTGCAATGATTTAGTAGGACCGTCCTAATAGGCAGAAATACGGGGCAGCCCTGGGGGCCTTCAGAAGGCTCTAGGCTACCATGACGGCTAAACGGCACCTTGAGGTCTCGTCGTGGGAGGCTGTTCAAGACCCCCAAAGTGTGATTGGGGCATTTGAATACTGCCGTCTGAGCCATTTAAAGGGCTAATGACCGCAGTTTGTGTCAGCGCTAATCATGGCTGTTGTGGGTGGGTGTCAGTTGACAGACAGCCGGTACCTGCTGCATGTGGAGGGGGATCGTCCCCCGATCGGCCCGCTCCGTATAGACCCTGACGCAGGTGGGCATACATGTATGGTGAAAAGCTTCACGGGGTTAAGGGGGCATTTGTTGTTGCAAGGCTTCCATGAGTGCCCAGTTGGTTCTGAGGCGCTTTAGTGTTGCTTTGCTTTGGTGCCGTCTTTCTTTGGTATCGGAGGGTACAGGATTTTGGTACCAGACCTTATATGACGGCTCGGGGCGCAGCTTATAAGTACCGTCTGCCCTATAATTGTGGGCACCAGCCGATGTCCTGATTAACACTGAGGGGTGAGGAGGCGCGGGTGCGGCGGCGGCGCTGATGAGCTCATCAGTATTGCAGCTCCTGCATTATATTTAGACATACGGTCTTAATTGAATATTGATTGACCTCCTAATATAGGAACACGAGGTCCCCGCAGCCCGCAAGACACTTATTACCCAGGTTATACAACACTCATCTCTACTTGGTCACATAACCTGTCCGTCCTGCGAAGCCGCTCGATAACGACCAATTACACCTCTGACTAATAGATGGTTACAAGCAGCCCCTAGTGATGACCTGTGAGGGGTAATATCCAGCAGCGATATACGGGGCGCGGCTGATATCTCTCACATCTAGGACTGTAAGGTCCCTGGAGGCTCTGAACACCGGCGAGACAGAGTGTAGCCATCCTCTCGGGTCGGACTCATATGCGGATTGCCTGCGCTCATTCACGAACGTTACTGCGGGTGCTAGTGATTTTTCTGCTATGCAGAGCGTATCGTCCGCGCCGAAGAAGGGTCTCTCTTCCCTCCAGCCGTCACTCCGGCTTTTCCCTTTGAAGTTGCGAGCGTTTCCACCGCTCATACACGATGTTAATTGCGTAAAGGCGACAAAACACTCGCATCTATTGACGTCAGAAGGAGCAAACGGGCAGCAACGTCAGCCAGAGGGCACCGCACTCAGACGAGCGCTGCCGCCCCTTCAGTTGAACAGTCGGTGAGGGTTTCGGCACCCGGACCCCTGCTGATCAGAGCTTTTGACATGTTGCACTGTCGTGAAGGTTTTTGAGCGGCGCAACTACTCTTTAAAGCTGTGGGTGGACGGACCTTGGAACGGGGAAATGCAGGTAAAGGAGTCTTCCAGGACAAAAATAATAGACCTATCGTCAGGCTAATCACCATTGAACTATCGCCAGGGGTCCTCCACTTAGGACCCTGCCAGTCAGCTCATCACATGCTGCTATGGTCAACCCCAACTGATGAGCGCTGTGGCCCAGTTTGGTATTGCAGTTCTCTTTTTTACGTCAATGGAAAAGAGCTGCAGTGCCAAGGATCTGTGTTCTGCTGATGGCGCCTTGACAATTTCTATGGTCCATAGCGGCATGTAATCAGCTGACTGGCAGGGGTTCCAAGGGGTACGGACTCCCACAGGTCTGCTATTGGCAATACTTTCACTTTGGAAAACCACTTTAATTCCCTGCCTTAAATGATGACAGAGAAGCAGATTATATGCACCTATCCCACAGGTTTCAGGGGGATTCATAGTGGGTCCAACTGCTGCAGGAACCATTGTGATATCCCAGGGGGTCCAACTGCTGCAGGAACCATTGTGATATCCCAGGGGGTCCAACCGCTGCAGGAACCATTGTGATATCCCAGGGGGTCCAATGCTGCAGGAACCATTGTGATATCCCAGGGGGTCCAACTGCTGCAGGAACCATTGTGATATCCCAGGGGGTCCAACCGCTGCAGGAACCATTGTGATATCCCAGGGGGTCCAACCGCTGCAGGAACCATTGTGATATCCCAGGGGGTCCAACCGCTGCAGGAACCATTGTGATATCCCAGGGGGTCCAACCGCTGCAGGAACCATTGTCATATCCCAGGGGGTCCAACCGCTGCAGGAACCATTGTGATATCCCAGGGGGTCCAACTGCTGCAGAAACCATTGTGATATCCCAGGGGGTCCAACCGCTGCAGGAACCATTGTGATATCCCAGGGGGTCCAACTGCTGCAGGAACCATTGTGATATCCCAGGGGGTCCAACTGCTGCAGGAACCATTGTGACATCCCAGGGGGTCCAACTGCTGCGGGAACCATTGTGACATCCCAGGGGGTCCAACTGCTGCGGGAACCATTGTGATATCCCAGGGGGTCCAACAGCTGCGGGAACCATTGTGATATCCCAGGGGGTCCAACAGCTGCGGGAACCATTGTGATATCCCAGGGGGTCCCACAGCTGCAGGAACCATTGTGACATTCCAGGGGGGTCCAACGGCTGCAGGAACCATTGTGACATTCCAGGGGGGTCCAACGGCTGCAGGAACCATTGTGACATTCCAGGGGGGTCCAACAGCTGCAGGAACCATTGTGACATTCCAGGGGGGTCCAACAGCTGCAGGAACCATTGTGACATCCCAGGGGGTCCAACCGCTGCAGGAACCATTGTGATATCCCAGGGGGTCCAACTGCTGCAGGAACCATTGTGATATCCCAGGGGGTCCAACCGCTGCAGGAACCATTGTGATATCCCAGGGGGTCCAACCGCTGCAGGAACCATTGTGATATCCCAGGGGGTCCAACCGCAGCAGGAACCATTGTGACATTCCAGGGGGGTCCAACGGCTGCAGGAACCATTGTGACCTCCCAGGGGGTCCAACTGCTGCAGGAACCATTGTGACATTCCAGGGGTCCCACAGCTGCAGGAACCATTGTGACCTCCCAGGGGGTCCAACCGCTGCAGGAACCATTGTGATATCCCAGGGGGTCCAACCGCTGCAGGAACCATTGTGATATCACGGCTCCTGAATCAGACGCTCGCGGTATATTTATTGGCCCGCTCCCAGGGTGATCCTAATGTTACTTCACTGTATACGAAAGGAGTGACAGCATGTCGGGCGTGCAAATTCAGATGGCAGTTTATTCCTCCATATCTGCTACGTTTTGAGCGGCTCCCTTCGTATACGGTGGACTTTATATAGGAGTCTGGGGCTCCCACCTGTGACGAGCATTGAAAGACCTGTAAGGTCAGGCGTTTAGTCGATCAGCCTTAAAGACTGCTGCGGATTAATTGTGGTATACCCCTAATGTTACTTCAATCATAAAGAGGGAAAGGGTACTAACGGATACATTGTACCTGCGCTGACCGAGCGGATGGCGGTAAGTGACTTCTGAGAGAATAAGCCCAATCCAGGAATTTAGGGAAAAGCCCCAGAAATTCCGCCATGTTTGTGTATTTACAGTGTTCACCATTCAACAAAAATAACACAAGAACCTCCTTATCGGTGCGATCACTGCGACGCCCAGGAGTTACAGAATATGTTTTTTTTTTTTTACTAGTTTGGCACAAAAAAGACACGTTTTTAAAGAAAAAATTGAGTCTGCATGGTCCCAGTCTAAGACCAGAGCGTTCTCTTCCCGGCAGCGGCGCTCTGGGAGGGCTTTGTGCGGTTAGGGTTGGAGCTTTGAAGCCGTACCAGTTGGAGGTACTTGTAACTTCTGGATAGATTTTATTGCGTTTCTTTGGGGAGGTGAAGAAAAGGAAATGATCAACTCTGTCGATTTTAATTTCACAATTATTCTTACAGCATTCGCCGTGCGTGAAGAACAACAATACTTTTCATTGCTACAATACCTATAAGAGCAGCCTATGGGACTCTGCCGGAGGTGGGGCAGGCGGACATGGAGGCCGTTGTCAGGTTTCCAGCTGCCATGAGAACCCATTGGTAGCTTGCGATGGCACTGCGGGTGCAGATGGGGGACAGGAAGAGCCCCCTGTCCTCTGCTTGCATGCGGCATTTGCTATTGATTGTGGTATGGATGAGGTTAAACTTCCAGGATTGCAGTTTCTCCATTCATGGTAGTTGGAGCAGGAGCATGGCTGTCGGAAGTCGGCCAAACCACCGCCTTAAAAAGATGTCTGTGCAGGTTTAAAGGGGTTTTTCCAGGGAGAATAGTATTGACGATGTATCCTCAGGATAGGTCATCAATAGTCTATCGGCTGGGGTCTTTCGTCGGGACCCCGAGCGATCAGCTTATCGTACGCCTGCTGACAGCGCCGCAATTAGAAGGGTCGTTGCAGAAGCTGCGGATGTCTCTACTCCCACCTCTGTGTAGTGTCCGGCGCTTGTAACATCGGGCACGACTCGCGATGATTTCTCCCTGTAAAACCCCTTTTAAGCCCATCAGGGAGGTCCGTAAAAGGTGTATTAGCTGTTAAGAACTGCCTGTTGAGCCCTGTGGGACCCTCGGCGTCCTGTTTGCTGCATTGGCCCCTTGTGTTAGCAGACATGGACGAATGTGCTGTAATAACGTGCGCCGCGTCACTGACACTTTATAACTCTTGTATCACTGTTGGTGTAATCTGCGAGCCGTTGGCTCTGAGGATGCGACTCCTTATCTTGCTGACCTTCTCCTTCTTATTTTTCAGCTCTCCTGCGTGTCCGTTTGGCCGGAACCTGGTTTTCAAACATGTCGTATGGCTCTGTCGATGGCAGCGGATTTGGAAGCAGAAACCCGTTTGGTGGACCCTCTTCTCAAGGATATCAGCCTCTAGGTATGAGCTCCATGCCAGTGTGCGGTCTTCGGCTCTGCTCTCTGCTGCCCCCTCCATGTGCAGGGCTGAGGTCTTCATTACAGCTTCCACAGGGGTCGTCACTAGACTTCTCATTCAGCAGCTGGGTGACCATCCCTGTGGGATCTGCAATGGAGACAGAATGCTATATGTGTCTTCCCTATGGATTGCTGGGCAAAACAAGACGACCTACAGATGTAGAAACTGCATGAATAGCAATCCCACAATATAGCCGTATAATTGGTTGTGACCCACCGCTTCGGGGTCAGGCTTTTATACTGGGTCTGCAGGCTGTAGTTGGGGTACATTTAAATGGCGCCATTATTACCTGAATTGTCACTGGAAATGGAAAATCTGGGCGATTAATAGTCCTGCGTGCACGCGGCGGCGGCCAACGGGGCGCTGAGTGAGAATTCGGTTGTCTGTTAGAGTTGCTTTAGCAAAACTAGAAATGAAGCGACTGCCGGCCGCGAAAACAGGATCTGCTCTTTATGAATGACTGCTGATCTTCAGTGAATGGAGGCGGCCGGAGCGGTCTTCAGTATCAGCACAGGAGTGATAGTCCTCCTCTATGAAGGTACCCTTTATATTACCTGCTGTTGGTCTTCTGTGGCGATGTGTCCCCACTTCACTTGATGGCCGACGCAATCTGAGTTGGAAACTTGCAGCGGCCATTTTTGACGGCTCAAAATAGGGCCCAGAACCAACGGATCGGAGGGGCATTGGCAGAATAGAACGCCCGGTTACACAACTGCGGCCTTTGGTCACGATACAAATTTTGCCCGCGAGAGGATTGCTTTACAGGGACTGTCTGGTTACTGGCAGCATGCCCACTTTAGTGCCCCCTTTGCTAAAGTAGGAAGAGGATGGGTACTTGCCTGCTTCCAGCGCTGCAGCCCAGCTGGGGGGTCCGGGGTTTGCAGTGTCACATTCCCAAACTCCCGCATCACTTCACTCAGGATGTGAGCGCCCATGCCAGGAGAACGAGCTGTGACAACGCAGACTTTGATTGGCTGCATTAGTCACCTGACTTCTGGTGACGGCATCTGTCACAACAAATGGCAGGACCCCAACGGGGCTGCGGCGTTGGATCGGGAACAGGTGGTACTCTTATTTTAGCACAGAGAGCACTAAAGAGGGGCTTGTCCAATAACAGATAACCTCTGCTACGCTAACGATTTTTTTTGGACTATGATGGGATCAATATCCGATGGGTGGCGTGCCTGTCCGGCTGAGCGCCATGGTCTTTTACAACTTCAGTCCCTTTTAAGTGAATGGGAATGAGCCGTTCTACCCAGGGACAGCTGCTATAAAATGCATGATGCGTAGCTGATTGGTGGGGGGTCTGCTGCCCAGGACCCCTGCCAATCACACGTTGATGAACTAGCCTTAATCTAGTCCTGGCAAATCCCTGTTAACGATGGGCTCTGATTTCAGGCCAGCAATGAGTGATGTGCGCCCCCTGCCTCTCGTGCCCGGCTATGTGCCTCACGTATAATGGGAGGGCTTCAGAGACCAATCACCTTATGGAATTGCTATCTATGCATCGCTCCGTGCTGGTAGTGCAGGTGTTCCCTCTTATGACATGTTTTTCTCCTTGTTTTTGTCGCTGATTCCAGAAATATCCGTGTGTGGGAGCCTCCGTGAATCCATTAACATTTTAGTTTTACTCAAACTGCAGCTTCCAGCTCCGGAGATCTGGTAGTCAGATCACATCGCACTGCGGGGACTACAGCTCCCATCATTCCACCCCCTCCTCTGCCGTGCGACACGGTCCTAGCGCTTTGTGATGTACGCTATTATGTCGCTCTGATTAGCATATGACTCCCCTCCCGTATATAAAGCGATAGATTTACGTCTTCCTGGATATTTTGCAAGCCATTGTCTTGTCCTCTTTCTTTTGCTCCGTTGTGTGTCCACAGCTCCCTTGCAGACCTGTGTGTTTCCATAGCAACAGGCAAAAAACCAAGCCTATATAGTTGGGTCTAGTAGTCACATCCTTCTATTCCTTGATGTACATGGGGGTCTTACTATCCGTATCGCTGCAGCTTCAGTCTCCAAGAAGATTCTAATAATTGCCGGGCTGTACCTGAAATTCCATGTGCCTCCCAGCAACTCGCCGCCAATCCGGAGCGTTAAGCCCAATGTCCATGGGTGGTATGATTGGCGAAATCCGTAAATCAGGCCGCTCTTAAGGAAACCTGAGCGTCCGCAAATAAAATAAAGCGTGCGGATTCGATTTGCGGACACTTAGGTCCGGAAAAAATAATCGCAACATGCTCCATTACAGTGCAGATCCCACACAGACTGATTCCATTGGAGTCAATAGAAGCCGTCCGATCTGCGGCCCGTGGGAAAGCAGGCGTTTAAAATAAAACAAACTCCACTGCGCATGTGAGGCGGCGCTCCGGCCGGCGCTTCCACACATCTCCGCAGTGAAGAAAATGAAGGCCCGGACGGGTAAGTAGAAAACCCACTGTGTCCTCGGCCGCGGGCACGGTCTGATTCCGCTGCGGCTCCTGCATGCCGCATCCGTGCCGCCCGTGGACATGAGGTCCTAAGGAGGTTTTCCAGACAAATTCTCTTGAGGTATCCCCAATCGTTGCAAATGTATTATGAGGCGCGCTCACTTGGCGCAGCTCCGCCTCGTCTAGCGGCCCAGAGACAATCGGGAGAGGTGGCGGGAGCAAAACCCGCGGTAATGTTATTGAAGGGGTTTCCTGAGATTGGGATATTGCTGACCTCTCCCCAGGATAATAGGTCGGCGGGGGTCCGCAGCTTGGTGCACCATCAGCTGTACGAATGAGCTGTTGCATTCCAGGCGAGTGCCGCGGCCTTTTCACGGTCTACCAGGCGCAGCGCCGTATGTTGTATAGTAACGCAGTCCCGTTCATTTAAGGACAGGGAGCTGCTCATGGGTCATGTGACTAATGAACGTGATGTCATATGAGAAGAGAGCGCCACGTCCTCCTTGGGGGTCTCGAGCGGTGGTGGTGGTGGGGTGTCGTCAGTATCGGAGTCCCGGAAAACACTTTTAAAGAGGTCAGTACCTAAAGTCACAAAATGCGATTCGCGCCAGCTGCCAGCACGTGTAGATATGCGCAATCATTTGTGCTTTTTTTTCTTCCCTCCAGTCTGACCTCCCTGGGTCCCGGCCCGGTAGCAGCTGAAGGCGTGCAGGTTGGCGCAGTTCTTAAAATTGGTTGAAAAGTGTTTCGCAGAGCTGCAAATTTACCCACAAAACTGCGCGGCCGACAATCAGTTAATTAACTCTTTACAATCCATTTGTATTCGACCTACGGCTGCTACATGGGGCCTTCCACTGACTATTGCTTATCATACGATACAAGCAATACTTGTTATACCGCCGCCGTCTCACGGTCAGACTTGTTGGAGGACAGGAGAATACGTTAGCGAGTGAGCTGTAAGCAGCGCTGTCCTCGGTAGCTTGTCCTAGTCACCTCATCTAGAGAGTCGAGGCGAGCGGCTGCAACATCCTGCGCTCTCTGTTATCTGGCACAGGTTCCTTGGAGAACTGGGTGACTATTCCAGTGGAAGTCGGAGTGGCAACCATGTTGGTCATTACCCAATTTTTAATTAGTGCTTTTAGTAACGCCCCCTCCCCCGTTGTATCAAGCGTTGAAGAAGTCATCAGCGCTGTGCCTGCGTCACCCACAGAGGACTCGCGATGGGTACACGTCCCCCTCTGCCAAGACGCATGACGGATCTCCTCACCACGTCCTGGATGGTGGCACCGGCTCAGACTCGTAGGCTCATCCACGCTGCAGCGTCTGTTCGGGTCTTCATGATCACCGCAGAGAGCCTCTTGCTCAGCGACTGCTGACGTAGGGCACTCGTAGGCATAACGACTATCGTTCAGAAAAATCATACAAACGAGCGAAAGTGAACAATAATCATTCGGTCTAAACGCGAGCCACGACTGAACGAGGATCATTCGCTTTCCATTCGTCCATTTTATGCAGGCATAACAATCATTTTATGACCCACTCGAATGCTCTCATTCGCTTGTACAGGGACTCAACCATGCTGAACATTTCTCCTATACACGACCAGCGATGTCCAAACTGGCTGCACGAGAGCGAGCTAGTAACGGTGACGCCACTCGCTTGTCCAAAGACTATCGGCTCGTCTGAAGGGACCCTTAAGACTGGCTAACGTTGGTCTAGTAACTGGGCCCAGTGTGTGAATCCCGATGGAGTTGTCATGCTTCTAGGGCCCTTTAACGTGGCCGATCCTCGTACCGCTGGTTTGCGATAATCAGAACGATGAGCGTTCAGTGTAAATGCACCGAATGAACGGCAAACAGTTAAGTCCTTCGCTCATCGTTCACAAACTGAGTGCTGATCGGACGTTGTGAACAGGCAGTCGTCAATCTATGAAGGCCGCCCTGTTTGCTGTGAGGCTAGGTGGGCCAGAATGATCCCCGCCAGCGCCGCCTCAATTCACTGAGCACAGGAGTAATTATCGCTGGGGCGGATGTCTTCTGCGCTCATGTATGTTTAACGTATACGAAGAAATGTGTAGAAACGTAGGCCATTTTTATGCATACTTTTTTTTTTTTTTTTTTAAAAGGTACACATTAACCCCTTGAGTGGCACGCCTGGAAAATCTCCGGGGCTTGCTGCACTGACCATGCAGTTAAACCCCGGAAGATTTCCATGGACAGCTCTAGTGCTGAAATGTGCAGAGCATTGAGCTGTCATCTGAAATCTTCCGGGGTTTTTACTGCATACTCAGCGCAGCAAGCCCCGGAGATTTCCCTGCCATAATACCAACTGTTAAAGTAGTGCAGTACTTTCACATACTTGCGGATTAAATTGCACGGTTGACTCATTTAAAAAACCTGCCCTGTGAGGCGCGACATGGTAATAATAATCCTGCCACTGAAGGGGTTAAACAGCCGTACGTTTTTATGTTTTCCATTGACTGTAATGTTAAGTTACAAAACGTTTTTTTTTTTAATGGGACGGCACAATCTGCTGATGGACTTCCTATATGAACTGGCATACTTGTGTAGGAAGACATGGCGGCACTACATGATGGTATAGTGCTGGGGCCCCTGAGGGCCCAGGAACATGGCCCCAGATCCTAAGAGCGGAGTTTCCCCCCTGTCCTCCTCATGGTAGGCCCCTGCACCCTCTGCAGTCAGAGCATTGAATGAAGCGGCAGTCCTGATGTGCGGTACTGCGCCATTCATCTTCAAAGGGACCGCCGGAGATAATGGAGCGCTTGCATTCTGTTTCCTTCAGGCCCATTAAAATGAATGGAGCTGCAGCCTGCGTGTGTGAGCGCCCAGAGAACCCGCAGCGGGGAGAAGAGAGGGACACGGGACCCCTGTTCTCAGGCTTGGTGGGGTTGCATCGGTCTTCCTTTCGGTCCCCATCCATGTTGTTTGGCTCTACTAATGCCACATATTTATCTATATATATATAAAGCTGAAAGCCCTCACTGACTGACTGACTCACTGACTGACTCGCCAAAAGTTCTCCAACTTCCCAATGTCGTAGAAACATGAAATTTGGCACGAGCATAGATTATCTCCAAAATAGGAAAAGAAATTGGGTCCCAACTCGATTATTCAATTCTAGCGCAAAAGAATTGGCGTCGAAATTTAACGTACATAATCTAAATCACTCACTTCCCAATATCATAGAAACGGGAAATTTGGCAGGAGCATTGATTATGTCATAAATAGGTAAAGCTAATGGGTCCCAACTCGATTATTCAATTCTATGCGCAAAAGAATTGGCGTCAAAATTTAACGTACATAATCTAAATCACTCACTTCCCAATGTCATAGAAACGTGAAATTTGGCAGGAGCATTGATTGTCATAAAAAGGAAACGCTAATGGGTCCCAACTCGATTATTCAATTCTATGCGCAAAAGAATTAGCGTCCAAATTTTACGTGCGGAATGTAATTTTCTCACTTTCCGGTGTCATAAAAACGTGAAATTTGGCAGGAGCATTGATTATGTCATAAATAGGAAAAGCTAATGGGTCCCAACTCCATTATTTAATTCTAGCGCAAAAGAATTGGCGTCGAAATTTTATGTGCGGAATGTAATTTTTTCACTTTCCGGTGTAATAGAAATGGGAAATTTCGCACGAGCATTGATTATGTCATAAATAGGAAAAGTTAATGGGTCTCAACTCGATTATTCAATTCTATGCGCAAAAGAATTAGCGTCCAAATTTTACGTATGTAATCTAATTCTCTCACTTCCTGATGTCCTTTTATATAAAGGAAACGTCGCATGGTTACCTCCCGTGGTGTTTCCTGGGTAACGCAGAGAACTATGCAAAATGGTGAACATATGTTTTTCTTCAGTATCTCTAAAGTAACCACGACTTCATAAGATTTTCCGTGTGAACACCAGATAAACACCAGTACCAAATTAACTCGGGCGAAGCCGGGTATATCAGCTAGTGTTCTATAAACTATACCAATATAGCTGTGAATCGAAGACTGAGTATTGCGGCGTGTGGCGGTCCCGCGGGGTGTGTGGCGGTCCCGCCGAGTGTAATTATCACTGATTAGCACTGCGATTTATCTGTTCCCAACCCGGGACTTATCGGGGCTCCCCGATCCCACAAGGCTCATCGCTCGGCCGCACTTAGACGCTGCTTCTTACAGATCCATTACCGGCCAAGTATTGTAAATGAGCTGCAGCATTGGCGGGAGATTTATGGCGCCTGGATTTAGCGTCCCTCCGGTACACGGCCGGCGCTGATTTATTATTTTCTCCTATCTGGTCTATAGTATGTGTCAGCGGCACGCCGGGGATTTGTACCGGCTGCGTAAAACCGACCGCGGACAACAGCACTCATGACAGAGTTATGCCAGACGCTCTGACTTACGATGAACCGCGGCTTGTGGTGGTTTCCCATGGACGGCGGTGCCCAAGTTTTGGTGGGTGACCGGAAGACGAAGTGATCGCAGCTCAGTGTTGAAATTGTGAGGAAACTAAAGGGCCCCCACGTGATACAAAAGGGGCCCCCACTTAATACAAAAGGGGCCCCCACGTGATACATTCTCCCACTTTGATGTGCAGCCATTTATGACCGCTCTCTGAGTACGATCACTCAGTTAGTTGTGATTCCACCTCACAGTTGTCTTATCAATCCCAGATTTAGTCACTTTTTCAATAAGTTTGCTATGAGATACTTTGTCACATTGTGTATTATGCTTCAGTAACCTCCAGAGCTGCATTCACAAGTCTGCTGGTTTTGTCTCCGCTCTCAGAATAGCATTGGCCTACTTACTGATAGTGTCTTGTGAATGCAGCTTTGGATGTGACTATACATGATGGTATAGTGCTGGGGCCCCTGAGGGCCCAGGAACATGGCCCCAGATCCTAAGAGCGGAGTTTCCCCCCTGTCCTCCTCATGGTAGGCCCCTGCACCCTCTGCAGTCAGAGCATTGAATGAAGCGGCAGTCCTGATGTGCGGTACTGCGCCATTCATCTTCAAAGGGACCGCCGGAGATAATGGAGCGCTTGCATTCTGTTTCCTTCAGGCCCATTAAAATGAATGGAGCTGCAGCCTGCGTGTGTGAGCGCCCAGAGAACCCGCAGCGGGGAGAAGAGAGGGACACGGGACCCCTGTTCTCAGGCTTGGTGGGGTTGCATCGGTCTTCCTTTCGGTCCCCATCCATGTTGTTTGGCTCTACTAATGCCACATATTTATCTATATATATATAAAGCTGAAAGCCCTCACTGACTGACTGACTCACTGACTGACTCGCCAAAAGTTCTCCAACTTCCCAATGTCGTAGAAACATGAAATTTGGCACGAGCATAGATTATCTCCAAAATAGGAAAAGAAATTGGGTCCCAACTCGATTATTCAATTCTAGCGCAAAAGAATTGGCGTCGAAATTTAACGTACATAATCTAAATCACTCACTTCCCAATATCATAGAAACGGGAAATTTGGCAGGAGCATTGATTATGTCATAAATAGGTAAAGCTAATGGGTCCCAACTCGATTATTCAATTCTATGCGCAAAAGAATTGGCGTCAAAATTTAACGTACATAATCTAAATCACTCACTTCCCAATGTCATAGAAACGTGAAATTTGGCAGGAGCATTGATTGTCATAAAAAGGAAACGCTAATGGGTCCCAACTCGATTATTCAATTCTATGCGCAAAAGAATTAGCGTCCAAATTTTACGTGCGGAATGTAATTTTCTCACTTTCCGGTGTCATAAAAACGTGAAATTTGGCAGGAGCATTGATTATGTCATAAATAGGAAAAGCTAATGGGTCCCAACTCCATTATTTAATTCTAGCGCAAAAGAATTGGCGTCGAAATTTTATGTGCGGAATGTAATTTTTTCACTTTCCGGTGTAATAGAAATGGGAAATTTCGCACGAGCATTGATTATGTCATAAATAGGAAAAGTTAATGGGTCTCAACTCGATTATTCAATTCTATGCGCAAAAGAATTAGCGTCCAAATTTTACGTATGTAATCTAATTCTCTCACTTCCTGATGTCCTTTTATATAAAGGAAACGTCGCATGGTTACCTCCCGTGGTGTTTCCTGGGTAACGCAGAGAACTATGCAAAATGGTGAACATATGTTTTTCTTCAGTATCTCTAAAGTAACCACGACTTCATAAGATTTTCCGTGTGAACACCAGATAAACACCAGTACCAAATTAACTCGGGCGAAGCCGGGTATATCAGCTAGTGTTCTATAAACTATACCAATATAGCTGTGAATCGAAGACTGAGTATTGCGGCGTGTGGCGGTCCCGCGGGGTGTGTGGCGGTCCCGCCGAGTGTAATTATCACTGATTAGCACTGCGATTTATCTGTTCCCAACCCGGGACTTATCGGGGCTCCCCGCTCCCACAAGGCTCATCGCTCGGCCGCACTTAGACGCTGCTTCTTACAGATCCATTACCGGCCAAGTATTGTAAATGAGCTGCAGCATTGGCGGGAGATTTATGGCGCCTGGATTTGGCGTCCCTCCGGTACACGGCCGGCGCTGATTTATTATTTTCTCCTATCTGGTCTATAGTATGTGTCAGCGGCACGCCGGGGATTTGTACCGGCTGCGTAAAACCGACCGCGGACAACAGCACTCATGACAGAGTTATGCCAGACGCTCTGACTTACGATGAACCGCGGCGCTTGTGGTGGTTTCCCATGGACGGCGGTGCCCAAGTTTTGGTGGGTGACCGGAAGACGAAGTGATCGCAGCTCAGTGTTGAAATTGTGAGGAAACTAAAGGGCCCCCACGTGATACAAAAGGGGCCCCCACTTAATACAAAAGGGGCCCCCACGTGATACATTCTCCCACTTTGATGTGCAGCCATTTATGACCGCTCTCTGAGTACGATCACTCAGTTAGTTGTGATTCCACCTCACAGTTGTCTTATCAATCCCAGATTTAGTCACTTTTTCAATAAGTTTGCTATGAGATACTTTGTCACATTGTGTATTATGCTTCAGTAACCTCCAGAGCTGCATTCACAAGTCTGCTGGTTTTGTCTCCGCTCTCAGAATAGCATTGGCCTACTTACTGATAGTGTCTTGTGAATGCAGCTTTGGATGTGACTGGAGGACAAGATAAGGAAATACTTTCTGTATTTGTCTTATGTAGGTTATGCTTGATTACATTTTCGGCATTTAACTAATTGCTCCATGGAATCAACAAACTGATGCAAGTGCCCCCAGCAGCCCCTCTCCCATAATGCAGCGTGCTCCGGTGAAGGGGATTCTAGAGGTTATGTTAGATTTCCCACAATGCAACACTGCCAACATTACATGAAGTTTCAGTCTATAGGGGACAGCAGTGACACGTGAGATCATGAAGATGGAGGGTAGAATTATGAATGCTGCTCTGGATGCGGCTGAAGTGTAATATGGTAGAGCTGTTAATTTGTCCGCAGCCTCCTGGAGAGGAGGAGTTGTATGACCACTTCTTCTGCTGTAGTAGGTGAACTGGGGTTCAGGGCATGCTGGGGGTTGTAGTGTCCCAATAGCTGATCTTTATGATAGGTTTCAAGACATGCTGGGGGTTGTAGTACCCTATAGCTAATCTGCAGGATAATATGGTTCAGGACCTGCTGGGGGTTGTAGTGCCCCAATAGCTGATCTGCAGGATAATAGGGTTCAGGACCTGCTGGGGGTTGTAGTGTCCCAATAGCTGATCTGTAGGATAATGGAGCTCAGGACCTGCTGGGGGTTGTAGTGTCCCAATAGCCGATCTGTAGGATAATGGGGTTCAGGACATGCTGGGGGTTGTAGTGTCCTAATAGCTGATCCTCAGGATAATGGGGTTCAGGACCTGCTGGAGGTTGTAGTGTCCCAATAGCTGATCTGTGAGATAATGGGGTTCAGGACCTGCTGGGGGTTGTAGTGTCCCAATAGCTGATCTGTGAGATAATGGGGTTCAGGACCTGCTGGGGGTTGTAGTGTCCCAATAGCTGATCTGTGAGATAATGGGGTTCAGGACCTGCTGGGGGTTGTAGTGTCCTAATAGCTGATATGCAGGATAATGGGGTTCAGGGCATGCTGGGGGTTTTAGTGTCCCGATAGCTGATCTGTAGGATAATGGGGTCAGGATATGCTGGGGGTTGTAGTGTCCCGATAGCTGATCAGGATAATGGGTTCAGGGCATGCTGGGGGTTGTAGTGTCCCGATAGCTGATCTGTAGGATAATGGGGTCAGGACATGCTGGGGGTTGTAGTGTCCCGATAGCTGATCAGGATAATGGGGTCAGGACATGCTGGGGGTTGTAGTGTCCCGATAGCTGATCTGTAGGATAATAGGGCTCAGGACCTGCTGGGAGTTGTAGTGTCCCAATAGCTGATCTGTAGGATAATGGGGTTCAGGACATGCTGGGGGTTGTAGTGTCCTAATAGCTGATCCTCAGGATAATGGGGTTCAGGACCTGCTGGAGGTTGTAGTGTCCCAATAGCTGATCTGTGAGATAATGGGGTTCAGGACCTGCTGGGGGTTGTAGTGTCCCAATAGCTGATCTGTGAGATAATGGGGTTCAGGACCTGCTGGGGGTTGTAGTGTCCCGATAGCTGATCTGTAGGATAATGGGGTTCAGGGCATGCTGGGGGTTGTAGTGTCCCAATAGCCGATCTGTAGGATAATGGGATTCAGGACATGCTGGGGGTTGTAGTGTCCTAATAGCTGATCCTCAGGATAATGGGGTTCAGGACCTGCTGGAGGTTGTAGTGTCCCAATAGCTGATCTGTGAGATAATGGGGTTCAGGACCTGCTGGGGGTTGTAGTGTCCCAATAGCTGATCTGTGAGATAATGGGGTTCAGGCCCTGCTGGGGGTTGTAGTGTCCCAATAGCTGATCTGTGAGATAATGGGGTTCAGGACCTGCTGGGGGTTGTAGTGTCCCAATAGCTGATATGCAGGATAATGGGGTTCAGGGCATGCTGGGGGTTGTAGTGTCCCGATAGCTGATCTGTAGGATAATGGGGTGAGGACCTGCTGGGGGTTGTAGTGTCCCGATAGCTGATCAGGATAATGGGTTCAGGGCATGCTGGGGGTTGTAGTGTCCCGATAGCTGATCTGTAGGATAATGGGGTCAGGACATGCTGGGGGTTGTAGTGTCCCGATAGCTGATCAGGATAATGGGGTCAGGACATGCTGGGGGTTGTAGTGTCCCGATAGCTGATCTGTAGGATAATAGGGCTCAGGACCTGCTGGGAGTTGTAGTGCCCCAGTGATTGTGCAGCTGTGAGGACTTGCTTGCTGTGGCGGCGGCAGGCTGTTGCTGCTGTAGATGCTGGCGGTGGGATGATGGGTGTAGAGGAGTCTCCCCCTCGCTCAGCGCTGTCGGTCTGACAGGTTTCTACCTCATTACATAAGACCCCGCTGTCATCCTTAGTGTGAATCACTGAGCCGGCCGGGGGCGGCGGGGACGGGGGTGACATTACACGATACCTCACAGCTGTGGGGGGTGGGATGAGGGGCTTGAGTACTAATTGGCAGCAGGGATATCATTGCTCAGGCCCCTTCTGATGTGGAGACGCGCCGGATTACCAGATGGTCATAGAGACGTGTACAAAACTGAGGAGCCCAAAATAAGAGGTTACAACCGAACCCGCTGCTGATGACAGGAATAAAGGATGTCCTGTAGTGTGCCGCTCCCAGCATGCCCTGCGGCCCTGTACTGGGGAGGACATGCTGGGACTTGTGGTTTATTCTCCCTCAGGGTTCATGCAGGAGGTTCTGCACTAGAAGTGATGCAACGGCGGTCCGTGTTCACGGCAGCAGCAGATCTCCGGGGGCGCGGGGGGCTTGCAGAGGGTTTGTTACAGTTGTATCCAGGCTACACAACCCTCTGGATCTAATCGCATCGATACATTCTACAGTCTTCGCCAAAAGTTGGCACACATTTTAGTTTTCACAAAGTTTCCTGCTTCAGTGTTTCTAGATCTTTTAGGACGGGCTCACATAGGCGTATATTTACCACATATTACGCAGCCTCCGTACGCCCGTGTGATACTCGGTAATTCGCAGGCAATTACGTCGCCGTACGCAGTTTCGATCACACTAGCCTGTGAGAATTGTGTAATTTGAGAGCGCGAAAAAGAGCGCGGCTTGTTGTATTTTGCCGCATACAAACACATACGCAATTACATTGTAAACAAAGCTATGCTGCCCATAACCGCGTGCGTGAGATACGCTGTTATGCGCAGTACAACTTTGCCGCCATACGCAGCAGTAGGCAGAGTCACCGCCGGCTCTATAGCTCCACAGCGCAGCGCTTTACGCTTATGGTTGTATGAGCATGGCATTAGGCATGCGGGATCCGACCCTGTGCCCAACCGGCATCCGCGCTTACCTGTCAGTCGTCGTCTTTTTTTCTGTACTGGGGAAGGTCCAGCCGATGTACTTGCGCAGTACAGACTTTGCCGCGCCGCCGTTAGGCAATGACGCAGATCCCGTGACATTTCCGCGTTGATTGTGGGAGGGCCGCAGGTTGGATGGCTCCCATTACTTCACTGGAAGTCGTCCACGCGGAATACGCCTAAAAATAGAGCCTGCCGCGATTTTTTTTTCTTCTTCTTTTTCCTCCACTATAAGAAAATCGCTCTTGCATCGCATGCGACAGGCGGTATTGGCTGCGGGATCCTGAGTCGGCCGCCCACTCCAGACTCCGCAGTGCTGATCCAGCCGTGTGCGGCCGGCCCTGGTCAGATGTTTCTGGGATTACTGAAGTGCAGCTATAAGCACAAAAAAGTGCCGCTGCGGTTCAGCTGTGTGTGGGGGCAGGGCAACCCGCTGGATTTAAATATGGCGACACTAAGGCCTCATGTCCACGGGCAAATTTAAGCATTAAAATCCGGAGCGTTTTTTCCCACACACGGATCCGCGCCCCATAGGAATGCATTGACCCCCCGCGGGTAGATAAATACCCGCGGATGGTCAATAAAAGTGAATTTAAAAATTTCTGGAGCATGAAAAAAAAAATGGACATGCTCCATTTTAGTGCGGATCACGCGTGCGGAGCTCATAGAGCACATGGCCCAATTGATATCCCGCATGAAAAATAAAAGACAAATACAGTGCATCCGCAGCCCAAATCTGCATTACAAATCCGCAGCGGATCTGATTTTCCCCGTGGACATGAGACCTAATAGGTTGTAAGCCTGCATGGTGCACTACAAGTACCACATTGTCTGACACCCTGTATCTACTCTTATGTTCAGGAATAAGCACTAAGCAGCCGCCCCCTCAGTATAAGGAGGGTTTATGACTGGTGGCTCATCGGTGTCCTCACATGTTAGTGGCTCCTCCGTTTAGCAGTCTGGCTGACTGCATGTTGGGGGATAAGGGGTTTATATGGCCGCCCTCTTGTATCAGTATATCAGTGAGTATATGGCCGCCCTCCTGTATCAGTATATCAGTGAGTATATGGCCGCCCTCTTGTATCAGTATATCAGTGAGTATATGGCCGCCCTCCTGTATCAGTATATCAGTGAGTATATGGCCGCCCTCTTGTATCAGTATATCAGTGAGTATATGGCCGCCCTCCTGTATCAGTATATCAGTGAGTATATGGCCGCCCTCTTGTATCAGTATATCACTGAGTATATGGCCGTCCTCCTGTATCAGTATATCAGTAAGTATATGGCCGCCCTCTTGTATCAGTATATCACTGAGTATATGGCCGTCCTCCTGTATCAGTATATCAGTAAGTATATGGCCGTCCTCCTGTATCAGTATATCAGTAAGTATATGGCCGCCCTCTTGTATCAGTATATCACTGAGTATATGGCCGCCCTCTTGTATCAGTATATCACTGAGTATATGGCCGCCCTCCTGTATCAGTATATCAGTGAGTATATGGCCGTCCTCCTGTATCAGTATATCAATAAGTATATGGCCGCCCTCCTGTATCAGTATATCAGTAAGTATATGGCCGCCCTCCTGTATCAGTATATCAGTGAGTATATGGCCGCCCTCCTGTATCAGTATATCAGTGAGTATATGGCTGCCCTCTTGTATCAGTATATCAGTGAGTATATGGCCGCCCTCCTGTATCAGTATATCAGTAAGTATATGGCCGCCCTCCTGTATCACTATATCAGTAAGTATATGGCCGCCCTCCTGTATCAGTATATCAGTAAGTATATGGCCGCCCTCTTGTATCAGTATATCAGTGAGTATATGGCCGCCCTCTTGTATCAGTATATCAGTGAGTATATGGCCGTCCTCCTGTATCAGTATATCAGTGAGTATATGGCCGTCCTCATGTATCAGTATATCAGTGAGTATATGGCCGTCCTCCTGTATCAGTATATCAGTGAGTATATGGCCGCCCTCTTGTATCAGTATATCACTGAGTATATGGCCGTCCTCCTGTATCAGTATATCAGTGAGTATATGGCCGCCCTCCTGTATCAGTATATCAGTGAGTATATGGCCGCCCTCTTGTATCAGTATATCAGTGAGTATATGTCCGTCCTCCTGTATCAGTATATCAGTGAGTATATGGCCGCCCTCATGTATCAGTATATCAGTGAGTATATGGCCGCCCTCATGTATCAGTATATCAGTGAGTATATGGCCGCCCTCCTGTATCAGTATATCAGTAAGTATATGGCCGCCCTCATGTATCAGTATATCAGTAAGTATATGGCCGCCCTCCTGTATCAGTAAGTATATGGCCGTCCTCCTGTATCAGTATATCAGTAAGTATATGGCCGCCCTCCTGTATCAGTAAGTATATGGCCGTCCTCCTGTATCAGTATATCAGTGAGTATATGGCCGCCCTCATGTATCAGTATATCAGTGAGTATATGTCCGTCCTCCTGTATCAGTATATCAGTGAGTATATGGCCGCCCTCCTGTATCAGTATATCAGTGAGTATATGGCCGCCCTCATGTATAAGTATATCAGTGAGTATATGGCCGTCCTCCTGTATCAGTATATCAGTGAGTATATGGCCACCCTCCTGTATCAGTATATCAGTGAGTATATGGCCGCCCTCCTGTATCAGTATATCAGTGAGTATATGTCCGTCCTCATGTATCAGTATATCAGTGAGTATATGGCAGCCCTCATGTATAAGTATATCAGTGAGTATATGGCCGCCCTCCTGTATCAGTATATCAGTGAGTATATGGCAGCCCTCATGTATAAGTATATCAGTGAGTATATGGCCGCCCTCCTGTATCAGTATATCAGTGAGTATATGGCCGCCCTCTTGTATCAGTATATCAGTGAGTATATGGCCGCCCTCCTGTATCAGTATATCAGTGAGTATATGGCCGCCCTCCTGTATCAGTATATCAGTGAGTATATGTCCGTCCTCATGTATCAGTATATCAGTGAGTATATGGCCGCCCTCATGTATAAGTATATCAGTGAGTATATGTCCGTCCTCATGTATCAGTATATCAGTGAGTATATGGCCGCCCTCCTGTATCAGTATATCAGTGAGTATATGGCCGCCCTCCTGTATCAGTATATCAGTGAGTATATTTCCGTCCTCATGTATCAGTATATCAGTGAGTATATGGCAGCCCTCTTGTATCAGTATATCACTGAGTATATGGCCGCCCTCCTGTATCAGTAAGTATATGGCCGCCCTCCTGTATCAGTATATCAGTGAGTATATGGCCGCCCTCCTGTATCAGTATACCAGTAAGTATATGGCCGCCCTCTTGTATCAGTATATCAGTGAGTATATGGCCGCCCTCTTGTATCAGTATATCAGTGAGTATATGGCCGTCCTCCTGTATCAGTATATCAGTAAGTATATGGCCGCCCTCCTGTATCAGTATATCAGTAAGTATATGGCCGCCCTCTTGTATCAGTATATCAGTGAGTATATGGCCGTCCTCCTGTATCAGTATATCAGTGAGTATATGGCCGCCCTCCTGTATCCCTATATCAGTGAGTATATGGCCGCCCTCCTGTATCAGTAAGTATATGGCCGCCCTCCTGTATCAGTATATCAGTAAGTATATGGCCGCCCTCCTGTATCAGTATATCAGTAAGTATATGGCTGCCCTCTTGTATCAGTATATCAGTGAGTATATGGCCGCCCTCTTGTATCAGTATATCAGTGAGTATATGGCCGTCCTCCTGTATCAGTATATCAGTGAGTATATGGCCGCCCTCCTGTATCCCTATATCAGTGAGTATATGGCCGCCCTCCTGTATCAGTAAGTATATGGCCGCCCTCCTGTATCAGTATATCAGTAAGTATATGGCCGCCCTCCTGTATCAGTATATCAGTGAGTATATGGCCGCCCTCCTGTATCAGTATATCAGTAAGTATATGGCCGCCCTCTTGTATCAGTATATCAGTGAGTATATGGCCGCCCTCTTGTATCAGTATATCAGTGAGTATATGGCCGCCCTCTTGTATCAGTATATCAGTGAGTATATGGCCGTCCTCCTGTATCAGTATATCAGTAAGTATATGGCCGCCCTCCTGTATCAGTATATCAGTAAGTATATGGCCGCCCTCTTGTATCAGTATATCAGTGAGTATATGGCCGTCCTCCTGTATCAGTATATCAGTGAGTATATGGCCGCCCTCCTGTATCCCTATATCAGTGAGTATATGGCCGCCCTCCTGTATCAGTAAGTATATGGCCGCCCTCCTGTATCAGTATATCAGTAAGTATATGGCCGCCCTCCTGTATCAGTATATCAGTGAGTATATGGCCGCCCTCCTGTATCAGTATATCAGTAAGTATATGGCCGCCCTCTTGTATCAGTATATCAGTGAGTATATGGCCGCCCTCTTGTATCAGTATATCAGTGAGTATATGGCCGTCCTCCTGTATCCCTATATCAGTGAGTATATGGCCGCCCTCCTGTATCAGTATATCATTGAGTATATGGCCGCCCTCTTGTATCAGTATATCAGTGAGTATATGGCCGCCCTCCTGTATCCCTATATCAGTGAGTATATGGCCGCCCTCCTGTATCAGTAAGTATATGGCCGCCCTCCTGTATCAGTATATCAGTAAGTATATGGCCGCCCTCCTGTATCAGTATATCAGTAAGTATATGGCTGCCCTCTTGTATCAGTATATCAGTGAGTATATGGCCGCCCTCTTGTATCAGTATATCAGTGAGTATATGGCCGCCCTCTTGTATCAGTATATCAGTGAGTATATGGCCGCCCTCTTGTATCAGTATATCAGTGAGTATATGGCCGCCCTCCTGTATCAGTATATCAGTGAGTACATGGCCGCCCTCTTGTATCAGGGTCATTCCGTGTCAGTTCAACCAACGCTCCCAGTCGACCATCTCAGATTTCAATGAAACTTTGCACAAAGATAGACCCTGACCCTAAACTAAGATAGCCAGAATATTAGGCTTCAAAGTGCTTTGGTTCACGAGCTACAGGTCTTAATCTAGGGGGTTGTCATGTGATTACAGCCTACAGGTCTTAATCTAGGGGGTTGTCATGTGATTACAGCGCGCAACCTGAAAAAAGTAGCGATTTCAATCCATTGCCAAGCCAGTTCCAATGACTCTAGAGCAATGAACCTTCACACACTAGGAGAACTTTTGGTGCTGAACCCAGCTAAGCTCCTCAGACTGCCCCTCTTATCATCATTCTGCCACCATTGCATGTCAAAGTAGCTGAAAAATTCTATCGCGCAAAATAAAACTCATATTTTAAGCAGTAATAACTCCTAATCAATGCGATCCAACTCAGCTCTGAATTTATCAATGTGTACTCCATAGAAATGTTTCTCATTATTCACATTATGGACCCAAAAGGATGCAGAGCTCTTAAGATACAATGAGTCAAAAATGGCAAAAAACACTTTTTTGCTAATTTTTCCCCTTTTTCAAAGGCGAAAATCGGAATGTACTCCATTTTTATTTTTTTTCGATTTTGTTCTATTTGGAAGAGAAGTTTTTGCTCTACAAGATTCGATGTTTTTCATTTTGTTCCCAGACCTTCTAGATGGGAAAATATCAATGCCTGTGAAGGTCCTATGCACTCGCGGAGGTCAAATAATAAAATAAGTGTAAGTTTTGCATGGATGTATAATTAGTTTAGAAATCATGAGAAGGTAAATTATTTTTGGAATGAGACAACTTTTTGTGCTCAAGAAACTTATGTGATCAAAAATTGCATGGCGAGTTCAGGTGAGCCCCAAGCTTTGGCCTAAGATGGTCAGAATATCATTGAGTGTTGCGTAATGATTGTGGTATATTACAGTGATCACTGGGCTTATTTAGCACTCTATCCATATTAGATACTAAGATTATCTAAGGCTGGCATTTGTGTAATATTAAGATTATCTAAGGCTAGCATAAATAACTAGTTATTTATTCCACAAATGCCAGCCTTAGATAATCTTAGTATCTAATATGGATAGAGTGCTAAATAAGCCCTGTGATCACTGTAATATACCACAATCATTATGCAACACTCAATGATATTCTGACCATCTTAGGCCAAAGCTTGGGGCTCACCTGAACTCGCCAGGCAATTTTTGATCACATAAGTTTCTTGAGCACAAAGAGTTGTCTCATTCCAAAAATAATTTACCTTCTCATGATTTCTAAACTAATTATACATCCATGCAAAACTTACACTTATTTTATTATTTGACCTCCGCGAGTGCATAGGACCTTCACAGGCATTGATATTTTCCCATCTAGAAGGTCTGGGAACAAAATGAAAAACATTGAATCTTGTAGAGCACAAAATTCTCTTCCAAATAGAACAAAAATGAAAAAAAAATAAAAATGGAGTACATTCCGATTTTCGCCTTTGAAAAAGGGAAAAATTAGCAAAAAAGTGTTTTTTGCCATTTTTGACTCATTGTATCTTAAGAGCTATGCATCCTTTTGGGTCCATAATGTGAATAATGAGAAACATTTCTATGGAGTACACATTGATACATTCAGAGCTGAGTTGGATCGCATTGATTAGGAGTTATTACTGCTTAAAATATGAGTTTTATTTTGCGCGATAGAATTTTTCAGCTACTTTGACATGCAATGGTGGCAGAATGATGATAAGAGTGGCAGTCTGAGGAGCTTAGCTGGATTCAGCACCAAATGTTCTCCTAGTGTGTGAAGTTTCATTGCTCTAGAGTCATTGGAACTGGCTTGGCAATGGATTGAAATCGCCCCTTTTTTCAGGTTGCGCGCTGTAATCACATGACAACCCCCTAGATTAAGACCTGTAGCTTGTGAACCAAAGCACTTTGAAGCCTAATATTCTGGCTATCTTAGTTTAGGGTCAGGGTCTATCTTTGTGCAAAGTTTCATTGAAATCTGAGATGGTCGACCGGGAGCGTTGGTTGAACTGACACGGAATGACCCATCAGTATATCAGTGAGTATATGGCCGCCCTCCTGTATCAGTATATCAGTGAGTATATGGCCGCCCTCCTGTATCAGTATATCAGTGAGTATATGGCCGCCCTCCTGTATCAGTAAGTATATGGCCGCCCTCCTGTATCAGTATATCAGTAAGTATATGGCCGCCCTCCTGTATCAGTATATCAGTAAGTATATGGCCGCCCTCCTGTATCAGTATATCAGTAAGTATATGGCCGCCCTCCTGTATCAGTATATCAGTGAGTATATGGCCGCCCTCTTGTATCAGTATATCAGTGAGTATATGGCCGCCCTCCTGTATCAGTATATCAGTAAGTATATGGCCGCCCTCTTGTATCAGTATATCAGTGAGTATATGGCCGCCCTCCTGTATCAGTATATCAGTAAGTATATGGCCGCCCTCCTGTATCAGTATATCAGTAAGTATATGGCCGCCCTCCTGTATCAGTATACCAGTAAGTATATGGCCGCCCTCCTGTATCAGTATACCAGTAAGTATATGGCCGCCCTCCTGTATCAGTATATCAGTAAGTATATGGCCGCCCTTTTGTATCAGTATATCAGTAAGTATATGGTCGCCCTCTTGTATCACTATATCAGTGAGTATATGGCCGCCCTCCTGTATCAGTATATCAGTAAGTATATGGCCGCCCTCCTGTATCAGTATATCAGTGAGTATATGGCCGCCCTCCTGTATCAGTAAGTATATGGCCGCCCTCTTGTATCAGTATATCAGTGAGTATATGGCCGCCCTCCTGTATCAGTATATCAGTGAGTATATGGCCGCCCTCTTGTATCAGTATATCAGTGAGTATATGGCCGCCCTCCTGTATCAGTATATCAGTGAGTATATGGCCGCCCTCCTGTATCAGTATATCAGTGAGTATATGGCCGCCCTCCTGTATCAGTATATCAGTGAGTATATGGCCGCCCTCTTGTATCAGTATATCAGTGAGTATATGGCCGCCCTCCTGTATCAGTATATCAGTGAGTATATGGCCGCCCTCCTGTATCAGTAAGTATATGGCCGCCCTCTTGTATCAGTATATCAGTGAGTATATGGCCGCCCTCCTGTATCAGTATATCAGTAAGCATATGGCCGCCCTCCTGTATCAGTATATCAGTGAGTATATGGCCGCCCTCCTGTATCAGTATATCAGTGAGTATATGGCCGTCCTCCTGTATCAGTATATCAGTGAGTATATGGCCGCCCTCTTGCATCAGTATATCAGTGAGTATATGGCCGCCCTCCTGTATCAGTATATCAGTGAGTATATGGCCGCCCTCCTGTATCAGTATATCAGTAAGTATATGGCCGCCCTCCTGTATCAGTATACCAGTAATTATATGGCCGCCCTCCTGTATCAGTATACCAGTAAGTATATGGCCGCACTCCTGTATCAGTATATCAGTAAGTATATGGCCGCCCTCCTATATCAGTAAGTATATGGCCGCCCTCCTGTATCAGTATATCAGTAAGTATATGGCCGCCCTCCTGTATCAGTATATCAGTGAGTATATGGCCGCCCTCCTGTATCAGTATATCAGTGAGTATATGGCCGCCCTCCTGTATCAGTATATCAGTGAGTATATGGCCGCCCTCCTGTATCAGTATATCAGTAAGTATATGGCCGCCCTCCTGTATCAGTATCTCAGTGAGTATATGGCCGCCCTCTTGTATCAGTATATCAGTGAGTATATGGCCGCCCTCCTGTATCAGTATATCAGTAAGTTTATGGCCGCCCTCCTGTATCAGTATATCAGTAAGTATATGGCCGCCCTCCTGTATCAGTATACCAGTAAGTATATGGCCGCCCTCCTGTATCAGTATACCAGTAAGTATATGGCCGCCCTCCTGTATCAGTATATCAGTAAGTATATGGCCGCCCTTTTGTATCAGTATATCAGTAAGTATATGGTCGCCCTCTTGTATCACTATATCAGTGAGTATATGGCCGCCCTCCTGTATCAGTATATCAGTAAGTATATGGCCGCCCTCCTGTATCAGTATATCAGTGAGTATATGGCCGCCCTCCTGTATCAGTATATCAGTAAGTATATGGCCGCCCTCCTGTATCAGTATATCAGTGAGTATATGGCCGTCCTCCTGTATCAGTATATCAGTGAGTATATGGCCGCCCTCTTGTATCAGTATATCAGTGAGTATATGGCCGCCCTCCTGTATCAGTATATCAGTGAGTATATGGCCGCCCTCCTGTATCAGTATATCAGTGAGTATATGGCCGCCCTCCTGTATCAGTATACCAGTAATTATATGGCCGCCCTCCTGTATCAGTATATCAGTAAGTATATGGCCGCCCTCCTGTATCAGTATATCAGTGAGTATATGGCCGCCCTCCTGTATCAGTATATCAGTGAGTATATGGCCGTCCTCCTGTATCAGTATATCAGTGAGTATATGGCCGCCCTCTTGTATCAGTATATCAGTGAGTATATGGCCGCCCTCCTGTATCAGTATATCAGTGAGTATATGGCCGCCCTCCTGTATCAGTATACCAGTAATTATATGGCCGCCCTCCTGTATCAGTATATCAGTAAGTATATGGCCGCCCTCTTGTATCAGTATATCAGTGAGTATATGGCCGCCCTCCTGTATCAGTATACCAGTAAGTATATGGCCGCCCTCCTGTATCAGTATATCAGTGAGTATATGGCCGCCCTCCTGTATCAGTATATCAGTCAGTATATGGCCGCCCTCCTGTATCAGTATATCAGTTAGTATATGGCCGTCCGGAGGAGGTTTAGATCCCAATCTGTGTTCTTATTTTGTGAGTGAGCCCACTCGCTTGGCTGAAAAGTTTTCGCACCCATAAACGGTCGCACCCAGCCGGGTCGGATTCCGGTTGCAAGATATTGCAGCTAAATCCGCCCCTGTGCTGGCCAGTGGCCCCTCACGTACCGGTCTCCGATGCACTGCGGATGTGTCGACTGGGGCGCCGCCGCACATGTGCAGTGCAGATAATGCGCCGTCGTGCCAGACCGCCTCCACTGGCTGCAAGTTTTGCACAAAAATAGAGCGTGGAAGAATCATTTTTCATTGCGTGCTACGGACGGACATTGCTGCGGAATCTGCGGCGGGCGTCTGCCCATGAATTCTGTAGCAAAAACCCGTCCATGTGCATTGGGCCTTACTGCTGGCATGACACGGGGCTCCTGGTAACTCCTCTTCCAGATGTCCCAAACAGTCTGAAGGGGCTTCACCAGAGGACATAACCCCAGTCCTCTGCCGTCTGTTCCCGTACCTACGGTATTATTGGAAAAACCCACAGATTTGCCATTTTTAGTTAATTACTGGTAGATTACATAAAGTCCTAAGAACAGAATAAAAGTGCGCAGCGCCGCGAACGCGGGTACCGGACAGCGGAGTGATAAATGGAGGCGAGGCGGGAGATTAGTCGCTGCCAGGCCGGCTCTGCTCTATTTTCCTCTAATATATAGGAACGTCCTGACTTGATGAGTGTAGCACATTTCTATACGGTTCTGTGCCGGTCGCCAGGGAAACCGCTTGAGAATGTGCAATAAACATCTATCTTATTAATTGCTCTTCACTCTGGATTAAAGTCAAGTTTTCCCCGAGCTGGAAATTTCCACTCGCCGGGGACTTATCAAATAATGACGTTAAAATCTGCCCCAATAAACTACTTTCTGCAAGAAATTAACAGCGCAAAGGCGGAATTAAGGAGCGACCGGTCCTTCTGCACAGTTTGCAGATCTCTTCACCCCCCGGGCAGATATCATCCTGGGTTCCGCCCCTCCGTCCAGCTTCCTAGTTGTAGCTTTAGAATCCTGGTGACAATATGGCCGCCATCATGTATCGTTACCCAACGTCTATGCACGCTGGGTGGCCGCCCCTTGGCACAACAGTTGATCCACCCAGCTTTCCTGGTAACAGATATATTTTAAGGAGATATCCAGAATTAACTTTCTCACAAAAACAGCACCCCCACCTCTGCAGGTTGTGTATGCTATTGCAGCTCAGCTCCAATCAACTCAGTGGAGCTGCACTGCAATACCAAATGCAACCTATGGACAGGTGTGGCGCTGTTACTGGTTAAAAGCGGCTATGCCCTTTTAAACCTGGGCGGTTTTGCCCGAGTCGGGGTTTGTGCTACCAAGTATTGCAATGTGCCTTGCGGCTTCCTAACGTGGTAGAAGTTACTGTGGGTCATGTTGCGATTCGCGAACAGCAGCGGCCGTGGCTATCTGATCACAAGAAGGCCAGCTAATACGGATTTTTGCGCAGTTAGTGGGTGTGGCTACTTAACATATTAACCTATTGACCCTACAGGATTACAGGGCTTTACAGCGATCTTTAATCAAGTGATCCGTGTTGCGGCCAAAGCCACCATTTAGCCTTTAGAGGGGGTGTCTGGGGTTAAAAAAACAAAACAAGATTGCTTTCTTCCAAGCACAGTGCCACCCTTGCCTATAAGGTTGGGTGTGGTATTGCAACTCTGCTCCATTGAAAAATAAGCAGGGGCCGTGTGGCAGCCCTAGTGCCGGAAGTCCTGCAGCTTGCTGCCTCAAACAGCAGACTCAAGTTGTCATATTGGAGTGGCGCTGACTGTGATAGCCCCTTAATGGAGCAAAAGGTGGAATGACAATGAAAGTGTGTGTATGTGTATGTAGTCTATCACGGTCAGTCTTTACTGTAGTTCTAGCATTGTGTTCATGTATAAGAAATCTCAGGATACACTTGCCAAGTGGTTTTCCTGTAACTGCCTGCTGCTTGCCCCCGGATGCCATCAGTGCCCTTTACCTGGCTGATGCCGGCGGGGGCTCCGGTGTGTCGTGTAGGAGGATCGCTGCTCCCAGGGTTTTCTCTGATGAAAATCAGTGTTTTTTGAAAATCTTTCTTAGCACATTTTGGAGCGTCTGGCGAGCTGCATGTGAGGGGGACGTCGCCTTCACCGGAGCCACGCTTGTGATGCACCACTAATGACTCAGCGCGAGGTGGGCGGCAGAACGGGTCTCATCAGGAGAAGGGGGATTTCCTTTCCTTACATGGAGGCTGCGGTAATAGCTGATATGTGCTGCTTGTGATGCAGACAACTGTCACCGTTTACATCACATACATGTAATACTGCTCCGCGTGACCCCGCAGCTCCTGCACTGCGCACAAAGGTTACAGGGCACTTGGATAGTTCCTTCCAGATCTGATGTGTGATTTACGTTGACTCATGTCTGCCCCACAAGTGCGATCCTGCTCTCATTTGTGAAGGGGTGCCAATGCTGAATCTCTAATCTATCAATGGAGATCCTTAGTTATATCCTGTATTATACTCCAGAGCTGCACTCACTATTCTGCTGGGGAAGTCACCGTGCACATAAATTACTTATCCTATACTGATCATGAGTTACATCCTGTATTATACCCCAGAGCTGCACTCACTATTCTGCTGGTAGAGTCACTGTGTACATACATTACTTATCCTGTGCTGCTCTTGGGTTACATTCTATATTATACTCCAGAGCTGCACTCACTATTCTGCTGGTGGAGTCACTGTGTACATGCATTACTGATCCTATACTGATCCTGAGTTACATCCTGTATTATACTCCAGAACTGCTCTCACTATTCTGCTGGTGGAGTCACTGTGTATATACATTACTTATCCTGTACTGCTCCTGAGTTACATCCTGTATTATACTTCAGAGCTGCACTCACTATTCTGCCGGTGGGGTCACTGTGTACATACATTACTTATCCTGTACTGCTCCTGAGTTACATTCTGTATTATACTCCAGAGCTGCACCCGCTATTCTGCTGGTGGAGTCAGTGTGTACATACATTACTGAGCCTGTACTGATCCTGAGTTACATCCTGTATTATACTCCCGAGCTGCACTCATTATTCTGCTGGTGGAGTCACTGTGTACATACATTACTTATCCTGTACTGATCCTGAGTTACATTCTGTATTATACTCCAGAGCTGCACTCACTATTCTGCTGGTGGAGTCACTGTGTACATACATTACTTATCCTGTACTGATCCTGAGTTACATCCTGTATTATACTCCAGAGCTGCACTCACTATTCTGCTGGTGGAGTCACTGTGTACATACATTACTTATCCTGTACTGATCCTGAGTTACATTCTGTATTATACTCCAGAGCTGCGCTCATTATTCTGCTGGTGGAGTCACTGTGTACATACATTACTTAACCTGTACTGATCCTGAGTTACATCCTGTATTATACTCCAGAGCTGCACTCACTATTCTGCTGGTGGAGTCACTGTGTACATACATTACTTATCCTGTACTGATCCTCAGTTACATCCTGTATTATACTCCAGAGCTGCACTCACTATTCTGCTGGTGGAGTCACTGTGTACATACATTACTTATCCTGTACTGATCCTCAGTTACATCCTGTATTATACTCCAGAGCTGCACTCACTATTCTGCTGGTGGAGTCACTGTGTACATACATTACTTATCCTGTACTGATCCTGAGTTACATCCTGTATTATACTCCAGAGCTGCACTCACTATTCTGCTGGTGGAGTCACTGTGTACATACATTACTTATCCTGTACTGATCCTGAGTTACATCCTGTATTATACTCCAGAGCTGCACTCACTATTCTGCTGGTGGAGTCACTGTGTACATACATTACTGCTCCTGAGTTACATCCTGTATTAGGGCTGGCTCACATGAACATATAAGGTAACATGTAAATCGCTGCATGAGTCGGTGTTTCGCTGCGCAGAGTCTTCCTGTTTTTTTTAGTGATTTCTTGCTCAGCGACGGTCCGTATAAATGCCGCAGATACCTGATGTATTTGCTTCTGCAGAGTTTATTACCCGCCCATAGAGTACAATATCGCTTTTTTGCGCGTTTTATGCTGTAAACTAGAATGTGTTTCAGTGTATTTATCGTGCGCGATGTACAGACGTGAATGAATCGCTGTGCGGTCATTGGATCCATTCACCTCGTACAGAGCGTGCATAATACGCAATTAAACCCTGCTGGTGAGAGCCTGCCCTCGTGCTCTAGTCACACCCACAGCTGCCTCTGCCATACTGCGGCCTTCCACTTACAGGTACTATCAGTGCATTTTCTACTCCTGTCACATCCGGAGCTGCTTGCAATCTTGTAAACTCGTACGAGCGGATTACAGATCTCCCAGGCGGGGCGCTCGCGGCGGTACACTATGCATTGCCCACAATCCCCATACACTATCTCGGTGTGAGCACGTAATACACGGCGCGGTCGTGCATGCTGTGGGGGTTTTTTGCGCATGCATTTCTGGCGCTGTGTGCAAGGGCCATAATTGAAAGTAATGTAAAAGCCAGTAACACACGGTGAGCGCTTGTGTGAGAGAGCCCTAACAGTGCAGCTGCTGCATTATGGGACATGTAGTTCATATGTGGAGTCAGGAAGAGATTATTCATCTCCCACAATGCACCACGTCAAGACTTGGTATGTGCAAAGAATTAACCAGCTAATTTGATATTGCAGCTCTGGATGTGACTGGAGTTTAATTTGCCTTTCGTGACTCCCACTGCTTGCAGATTAATTAGCTGAGGTCACAAAATACGTTTCAGCAGTGGTGCATTGTGGGAGCTGCCGTTTACGTATAATTCAAGGTATAGACCTATTGTATAGCATGATCTGTACTGACCGCTCCGGGTGCCGAGACGGCGGCCCGACTGGAGAAACTGTTCATGTAGCATGACGTCCATCTCCTGTAGTACAGCACAGCAGAGCCGGAACCAGCAGGGACCTGTGAAGTCTCAAGAAAATGGTTAAATTAGGGAGCATGTCTGCGGCTTTTTGGAGTTTTTTTTTTTTTTTTTTTAATGACCCATCTTTAGGATAGGCCACCAATAGACGGTTAGTGGGGGGCTGCTGCTTGGGTCCAGCTGTTTTCTGGCACCGCTGTGACTTTGGGCCGCACAGGAAGCAGATTGTGCTGTCCGTAGTGCGGCAGCCCCGGTTGGTACTGCCCAGAGGGGTGGGGAGGGCGCTCTCAGAGTGGCAGTCCTGGGGATGAAGGGAGGTAAAACTTGTCAACTGCTTTTAAAAAAAACATTTTAACTTGATTTTCCCTTTTTGATGTTTCGCAGTCCTGTTTTAGAATGATTTACCATTAGAGATGAGCGAACGTACTCGGTAAAGCACTACTCGTCCGAGTAATGTGCTTTATCCGAGTACCTCCCCGCTCGTCCTGAAAGATTCGGGGAGCGCCGCTGCTGACAGGTGAGTTGCGGCAGGGAGCAGGGGAGAGCGGGCGGGAGAGAAGGAGAGAGAGATCTCCCCTCCGTTCCTCCCCGCTCTCCCCTGCAGCTCCCCGCTCCGCGGCGCTCCCTGAATCTTTCAGGACGAGCGGGGAGGTACTCTGATAAAGCACATTACTCGGACGAGTAGTGCTTTACCGAGTACGTTCGCTCATCTCTATTTACCATATTTTTCTACAAGATTCACTGCAGCGTAGACGACAGAACAAGATAAATAAAACCCTGGTGGGCTAAAGTGAAGCTTTTATTTTCAGGTGGATTTGGATAGCTGTACAGGCCCATAGCAATCATGGCCCTTCTCAGTGCTCCCAGTAGTAATAGTGGCCCCTGTATCTCCAGTGGGGCATCAACCCCACCAGGTAGTAATTTACTTCCCTCAGTAGTCATAGCCAAACCAGAGCTACAGATCACTGGGTGGGACCTCTGACCTACTCTCTCTCCTGGCCTCTGTTACTGCATGTCCTGTTCACACAGTGCAGATGGCGAGGAGAAGTGCCAGGGGTCAGCGCCTGTGATAATCTACGGTGGCAGGGCCAGAGCCACAGGGGGAGGAGTTGGTATTTCCTGGTGGTCCGAATTATCGGAGCACTCTTGCACTATAACCGATCATTATGGAAGCGGTCAGAGGGGGTCTGTTGCTGCTGGACCAAAACACAGACAAACAAACCAAATTCTTTCTGGCCAAAATGTGTATCTTTTAGTCCTAACAATAAGATAGACAAAGATTTGTTAGAGCCCAGATCTCAGAAGACTTCTGGCGCTAGGCCTGAGGTCAGACCCCTAAACTCAATTCAGACCCCAGAGAAGACTGCTGAAGCTAGACCTGAGGCTAGACCCCTAAACTCATTTGACGCCAGAGAGACTGCTGAGGCTAGACCTGAGGTCAGACCCCTAAACTCATTTGACGCCAGAGAGACTGCTGAGGCTAGACCTGAGGTCAGACCCCTAAACTCATTCAGACCCAAGAGAAGACTGCTGAAGCTAGACCTGAGGCCAGACCCCTAAACTCATTCGACGCCAGAGAGACTGCTGAGGCTAGACCCCTAAACTCATTCGACGCCAGAGAGACTGCTGAGGCTAGACCCCTAAACTCATTCGACGCCAGAGAGACTGCTGAGGCTAGACCTGAGGCCAGACCCCTAAACTCATTCAGACCCAAGAGAAGACTGCTGAATCTAGACCTGAAGCCAGACCCCTAAACTCATTCAGACCCAAGAGAGACTGCTGAAGCTAGACCTGAGGCCAGACCCCTAAACTCATTCGGACGTCAGAGAGACTGCTCAAGCTAGACGTGAGGCTAGACCCCTAAACTCATTCGACGCCAGAGAGACTGCTGAAGCTAGACCTGAGGCCAGACCCCTAAACTCATTCAGACCCCAGAGAGACTGCTGAAGCTAGACCTGAGGCCAGACCCCTAAACTCATTCGGACGTCAAAGAGACTGCTCAAGCTAGACCTGAGGCTAGACCCCTAAACTCATTCAGACCCCAGAGAGACTGCTGAAGCTAGACGTGAGGCCAGGACCCCCAAACTCATTCAGACCCCTGAGAGACTGCTGAAGCTAGACGTGAGGCCAGACCCCTAAACTCATTCGGACGTCAGAGAGACTGCTGAAGCTAGACCTGAGGCCAGACCCCATAACTCATTCAGACCCCTGAGAGACTGCTGAAGCTAGACCTGAGATCAGACATCAAACAGCTAAAATTATTGCAGAGACCAGGAAAACCTAAAATGAATTTCCAGATTGTGCCGCAGGGATTGTTCTGACACTCGGCATCGAGTGTCTTGTGTGCTTGTCCTGGTGGTAGAGCTGCTCCTGATGGCTGACCTGCCCCTTCTCTAGTGCTTCTATAACAGGTCTGGACAGTTGGGCTTCCCTGTCCGGGTTGGTGGTCCTCCTGTTGGCGATGGCTGTTTTACATTGAACCTGATGTCATGAGAGGTAGAAGTGCAGACAGTAACTTGTGGCCTTGGGAGTGATGGGAGGGAGTGGGTGGACAGCGGAGGCGGTGGAGCTCTCCATGGTGCTGACTCCAAGGCTGTGCCCTGATGTTACAGCTAACAGCCCTGCAGAGTCCTTCCACTTAATGTAACATGATGAAGTGTCTGCAGTGAATATCTCCCCCTTGTGCCGACCCTTCTAGATGTCTGTAATACTTCTCTTCTTTCCTTTTAACAGCTACCCAGATTGATCCCAATGAGCTTGAAGAGCTGTTCCAGATCACTTCTGGAGATGTGTATAGAATAAATTCCAACGGTGGGTATCACACGCATCCTCCCGTAGTCTGTACCCCGCACCACACTCAGCGCTCCAGTCACTAGTAGTTAGGGCTTATAAGAACTTTTAGTTCATACAATGCTCTGTGAGCTGAATGTCACAATACTGCAAAGCTTATCGCCTATGTGGAAAGCTTGTTATGGCCGTTTTACATGGGCTGAGAGCCGATTAAACAACTGCATGAGCGCTGATGTCACCGCTAGGGTCATCGGCGCTCATGCAGAGCATTCAGACTGATAGACATCGCTGGCTGCTTGCTGTGCGGGGAGCGTGTGGACAATCCTCTGTGAGCTCAGCACAGTAGCAGGACAGATTTACTCTGTCCTGAGGGTTTGTCAGTGTTATCCCTGTAGGAAATGCTCTGTGAGCTCAGTACAAGAGCTGGATACATGTATCCGTCAGTGCATGAGAGCAGATATTACTATGTGATATCAGCACAGTAGCAGTACAGCCCCCCCCCCCCCCCCCGTGTTTGTTACAGTGTACCAGTGTTGGGCAGTTCCCCGTGGGTTGTACACGGCAGCACAAAGCTCTCTCCTGCCCTGAGGGTTTGTTACTATGTCAGCTCAGGCTCTGTGATCGTGGATGCTGCTGACATACACTACTGTCAGACCAGCGCAGCTTCCGCTCCAGGCTCTCCGGAGGGTTTGCTTACAGTCTAAGCAATCATCTCAGAGCTAGGTACATCATAACTGCAAATGTGCCTCATGTCCTGAAGGTTTGTTGCAATGTATCGGTGTAGGCAGCCCCCCTGTGAACGCAGCACAAATCCCCGTCCTCTGCTGAGGGTTTATTACAGCAGCAGCAGATCAGTCCTCTCTGTTGTCCTGATAGTTTGCTACAATGTATCGGGTTGGCTGCACTGGATACAATATCTCTAGCATGCACTGACACACAGCAACAAGCCCTCTAGCTGCATGAGCAGAACAAAGAACACATTACAATTTCCAGTCATTGACAGCAAGCAGAAATCAGTGAGGGAAAGAAACAAAGTAGACAGGAAAGTTCTAGAACTTTTCATGAAGCTTTATATGCATATGATAGATGGACTCTACAGGATGGTCGTCGTGCCGTTACGTGCTATCTGCATCGCCCCAGGTGACTTACGACGCAGCATGTTGATATACCACAGGCTGCAGTTGTATGTTAGGACCGTGTCATGATATACCGTATGACTGTAGATGTGGGGATTTGTAAAACTTGTGAAACTCTTTCCTGTCATGGGAACAATAATAATTCCCTGCGGCTACAAGAAGCTCCTAAATAAAGCCGCTTCAGTGTTTAGGGAAAGAGAATCTTATAAGAATCTTCTGAGCCTGCGGCCCTATGACAACACTTCATGCTTCTGCCCTCTTGCAGTTCACTGTTGTTAAGGTGTATTGCCTTGGACGTCCCAGCAAGAAATTGGTTTTAAGGAGGTTGTCCCTACTACATTATACACTGTTAACAAGGGATTATAGGGGATCTGACTGCTGAGACCTCCACTAATCAAAGGAATTGGGGTCCGGAGTGTCCCTTAATGGATGGAGCGAAGGTCGCATTCTCACTGAATGTCCCACTAAGGCAAATGGCGCAGTGGTGTGCAGGTGCTTGAACTTTATCTCCAGGGTACCGTTGGTCAGACCGCCAGAGATCAGAATGTTGTTCCCTATCTTGTGGATAAAGGATAACTTAAAGCAACCTTCCAGGTTCAGGACAAAATTCTGTCCTGGCACTGTAGGGTCGGGGGATATTGCTTGCCAATCCCCTCTGCTACCCCACCAGTCCGCTGGTTCGGAGTCTCTTTTTATATCTGCTGTCTGATTGGCCGGTGCTGCTCACATGACCAGCACTAGCCAGTCAGGGAGCAGTGCACATTGTACATAGTCAGAAAATTGCTGCAGCCACCTTGGACAGCTGAAAATGGCGCCCACAACTGGCTGACTGCAGCAGCAGCAGAGTAGTGCTTCGGGTAATATTACCCCCCAGGATAGACTTTTGTCCCAAAACCGGAGTGTCACTTTAATTTCACGGGACCAACCCCTTTTAACATTTTACGTGTCATAGAAAAACTCAAGCTGGATTCTGATTGGTTGCTGTTAAACAGTGTTTTTGTGATTGTGTAGAGCAGGAAGTGTTGCCATAGGGACATTAAAGAAATTCAAATTTTAATGATTGAGTTATTTTGGCCTCTTGACTTAGATTTCTATTTTTGCAAAAAGCACCGAGAGGACTTGAATAGACCTTCAGTTAGTTCTTTCCTGCAGTCCTATGTAAGAGCACAGATAACGCTTCCACGGCCCGCATTGTTATGTCCCTCTAGTATTTAGTTTCTTTTTGTGTTTCTTGTTTGACAGTACAGTCTCTGGAGAGAAACCTGCGCTCCTTGGGGACTCCTAGTGATACAGCGGAGCTGAGAGACCGCCTGTAAGTGACTGCTGCTTTGTGATGTGTTTCCCGGATGTATCGCGCCAACCGTATTACTGGCCTCTAATACACAAGTAATGCTCTGTATAGTATGAAGACTTTGGTAAACAGCCTCCCATATCTCAGCATCCTGCGCCCCCTGCCAGTCAGCTCTGAGTGTTGAGTTGAAGGTGTCTGTGTAAGGGCTCCTTGCCACTGGCGAGGTAATCGCACGTTTTCAGTGCGATGCGAGAGTGCGAGCTCTCGGAAGAAAGTCCCGCACATGTTGTTCTATGACAACGTTTCCACTAGCGATGTTTAGGGGCAAGCTCAGGGACTGTCCAGACATAAAACAGGCTGCCGAGACATTCCTACCCCAAAATGAATGGTGGGAAGAGGCCCGGCGAGCTCCGCCGACACGTCTGCTTTAGTGAAGATTGCCATTCATCGTCTTGTTGTTCTAAAGAGCTGCATAGTGCTGTTCCTCTTTTGTTCCTCCTGGAAATATAGGAATAGAAAACCTGTTACCATTTCCCTTGTCAATGGAGTCTATCCTACACTGTGCACAATGTCAAGACACACCCTGTTGACATAGGGAAAGGGAACACCCAGTTGTAATTTTGTGTACATATCCAGGGGGAATTAACAGTGGAACGGCAGAAGTAAAAGCCCTAGAACCGCTGCAGACTATACGGACTGTTGGTAATGGTGTGCGATAGAACAAAGCCGTAATCTCCTATTTAATGGCCTCCCCCGTACAGCGCCGCTAGTCCGGTCCTAGAAGTGACTGCCGCAGACACGTGCCATTCACCACTCGTGACTGACTATACATACACAGATACATTCACAATTCTGCAGGCTTCAGAGGTCAAATCCCTCCCGGATTATTGTAGCTCAGAGAAGTGTGTGTTCGTAATAATAGGCTGAATAATGAGTGCAGCTCTGGAGTATAATACACAATGTAACTTGGTATCAGTAATGTAATTCATGTACACATCGACTGATATGGTCATCAAAGCTGGATATACACTGTAAACCGAGAATATATATGCTGGGGGATATGGGAAGGGGTAGATTATGCATAGATTTCCAGCAGAATCTCATGAGGAACATCATAAGTCGTCAGGAAGGTTAATATGAAGCTCCGGCGGCCTCCGCTCTCCTACTATCCTGCTGTAAAACAGTTGACAAAGTAAAGTCCTGATGTAGATGTTTTACTGGGAACACAAGAAAAACCTCCATGAAAAAGTAAATATTCAAATCTAGTAATCTCTTTACTCTCAGAGCAGCGCTTTCATGTCCGGATTAGAGAGCAGCAGGAATAAATGGCAAGAGCGCAGTGCGAGCTAAGCTCACGGCTGTACGCTGTGCATTCAAGGTATTACTTTGAAGGGATTAGCACATTAGCATGACTCTAAACGACGTGTCAAAGCGTTTATGGAAATCGTCTCTTCCCAACCCGACTCTTCCTCAAAGCCCTATAAGAAATATGCATGAAACGCCATGAAAGGCCTCCCCTCAATTAAACAAACTGACACTTAAAAGCAGTGTATGTGCTCTGCCTGGCCATGATCTCTTCATTAAATCACCATTAGTTAAACGTTTCCAACCTTTGACTCAATCCATCAAAGTGCGGAGAACAGCAAAATCCCAGACTGGGGAGACGAGATCAGAAGCTGTGTGCAACTACAAGAAAGTTGTATGTGAGGGGAGAGTAATGACTGCACCCTGCCAGATTTATACTGTAGTAGTTGGACAATATTACTGCCCCTGTGTGCAACACTATGACTACTACAATACTGCTCCCTATGTACAAGAATATAACTACTATAATACTGCCCCCTATGTGCAAGAATATGACTACTATAATACTACCCCCTATGTACAAGAATATGACTACTATAATACTACCCCCTATGTACAAGAATATAACTACTATAATACTGCCCCCTATGTGCAAGACTATAATACTGCCTCCTATGTACAAGAATATAACTACTATAATACTGCCCCCTATGTACAAGAATATGACTACTATAATACTACCCCCTATGTACAAGAATATAACTACTATAATACTGCCCCCTATGTACAAGAATATAACTACTATAATAATGCCCCCTATGTACAAGAATATAACTACTATAATACTGCCTCCTATGTACAAGAATATAGATACTATAATACTGCCTCCTATGTACAAGAATATAGCTACTATAATACTGCCTCCTATGTACAAGAATATAGCTACTATAATACTGCCTCCTATGTACAAGAATATAACTACTATAATACTGCCCCCTATGTACAAGAATATAACTACTATAATACTGCCCCCTATGTACAAGAATATAACTAGTATAATACTGCCCCTATGTACAAGAATATAACTACTATAATACTGCCCCCTATGTACAAGAATATAACTACTATAATACTGCTCCCTATGTACAAGAATATAACTACTATAATACTGCCTCCTATGTAGAAGAATATAACTACTATATACTTCCCCCCCTATGTACAATAATATAACTACTATTATACTGCCCCCTATGTACAAGTATATAACTAGAATCATACTGCTCCCTATGTACCAGAATATAAATATAATACTGCCCCCTATGTACAAAAATATAACTACTATAATACTGTCCCCTATGTACAAGAATATAACTACTAGTTATATTCTTGTACATAGGGAGCAGTATTATAGTCGTTATATTTCTGTACATAGGGGGCAGTATTATAGTAGTTATATTCTTGTACACAGGAGCAGTATTATAGTAGTTATATTCTTGTACATAGGGGGCAGTATTATAGTAGTTATATTCTTGTACATAGGAGACAGTAGTATAGTAGTTATATTCTTGTACATAGGAGACAGTATTATACTAGTTATATTCTTGTACATAGGGGGCAGTAGTATAGTAGTTATATTATTGTACATAGGGGGCAGTATTATAGTAGTTATATTCTTGTACATAGGGGCAGTATTATAGTAGTTATATTCTTGTACATAGGGGGCAGTATTATAGTAGTTATATTCTTGTACATAGGGGGTAGTATTATAGTAGTTCTATTCTTGTACATAGGGAGCAGTATTATAGTAGTTATATTTCTGTACATAGGAGACAGTATTATACTAGTTATATTCTTGTACATAGGGGGCAGTAGTATAGTAGTTATATTGTACATAGGGGGCAGTATTATAGTAGTTATATTCTTGTACATAGTGGGCAGTATTATAGTAGTTATATTCTTGTACATAGGGGGCAGTATTATAGTAGTTATATTCTTGTACATATGGGCAGTATTATAGTAGTTATATTCTTGTACATAGGAGGAAGTATTACAGTAGCTATATTCTTGTACATAGGGGGCAGTATTATAGTAGTTATATTCTTGTACATAGGGGGCAGTTTTATAGTAGTTATATTCTTGTACATAGGGAACAGTATTATAGTAGATATATTCTTGTACATAGGGGGCAGTATTATAGTAGTTATATTCTTGTACATAGAGAACAGTATTATAGTAGATATATTCTTGTACATAGGGAACAGTATTATAGTAGTTATATTCTTGTACATAGGGAACATTATTATAGTAGATATATTCTTGTACATAGGGGGCAGTATTATAGTAGTTATATTCTTGCACATAGGGAGCAGTATTGTAGCAGTTATAGTGTTGCACATGGGAGGCAGTATTATACTAGTAATATAATTGTACATAGGGGGGCAGTATTATAGTAATATTCTTGTACATAGGGGGCAGTATTATAGTAGTTATATTCTTGTACCTGGGGGGCAGTAGTATAGTAGGTTTATTCTTGTACATAGAGGGTAGTATAGTAGGTATATTTTTGTACATAGGAGGCTGTATTATAGTAGTTATATTCTTGTACCTAGGGGGGCAGTATTATAGTAGTTATATTCTTGTACATAGAAGCAGTATTATAGTAGTTATATTTTTGTACATAGGGGACAGTATTATAGTAGTTATATTCTTGTACATAGAGGGCAGTATTATAGTAGATATATTCTTGTACATAGGGAACAGTATTATAGTAGTTATATTCTTGTACATAGGGAACAGTATTATAGTAGTTATATTCTTGTACATAGGGGACAGTATTATAGTAGTTATATTCTTGTACATAGGGGGCAGTATTATAGTAGCTATATTCTTGTACATGGGGCAGTATTATAGTAATATTCTTGTACATAGGGGGCAGTATTATAGTAGTTATATTCTTGTACCTAGGGGGCAGTAGTATAGTAGGTATATTCTTGTACATAGAGGGTAGTATAGTAGGTATATTTTTGTACATAGGAGGCTGTATTATAGTAGTTATATTCTTGTACATAGGAGCAGTATTATACTAGTTATATTCTTGTACCTAGGGGGGCAGTATTATAGTAGTTATATTCTTATACATAGGAGCAGTATTATAGTGGTTATATTCTTGTACATAGGAGCAGTATTATAGTAGTTATATTCTTGTACATAGAAGCAGTATTATAGTAGTTATATTTTTGTACATAGGGGGCAGTATTATAGTAGTTATATTCTTGTACATAGGGGGGAGTATTATAGTAGTTATATTCTTGTACATAGTGGGCAGTATTATAGTAGTTATATTCTTGTACATAGGAGCAGTATTATAGTAGTTATATTCTTGTACATAGGGGCAGTATTATAGTAGTTATATTCTTGTACATAGAGGGCAGTATTATAGTAGTTATATTCTTGTACCTAGGGGGCAATATTATAGTAGTTATATTCTTTTACATAGGGGGCAGTATTATAGTAGTAATCTTGTACAAAGGGGGCAGTATTATAGTAGTTATATTCTTGTACATAGGAGACAGTATTATAGTAGTTATATTCTTGTACATAGGAGGCAGTATTATAGTAGTTATATGCTTGTACATAGGGGGCAGTATTATAGTAGTTATATTCTTGTACATAGGGAGCAGTATTATAGTAGTTATATTCTAGTACACAGGATCAGTATTATAGTAGTTATATTCTTGTACATAGGGGGCAGTATTATAGTAGTTATATTCTTGTACATAGGGGGCAGTATTATAGTAGTTATATTCTTGTACATAGGAGCAGTATTATAGTAGTTATATTCTTGTACATAGGGGCAGTATTATAGTAGTTATATTCTTGTACATAGGGGGCAGTATTATAGTAGTTATATTCTTGTACATAGGGGGCAGTATTATAGTAGTTATATTCTTGTACATAGGGGGCAGTATTATAGTAGTTATATTCTTGTACATAGGGGGCAGTATTATAGTAGTTATATTCTTGTACATAGGGGGCAGTATTATAGTAGTTATATTCTTGTACATAGGGGGCAGTATTATAGTAGTTATATTCTTGTACATAGGGGGCAGTATTATAGTAGTTATATTCTTGTATATAGGGGGCAGTATTATAGTAGTTATATTCTTGTACATAGGGGTCAGTATTATAGTAGTTATATTCTTGTACATAGGGGGCAGTATTATAGTAGTTATATTCTTGTATATAGGGGGCAGTATTAAAGTAGTTATATTCTTGTATATAGGGGGCAGTATTATAGTAGTTCTATTCTTGTACATAGGGGGCAGTATTATGGTAGTTATATTCTTGTACATAGGGGGCAGTATTATAGTAGTTATATTCTTGTACATAGTGGCAGTATTATAGTAGTTATATTCTTGTACATAGAGGGCAGTATTATAGTAGTTATATTCTTGTACCTAGGGGGCAGTATTATAGTAGTTATATTCTTTTACATAGGGGGCAGTATTATAGTAGTAATCTTGTACATAGGGGGCAGTATTATAGTAGTTATATTCTTGCACCTAGGGGGCAGTATTATAGTAGTTATATTCTTGCACATGGGAGGCAGTATTATAGTAGTCATATTCTTGTACGTAGGGGGCAGTATTATAGTAGTTATTTTCTTGTACATGGGGAGCAGTGCTATAGTAGTTATATTCTTCAACATAGGAGCAGTATTATAGTAGTTATATTCTTGTACGTAGGAGCAGTATTATAGTAGATATATTCTTGTACATAGGAGACAGTATTATAGTTATATTCTTGTATATAGGGGGCAGTATTATAGTAGTCATATTCTTGTACATAGGAGACAGTATTATAGTAGTTATATTCTTGTATATAGGGGGCAGTATTATAGTAGTCATATTCTTGTACATATGGAGCAGTATTATAGTAGTTATATTCTCGTACATAGGGGGCAGTATTATAGTAGTTATATTCTCGTACATAGGGAGCAGTATTATAGTAGTTATATTCTCGTACATAGGGAGCAGTATTATAGTAGTTATATTCTTGTACATAGGGAGCAGTATTATAGTAGTTATATTCTTGTACATAGGGGGGCAGTATTATAGTAGTTAATTCTTGTACATAGGGGGCAGTATTATAGTAGTTATATTCTTGTACATAGGGGGCAGTATTATAGTAGTCATATTCTTGTACATAGGAGGCAGTATTATAGTAGTTATATTCTTGTACATAGATGGCAGTATTATAGTAGTTATATTCTTGTACATAGGGGGCAGTATTATAGTAGTTATATTCTTGTACATAGGAGGCAGTATTATAGTAGTTATATTCTTGTACATAGGGGGCAGTATTATAGTAGTTATATTCTTGTACATAGGGAGCAGTATTATAGTAGTTATATTCTAGTACACAGGATCAGTATTATAGTAGTTATATTCTTGTACATAGGAGCAGTATTATAGTAGTTATATTCTTGTAGATAGGAGCAGTATTATAGTAGTTATATTCTTGTATATAGGGGGCAGTATTATAGTAGTTATATTCTTGTACATAGGGGGCAGTATTATAGTAGTTATATTCTTGTACATAGGGGGCAGTATTATAGTAGGTATACTCTTGTACATAGGAGGCAGTATTATAGTAGTTATATTCTTGTACATAGGAGGCAGTATTATAGTAGTTACATACAATAATCTAACTATACTATAATACGTTCAAATGTCAGTGTCAAAATTGACAGCAGCAGTCAGCTTTCACACTGATCACTGCTGTTGCTGGTTGGTGTTAGCCCGCTCTCACTGTTTGACGTGGGATCTGCCCCCATCCCGTTCTGTACAAACCCTGCATTCTTTAACGTAATTGTATGTCCTGGGGCGTGAAACGGTTAACGGGGAATACTTCATGATTTGCGCTATCTACAAAACCGCCGCCCATTATAGAACTTTTTGCACAGGGAGCCGTAAATCCTGATTTTGAGCTGTCGATAATGTGCGAGGCTGAGAGATGTCTCCCCGTCGGCCGTAACTAACGTCCTCGGCCAAGATGAAGAGGACAAGAACCCTAAACATTATCCGCAGATGTTCCTTCCATTGGAGGAGCAGTTAATCTGCTTCATAGGCCGTTCGCCTCGCTATTCACTCGTCCGCCATTCATTCACCCCCACAAGCCGCGCTCATTGTCCGGGAGCTCCGTATCTGCTCTACAACCGCCGGAGGCTCACAGGGGATGGAGAGGATTTGCAGTAGTGCTGCAGAACATTTGCAAGCCGTATGATTAGTGCATTGTATGGGTATGGCGGGGAGGCGAGATAAGGAAAGGGGGGTGGGGGTAGACAAGCTTTTTGGCCAGAGGACTGCTGTGTAAGCACGCGCTTTTCTGCTCGGCCGGCTTTTGAATAGATTTACCAGAAAATGGACTTATTTTCTAATTTTGCGAGCAAAAGGTGAGGCGCCGGCGCCACATTAATCATTATGTAACATTTGCATTAAGTTGTATTCACGATGAAGCTGTGACATATAGTGCGTCCTTCCTGGTATCCGACCTGCGGAGAGTCTCCTCGCTCGGTTCAGTGCCACACAACCTTCTAGGGTGTCCCTTTTCGGTGACAGACCTGGACGTTGCTACGTTGTATCCGGACAAGTCGAGGGATGCTTTACAGAAACCTTCCCTGTACTGTAACGGGATTGTCCGGGGTCTCTTAGCCCCCTCGGTCATTGTGCAGGTGGGCATTCAGCCAATCACAAAGCTTGATGTGCGCTATCACAGAATACTCGCTCGGTACTTGCTATGGGCAAATTAAAAATCGCGTTGCGTTCATATGAACACCTGACGGTTTTAGCCCTTATTCCATTGAAATAGGCTTTATCTGTGTAAGTTTCTTGGGCCGATATCCACTTGTCCGTGTAAATCGGGCCTCATGCAGATTTTTAGGCACTAAACTGTTGGCGGCATATTTTCGAGTTAGGTCATCAATAGTCGATCGGTGGGGATTCGCCGCTTGTGATTCCTGCTGATCGCCAGTTGAAGTGATGGCAGCACTCGCGTAGGCACTACTGCCACTTCAGTCCATAACGGGCACAGCGGTGTACACTGCAGCCTAGTATTGCAGCTTAGTCCCATTTACTTGAATGGGGCTGTGCTGCGCTCAGGTCATGTGACCAATGAATGTAACGTCACTGGCCCGAGAAGAAGCTGTAGCGCCCACTTGATCGTGACTAGAGGATTCTTCACTCACCCGCGACACGTCCATGTTTTAGTTGACGTGTATTTCTCACAATATAGCAAATCTAATGGATATTTGTCTTAAGAACACTGTATTGAGTTGTCCCTTTGTTATTCCTCCTGGAAATGTGCAGTAGAACTGACAACTGGGCGTTACCATGGTACTTCTCGAAAAGGTGTGTTCCTACATGGATGCTTATAGAGCTGATTTAAATGGTCTCACTGTCTAGGAAAACGCCTCCAACTGGTAACACCAAATTTATTCCTACATTTCCAGGAGGCGTAACAGAGGAATGACTCAATGCAACGTTTTAAAACAATATATTCCAGAATTATTATTACGTGAAATGCAAATATTTACTAAATGAAAATGTGGCAGGGGATTCCGAAGGTCCTCCTTAAAGGGGTTGGCCACTGAAGCGGTTCGCAGGTTGGTGGGAGCATTACACGGTGCCATTACTAATACAGGGTCAGGTCATAATGCCGGCGCTATATCTCACTGTCCAGTGCTATATCCTGCTGTCTTATAGTGAAATTACAATAGCGTACTAGAATGGAAGGCATTCATGTGCTACACGATGGCATGGGCCCCTGGGGACCCGGAACACTGATTATAATTTAGTTTTATGGTCCCTGTAAGAGAGAGTAAAACCCAGCTGCAAAGTTGAAGAGCAGCAAGTGAGAAGCAGAAATCCGCTGCTCGTGTCTGTGAGTCCCGTGAGACCGCCGCTATGACAGAAGTGAGGAAACGGAAGTTCTGCTAGGATCGCCTGTGCGAAAGCGGACTGGAAGTGCCTCTTTCCGCTATGATACATGCATGGAGCTGTTAGACGCTGCGGCCGACGCCATCATTGTGGGAGTAACCAGGAGGCGCCGGAAGAACGCCTCTATCGTAGCAGAACTTCTTCTCCTGACTACAGCCATAGCCGTGGTCTCAAGGGACTTAGAGAGACTCGGAGAGCGAATGTCTTCTTCTCATGTGCTACTCTTCAACTAGACAATGCTGGTATATTGCATTACGGGGGCGACAAAACCAGATTGAAACCTCTGTTCCGGGGCCCCCAGGGCCCATGGGGCATACCATCGTGTAGTGCCTCCAAGCCTTCCTGCACAGGGTCGCTGCTGTTATTACAGTATAGGACCCCAGCAGTGAGATATATCACGGGATGCGGATGCTGGACAACGCCCTGTAGCTTACCGCCTCCTCACGGTTCTGTGAGAAGCGACACCTCCGTGTTACAAATGTCTTCTGCGTTCCCTGCGTGATGGTCATGTGTCCCTCCATCCACAGCCATGTGTATGATGGAAACTCCATGCATAGAGTCCACAAGACCCCTGTAGGAAGGGCCGCAGCCTCTCAAAGGTGCTAGGCGGATTATTGCCACATTGACGCTATAGTCACACGCAGGTCATCGCTGCATCACACGATCCACGCCAGATATCGCCACGTACATCCTGCTCGAAGTCCTTGACTGCGCCGCTGTGTTTCCGCCGTCACTTTGCACTTGTTGCTTCGGTTCTGCATGCATTCGTTGACGACCGTTCATCTCCTGTGTAGCCGGCATCGACCTGTGTGAAGGCCATCTAACAGAGCTCTGATCTCACTAGGACCCTCTTGTAGACAGGCCAATCAAGGTGCCTCGGAGGACTAAGGAGATGTCCTTGCAGACGTTTCATGTGATCTTATGGTCGCTCCACAAGTTGTCCCCCACCGCCTCCGTTTACTCAGTCTCATTGGTCACTACACTACAGAAATGTGAGAAGGGATCATGAAGTAGGGAGGACACGAGGCCCCCATTCTCTGGATCAGTGAGGGTCCCAGCGGTCCGCTGCCCACCAACCTATCCGTTTATACCCATCCGGTGGATAGGTGAAAACCTGTAATTTAATCCATGGCCCACAACGCGCCTTTAACCAAAATAATCAGATGTGCACCAAGAAATCATCCAAATAAGGTCTTCCTTTCATACAGCTGGACTCTGTCACAATGTATCAGTGCAGGTAGAATCAATCCGCTTGATGTTCATCACAGAGGATTATATAGACTGCATACAATTCTAGCTAAATCAGCAGGAATAAGCATCTTCCACACTCCGGACACGAGGACCCATTCAAAGGCAGCAAGCAGAGATCCTGAAAATGTTATGAATGTAGAATTATAGATAAAGCATTATTAAAAATCACGGGACTGGTGTCCTACAGGATGAGGCGCACAAATAACGGCACCGAATTTCAGGTTGTGTCCCAACCAGGATATCCGATTTAGCTCTGTCACATGGCCATAAGCGCATTTGCACAATGGGCGTATTTGCGTGCGCATGTGCGTGTTTTACTGTACTTTACATGCGCTAACCAGGTGCAAAACACCCACACCTGCTCCCTCCCATTCATTGACATGGTCAAGTTAATTAGGTCTATGTGCGATTTTCGTATTTTTTTCCGTAACCTGAATTTGTGCGTGAAATACGCTTACGTGAACGACCTTATTGAAGTGCATGGGTGTGATTCACTGTGTATTGTGCACGCAAAACACTGCGCAAAGACGGTCACATGACACAGGCCTTAGAATAGCGGTAAAGTGGAGATGACAGAACATTCTGTATTATGCAAAGAGCAATGGTGGATGCTGTGATGTTGGATGTCTGTAACTATGGAAACAGATGTGTTCTCATATCACAACAGGTAGACGGGAAAACAAAGATTTTTACAAATATATATTATTAGATTAATGTCCACATTGAAAGTGCGCACCATGAAGTCATCTCCGTACACAGCCACCGCCATGGCTTTCCTACGGGGGATCAATACTAACGTGATCCGAGAGGAAAACTCTCCTGTCCTCAAAGCAGGTCATCGCTGCATCACAAGAGCAGACACGAAGTGAATCTGAGCAGGGGGTTGGAGCAGATGACTCTGGAGGTCCCGTCCAACTCTATCATTCTATACTACCTCTACCTCAGTGTCCCTCCATGTACAAGAACATAACTACTCAAATACTGCCCCCTATTTACAAGAATATAACTACTATAATACTGCTCCCTATTTACAAGAATATAACTACTATAATACTGCCCCCTATTTACAAGAATATAACTACTCAAATACTGCCCCTATGTACAAGAATATAACTACTATAATACTGCCCCCTATGTACAAGAATATAACTACTATAATACTGCCCCCTATGTACAAGGATATAACTACTATAATACTGCCCCCTATGTACAAGTATAGAACTACTATAATACTGCTCCTATGTACAAGAATATAACTACTATAATACTGCCCCCTATGTACAAGAATATAATTACTATAATACTGCCTCCTATGTACAAGAATATAACTACTATAATACTGCCCCCTATGTGTAAGAATATAACTACTATAATACTGCCCCCTATGTACAAGTATAGAACTACTATAATACTGCTCCTATGTACAAGAATATAACTACTATAATACTGCCCCCTATGTACAAGAATATAACTACTATAATACTGCCCCCTATGTACAAGAATATAACTACTATAATACTGCCTCCTATATACAAGAATATAACTACTATAATACTGCCCCCTATGTACAAGAATATACCTACTATAATACTGCCCCCTATGTACAAGAATATAACTACTATAATACTGCTCCCTATGTACAAGAATATAACTACTATAATACTGCCCCTTATGTACAAGAATATAACTACTATAATACTGCCCCCTATGTACAAGAATATAACTACTATAATACTGCCCCCTAGGTACAAGAATATAACTACTATAATACTGCCCCCATGTACAAGTATATAACTACTATAATACTGCCTCCTATGTACAAGAATATAACTACTATAATACTGCCTCCTATGTACAAGAATAGAACTACTATAATACTGCCCCCTATGTACAAGAATATAACTACTATAATACTGCCCCCTAAGTACAAGAATATAACTACTATAATACTGCCCTCTATGTACAAGAATATAACTACTATAATACTGCCCCCTATGTACAAGAATATAACTACTATAATACTGCCCCCTATGTACAAGAATATAACTACTATAATACTGCCCCTTATGTACAAGAATATAACTACTATAATACTGCCCCCTATGTACAAGAATATAACTACTATAATACTGCCCCCTATGTACAAGTATATAACTACTATAATAGTGCCCCCTATGTACAAGACTATAACTACTATAATACTGCCCCCTATATACAAGAATATAACTACTATAATACTGCCCCCTATGTACAAGAATATAACTACTATAATACTGCCCCCTATGTACAAGAATATAACTACTATAATACTGCCCCCTATGTACAAGAATATAACTACTATAATACTGCCCCCTATGTACAAGAATATAACTACTATAATACTGCCTCCTATGTACAAGAATATAACTACTATAATACTGCCCCCTATGTACAAAAATATATAACTACTATAATACGACCTCCTATGTACAAGAATATAACTACTATAATACTGCCCCCTATGTACAAGAATATAACTACTATAATACTGCCCCCTATGTACAAGAATATAACTACTATAATACTGCTCCTATGTACAAGAATATAACTACTATAATACTGCCCTCTATGTACAAGAATATAACTACTATAATACTGCCCCCTATGTACAAGAATATAACTACTATAATACTGCCCCCTATGTACAAGAATATAACTACTATAATACTGCCCCCTATGTACAAGAATATAACTACTATAATACTGCTCCCTATATACAAGAATATAACTACTATAATACTGCCTGCTATGTACAAGAATATAACTACTATAATACTGCCCCCTATGTACAAGAATATAACTACTATAATACTGCCCTCTATGTACAAGAATATAACTACTATAATACTGCCCCCTATGTCCAAGAATATAACTACTATAATAGTGCCCTCCTATGTGCAAGATTATAACTACTATAATACTGCTCCCCATGTACAAGAATATAACTACGTGTATGAAGGGTCTTGGGAGAATACCTGGGGACGTTTCCTTGGTAAGCCCAGCTGTGAGTGCCACAGACACTGGGCTGCTAGGCCAGTCTCCGAAGTGTGTGGCTGTGTCTTTTATACAGATCTGTGGATAGAGATACGAAGGCCGACTACACGCGGGCGAGGGGCGACGTCTGTGACGTAGGCCGACTACACGCGGGCGAGGGGCGACGTCTGTGACGGAGGCCGACTACACGCGGGCGAGGGGCGACGTCTGTGACGGAGGCCGACTACACGCGGGCGAGGGGTGACGTCTGTGACGGAGGCCGACTACACGCGGGCGAGGGGCGACGTCTGTGACGGAGGCCGACTACACGCGGGCGAGGGGCGACGTCTGTGACGGAGGCCGACTACACGCGGGCGAGGGGCGAAGTCGGGCCGAGAGCCTTGCAATGTATTTAAGGTTACATAGAAATCAATCGGCGATACGTTGCATGGAATGTGACATAATGGCACGTGCCACAATTTTTTTTTTTTACTTGTGGCATCGCAGTGAGGGGAGCACTCGCTCCTCTGTATGACTCCATTCTTCAGACTAGAGTTCTCATTTGCGCTCGTGTGAACCCAGCCCGATGAGCGACTCTTTGCTTGGTGTAAATAGGCAGTCGTTCATCTCTGAATGGATGCGGGCGCCTGGAAGCGATCTCCGCCCGCTCTGCCGCCATTCACTGAACGTGCGTTGGCCATATTTGTCCCATGTAAGTTACCCTTGGGGTGCGTTCACACACAGCGGAAACCCCGTACAGTTTACACATCTAATGCCTCCTCAGACTCTCAGATTCAGCTGTGACTCTGCAGCTGACTTCGTCCGGAACACAATGGCGCTATTTTCACCTCCGTGTATTGAGCGCTCGCTGCCAGCAGCACAAGTGCAGCGTGCACGGCTCCTGGCGAACACTACCGAGCACTGCCATCTATCCCCGGTGCCCGGTCGCCCACTTCAACATAAGTTCACCACCTGCAGCGCTCAGTAGCCATTGCCAGGTGATGCTGTGCGCTGCGCTCTTCACGCAGACATTGTTCGGAGGTGAGAAGAGCGCTGAAATCGCCTGCGGATCCGCAGCTAAATCAGAGCTCCGTACTAACGGCGATTCGAAATGTCCACTGTAATTGGTTAAAGAAAAGAATCTGTGTAAAGATACCGCCCTGTGAGCTCTTGGCCTCTACACATCGAAATACTCATCCAGATCCGCTGACGCACATTGTGATGTTCCTTAGACTGGGTTCGCGTACGGGGCTGATTTGCCATGGAAACTCCATGCGGAATTTCGCCGCGGCAAATCCGCATGTGGACGCTAATCCCAGGATTAGCCAGCCATGTGGACGAGATTTCTCAGAAATGTCGTCCACACGGGACGGAAAATCCGCTGCAGCTAAACTGGCAGAAGCCGACACAGCATGTTAATTTTTTTCCCCCCCACTGCGGCCGCGCTCTCCTCTCTGGGAGCACCAGCCGCAGTGGAAGAGCGAGCGTCCGGGCCGCCTCAAAACCGCCACGGGTTTTGAAGCAGCGGTTCTCCCGGCGGAAATCTCGCGTTTTTTTGCTGCGGCCAGACCGCGGTATTTCCGCCGGGAATCCGCCCAGTGAGAACCCAGCCGTATAGTCATAAAGCCAAAAAACGACAAAACGGAAAAAGAAACTGAACTTTTTATTTCCATAATATATATTTTAAATACGGATCAGAGGGGAAAAAGTGTTGTGACGAGCGGGACACGTTTACCCCTTACAGATCAGCGGGCACAAGCGCATTGTGGCGCCAATCATGGTTCGAAATAAGTGCCGCAATCCGCAGTATGACATCCCCTTATCTGCTGCTGTAGTCCTGTCCTTCCACCCCCTCCTCTACCATCAGACTACACAGGGTTTGCTCGTAGTCTGTAGCCATGGAGACACACAGACCTGCGTAGGAGCTGCGGAGAACATTCTAGACTTCTTGCTAAGTTGCTGCAGCTGGATTAGAGCAGTAAGCAGACGTTGCTGAAGTCTGCACCCCCTGACGTAATCACTTCTTCCTGCTCCCTAAAACTTTCTGCTACAACTTATCTTTCCTTCTTGACCTTGCCTGCAGTCTCCGCCGTGCGTTCTGTTTACGGAGGGCGGTTGTTTAATGTAAATTGCGCATTATGTATTCAGCGTGCGCTGTGCACGGCCCCGCGCTGAGGTGCTTCACAGAGATGATCCTCGCTGGCCATCCTCCTCTACTTAACGCCTCCATGGAGAGCCCGCAGCCGTCTCTCCTCCACCACAGCAGGAGGGGCGCTGATAATTACCCTAATGAAGTGACGTTCGCCTCCTGTTTATTAAGCGGAGGGAAGTTTGCTGAACAATGTGAAATTCCTCCTCTTATTTGTTTTTAATGAGAGTTCTCCGATGAAGCGTGGCTTAAGCGGCGTTGTGGGGATCGTACAGGCGAGCGGCGTTACATAACGGCGTTTTACTGTAGCTAATATCTACAGCGCTGGGTTTAATAAGGGGTCACATGACCGGCATCCCTCTGCATTGGAGCAACAGCTACCATTCATGATACATAGTGATTAGATTGGGACTTTCTGCTGACCTGGAGTGAAGTAACGCTTGCCGGCCCCTTTTGCTAGCTGTGGACCTGCCAAAACTCAATTAGCGCAGTAAATCCACGAAAAAAGCCGCATCGCAGTCGGCGCCGATCGTATGGATCGCGACACAGATTTTATTATGGGTTTTTCTACAGCAGATCCGCCACGGGTGACAGCGCCCTGATGGGATCTGCACATGGGGCATTTTTGATGTGGGTCTGACGTGGCGTTCACAGCTGCGAACTGCCCCACTTATTGAATGGGGATCTGCGCCATAGTCTATTCAGGGCAGGTTTTAAATCCGCTTGCGGAACAAGTAACTAGCAGAATGTCCAAAGTTGAGAAACATGAAAATCCGTGTAGAAAAACTATCTTACAGAAATTTTTGACATCATTTTCATTGAAACCTGCATCAAAAACGTAACGCAGACCGTGTGGACGCAAACCTTTTGTATGTTCACAGAATCCATATTGGATACCACGGCAGGAACTGCCTAAATCTTACACTGATTGTTGGGTAAAGGTTTGTTGGTAGATGTGACCCGCAGTCCTATGCAAGACTGCAGATAATGTAGTAATGTGTCGTGCAGTCCTACATAACACCCCAGATAACCAAGAGTGATAACTCTCCGTGGACAGATAATGTAGTAGACATGACCCGCAGTCCTATGTAACACCACAGATAACCAATAGTGATAACTCTCCGTGGACAGATAATGTAGTAGATATGACCTGCAGTCCTATGTAACACCACAGATAACCAAGAGTGATAACTCTCCGTGGACAGATAATGTAGTAGACATGACCCGCAGTCCTATGTAACACCCCAGATAACCAATAGTGATAACTCTCCGTGGACAGATAATGTAGTAGACATGACCCGCAGTCCTATGTAACACCCCAGATAACACAGTGATACCCTGTAAGTGTAGGAGATAATCTTATCTGCAGTCCAATGTAAGAATTCAGACCACATGGAGAAAACCCGTGTCCCAACTCTTGATGTTTAAGGGGCATAAGGCTGGCTGCAACCGAAGGATTTGCATTGCGGAATCCGCGGTCGGCGTCCGCACCAAATATTCAAAGCATGCCTGGGAAAATTGCTTCTTCCTGCATAATCGCAGAAACGAATTGTTTACGGAGGAAGAATCGCAGTTTGCTCTTATTTTAGTGCGGCGTCCACACGGGTGGCTTCCATTGAAGTCAGTAGAAGCTGTCCGATCCACGGCCCGTCCACAATTGACATTGCAAAAAGTCACAGATTCTGTGTCATCGCCTAGCGACGGCGACCCGTCCGGACCATCCGCAGTACAGAAAATACAGGTATGCGCGGACGCCCGACGGACAGGGGTGGAGTCCCTGCATGCAGAATCTTACTTGTTCGTGTGCCGGCGGCCTAAATGGCTCAATAGAGGGGCAGATCTGCCTTTACTACCCCGCTCCTTGGGGTTTCCTCACCGCAGACAAGCCGATGTGCGAGGCCGTCTGTCTTTTGTGACTGTCGTACTACATAACTGACTGGCTGGCGGAAGAGAGCGCTGGCTAATTACAGTCTCAGCCACTGGGTCATGGCTGTATAATTACACCTGCTGCTGCACATTATGGCTGTACGAGCGCGGACGGACAGCTTACGTAACGGCGGCGCCGGCAGTCGGGGGGCCCGCTTTGTTTTTGCTGTATATTTGCTGCTCTCGATGGGCAATCACAGCACAAGTTGTACCTGGTAGATGGAAACATTGAAGGCTCGTAGCGCAAAACCTGACCACGAGCGGGTTCGTCTAATTATTACCGTGCGGGAATGATTAGCGCCGTACAATAGTCTCTAATCTCATATTACGAAACCGCAAGACGCAGCGCGGCGGCACATCTCACATTCTGATTACAAGATGTCCAACTATTACTTATCGCTGGATGGTTAGTTTATATTACTTGCTTTTATACTCCAGTCACCCCCAGAGCTGCGTTCACTATTTAGCTGGTTTCCTGTTGGCTCTCAGGCTGCAGGATGTCATAACGCCTTTCTGGCCCCTGCTGCTTCAAAAGATGTCTTTTGAGCAAAAATTGTTGTGTTCTTTACAGGGCAAGGTGATCGATCACCTTGCGCTCCGAGCGGAGGATGCAGAAGACAGGTGGGGCCGCTTGTCTTCTGCATCCAGTTGCTCTCTGCTTGGAGCACTTAGCTGTTATACAGCTTAGCACTCCAAGCAGTGTATGCAGAACACAGCTGGAGCGCTATGTTCTTCATACCCTAGCTGTTCACGGTATACAGCTGTGCGCTCGGAGCGGGGTATAGAGAACACAGCTGGAGCTCTGTGTTCTTCATACCCCGCCTGTGTTCAGGGAGCGCTCAGCTGGTATACAGCTGTGCGCTCGGAGCGGGGTATAGAGAACACAGCTGGAGCTCTGTGTTCTTCATACCCCGCCTGTGTTCAGGGAGCAGGGTACAGCTGAAACAATAGTATCAGCTGTATCCCGCTGTGAATTCCTAATAACCGATCAGCGACTGGTTAATGAAAACTGTCCGATGTCAGTGCAGTTACACACAACGATTATCGCTCAAAGGACGGCTTTGAGCGAGAATCGTGTCTAAATCAGCCTTAATGCCCAAGTCACAGCTAGAGCTGCAATTGACAATCTAAGGACTTCCTGCTTCCTCTACTGTGGTGCATCATGGGAGATGCAGAATAAGCGTCATACGCAATGTATCTGCTAATTTTATAGTACAGTCACAGCTGAAGCTGCATCCACTATTCTACTGTTTTCCTGTTAGCTCCCTGCTGAGTTTAGTGTTTGCTGTGGTGACTTACTGCCAATTTACTACCTGGTTACATTTTAATTATACTATTCCTCTGCTCTAGTCACACCCAGAGCTGCATTTACCAGTCTACTGATTTCCTGTCAGTACTTTTCTTGCTATTGCTTAAGGCCCATGTAGACACTGCGATTATCGCTCAAAATTTCCTCAAAAGCCATCTTTTGAGCGATAATCATTGCGTGTAAATGTGCCCATCTTTCACTGTTCTGCCAAACAACGGATATCAGTTTGGCTTGAATTCAGTTCAGAAGAACAGCTGATAAGATGGACCGTATGCTGTGTTCTGCCCGGGGACCGCTGATAACAGCTGATTACATTCCTTTTGTTCTGCCAGTGGGGCTGACAGCTGAGACAAAGCATTCAGAGAACAGCAGGCGGTCCTCTGTATATATTCAGCTCCTGGCGGCTCACAGGCTGCTAATTGGTACTAATGGCCATTAGTACCAATTAGTAGATTATGCAAAATGATCGCTCAAAAGCCATCTTTTGTGTCTAAATGGCCCTTTACTTGCCTGCACAGAGCACCCCCTGCTGCGGTGGTGGGTTATGGCAGGGGGGTCCGCTTCTCTTATGTGAACATCATGTCACATTTAACCCCTTAGTGACGCGACAACATTTGGCAGATTTTCATCTCCACTTTCCCAAAGCCATATGTTTTGTTTTTCCGCCGACATAGAAGCTTGTGTTGTGTGGTCAGCTGTAGCTTTTATTGGTGCCATTCTTGGGGTGCAAATAGTGTATTGTATAACGCCTATTAATTGTTTTGGAGGGCGGCGGGGGGGGGGGGGGGGGACACTCAATTCTGCCACAAATGATACATGATGATGCATGGTTGATGCTGTAAAAAGTTGCAGAATAAGTATGTATTTTCCCTCCCGTACCTCAAAAATAAAATTATGTCTTACAACACATTTTATGTACCCAAACCTACATTATATGTGCCCAAAGATGGTGCCAACGAAAACTACAGCTCACCACAAAAAAAAAAACAAGCCCTCATACGGCCGTGCCGACGGAAATTGAGGTCATGGATTTTCAAAGTGGAGATGAAAATCCGCCAAAAATTGTTGTGTCCTAATGGCCAAGGTGTGCAAAAAACTTTTTTTGCTGTTTTTTTATGTGCTGTTTTTTTTCTTTTTTTTTTTTTCTTTTTCTCTTTATAAAACCAAGTTTGTATGTGTAATATATATATATATATATATATATATATATATATATATATATATAATATATATATATATATATATATATATATATATATATATATAATATATAAAATTTATTATTATTTTTGTTTTTTAATGGCCCCGTAGGGTACTTGAACTTTCAATTCTATGATCGCTCTGATAATACATTGCAGTACTACTCTACTGCAGTACATTATCGCAAACCATGGCAACCCATCATCCCTCTGCCAGTACATAAGGGAGGGCCGATAATGTCAGAGCGAGCACCCTACCTTTGTCAACATTGACAGCATGTAAAGGGTTAACAGCAGGAGGCTGGCTGTCACAGTGACATCTAAAGCTGCATCCGTTCTGTTGGCTGTCATCCTGTGCGATCTGCCATCATCCATTACAGCAGAGAAGTGCTGCACTGTTCAGGCCATCATGTTACACTCGGATCATTAATCTTGTGCTCTAGTCACAGCCAAAGCTGCATTCATCGATTTTGCTTCTGATTGGTGCTCAGGCTCCAAAAGCATTTTTTTTCCCTTGATTTCCTCCTGTCTTTAGTACCTGCGCAGAGCACCCAGCATCATGGTGCATTCTGGGAGAAGCAGTATGTACATCCTTCTGCTAGAATGACGCCATGCAGCAAGCCGTGGCATCTTAAATAGCCCAGCTCGTGTAGAACAGTGTTTTGGGAGTGTATCTAGCAGCAAGGTGCTAACATAGTCCAAGTGGCAGACATCAGAATTGTGGATGCAGCTCTGGATGTGACTAGAGGAGATAATTTGATAGGTGTGGCGTTACTCTTGTAACTGGCTTCTCCTTGTTTTTAGGCATTTCACACAGCAAGAAACCAATAACACCATCACTTCCTGCACCAAATCTATTCGCCAGCTGTCCGAGATTGTGAGAGGCTCCACCCGGGTAAGTCTTTGTCGCGGTCTGTTCTGCACACAATTTCATTTTATGCCCATTGCATGGCGTGGCGCGGTCGGCACGGTGTCGGAGGTTAACGGCACTTTGCAAATATCTGCCTCGTCTGACTCTGAGCCATTGGGCGCCCGCAGCGCAGTGGTCACTGGGCAGACATGAGGGGGCAAATATTGACCCCCATCAACTCAAGTTTATCTACCGTGGTTTTCCATCACAACCAATCACTGAGCAGCCGTTCTCTAAGAGACACTAATTAATATATATATATATATATATATATATATATATATATATATATATATATATATAATATAATATAATATGGGTAAACGTGGTCTGCGCCAAATTTGCAAACTGTAAAATTAGTATTGCAATGGTCCTGGCCGAATGCAGTGCAGAATTTATTAAAGACGTCAGCCTTTAACCCCTTCCCCCCCAGGGACTATATTTTCGTCCTGGGTGAGAAGAGGTCCATGCGAAGGGGTGTTCAGTTATGCCCTTTGGGGTTTAGGATCTGAGCCCACACCATCCACAGCGGGCATCAGCTGTGACTGATGGCCATCTCCCTGCAACAGTGGGAATCCACTGTTAACACCTTACATGTGATCAGTGTTGGTCGCAGACTGTAAAGTGTTCACAGGGGGCGCATGCTGTCTCTGTGACGTCATCGGCCCTCCAACATGTAAACGGGCCAATGGGGGGGGGGGAGGTTGTGCAACCCCTTTAAGAGGAATATGTCCGCCATGTATAGCGCCATATGTGCTGTTTTGGTACATTTGCATTTGGTTGTATTTGATATATTTTTGCTGCTTCATTAACTTCTGCATCTTGTGAAACTAGTGATACGTTTTTGTTGTGTTTTCCTGATTGTCGCAGTTTCTTTAGTTTTTCTTTTTTCTGGTGTCTTGTAGCAAGATCGTCTGCAGCTGGACAGACTGAAGAGCCAGTTATCAGAGTCCATCCAGCGCTATGGCGCCGTGCAAAAGGTAAGACACCAGCTTCCCATGTGACCATTTGTGTTTTGTCAGGTGATTGGACCGAGCTTGCAGTACCTTTCTCAGCCACTACACTGTGTGGAGTTGTGCTAACCAGCAGGGGTGCCGGGCGGTGAACCCCCACTGATCTGTGGATCAGTCATCCACGTTGCAGTCCAGAATAGCCCTTTAAGGTGTAGCTATGGTTTTAGAAAACTTTTGAGAAGTCAAAAGTTTTGATTGGTGAGAGTCCGACTGCTGAGATCCCTACTGATCACTAAAGCGAAGAGGGACGAGCCGAGTGCTAAGACCCCTACTGATCACTAAAGCGAAGAGGGACGAGCCGAGTGCTAAGACCCCTACTGATCACTAAAGCGAAGAGGGATGAGCCGAGTGCTGAGATCCCTACTGATCACTAAAGCGAAGAGGGACGAGCCGAGTGCTGAGACTCCTACTGATCACTAAAGCGAAGAGGGACGAGCCGAGTGCTGAGATCCCTACTTATCACTGAAGCAAAGAGGGACGAGCCGAGTGCTGAGACCACTACTGATCACTAAAGCAAAGAGGGACGAGCCGAGTGCTGAGACCACTACTGATCACTAAAGCGAAGAGGGACGAGCCGAGTGCTGAGACCACTACTGATCACTAAAGCAAAGAGGGACGAGCCGAGTGCTGAGATCCTTACTGATCACTAAAGCGAAGAGGGACGAGCCGAGTGCTGAGATCCCTATTGATCACTAAAGCGAAGAGGGACGAGCCGAGTGCTGAGATCCCTATTGATCACTAAAGCGAAGAGGGACGAGCCGAGTGCTGAGATCCCTACTGGTCACTAAAGCGAAGAGGGACGAGCCGAGTGCTGAGATCCCTACTGATCACTAAAGAGAAGAGGGACGAGCCGAGTGCTGAGATCCCTACTGATCACTAAAGAGAAGAGGGACGAGCCGAGTGCTGAGACCCCTACTGATCACTAAAGCGAAGAGGGACGAGCCGAGTGCTGAGATCCCTATTGATCACTAAAGCAAAGAGGGACGAGCCGAGTGCTGAGATCCCTACTGGTCACTAAAGCGAAGAGGGACGAGCCGAGTGCTGAGATCCCTACTGATCACTAAAGAGAAGAGGGACGAGCCGAGTGCTGAGATCCCTACTGATCACTAAAGAGAAGAGGGACGAGCCGAGTGCTGAGACCCCTACTGATCACTAAAGCGAAGAGGGACGAGCCGAGTGCTGAGATCCCTACTGATCACTAAAGCGAAGAGGGACGAGCCGAGTGCTAAGACCCCTACTGATCACTAAAGCGAAGAGGGACGAGCCGAGTGCTAAGACCCCTACTGATCACTAAAGCGAAGAGGGACGAGCCGAGTGCTGAGATCCCTACTGATCACTAAAGCGAAGAGGGACGAGCCGAGTGCTGAGACTCCTACTGATCACTAAAGCGAAGAGGGACGAGCCGAGTGCTGAGATCCCTACTTATCACTGAAGCAAAGAGGGACGAGCCGAGTGCTGAGACCACTACTGATCACTAAAGCAAAGAGGGACGAGCCGAGTGCTGAGACCACTACTGATCACTAAAGCGAAGAGGGACGAGCCGAGTGCTGAGACCACTACTGATCACTAAAGCGAAGAGGGACGAGCCGAGTGCTGAGATCCTTACTGATCACTAAAGCGAAGAGGGACGAGCCGAGTGCTGAGATCCCTATTGATCACTAAAGCGAAGAGGGACGAGCCGAGTGCTGAGATCCCTATTGATCACTAAAGCGAAGAGGGACGAGCCGAGTGCTGAGATCCCTACTGGTCACTAAAGCGAAGAGGGACGAGCCGAGTGCTGAGATCCCTACTGATCACTAAAGAGAAGAGGGACGAGCCGAGTGCTGAGATCCCTACTGATCACTAAAGAGAAGAGGGACGAGCCGAGTGCTGAGACCCCTACTGATCACTAAAGCGAAGAGGGACGAGCCGAGTGCTGAGACCCCTACGGATCACTAAAGCGAAGAGGGACGAGCCGAGTGCTGAGATCCCTACTTATCACTGAAGCAAAGAGGGACGAGCCGAGTGCTGAGACCACTACTGATCACTAAAGCAAAGAGGGACGAGCCGAGTGCTGAGACCACTACTGATCACTAAAGCGAAGAGGGACGAGCCGAGTGCTGAGACCACTACTGATCACTAAAGCGAAGAGGGACGAGCCGAGTGCTGAGACCACTACTGATCACTAAAGCGAAGAGGGACGAGCCGAGTGCTGAGATCCTTACTGATCACTAAAGCGAAGAGGGACGAGCCGAGTGCTGAGACCCCTACTGGTCACTAAAGCGAAGAGGGACGAGCCGAGTGCTGAGATCCCTATTGATCACTAAAGCGAAGAGGGACGAGCCGAGTGCTGAGATCCCTACTGGTCACTAAAGCGAAGAGGGACGAGCCGAGTGCTGAGATCCCTACTGATCACTAAAGCGAAGAGGGACGAGCCGAGTGCAGAGATCTCTACTGATCACTAAAGTGAAGGGGGACGAGCCGAGTGCTGAGATACCTAATAATCACTAAAGCGAAGGGGGACGAGCCGAGTGCTGAGATCCCTACTGATCACTAAAGCGAACAGGGACGAGCCGAGTGCTGAGACCCCTGCTGATCACTAAAGCGAAGGGGGACGAGCTCTCAGCTGAGTGACGGTGCCCACCTACCTCTGTGCTCAGCTCTGCCTCGAGAGGCATGTTAGCAGTATACACACGCCACTTACCTTGTGCCTCCGAAGGGGCGCAGTGAGTAATCGATCAGCTCTTGTCTGCCGGATCCCACCAATCAATACCTCAGGTTCGTTTCTAGGGCACTTGATGAGTTTTCTGGGACTACAGGGGCAAACTTTAACCCTTTCCAATCCACTGTCTGACGTCTAAAGACATTCGAATTGAAGGCTGTACAGTTTCTGATGTTGGAAGACGTCTGGCAGGGTATTCTTACTATATAATACTGGCAGTTTTGTTGTCAGGGGCCTCTCCCGCATGTCCAATACCGCAGTGCTGGCTCTAGCCAGCAGGTGGCACCATTGTATAATGGCAGAAGGAGAAAACCCCCTAGGAAACCCTGAATCTAAAATTGGATTGCAAAGGGTTAAAGTAACTCTGAAACCAATAGAGGCGATCACTGGTGGCTGTCAAATAGCTGATGGCATGAAGCGGACCCCGCTTCCGTGCCCGCTCCATACACATTTCACGAACGCCCGTCATAAATTTATATTAAGCGGCTGTGAAGTGGTCAAAGAGGACTCGGCAACCCTGCTAATAAACAGAACATAACATTGGAGCATGTTTTTGGTTGTCCTCTGTTATTCCTCCTGGAAATTTGACTAAAAAAATTGACATGTCGCAGAATTGAATAAAGTGCAGTACAAGGCGACAAAAAGCTGGGCTTAACAAAAGCTAACAGTGGAGGAAACCCACCGAGACCCTTGTCATCCTGCGCCAGCTAATGGGGGAGAACGGCAGGAGACAGCGCAGAGTTCATTCATGGCAGCCAGTGACATCCGCAGTCCCCGTGCCGATCCCCTCCTGACCTATATTGCGATTTATATGTAGACATTCTCTGCCAAGCATTCATCTGCCCCAGCGTTTCCCCAACTCCAGTCCTCAGGGAGCCCCAACAGGTCCTGTCGTCAGGATTTCCTCAGTGTTGCATAGGTGATGTAATTATTGTCAGTCCTCAGACTTGCCGCAGGTTGTCTTTACTATAGCATATCCTGCAAATATGACCTGTTGGGCGTCCATGAGGACTGGAGTTTGGGAAATACTACTCTACCCTGCACACTTACCTTGGAGTCACCCATCTTTACGTCAAAGGGGTGTGTCACTATAAAAGTCAGCAGTGGAAAGGCAATGATAACACCCAGTTGGCAGTTTATTCAAAAGTTTACAGTAGGAGCAACAGAGGGACGGCACAGTGCAGAATTCTTTAAAAAAAAAACTTTATTTAGAATGTTTAAAAAAAGGTCAAATATGTGTTTTTGCATTTCTTTTTTTTAGTTTTTTTCCCGCCATTGCAGTGTGGCGTGACACCAACAGTTAGACTCGCCGCGATCTGTGTCAAAAATATATTTAAACGTTCAATTTGCATAGAAATTGTGTTGGTTTTTCATCCTGTAATCTGTGTTTGTGTTTACTAGGATAGTAATGCCCCGTAGCGCAGGAGATAGATGAGTGGAGAGCGCTGAGAGAGAGATGGGGAATTACATAGCATTTATCTATTTCTTATATTTCTAATTCCCCCCCCCCCCCCCCACCCCATCCTTACCGCCATTTGGGTAATACGCCACGCTTAGAATCCACGTACCCCGCAGGCAGCGCTCAGTCCCATCATGTAATGAAAGCGCTATGGGAATATGTTCAGCAGCTGACGCGCTTCTCTCTTCTAACCCACAGAAAATAGCTGATAAATCCAAGTCGTTACTCGGAGACGGCCAGCGAAATCAGAAACAAGTAAGTAACATGGTGTAATATAATAAACTCCTCTAAACAGAAGACTCCACACCAAGACGTGCTGCATACATTATACCGAGACACTGCTACATACTGCTGAGCGCATGGACTATGTCACATTATGTACTACAGTCACATCCGAAGCTTGTCCTACATGTCCATGTTCTTGTACATAGGGGGCAGTACTATAGTAGTTATATTCTTGTACATAGGGGGCAGTATTATAGTAGTTATATTCTTGTACATAGGGGGAGTATTATAGTAGTTATATCCTTGTACATAGGGGGCAGTAATATAGTAGTTATATTCTTGTGCATAGGGGGCAGTATTATAGTAGTTATATTCTTGTACATAGGGGGCAGTAATATAGTAGTTATATTCTTGTGCATAGGGGGCAGTATTATAGTAGTTATATTCTTGTACATAGGGGGCAGTATTATAGTAGTTATATTCTTGTACATAGGGGGAGTATTATAGTAGTTATATTCTTGTACATAGGAGGCAGTATTATAGTAGTTATATTCTTGTACATAGGGGGCAGTATTATAGTAGTTATATTCTTGTACATAGGGGGCAGTATTATAGTAGTTATATTCTTGTACATAGGAGGCAGTATTATAGTAGTTATATTCTTGTACATAGGGGGCAGTATTATAGTAGTTATATTCTTGTACATAGGGGGAAGTATTATAGTAGTTATATTCTTGTACATAGGGGGCAGTATTATAGTAGTTATATTCTTGTACATAGGGGCAGTATTATAGTAGTTATATTCTTGTACATAGAGGGCAGTATTATAGTAGTTATATTCTTGTACATAGGAGGCAGTATTATAGTAGTTATATTCTTGTACATAGGAGGCAGTATTATAGTAGTTATATTCTTGTACATAGGAGGCAGTATTATAGTAGTTATATTCTTGTACATAGGAGGCAGTATTATAGTAGTTATATTCTTGTACATAGGAGGCAGTATTATAGTAGTTATATTCTTGTACATAGGAGGCAGTATTATAGTAGTTATATTCTTGTACATAGGGAGGCAGTATTATAGTAGTTATATTCTTGTACATAGGGGGCAGTATTATAGTAGTTATATTCTTGTACATAGGAGGCAGTATTATAGTAGTTATATTCTTGTACATAGGAGGCAGTATTATAGTAATTATATTCTTGTACATAGGAGGCAGTATTATAATAATTATATTCTTGTACATAGGAGGCAGTATTATAGTAGTTATATTCTTGTACATAGGAGGCAGTATTATAGTAGTTATATTCTTGTACATAGGAGGCAGTATTATAGTAGTTATATTCTTGTACATAGGAGGCAGTATTATAGTAGTTATATTCTTGTACATAGGGGACAGTATTATAGTAGTTATATTCTTGTACATAGGAGGCAGTACTATAGTAGTTATATTATTGGACGTAGGGGGCAGTATTATAGTAGTTATATTATTGTACATAGGAGGCAGTATTATAGTAGTTATATTCTTGTATATAGGGGGCAGTATTATAGTAGTTATATTCTTGTACATAGGAGGCAGTATTATAGTAGTTATATTCTTGTACATAGGGGGCAGTATTATAGTAGTAATATTCTTGTACATAGGGGGCAGTATTATAGTAGTTATATTCTTGTACGTAGGGGGCAGTATTATAGTAGTTATATTATTGTACGTAGGGGGCAGTATTATAGTAGTTATATTCTTGTACGTAGGGGGCAGTATTATAGTAGTTATATTCTTGTACGTAGGGGCAGTATTATAGTAGTTATATTCTTGTACGTAGGAGCAGTATTATAGTAGTAATATTCTTGTACGTAGGAGCAGTATTATAGTAGTAATATTCTTGTACATAGGGGCAGTATTATAGTAGTTATATTCTTGTACGTAGGGGGCAGTATTATAGTAGTTATATTATTGAACGTAGGGGGCAGTATTATAGTAATATCATTGTACGTAGGGGCAGTATTATAGTAGTTATATTCTTGTACGTAGGGGCAGTATTATAGTAGTTATATTCTTGTAGGAAGGGGCAGTATTATAGTAGTTATATTCCTGTACATAGGGGGCAGTATTATAGTAGTTATATTCTTGTCCATAGGGGGCAGTATTATAGTAGTTATATACTTGTACATAGGGGGCAGTATTATAGTAGTTATATTCCTCTACATAGGGGGCAGTATTATAGTAGTTATATTCCTGTACATAGGGGGCAGTATTATAGTAGTTATATTCTTGTATATGGGGGCAGTACTATAGTAGTTATATTCTTGTATATAGGGGGCAGTACTATAGTAGTTATATTCTTGTATATAGGGGGCAGTACTATAGTAGTTATATTCTTGTACATAGGGGGCAGTATTATAGTAGTTATATTCTTGTACATAGGAGGCAGTATTATAGTGGTTATATTCTTGTACATAGGGGGCAGTATTATAGTAGTTATATTCTTGTACATAGGGGGCAGTATTATAGTAGTTATATTCTTGTACATAGGGGGCAGTATTATAGTAGTTATATTCTTGTACATAGGGGCAGTATTATAGTAGTTATATTCTTGTACATAGGGTGCAGTATTATAGTAGTTATATTCTGGTACATAGGAGGATGTATTATAATAGTTATATTCTTGTACATAGGGTGCAGTATTATAGTAGTTTAATTCTTGTACATAGGGTGCAGTATTATAGTAGTTATATTCTTGTACATAGGGTGCAGTATTATAGTAGTTATATTCTTGTACATAGTAGGCAGTATTATAGTAGTTATATTCTTGTACATAGGGGGCAGTATTATAGTAGTTATATTCTTGTACATAGGGAGCAGTATTATAGCAGTTATATTCTTGTTTATAGGGGCAGTATTATAGTAGTTATATTCTTGTACATAGGGGGCAGTATTATAGTAGTTATATTCTTGTACGTAGGGGGCAGTATTATAGTAGTTATATTATTGTACGTAGGGGGCAGTATTATAGTAGTTATATTATTGTACGTAGGGGCAGTATTATAGTAGTGATATTCTTGTAGGAAGGGGCAGTATTATAGTAGTTATATTCTTGTACATAGGGAGCAGTATTATAGTAGTTATATGCTTGTACATAGGGGGCAGTATTATAGGGGTTATATTCTCATCTCTTATAGGCTCTCTCATCCTATATAGTTTGCTACAATGTTTCAGCCTGAAGTCCCAAAGTTTCAGCTCACTCAGGATCACCTATTCAGTCTTTCTCATCCTGTTCCTCTCCAGCTGTTATGTTTTTAAATGGTATACAAAGCGTTTGTCTGTTTGTTTTGGTTTTTTTTATCACTTCTAGCTGTAGGTGAATGAGGGCAGTATTGACTACTACTAAAAAACCACAAAAACCCAGACCTAATAGTTCAGGGTTTGTTAAAATGTTTTCATTCTAGACATAAAGAACCCAGTGTGATACATTTTATGAGCACTGATACATTTTGTAACAAACTATCAAGGTAGAAGAAAACTTTATGTACAGAAAGTCCCTGACTGGACTAGATGGACATTGTTTTCATTCAGCCTTACGAACTATGTTACTATGTAAGCCCTGTGTAACCACGGACATTAAATTTATGTCATCCAGTCTGCCAGTGACTGCAGTTCCCCACAGCGGGTAAAATACCCGAAACCGCATTCTAACAGCCTGTTTGCGTTCCAAGATGGAGATCTGAGTGATTGAGGGCCCGATGACGTCATTAGTGACATCCGGTCGCAGCGCTGGCGTGGGAAGTTTGTATGCTGCACACTTTATTTGCAGTCAGCGCTTCATTAGTTTCTCTCCCCTTCTCTTTCTTCCGCTCTCCATGTGAGATCACAGGAGAAATAAGGAGAAGCTCCTGCGGAAGAAACGTGCATCATCTCCTTGTGTTGCAATAACTTTATATTAGTTGGTACAGGTGACTGTATAATATAGCGTTTATATTTTAATAATTTATCTAGAAATGAATGAAATCTCTAAGCGTACGTTCACACGGAGCAGTCGTTGGTTGGGACCCACACCAAAATCTGCTGATTTCGCACTGACTTTGGTGCTAATTCTTACTAAAATCTGTGTTAAGATCCGCACCATTTAGGCCTATTTAGACGCAGATCTGCAGCTGATTTCACCTCGTTAAACGTAGTGACGTCTGTTGCAGATCCACATCCAAATCCTCACCAGGGGTGGAAAGCGGAACTGGTGGAGAAACTGTCACATTCCGCTACATGTGAGCGCACCCTCACATAAATGAATTGCAGAAATTGACTTCGATCAGCTTAACTTAATCAGTGCAATATGTATGCATTAAAAATTATTATATATATATGAAAATTAAGAACCATATAGAAAAAAAAAAATATGAAAAGTAATTTTCCTAAGTTGCTCAAGGAAGTACAAAATTTTTCGAATGTGCTTCCAAAATCAACAGGTGTAAATTATATATGTGACAACAAGTGCAGTCTGTGTAAACGGGTTTCACACACTGTAATTGAAATAACGAAAAATCAACACATTTTATAATTTTTTTCCCCTCAATTTAATGTTGCCTGTAATTGGTCATGGCGGAATATCGCTAGCAGTTTTCCTCTGTGGGGGAGCCGGGGGGGCGGGGACTGACATGTCTCTGCGGCGAGCCTATCTAATGGATAGGCTCATCGCGGCAAATCGCAACATGCCGGCCATTGGAATCCCGTTGAAGCTCTTGGACGTCGGGCTGCGCTTTCTATAGTTCTCCTATGGAAAGCGTTCACTGCGTTACCTGCATCCTGATTATCAGCGCAGATAACACAATGACAACTCGCCCACGGACAGCAGCCTATGCTTTCAATACATATATGCAAATTGTGTATGTCTGCTGTTATTACCTAAATTAAAGTGCATGACAGAAAACCCAAAAACATCAGGATTATTTAGATGCTTTAACCCCTTCCCACCACAGGACCGAAATGTACCTCCTGGCAGAGGGGTACTTACCGCAACAGGACGTGCATTAACGTCCGGGGGATAGTGCAAGATCATAAGAGATCCTGCTATGTCCGGTAGCGGGAGACGGCTGTCACCGATGGCCCGCCTCCTGTTGCAACAGCAGAGGTGCATCAAAGCAGTGATCCCCGCTGTTAACCCCTTCACTGCCGCGATCTACATAGATTGCGGCATGTAAAGGGCGCACAGAGGGAGCGCGTTTCCTCTGTGACCTCATAGGACTCTTGCAATGAAATTTATCCAGCATGGCAAAAAGTGTTTTAAAAAAAAAAAACTGAGGCAGAATGCTTATTTTTTTCATTTTGGCTTACAAAAAACGCGATCAAAGTGATCAAAAAACGTATGTATCTAAAAACGGTTCCAATAAAAACTACAGATCATCTCACAAAAAATAAGCCGCCACAGAGTTCTGTCAGTGGAAAAACAATAAAGTTATAGAACTTTAAATGCAGTGATATAGAAAAAAATAACTTTAAAAAAAAAGGGGTTTTAGTGCAAAAAGTGGGACCCCCCCCCCAAAAAAAAACAATTTTGGTATCATCGTAATCGTACCGACCTGCAGAAAAAAATGTATTGTCATTTATGCTGCGTGATTAACGCTGTATTACAAGGAACAAGAAATCTGTAATCTGTAAAGAATTGATGCGTTTTCTCTCCCTACGATCATAAGAAAATGAATAAAAGTTTTACAATGTAGTCTATGTACCCCAAAATGGCACCAATAAAAACTACAGTTCGCCACGCAAAAAACAAGCCCTCATACGGCCGCGTCGACGGAAAAATAAAAAAGTGATGGCTTTTGAAAAATGAAGATGAAAATCCCCCAAAAATCGTTGCAAAATAGGCCGTGTCCTTAAGGGGTTAAGCCTGTGAGTTTTTCTCTGATTTCCAAAATTTAGCTTGGTATTGAATGGGTTAAATACTAGTTGCCGTTATGGATCCATACAGAAACCTCCATATACTTGTGGCCCATTCCTCCAGGTATACAGCGGGACGCGTCCGGTCGTTCCTGCTGATCACGGATTGACAGCCGCTTCAGCGTGTGATTTGCGGTCGTTCTCCAGGTATTTGGACCTTTTGCGCCGTACAGCGAGATGCGTCCGGTCGTTCCTGCTGATCGTGGATTGACAGCCGCTTCAGCGTGTGATTTGCGGTCGTTCTCCAGGTATTTGGACCTTTTGCGCCGTACAGCGAGATGCGTCCGGTCGTTCCTGCTGATCACGGATTGACAACCGCTTCAGCGTGTGATTTGCGGTCGTTCTCCAGCTTTTTGGACATTTTGCGCTGTACAGCGGGACGCGTCCGGTCGTTCCTGCTGATCACGGATTGACAATCGCTTCAGCGTGTAATTTGCGGTCGTTCTCCAGGTATTCGGACCTTTTGCGCTGTACAGCGGGACGCGTCCGGTCGTTCCTGCTGATCACGGATTGACAACCGCTTCAGCGTGTGATTTGCAGTCGTTCTCCAGGTATTTGGACCTTTTGCGCTGTACAGCGGGACGCGTCCGGTCGTTCCTGCTGATCACGGATTGACAACCGCTTCAGCGTGTGACTTGCGGTCGTTCTCCAGGTATTTGGACCTTTTGCGCTGTACAGCGGGACGCGTCCGGTCGTTCCTGCTGATCACGGATTGACAACCGCTTCAGCGTGTGATTTGCGGTCGTTCTCCAGCTTTTTGGACATTTTGCGCTGTACAGCGGGACGCGTCCGGTCGTTCCTGCTGATCACGGATTGACAATCGCTTCAGCGTGTGACTTGCGGTCGTTCTCCAGGTATTTGGACCTTTTGCGCTGTACAGCGGGACGCGTCCGGTCGTTCCTGCTGATCACGGATTGACAACCGCTTCAGCGTGTGACTTGCGGTCGTTCTCCAGGTATTTGGACCTTTTGCGCCGTACAGCGGGACGCGTCCGGTCGTTCCTGCTGATCACGGATTGACAACCACTTCAGCGTGTGATTTGCAGTCGTTCTCCAGGTATTTGGACCTTTTGCGCTATACAGCGGGACGCGTCCGGTCGTTCCTGCTGATCACGGATTGACAGCCGCTTGAGCGTGTGATTTGCGGTCGTTCTCCAGGTATTTGGACCTTTTGCGCCGTACAGTGGGACACGTCCGGTCGTTCCTGCTGATCACGGATTGACAACCGCTTCAGCGTGTGATTTGCGGTCGTTCTCCAGGTATTTGGACCTTTTGCGCCGTACAGCGGGACGCGTCCGGTCGTTCCTGCTGATCACGAATTGACAACCGCTTCAGCGTGTGATTTGCGGTCGTTCTCCAGGTATTTGGACCTTTTGCGCTATAAAGCGGGACGCGTCCGGTCGTTCCTGCTGATCACGGATTGACAACCGCTTCAGCGTGTGACTTGCGGTCGCCCTCCAGTCGGCGCTCAGCCCTCCAGCGCCGGTTAAACCCATTGTCATAGAATAAATGGAGAGCTTTATCCAACATGTCACCTTGTGGAGGGAAGTGTCTGTTTACGAGATATTTATTAATTTCAAGTCTCCGCTGCTTTTTCTGGAGACAAAAGGAGCTGACATCAGATTCGGCGTGATGGCTGCGTCGCTAATCAGATTAAGGCGAGCGCTCTGCCCGGGCTCCCTGACCTTGAGAGATATTAGCAAGGATTGTGGGTGATGTGAGGAAAAACATAAGGATTTCTTCTGGAGCGAAGTAATAGGATGATGAGAGTGGAGTCGCGTCCCGTCCTCGTCTCCTCGCCGCCGCGGTTAGAGGACACAAGTAATAATACGCATGTCACAGCTGTGAAAGTCAAAGCAAAGCCCAACGTTCAGGAGTCAAGTGCGAGGGAGTCTGACTTCACCCCCGTAGCATCAGCGTGTAGAAGCCAACCCACATCGCTAGATAGCCACTCATCTTCCATCATATTAAAACCGTGGGTAGGTCCACGGCTAGAGCAGCCAAGGACATCACTAAATCCATGAGTATGAGCCCCGGGAAGGGTCAGCGCAGTCATACTACTAAAGGGTTAACCCCTTCCCATACTTTTAGGCTGCATGTCCACAGGTGTTGGGGTATCCCACCGCAGGAGCTGCCACCCAGGAGCAGGAGCTGGCAGACGGATCTCCGCTGTCAGCCTATTTGACACAGGCTGACCGCGGAGAATCGCGGCAAAATGCAGCATGCTTCGATTTCCCGGCCGCGAGTGGAGAATTGCAATGATTCTTTGCGCATGGACAGGGGGGAGCATTCACTGCGTTCCCCCGCGGACGGATTATCGCCGCAGGGAACGCAATTCAAACCTGCCCGGGAACTGGCAGCCTTCTGTAAGACCCAAGATCTCCCGACCTTCATTGGTAAGCTCTGCTGGTAAGCTAGTCGGGTGAAGCCGCCTTCCATCATGAAGCTTCTAGGGTCCTTTTACATGAGCGAAGTCCTCACCTTGCTGTAACTAGCACTGATTGACATGCGTGCGTGCGCCGCCATGCGGTTTTCTAGCAATATTTATCACACTTGCCTAAAAGCGGTTTTGCAAGTGCAATATTGATCCAAATTTCTTGGCCCGATGTTGGACTTACCTTCAGGGTCCCTTTACATGGACGAGTGTAGGGGAATCCCTGCGGAGTTCAGCAGATCTACAGCAGTGTACAGTACAATATATGTGGATGGGGTGTTCACAGCGGGGAAACCACCCACAGAGGGAAGCTACATAGTCTATTCTTGAGTCCGACACGTGTGGATCTTACCGCGGATTTCCCATAAACTTGTTATGGATTTCTTGCAAAATCCACAGCTGCAATTCTGCAGATCTGGAGCCGCCCTAATCCAATAATTACGAGGTTTTCATAGCACGGCACACAGCTTGTCCCATCGTCTGGGATCTGCCAGGATTGAGCTGAAGGAACAGAGTCTGAGGCCCCTGTGATTAGAATGGGGCGGTGTACAATCAGACTCCGATATAGCAAAGATATAGCAAAGAATGACACGTAGCATGAAAGTTCCATAAACATGTTGGGGGCAGTCGGTCATTAATCATGGTGTGTAGTCACCGGCCTCCTCCCCCACAATGTATCATTGACGTCCTATAGAGATGGGACACGGCTGCAGAGAAAATAAGAGACTCCCAAGACAGTTGTGCGATACATTGTAACACGGCAGATCCATGTAGTAATGCGTGTAGGGAGCCTGGGAAGGGGTCAGTATCTGACTTGGAGCTAATGTGATGTCCTGGGTGTTTCGGGGCCGGCTAGGAGGAATCTGCAGCTGAAAGTTGGTGTGTTGTTTTTTTTGTTTTTTTTTTTCACCCTAAGCCATTGGTTCCAGTTGTCTTGCGGCTTGGTGCTGGCCCCGTATCGTACAACTGCGAAAGTCTTGGCCTCATCAGTGATTCCGCACACCTATGAGGGAAACCTAGTACTAAGGGCACATACACCGATGTGATTACACCTCCGGAAGGGAAGGGGCCTGGGAACAAAAGCAAGAAGTGTCTTCCCGCTACGCCTGCCCTTCTTGGAGTGGTAAGCATTTCCCAGCCATACCCACGTAAAGGCATAAACCATTAGCCGCCCTCTCCTACTGAAGTTTGGAATAATGATTGGAGATGCAGCACCAGGCGGGACATTCGGCTTGCAAGGAAACTACTTAGAAGCCGCCGCTACGTCTTTCTGTTATACATTGAACATGCTGGATGAGAAACCCATGTAGGCCGGCCGAGTCAAAGGGTTATCCCAGAATCAACTCCTCACTTATCCACAGCATAGGTGCTAGAAGTCTCATCGGTGGGGGACTCGTCACTGGGACTCTCACCATTTACAAAGATAGGACACCCATGTCCCTCTTTCTTCCTCACCGCATGATCTGTGCAGGGAGGGGAGGAGGTGAACTGTGGCATCACCTGGTGGATCCTGGTTTATCATCTATATATAGGTGTCACTTTTCAGTGTAATGCTTCCTTTACTGATATTTGATGTCTGTGATGTTTTCTCTGCAGGATCGGAAGCGTCGGACTGTCATTAGGCTTAAGGGGCTTTTACACGGAACGTTCCAAATAGTCGCCGGATCGTTTGGATTTGAGCGATAATTGTTCAGTGTAAATCTGGCTAATGATGATGGATATTCTTTGGCTTATCGTTCATTTCATGCAAAGAAAAAAATCTTTGTCTCGTTGGGGTTAAATACCGCACATTCAGTCGCTCTCTCGCCCGGGTGCAGCGAACTGCGCCATCCTGTAAAGAGAAAAGACTTCTATTGGTTTATAATGAACGCCCGAGTGAACGGGCAAACTGTGAGGAAGGATTGCTCCCTCTGTCTAAAAGCACCCCTAGTGGCCAGTGTGAGAATTGCAAGATTTTATAATATAGATCGCAACATCGAAAATGTTAGAAAAAAAAATTCACCAACAATTCTTGAATATGTTTAATATAAAAAGTGATTTCTGCCGTCGGTTGTTTTCTGGCGCCGCTTTGTAGTAAATGTGTGTTTTCTCCATCTGCGACCGGTATGGAGACCTTCTCCTAACGAGCGGGCCGGTCCTCTGAGCTCGCAGCAGCTGCACATGTGATTACGGAGCCGCTGCTCTTCGCGGCCGGCCACGCTTCTCTGCGCTCCCCTCCTCCACCCCTCAGAATAGCAGCTTCTCTTCCAAACTCGGCTGTCCATTTTGTTAAGTGCTCATGGAACAAATAAGAAAGTTTCCGTCCTTTTCCCTCTCAAACCAGAAGAATGATAAAGGCAAATAAAGCGTGACATTTAGCTTTAGGTTTTCAGCCGAACGATTTGTGCGGGAGGACAGGAATAGAAGCAGGATGTGCAGCGCCATGACGTGGAAATTCGCTGCCGCTCGGCTGACGGGGAGCGCTTTATTCACCAGGTCCAAGTACATCCAGAGAGAACGTCTGATTGCCCAGGACTCGGCCGCTCTTACAGGAAGAAGGCTTAACCCCTTACCACCCATTGCTGCAGGACAGTCGTCCCCGCAAAGTGACGTAAGGCTGCGCTCACAGAGTGTATCGGGCTCGTAATCCGCATCCGTGTAGCGACACGCTGAAGTCCATGCGCTGCAGCGCGGGTTTTAAAATCTTTGTCACGGGGAATAAAATCGATCTGTCTGGTTTTGACGCACTTTCCGCCCACAGACAATGTTGGAGATCAATCCGTATGTAGGTCTGTGTGCAAATCCACTGCAGAATTCTGGGGGTCCGTCTTGTATCGCTGCCACGGACTAAGGCCTCATGCCCACCGGCATAATTAAATTGCAGGATAATCCACAGTTAAATATGCCCATAGACGTTAATGGGGCATCCCCAGGTAATTAAAAACCTGCGGATGTCATTTTATCATCAGATCGCACGCGCGGGATACAAATCGCATCATGCTCCATTTTCTAAGGTCTTCCGCACAGACAGCTTCCATTGGAGTCAATGGAAGCCGTTGGATCAGCGGCACAGCTGTGGATGACACTCTGGCCGTGCCGCGGATCCATGGGAAAGAAGGAGATTTGGGAAAAAAAAGGCCAATGCCCCTGGTCGCATCCCCCGTGCAGAAGAAAGACTATTCGGCCGCGACAAAGGAGAACCGTGCCGCGTTTGGACAGGTGGGGAAATGTCTTTTTCGGTGCGTGCCCGTGGACATGAGTCCTAAAGCCCCCATCAAGTAGGATAGGGCATACAAGTCTGAGCGCTGGGCTCTGTGGGTACTGTTGTATTATACTGTATAGGCAAAGTGTAAGTCCTGGAGACTGACAAAAAGTGGAAATAAGTAAAATAAAGACTAACGCACTTTCCCAGTTGTCGCCTGATGAAAAAAATTTTAAAAAGCTGCCGCTGCATTATTGAGGGTGCAGTGAATGTAAAATAGCACAACACTTCTTTCACATGGCGAACATCCCCCAGGAAAAACAATGCGGTGCAGAACTGCGTTTTATTTATTTTAGGGTTTGTCACCCCATTCCCAAAATACAATCGTGGTACCCCGAAATGGTTCCAATTAGTCGCACTGCGTAAACGATATAATCTTGGCATCGCCATAATCGTTCTGACCCACGGAGTAAAGAGAACACATCGGTTGTGCTGCACCATAAACACCCTAAACCCCCAGTTGGGCGACTGCTTTTCCAATTCTACTAATATATGGCAGCACTGAAAAACACAAGGCTTCCTGCAAAACACCTGCAGCCGTCTCACTGGGGAAAGGTGGGGCTACCGAAACTGCCAGCCGTGACCTGGACGCAGGTGTGCCAATGACCGTTTGACATAAAAGGGTTAAATACAAACCTCCTGGCCCTTTAACGTGGGTACCAACCCGCTCCAGTCTCTTGTAGGATGCATCAATCTTTGTTTGCTGGTATTCTATAGGATGCGACACTCGCAGCTTCTCCGCGCCCGTTCCCGCGCCGCTCTGCTGCTCCTCCGGCGCTCACGTCACTCCGGCAGAGGAATGCAATTACATCTATATAGTTCTGGGTTAAATGATAAAGTGCCTCTTAAAATGCCAGCCACGGGATTAGCGGCCTCCACCTAACACATTGTGTGTGAGTTCACAATAAAACGCCATTTCACCTTCCCATAAGATTTAGTTGTCCCCCCGGCCGTGCCGTCTCCTCGGCCGCCGCAGCCTTCTCTGCGTGATTGCATTGGGTCCCACCGTAAATCTCTCACGCCTGCAAGGTTATCCCTGCCAGCGGACAGGTGGAGAGGAAGCAGCCGCTCGCCCTGGCCGGCAGGATCTGGGTGTTACCTGCTGTAAGCCTTATGTCTTGTCACTTAAAGGGGAACTCCACCCAAAGATTACATCCTGTTGTGTCTAGTATGAGTGTCTCGCTCTCAGTATAGTAGTAGGACATGATTGGCTTTATCCTGAAGTTGCATCGTTTCTTAGGATCAATGGGATGGACTTGAAACAAGTCTGTTACCTGGAGAGGCAGCCCCCTGTATAGCAGATATGAAGATTGATAAAAGTGACCCTCTGGTCCAGGGATTGGGGGGTGACGTTATCTTACCTGGTGTCCTCTTTCTCCTCTTTGGGATATTGATCCACATATGGCCCATCTTCATATTTCCAAGATGGCTGCAACGCTTCCTAAAGTGTCCAATGCACTCGGAGTACTGCTGGTGCATCGGTAGTCTGGCGTTATGTATTGTACTGACCAATCCGAAAGCAGCATTCAGTGACTGTCGATGCACAGCGTGAAGAGCGGCCTCGGGAACAAGTGGATCTGTGGCCCTCAGTCCCTGGATACATTTTGTTTCCAGTGACGGGGGGGTTGTTTTAGTTGTAACACCTTAATGGCCGCCTGTACGTGTTTTCACAGTGGCTTTATCGAAGTGTGGTACAGGAGGCCCATGTCAGGAAGAGCCCGCCTCAACCCAACGGCTGGGAGTCCCGACTGTTTATCCCCACACATGCCAGGATTGTGATGGGAAGGGGGCTCCCCATGTCGTCCATTGGCACCCCACAATTGGATTGTGGGGTGCCGATATGTTCCCATGGCAGCTGGAGGCTGCCAGATTGACATAACTCATAAGCGGAATATAATAAGGCTATGGGTCGTGGAAGCAGCGATGCAAATATGTAATTTATGTTTTCATTGTAGGACAAAATGTATAACTGGGGTCTTGCCGTAATTGTATTGAGCCGCAGAATAAGAGTAACCGAGTAACCCTTCATTATACCGTACGGCGAATGCTGTAAAATAAAAAACAGACAATGGCAGATTTTGTCTCCAACCCCCCCCCCCCCCCCCCTCCCACTCACCTCTTTAAAAAAAAAAAGTCAAACTTTACATTATATATATATATACTCAAAGTGGCGCTATTAGAAGATACAACTTGGCCTACACAAAACAAGGCCGCATACAGCTGTGTCACCAGAACAGTAAAAAGGGTACGACTCTAGGAACGTGACTCTAGGAACGTAACTATGGAAAAATGGGGAAACATGCCTGATCGCTGATCTGGGGAAGTTGGAGGCAGAAAAGTGACAAATGAGGTGTAACACTGATAAATGTGCGGCTCTGCACACCGGCCGGAAATATATGTCACAAAGACACACTAGTGGGAAACCACTGGGGACACCGACATGGGGAAGGACTGGGGGGTTTTAGTTAATTGTAAGCTTAACTGGAGTAACCAGTGTCAGGCAGCTGCTGCCAAGGCTAATAGGATCAAGGGGGGCATGCTGAGAACATTGTGCTTCCTTTTTACAAGTCACTGGTCAGACCACACATGGAATATTGTGGACAGTTTTGAGCACTGGTACTCAAGAACAACATATCAGAGCTTGAGCGAGTACAAAGGCTGCAGCCAAAGTAATAAATGGAATGGGCGGACTACAATACCCAGAGAGGTTATCAAAATCGGGGTTATTTAGTTTAGAAAAAAGATGGCTGAGGGAAGACATAATAACTATGTATAATATGAGGGGTCAGTACGGAGATTTCGCCTATCATTTATTATACCCGCTGCGGAATAAGTTGGCGCTATACAAATAAAGATTATTATTATTATACCCAGCACTGTAACAAGGGGGCACTCTAATAACTATATATAAATATATCAGGGGACACTACAGAGATCTCTCCCATCATCTATTATACCCAGGACTGTAACAAGGGGGCGCTCTAATAACTATATATAAATATATCAGGGACAATACAGAGATCTCTCCCATCATCTATTATACCCAGGACTGTAACAAGGGGGAACTCTAATAACTATGTATAATATATCAGGGGTCCGTACAGAGATCTCTCCCATCGTCTATTATACCCAGGACTGTAACAAGGGGGCGCTCTAATAACTATGTATAGATATATCGGGACAGTACAGAGATCTCTCTCATCATCGTATTTATACTCAGGACTGGAACAAGGGGGCGCTCTAATAACCATGAGGGGAGACATAACTATGTATAATATATCAGGGGTCAGTACAGAGATCTCTCCCATTATCTATTTATACCCAGGACTGTAGCAAGGGGGTGCTCTAATAACTGTATAATATATCAGGGGTCAGTACAGAGATCTCTCCCATCATCTATTTATATCCAGGACTGTAGCAAGGGGCTGCTCTAATAACTGTATAATATATCAGGGGTCAGTACAGAGATCTCTCCCATTATCTATTTATACCCAGGACTGTAGCAAGGGGGTGCTCTAATAACTGTATAATATATCAGGGGTCAGTACAGAGATCTCTCCCACAATCTATTTATACCAAACTCTGTAACAAGGGGGCGCTCTAATAACTATGTATAATAAAGCAGTGGTCAGTACAGAGATCTCTCCCATCATCTATTATACCCAGGACTGTAGCAAGGGGGTGCTCTAATAACTATATATAAATATATCAGGGACAATACAGAGATCTCTCCCATCATCTATTATACCCAGGACTGTAACAAGGGGGCGCTCTAATAACTATGTATAGATATATCAGGGGACAGTGCAGAGATCTCTCCCATCATCTATTTAGGCAAAGATCCCATTCTGGAGTTTGGAGAGAGTGGTGTTGGTGCTGATTTGGCAGACGTGTTGCTCATTACCCAGCTTTTCCAGGTACAGTAGATGACGGATCAGGGACTTCTAACAGTCCCTGGATAGAGCATCCAACCGCAAAGGTAAAATTGAAGGTCGGGGCGCAACAAAGTCACTTTCTTGGTACAAGGCTTCAGTCTTGCTGCCACGGCCGCCATGTGTCTGGCTCCGGCCGCCGTCCTCCGGCTGATGAATAGGCTTTAGAGCTGATCTGTGCCAGTGAAGGAGGCGAAAATAATCAGTCTGCGACTGGAATCCTCCAAAAATAAAGGAGCGATGTCCATGGCAGCCCGTATTTGGGTTGAGGAGTTATTAGCTCTGGGTGACAGTGATACACAGATGACCCCATAACCTGCTCCGCAGTCCAGGGGTTGGCACCCAGAATAACCTAGACCTGCCCTGTGTCAGTCTTTACTGTAGTGCTCGTATTCTCTGCCTGCAGAGGGCTCAGGTCCCTCTTACAGAATATTGCATAGAGCCCATAGGTGCTTGTTGCTGGTTAAGTACAGTCCGATCCCCCCACTCGTGTCAGAACGCGCTCGCCCCCCGTACGCGGGCCGCTGGGGGCTCTCATGTCAGAACGTGCTCGCCCCCCGTACGCGGGCCGCTGGGGGCTCTCATGTCAGAACGTGCTCGCCCCCCGTGGGCTCTCATGTAAGAACGCGCTCGCCCCCCGTACGCGGGCTGCTGGGGGCTCATGTCAGAACGCGCTCGCCCCCCGTACGCGGGCCGCTGGGGGCTCTCATGTCAGAACGCGCTCGCCCCCCGTACGCGGGCTGCTGGGGGCTCTCATGTCAGAACGCGCACGCCCCCCTGTACGCGGGCCGCTGTGGGCTCTCTTGTCAGAACGCGCTCGCCCCCCGTACGCGGGCTGCTGGGGGCTCTCATGTCAGAACGTGCTCCCCCCCCGTACGACGTGCTCGCCCCCCGTACGCGGGCCGCTGGGGGCTCTCATGTCAGAACGCGCTCGCCCCCCGTACGCAGGCTGCTGCGGGCTCCGCTGTCTTCCCTCCTGTTTGTGTGTTTTGGTCCGGGTTCATCCAATTTTCCTCGCTGCTTCTCCGGCAGCTTAAACAAAGCACAAAGCCTCCATTAATTAAAGCCGAATTTGGACGGTGGGATCGCGGCTTTGTGTGGATTAACCGCTAAAAGGTCCCCACTGATTTAATTGTTTAATTAGCTTAAATGTTCTCTATTGTGCGATGGATTCAGAGTTGCCAGTCGCAGCTCCTGTGTCATTACCAGTCTGGAGTGCGGGCAGATCACCATGTGGCGTTCCTGAGGACGGGGGAAGGGCGCCACCTCAATCATCCTCCTCTTGGATCCTGGGCGCAGTGTCACAGCGAGGCCTCATCACACGGGCGAGAATCTTGCACGACTTCTGTGCATTACGAGACATACAAAACCCGCACGAATATGGACCCCGTTATTTTGGATGAAATGTTTTTTCCCCCCTCAGTGATGCCATCTGTTGGCGTTCTCTTTGAATGCAGCGCCCGTTGTTTTCAATGAGACCTTTAAAGATCTCGCATGGCACTCACATTCCATGCGGTGTGAAGTTCCCCATTGAAATCAATGGAAAACCACTGTGATCCTCTGATGTACGTGAAACGCGTTCCTGAGGATCGCACGTTCGCAAGCGCGATATCTAGCCAAGTTTCTCGTCACTCGTGTTGAAGTAGCATTGGGCCTCGATTGGATGGTGACATTTCACCACCTATTTCCAATCCCAAATTCGCAACGCTTTACTTCAGAGTCGAATGCTATGAGAATCCGCGCCATAGTTCGTGCAGCGCTAGTTGTTTAGTTTCAGCTTACCCAAAAATGAGTCGCTGGTTGATCAAAAGTCGTTTGATATAAAATCCCAGTTCTTCATATTTGAATGAATGAATTTGCATGGAGAACGACGTGTCGGCAGCGATGAGCAGTCATTCGTTCTTCTCCGAGCGGCTGAACGATAGCTGCTCCTTGTAACCTTCACACTGCTGTAGTTGCTCTACATGGTCCTCTGAGGTACTGATACATTGTAACAAACGATCATGACGGGGATCTGTGCCGCTGATGTTCGCTACACTTGTAGCTGATCCTGGCGTTCTCTGTCAGCCGCATCTATGAACAAGTCCCCTTCCGGTCTGGGCGTTTGCTACAATGTATCGCGTGTCAAACGTAACTTTGCTGACATTGAATTATCTACCGGCAGCCCCGGTTGGTATAAGCTCCCATTGCATTCAGTACCAACCTGGGCCACTGCAGCGGGCACAGCGACGGCTACTTCTGGCTCTGTCAACTATTGATGACCCGATATTGAGGATAGGTTAGCAATATTTTAGATCCAGAAAGCCCCTTTAATTCTGTGTAGATTTCTTCCTCTCCGCAGGCTTTTCTTGGGAAGTACTTTTCGGTGGGGAGGGGGTAGTACTTTTGGATTGTCTGATTTAACTTTCCTTTTCTTGCCCCTGTAGAGTCCTCGGACCCCCTTCTCTGACATTGCGGATGATGAAAAGATCTTTAATGGTGGTGATGAACAGTGGCAGAACCAGAGCCAGGACCTGTCGGAGATCACAGATGAAGATCTTGACCAGATCCGTCAGAAGGAGGAGGCTATAAAGCAGATTGAGGTACGGCCCGGCGGCGCTGAGGATGCACAGAGCGGACTGCCATGGGTCTGCAAGTAATCCTAGTGCAGCACCACAGAGTATGAAAGACTCCACTGAAAACAGAATCGGCTCTGCCACATCTATGTATATACACTTTATAGGCTACTATTGTGGGCAGCACCGGAGATGTGTGGTGCCCGCTGTATCTTCCCTCCATTAGGTACACCTATGTGGCCACATGGTATAACTGCACTGACATCTAGCTTAGGGTCAGGTCACTCCAGGCTGGCACCAGGTCTGAAGGGGTCTTCTGAGATGAACGTGTTGATGACCTATCATCCCATCTGTGTGGATCTGCTGTGTGGGACCCCTGCCGATTAGCTGAAGTTGCCACAGCACCCGTCTGGGCCCCTTATATCATCTCCCGTTTGCATCCCTTATAATCCCAGAGGCCTTTATGTCGTCTTACACCAACTTGGTGGTCTCCACATGGAGGAATATTACCCCTCCTGAGTCATGGAGGAGGATAATGATCACTAGTTAGTCATTGGCGCCTCCACAGAATTAGTGATTTGCCGGCTGTTCCCCTTGAGATGACCTTGCACGGCACTTGGATTTAATGTCCGCACGGACGGATTCATTCCTGTGGCCCCCGTCCTGCTGCACCCCATCCCCCTCCACCTGCACAGCCCTCTAATGAAGTTCAGCCTCATTTTTCTTCTCCCCGGCCATCGTTTGACACAGGGACGTTTTCCGATGGACAGTGTCATCGCCGCAATTTCAGGAGATTTACAGCCTTGGAGAATCCCAAATTCAATCTACAAACAAAATTGAATCTATCCACAGTATGGTTCAGATATCGGCGTCCCCTCTTACGAGGCAACGGAATTGAGGGCAGAAAGTCGAGAGCAAGAAACATAAAGTTTCATATAGAAAGACTGAAAATCAGCCACTAAATAGTCCGAGCCCCATAGAGTCTCCGTCACTTCCAAAGACAACGTTAAATTACACTGATCTTGAAAGAGGTCTCAGTGGGAAGATACAAGGAGAAAGATAGTTAACGGGCCCCGAATCGGTAACCTATGTATTACTGGGGCTGGGGGGGGGGGGGGTGGACTCTCTTTATTGACAGATTTAGCCAATATTGCTACTAACATTGATCATCACTTATTTCATAACTTGTCCCTCACTTTCGTGCCTTTCCCTAACCGTTTATCCTGAGCTTCATGGTACATGAATAGGATACCAGATCCGCAGTAAAGACTGACACTTGCACAGTAGTTGAAAAGGATTTTGGGAAGCAGAGTGACACTTTACTGTAGCTCCCTTGCTTTACGGTATTAATCTGGACCTGGGACAACTTTGTAAATCTACAATCCAACGGCAGAAGTGATTAATACCCCCGAAAAACCCCAAATGGGAAAAATAAAGCAGATCTGCATTGTCTGTTGAGGCCTAAAGCCTCATTCACACGGGTGTATTTGCTTTCCATATTATGGACAACATAAGCCCCATTGACTTGCATTGAGGTATTCAGACGTGCCGTTTTTACAAGCATGAAGAATAATCGCACCATGTCCTGTTTTGGTCTGCATTACGGCGCAAAACTGGCCATTAAATCCTATTGGATTGCGTGAAGATGCAAGATAGATGCGTATTTACACATGAAGACAGGAGAAGTCCATTAAAGAACCACAATAGTAACACAATACATACAGTTTTAGTGCATGAAAACGCATATTTCACCAACCGAAACCACGTACAACGCGAGTGTTTGAGCATCTAAACATACATTCACGTAGCAGAAGATCTGCATCAGAATCACGCCATTCGCAGGGATTGTGGTGGGATTAACGTGGATTTGTAGCAGGTTTTACCTTTTCGATTGAAAAGATTAAATCTGTTGCAGATCCGCATCAATGGTGAGAATTTTGCGCGGCGAGGACATGTGTAACAGTGACTGCAGGTTCGCTCCATTATCGGGATATGCAGACATGCTCTACTGGGTTGATGAGTAGGTCCACCAGCTCATCAGGCTGGAATATGTCTACGTCTTCTCATTTTACATGCAATACTTCAATTACAGTATATTATGTTTTATACTCAAGTTACATCCAGAGCTGCACACCATATTCTGGCATTGCATCATAACTCATGCACCAATCACATCCACGCCTGCATTTAACTGTACTTCTGATTGCCGCTTTAAATCAGTGAGAATTAGAGTTTCTCATGAATTATTTTTCTGTCAGTCTGAAATCGGATGTAAATAAAACATTATTTTAAATGGTGAAATTTACACGATTTTATATATACTTTTCTAACCACGCAAAAAAATCGCAGCATGTGCTATTCTTCAATTATCAGACGAAGATAGTACATGTGCAGGGTCCCGTACACCGGGTGTCGGAGTGCTGAGAGTTGCATCAAAATTCCCGAGTTGCGGAAATCGATTATGTGAATAAATCCTCAGACTGACCAACATTCTTTAACAACTAAGATCACAACCTTGCCATATAATGATGAGACGAGACTGGTGAGCCCGCCCCATTAAGATGAAGCGATGACTCTGGTTACTCTGCCCCCTAATGATGATGAGACTCTGGTGAGCCGGCCCCATTAAGATGAAGCGACGACTGGTGAGCCCGCCCCATTAAGATGAAGCGACGACTGGTGAGCTCGCCCCATTAAGATGAAGCGACGACTGGTGAGCCCGCTCCATTAAAATGATGTGATGACTCTGGTTACTCTGCCCCCTAATGATGATGAGACTCTGGTGAGCCCGCCCTCGAATGGTAATGAGATGGCTCGGGTATCCCTTCCCCCTTAATAATGATGGGATGACTTGGGTGACCCTTCCCCCTTAATAATGATGGGATGACTTGGGTGACCCTTCCCCCTTAATAATGATGGGATGACTTGGGTAACCATTCCCCCTTAATAATGATGGGATGACTTGGGTGACCATTCCCCCTTAATAATGATGGGATGACTTGGGTGACCATTCCCCCTTAATAATGATGGGATGACTCGGGTGACCCTGTGTTAAGAAAATTGTAGAGCAGTGTATCAGTTAATTGTTCTTTTATTGGATTGTAGACTAGAAGGATATAGCTTGATCCTAGTATAAGTAGTGAAGGGGTTAAACGAAACCTTTCTATAGCCATACTTGGTACTGGACAGACAGAAGATAAGACAAGACAGTCTCCCAGACCCCCCCTTGCATTCCTTTTCACTGAATTCATAACTGTTTCATTGTATGTTATAGTTACACCTTAAAGGGTGTAGCTTATGTAAATTATTTCAGTAGTACCCTATCATGTATTATTTTTAATCATGGAGGTATATACTTTTCCTGAGATGTCATTTATGGTATATAAACCACATACACCTTAGAATAAATTAGAAATCATCTGATACATATCACACTAGCCTGTTGGAGTATTTCTCCTGGGTCCAGACTTCTACACAAAATCTGGGAGTGTCTTCTCTTTGATAAACACATAAATTCTCCCTACACCCTGCCCCTTAATGATGATGGCATGGCTCGGGTGACCTTTGCCCCTTAATGATGAGGGGATGACTCGAGTGACCCTGCCTCTTAATGATGATGGGATGGCTCGGGTGACCCTTCCCCTTAATGATGATGGGATGACTTGGGTGACCCTTCCCCTTAATGATGATGGGATCACTTGGGTGACCCTTCCCCTTAATGATGATGGGATCACTTGGGTGACCCTTCCCCTTAATGATGATGGGATCACTTGGGTGACCCTTCCCCTTAATGATGATGGGATCACTTGGGTGACCCTTCCCCTTAATGATGATGGGATCACTTGGGTGACCCTTCCCCTTAATGATGATGGGATCACTTGGGTGACCCTTCCCCTTAATGATGATGGGATGTCTCGGGTGACCCTTCCCCTTAATGATGATGCGATGGCTCGGGTGACCCTTCCCCTTAATGATGATGGGATGGCTCGGGTGACCCTTCTTCCTTAATGATGATGAGATGACTCTGGTCACCCTTCCCTGTTAATGAGGATGCGATGACTCGGGTGACCCTTCCCCTTAGTGACGAATGTAGGACTTTGGTGACTCTGCGCCTTAATGATGATGGGATGACTCTGATGACCCTTCCTACTAATGATGAGACGACTCTGGGGAGTCCGCCCTAGTAAAGAGATGACACTACTGATCCTCCCCTTTGATGATAGGATGACTCTGGTACCCTGCCCCTTAATGACGATGGGAGGACTCTGGTGACCCTTCCTGCTATTGATTAGATTACCTTGATATAGTACATGTGTACCTTCCAATTAATGCTGATTGGTTGACTTTGGTGGCCCTTCTCTCTAAAGATGATGGGAGGACTTGGGTGACACTGCCCTCTGCAATAAGAGAGTCACACTACTAGTCTGGGCCACTGCGCTCTACAATAAGAGAGTCACACTACTTCTCTGGGCCACTGCGCTCTACAATAAGAGAGTCACACTACTTCTCTGGGCCACTGTTCTCTGCAATAAGAGAGTCACACTACTTCTCTGGGCCACTGTTCTCTGCAATAAGAGAGTCACACTACTTCTCTGGGCCACTGTTCTCTGCAATAAGAGAGTCACACTACTTCTCTGGGCCACTGTTCTCTGCAATAAGAGAGTCACACTACTCTTCTGGGCCACTGCGCTCTGCAGTATGAGAGTCACACTACTATTCTGGGCCACTGCACTCTGCAATAAGAGAGTCACACTACTATTCTGGGCCACTGCGCTCTGCAGTATGAGAGTCACACTACTCTTCTGGGCCACTGCGCTCTGCAGTATGAGAGTCACACTATTAGCCTGGGCCACTGCGCTGCAGACAGTGTCTTGAGTCTTTGGGTCGGCCACAGCCCCTTCACATCAGTTGATCTGTGGGGCTTCCCAGGCTGCAGAACCCCATAGAGCAGTAATTTTGCATGGAAAAAGGCCTGTATGTATGCATGCATGTATATATAATATATGTGTATGTAATATATAAGGGAAATATGAAAGTATGAGACTGTCCACCCCACACAACCTCTCCACGGCTTGCGGATGAGACCTTGCCTTGCTCTGTATTCCGATGCAGATTTTACCATTGGAGGCTGCCTGTAAAAACCTGCACCAAGTATCAGTTGTGTGGACTCGCCCCTAGAGCTTCATTCACTCATTCCAAAAATAAATCTTCATTCAGAAACCTCGTATCAAAGACTGAGACCGTCTGAGATCCCGCAGGTAGAAAACGCAGCCGCAGCTTCCAGCATTGACAGGACCTACTGGTGCAGATTGACTAAGTTTTGCAGTTTGGGATTTTTGTAGTAGGTCCCCCAAGACGATAATGGTTTGCCTCCACAATGCCTCACCTGGCTGAAGTCTGAGGTTTTGTTTGCAGGGTCCTTGCACCGTAGAGATGCATTAGCAGTCTTTGTTACTCCACATCTAAACGGTGCTGGTACTTTGCTCTGTTTTTACATACAGGTTTCATACTCTAGTCACATCCAGAGCTGCATCTCATACTGCCACCTGTGGTTTGTTCTGTTCTACTAACTGTTTTCAGTGGGTGATTTGTTGTTTCTGTGTTTTTTACAGAGTGATATGCTAGATGTCAATCAGATAATGAAAGATTTGGCATCCATTGTGTATGAGCAAGGTCATGATATAGGTATGTATACTCACACAATGTCTTACATGCTTCTTTTGTTGGTATCACTTGTTGCCATAGTGATGGGAGGGATTCTGCATTTATATATTTCCATGTTTTGCACTTTCTATCTACATGACATGTGGAAGAACTTTGTACATATTTTGCTTTACTTTTCTCGTACTTATTTTGTTTTTGCCATATTTTCTACTCCAATCGCATTCAAAGCTGCATTCAGAATTCTGGAATGTATCACCTTATTTTTTTACTAATTCACACACTGAACACATTCTATTTCTGTTAGATGTTTTGTCTGTGTATTTCTTTTCTGTATGTGATTATGTGGACGGCACATCGGGCCTGAGCTCTGGTTCTGGGCTGCGATATTTGCCTTACAACTGCTGCATGGATACAAGACATCTTAGTCCGATGGGTGTGTATGGTTGGTATGTGCTGTGACTGACTGGGGGAACTTGGGTGGTGGGTGTGCGATATAACTGTATAAGGGGGACTGTGTGGTGGGTGTTTGCTGGGACTGTGAGGGGGACTGTGTGGTGGGTGGGCTCTGGGATTGTATGGGGGGACTGTGTGGTGGATGTGCGATATGCCTGTATAGAAGAGGACTTTGTTGTGGGTGTGTGATGTGACTATACAGGGAGGACTGTGTTGCGGGTGTGTGATGTGACTATACAGGGAGGACTGTGTTGTGGGTGTGTGATGTGACTATACAGGGAGGACTGTGTTGTGGGTGTGTGATGTGACTGTATGGGGGAGGACTGTGTTGCGGGTGTGTGATGTGACTATACAGGGAGGACTGTGTTGTGGGTGTTTAATGTGACTGTATGGGGGAGGAGTGTGTTGTGGGTGTGTGATGTGACTATACAGGGAGGACTGTGTTGCGGGTGTGTGATGTGACTATACAGGGAGGACTGGGTTGTGGGTGTTTAATGTGACTGTAGGGGGGAGGTGTGTGTTGTGGGTGTGTGATGTGACTGTATGGGGGAGGAGTGTGTTGTGGGTGTGTGATGTGACTATACAGGGAGGACTGTGTTGCGGGTGTGTGATGTGACTATACAGGGAGGACTGTGTTGTGGGTGTGTGATGTGACTATACAGGGAGGACTGTGTTGCGGGTGTGTGATGTGACTATACAGGGAGGACTGTGTTGTGGGTGTTTAATGTGACTGTATGGGGGAGGAGTGTGTTGTGGGTGTGTGATGTGACTATACAGGGAGGACTGTGTTGCGGGTGTGTGATGTGACTATACAGGGAGGACTGTGTTGTGGGTGTTTAATGTGACTGTAGGGGGGAGGAGTGTGTTGTGGGTGTGTGATGTGACTGTATGGGGGAGGAGTGTGTTGTGGGTGTGTGATGTGACTGTATGGGGGAGGAGTGTGTTGTGGGTGTTTAATGTGACTATGGGGGAGGAGTGTGTTGTGGGTGTGTGATGTGACTGTATGGGGGAGGAGTGTGTTGTGGGTGTGTGATGTGACTGTATGGGGGAGGACTGTGTTGTGGGTGTTTAATGTGACTGTATGGGGGAGGAGTGTGTTGTGGGTGTGTGATGTGACTGTATGGGGGAGGAGTGTGTTGTGGGTGTGTGATGTGACTGTATGGGGGAGGAGTGTGTTGTGGGTGTGTGATGTGACTGTATGGGGGAGGAGTGTGTTGTGGGTGTGTGATGTGACTGTATGGGGGAGGAGTGTGTTTGGGGGGTTTTTGTGACTGTATGGGGGAGGACTGTGTTGGGGGGTGTGATGTGACTGTATGGGGGAGGACTGTGTTGTGGGTGTTTAATGTGACTGTATGGGGGAGGAGTGTGTTGTGGGTGTGTGATGTGACTGTATGGGGGAGGAGTGTGTTGTGGGTGTGTGATGTGACTGTATGGGGGAGGAGTGTGTTGTGGGTGTGTGATGTGACTGTATGGGGGAGGACTGTGTTGTGGGTGTTTGTGACTGTATGGGGGAGGAGTGTGTTGTGGGTGTGTGATGTGACTGTATGGGGGAGGACTGTTTTGGTGTGCGATGTGACTGCATGGGGGAAAGGCTGTTGTGGATGTGGGATGTGACAGTGTTAGTGTATCTTGACGCCACCAGGAAGCTAGGGGTTTGACAGGGGGAACGTCCCTCTCACACCCCCAGGTCCCGATAGAAGAAATGTAGTAGGACCTTCCAGCTTTGACCCTAACGCGTACATTATCAGCTGCAAATGCTGCTACGTTACCGGTGTAACATGGCAGCATGTACAGGTTATAATGTAAGCCTAAGAAGAAATGTTATGCAGACCCTAAGGTGCTGCCCTCACCTCTTGTGATCCGGTGCCTCGAGTGTGTGCTCCGCTTCCTCGAGTGTGTGCTCCGCTTCGGCCGCTTTCCGCATGTACAGCTGCCGGGACTGTCAGCTCCGTGGCCACCGCTCCCCCGCAGAGAGATGCCGCCCTCACCACCGCTGGGACTGTGAGATGTGTGCCGGCCGTTCCTGCGCTGACAGCAAGACGAGGGGAGGGGGGAGCATAGCACTCTCTCTAGCCCCCCCCCCCCCCCCCCCCCCGTCGCCTCTGTGCATCCGGCGGTATGTTAAAGTTAAGTCGGGTGGTGGGGGTGGCTATTGTGCCTTGTCGACGGCCGCGCTGTACAATCCGCAACACGATCTTTTTGCCTCTGTGCTAGCACACTGAGGTGGGTTGTGCATTCGCTGGGCAACGTTTTCTGTTTGCACCACGGCCAGCTGCATGTTTTTTCCCCCCTGCTTTTAGTACCCTTCCGGACCTAGATCTCCAGCCTAATGTGCAGCCAATCAGCTACAGGGGGGCGTCAACCCCTGTCAATCTTGACTCCACCAGGACTTCCTGGTGGCGTCAAGATACATTAATACCCCATGTGACTGTATGGGGGGGGGGGGGAGACTGTGTTGTGGATGTGCTATGTGACTGTATGGGGGGAGACTGTGTTGTGGGTGTACGATGTAACTGCATGGATGGAGGTGTGTGCGTGTGTGTGTGCGCGAGATGTAACTGCATGGAGGGAGGACTGTGTGTGTTATGTGACTGTATGGGGGAGGGGGGGGAGACTGTGTTGTGGATGTGTTATGTGACTGTATGGGGGGAGACTGTGTTGTGGGTGTACGATGTAACTGCATGGATGGAGGTGTGTGCGTGTGTGTGTGCGCGAGATGTAACTGCATGGAGGGAGGACTGTGTGTGTTATGTGACTGTATGGGGGAGGACTGTGTTGGGGGTGTGTGATGTGACTGTATGGCGGAGGACTGTGTTGGGGGTGTGTGATGTGACTGTATGGCGGAGGACTGTGTTGGGGGTGTGTGATGTGACTGTATGGGGGAGGACTGTGTTGGGGGTGTGTGATGTGACTGTATGGCGGAGGACTGTGTTGGGGGTGTGTGATGTGACTGTATGGCGGAGGACTGTGTTGGGGGTGTGTGATGTGACTGTATGGCGGAGGACTGTGTTGGGGGTGTGTGATGTGACTGTATGGGGGAGGACTGTGTTGGGGGTGTGTGATGTGACTGTATGGGGGAGGACTGTGTTGGGGGTGTGTGATGTGACTGTATGGCGGAGGACTGTGTTGGGGGTGTGTGATGTGACTGTATGGGGGAGGACTGTGTTGGGGGTGTGTGATGTGACTGTATGGCGGAGGACTGTGTTGGGGGTGTGTGATGTGACTGTATGGCGGAGGACTGTGTTGGGGATGTGTGATGTGACTGTATGGCGGAGGACTGTGTTGGGGGTGTGTGATGTGACTGTATGGGGGAGGACTGTGTTGGGGGTGTGTGATGTGACTGTATGGCGGAGGACTGTGTTGGGGGTGTGTGATGTGACTGTATGGCGGAGGACTGTGTTGGGGATGTGTGATGTGACTGTATGGGGGAGGACTGTTGGGGATGTGTGATGTGACTGTTAGGGGGGAGGACTGTGTTGGGGATGTGTGATGTGACTGTATGGCGGAGGACTGTGTTGGGGAAGTGTGATTTGACTATGGGGGAGGACTGTGTTGGGGATCTGTGATGTGACTGTATGGCGGAGGACTGTGTTGGGGATGTGTGATTTGACTGTATGGGGCAGGACTGTGGTGTGTGTGTGTGTGCGGGGGGGGGGGAGTCTGTTGTGGATGTGTTATGTGACTGTATGGGGGGAGACTGTGTTGTGGGTGTACGATGTAACTGCATGGATTGAGGTGTGTGCGTGTGTGTGTGCGCGAGATGTAACTGCATGGAGGGAGGACTGTGTGTGTTATGTGACTGTATGGGGGAGGACTGTGTTGGGTGTGTGTGATGTGACTGTATGGGGGAGGACTGTGTTGGGGGTGTGTGATGTGACTGTATGGAGGGAGGACTGTGTTGTGGGTGTGTGATGTGACTGTATGGAGGGAGGACTGTGTTGTGGGTGTGTGATGTGACTGTATGGGGGAGGACTGTGTTGGGGGGGTGTGATGTGACTGTATGGCGGAGGACTGTGTTGGGGGGGTGTGATGTGACTGTATGGCGGAGGACTGTGTTGGGGGTGTGTGATGTGACTGTATGGCGGAGGACTGTGTTGGGGGTGTGTGATGTGACTGTATGGCGGAGGACTGTGTTGGGGATGTGTGATGTGACTGTATGGGGGAGGACTGTGTTGGGGATGTGTGATGTGACTGTATGGGGGAGGACTGTGTTGGGGATGTGTGATGTGACTGTATGGGGGAGGACTGTGTTGGGGATGTGTGATGTGACTGTATGGCGGAGGACTGTGTTGGGGATGTGTGATGTGACTGTTAGGGGGGAGGACTGTGTTGGGGATGTGTGATGTGACTGTATGGCGGAGGACTGTGTTGGGGACTGTGTAGCGGGGGTCTGCGCTTGGACTGTATGGGGACTGTGTAGCGGGGGTCTGCGCTTGGACTGTATGGGGACTGCGTAGTGGGGGTCTGCGCTTGGACTGTATGGGGACTGTGTAGTGGGGGTCTGCGCTTGGACTGTATGGGGACTGTGTAGTGGGGGTCTGCGCTTGGACTGTATGGGAACTGTGTAGTGGGGGTCTGCGCTTGGACTGTGTTTGGGGGACTGTAGTGGGGGTCTGCGCTTGGACTGTATGGGGACTGCGTAGTGGGGGTCTGCGCTTGGACTGTGTTTGGGGGACTGTGTAGTGGGGGCCTGCGCTTGGACTGTTTGGGGGACTGTAGTGGGGGTCTGCGCTCTAATTATTTGGGGGGAGGAAGGGGAGTTCAGCCTTAAGGATGCAGCTTGCAGTTGACAACCAGCAATGTTTTGACACAGCTTTGGATGTGACTGGTGTATAATGCACACACTCAGAGTCAATATGGGATCATTAAAGCAAAATATTTGTTTAGGGTTAATAACTATGTAGATTTAACCCATGAAATGCTGATGAGAGATGTAGCTCAGGGAATCCCCATAGGTAGAAGCCCCGCAGAATAGGTTCCGGCCGTCAGTCAATTACCTTCACGCTGATTACAGCAGCATTGAAAATTGATCTCCTAATGATAGATTGTGGGCTGAGAGTGCGAGGAAGTGCTGCTAATCACATTAGTCCCCCGCTAGGAGGCTGGCACTGTCCCTCTTATTGTCCTATAATGGAGGAGATAAGCATACATCTAATGCTCTGTCCTGAATTTACAGATAGCATTGAAGCCAATATTGAGACTGCTTCATCTCATGTAGAATCTGCCAATCGCCAGTTGGCCAAAGCAAGTCAGCACCAAGTAAGTAAGATTAGAGCGGCCGTCCGCTGCGCTATCAGCCGCCAGCAGGCACACACGTATAATACATGAATGGAAGCTTCTTATTCCTTCCCTGCTCTTTGCTGCGGCTGCTGATAACTGCAAAAAGCACATTCTGGTGACATGAAATATGTGAAATCCTTAACTGCTGCAGAGCATCTCGTCTGTGGAGGAGTCCGCTTACTGCATTCCTTAGGATATGGGCGCAGGTACGACAGTGGCCCCCAGCCTGTGGCCCCCCCAGCTGTTGGGAAACTATAGGAGTAGGTTCACACGGCGAATTCCGTGTCTAAAGAACGTGTCAAAATCCACGGACTTAGTCTGGTCAGCGGACACAATCTGCGTGCGGAATCCTGATGCAGAAACGAGCGTATCCGCGTCCAGAAGTCACCTGGTACTACTTGTCACGGAAACGCGGCAGAATTTTGCACGCTGATTTTGACCATTGTCAGGGCAAAATACACGGTTGTATCTGCGCCAAAAATCCTTAAAGAACACCACAAATTTTGCAGAATGTACATAGAATATTCTGTGGCGAGTCCGGTCATGTGAGCATTCCCTTAGGGCGCGTTTACACGGCTGATCATAAACCAGCGGGTCTTGTATGTTGCATGACACACTAAACTCGCTAGAAAATATAACCCATTATTTACTAAGGTGTACTAACGGGCAGTTGTTATCTAGTAGCGCCGCCGCGAGGCACAACCCGCTGCCATATCGCCATTATGTCCTCTGGAAGCCAAACGATACATTTCATCACACGCAGGAGCCATTTACTTGTGAGGGGGATGAACGTCTTTATATAACATGCGTTTTTCACCAGCGTGCCACGTGCAGCGATGCGGTACGTTCTTCTCTCATTAAACACGTTGCGCTCACAGGGAATATTGCATGTCTGTGGTCTCGGGGTGTGTGCCGGTGGGGGGCTACATGAGTTGGAGGGTAGGGTAGCATTCAGGTTTAGAGCAAGACATGGGCAGAACTGTCAAAAATCCCTTCATGGAGGCCGTATTCAGTCTTGCAAGAGGAGGGGTGGGTGCGGGACCACACTGGAGCAAGAGGAGGGGTGGGTGTGGGACCATACTGGAGCAAGAGGAGGGGTGGGTGTGGGACCACGCTGGAGCAAGAGGAGGGGTGGGTGTGGGACCACGCTGGAGCAAGAGGAGGGGTGGGTGCGGGACCGCGCTGGAGCAAGAGGAGGGGTGGGTGCGGGACCGCGCTGGAGCAAGAAGAGGGGTGGGTGCGGGACCTCGCTGGAGCAAGAGGAGGGGTGGGTGCGGGACCGCGCTGGAGCAAGAGGAGGGGTGGGTGCGGGACCGCGCTGGAGCAAGAGGAGGGGTGGGTGCGGGACCGCGCTGGAGCAAGAGGAGGGGTGGGTGCGGGACCGCGCTGGAGCAAGAGGAGGGGTGGGTGCGGGACCGCGCTGGAGCAAGAGGAGGGGTGGGTGCGGGACCGCGCTGGAGCAAGAGGAGGGGTGGGTGCGGGACCGCGCTGGAGCAAGAGGAGGGGTGGGTGCGGGACCGCGCTGGAGCAAGAGGAGGGGTGGGTGCGGGACCGCGCTGGAGCAAGAGGAGGGGTGGGTGCGGGACCGCGCTGGAGCAAGAGGAGGGGTGGGTGCGGGACCGCGCTGGAGCAAGAGGAGGGGTGGGTGCGGGACCGCGCTGGAGCAAGAGGAGGGGTGGGTGCGGGACCGCGCTGGAGCAAGAGGAGCCGTGATTGCAGTACTACATTGGAGGAGGGGTGGGTGTAGGACTATGCTGGAGGGGTGGGTGTAGTACTATGCTGGAGGGGTGGGAGTAGGACTATGCTGGAGTAGGAGGGACCGCACTGTCGTTGGAGGAGGGGTGGGCGTTTTGTATTATAGCAGTATATACTATACAAATACACTTACGATGTTTTATGGGCACCTCTACAGTATGTGAGGGTGATATGAGTCATTCCTTGTGGTGGGCACCACTTTGGGGTGGATGTTGCCCCATGGGGTGGCTTCCTGTGTTCGGCACTACTGTGTCAGATTAGCATTAGCGGTTCTGGGCAGGACAGTGTAGGGTTGCCTTGGCTCTGCAGTGTCCCAGGAAGGTGTGGCACGGCTAGTAAGAGGTTCGGCGGCCACGCTCTTCAGACGCTTCTTCTGTAGTCACATTAATTATGATGTAAATCTTAATTGTCAGTAAGAAGGGCTGTGGCTACCGGTTGGCCAATCTGTGCCATTAGTAGGGTCACTGCATACAATTAGATGACATGATGGACACTGAAGCCCCTCTTGCACTGGACTGTAGAGAAGTTTTAGTGGCGGACAGCCGTCCCAGCAGTGATGGCAGCTCTGCCTATACACGGGAGTGAACGTCGCTCAGTGGCTGGAGGGGGAGCCGGTCGGGGATCGTTACGGACCACCCGCCTCCTGTCACGGTAATCGGGCCGTTGTCATAGGTCTACACAGGATGGTGCAGTGGCAGACCAGCGAGGGCTTTTAGGTCTGCCTGAAAGACCCAACCAGCATTTTATCACTGATCGGTCTGTCACTGCCGGCGTTCACACAGCACAATTATCGTGTGCAAGACGCTCGATCTAAGGGCTATTAGTACGATAATCGTGTGGCTGGTGGGGGTAGTATACAAAGAGTTAACGGCATTGAGAGGGAACTGTGGCAAGTGGGGGGTATTTGGAGTAATGTGTAGAAGCTGCTGTAGTATGCAGAGTATTATCAGGGGGGTCAAACTCCTTTTCATGGAGGGCCACATCTGCCTTATGGCTGCCTTCATAGGGGCCGATTGTATTTGTATAGTAATGGGGTTGGTTAGGATGAGCGTATCTGCACAGCGTATTATGCGAGCATTTTTTGCGCACGTAACACCCTGTGAATAGAACCCATGGCTTTTAATGGCTTCTTCATTTACCCAATAGTGATCAACCACCACCACCCAGTAGTGATCGACCCCCCCCCCCCTACCCCCCATCCCCCAGTAGTGACAATGACCCATAGCGGTCCTGGGGCTACCGTCCGGCCGGAGGCCAACAGCGACCCCCCCCCTTATTGGACATAGGCTGGGCAGCATCCATGGGGGATTTGCAGCCTGCAGGTCCGGTAGCAGTGACAGCTGCGGATGTCAGCAGTCACAGACTCTGCAGTGCATCGCCGGCCTGGAGCTGCAGGCCTTAGAATTCCTTTAAAGGGTTTATCAAGACAGCACACGCCGGGATACATCGGGTTGGAGAGAAAGCACTGCTCCGACCCTTGTGTAGTGGCTGGCTCTTGTAATGGCAGGCTCCACATCAATAGGTAGTGATGGTGTAGATGGTACTGTACTATGGAGGGAGGGTAGAATATACACTATATGGACAAAAGTATTTGGACACTGCAGGAAATCAGCAAATACGGAGTTTGCTGCACGGTATGCTGGGAAGGGCAAAATAGTAAGCTACTCACTTTGCAATAACCATTTATTCATCCTATTGAGCGCTTGTGAGACGAACTGGAGCGACGGGTACGACACCGCCACCCATGCCCATCCTCACAAGAATCTCTTCTCACAGCTTTGCACGGGAACGGCGAGCTATTCCTGCCCCAACTTACAGAGAACTTGTGGAAAGTACGCATCGACGAGCGGCCGCTGTAATACAAGCAGAAGGAGGGCCGACATGTTACTGAATAGAAGAATAAAGAACTTCTTCTAAAAACATGCAGCGGAGTTGGTGGTGCTATGGAGGGAGGGTAGCATGTAGAGGGGTAGTGGTGGTGTAGATGGTACTATGGAGGGAGGGTAGTATATAGAGGGGTAGTGGTGGTGTAGATGGTGCTATGGAGGGAGGGTAGTATATAGAGGGGTAGTGGTGGTGTAGATGGTACTATGGAGGGAGGGTAGTATATAGAGGGGTAGTGGTGGTGTAGATGGTACTATGGATGGAGGGTAGTATATAGAGGGGTAAAGGTGGTGTAGATGGTACTATGGATGGAGGGTAGTATATAGAGGGGTAGTGGTGGTGTAGATGGTGCTATGGAGGGAGGGTAGTATATAGAGGGGTAAAGGTAGTGTAGATGGTACTATGGATGGAGGGTAGTATATAGAGGGGTAGTGGTGGTGTAGATGGTGCTATGGAGGGAGGGTAGTATATAGAGGGGTAAAGGTGGTGTAGATGGTACTATGGATGGAGGGTAGTATATAGAGGGGTAGTGGTGGTGTAGGTGGTATTATGGAGGGAGGGTAGTATATAGAGGGGTAGTGGTGGTGTAGATGGTACTATGAAGGGAGGGTAGTATATAGAAGGGTAGTGGTGGTGTAGATGGTGCTATGGAGGGAGGGTAGTATATAGAGGGGTAGTGGTGGTGTAGATGGTACTATGAAGGGAGGGTAGTATATAGAAGGGTAGTGGTGGTGTAGATGGTACTATGAAGGGAGGGTAGTATATAGAAGGGTAGTGGTGGTGTAGATGGTGCTATGGAGGGAGGGTAGTATATAGAGGGGTAGTGGTGGTGTAGATGGTGCTATGGAGGGAGGGTAGTATATAGAGGGGTAGTGGTGGTGTAGATGGTGCTATGGAGGGAGGGTAGTATATAGAGGGGTAAAGGTGGTGTAGATGGTACTATGGATGGAGGGTAGTATATAGAGGGGTAGTGGTGGTGTAGATGGTGCTATGGAGGGAGGGTAGTATATAGAGGGGTAAAGGTGGTGTAGATGGTACTATGGATGGAGGGTAGTATATAGAGGGGTAGTGGTGGTGTAGGTGGTATTATGGAGGGAGGGTAGTATATAGAGGGGTAGTGGTGGTGTAGATGGTGCTATGAAGGGAGGGTAGTATATAGAAGGGTAGTGGTGGTGTAGATGGTGCTATGGAGGGAGGGTAGTATATAGAGGGGTAGTGGTGGTGTAGATGGTACTATGAAGGGAGGGTAGTATATAGAAGGGTAGTGGTGGTGTAGATGGTACTATGAAGGGAGGGTAGTATATAGAAGGGTAGTGGTGGTGTAGATGGTGCTATGGAGGGAGGGTAGTATATAGAGGGGTAGTGGTGGTGTAGATGGTGCTATGGAGGGAGGGTAGTATATAGAGGGGTAGTGGTGGTGTAGATGGTGCTATGGAGGGAGGGTAGTATATAGAGGGGTAGTGGTGGTGTAGATGGTGCTATGGAGGGAGGGTAGTATATAGAGGGGTAGTGGTGGTGTAGATGGTGCTATGGAGGGAGGGTAGTATATAGAGGGGTAGTGGTGGTGTAGATGGTGCTATGGAGGGAGGGTAGTATATAGAGGGGTAGTGGTGGTGTAGATGGTGCTATGGAGGGAGGGTAGTATATAGAGGGGTAGTGGTGGTGTAGATGGTGCTATGGAGGGAGGGTAGTATATAGAGGGGTAGTGGTGGTGTAGATGGTGCTATGGATGGAGGGTAGTATATAGAGGGGTAGTGGTGGTGTAGATGGTACTATGGAGAGAGGGTAGTATATAGCGGGGTAGTGGTAGTGTAGATGGTGCTATGGAGGGAGGGTAGTATATAGAGGGGTAGTGGTAGTGTAGATGGTACTATGGAGGGAGGGTTGTATATAGAGGGGTAGTGGTGGTGTAGATGGTGCTATGGAGGGAGGGTAGTATATAGAGGGGTAGTGGTGGTGTAGATGGTGCTATGGATGGAGGGTAGTATATAGAGGGGTAGTGGTGGTGTAGATGGTACTATGGAGAGAGGGTAGTATATAGCGGGGTAGTGGTAGTGTAGATGGTGCTATGGAGGGAGGGTAGTATATAGAGGGGTAGTGGTGGTGTAGATGGTACTATGGAGGGAGGGTTGTATATAGAGGGGTAGTGGTGGTGTAGATGGTGCTATGGAGGGAGGGTAGTATATAGAGGGGTAGTGGTGGTGTAGATGGTGCTATGGAGGGAGGGTAGTATATAGAGGGGTAGTGGTGGTGTAGATGGTGCTATGGAGGGAGGGTAGTATATAGAGGGGTAGTGGTGGTGTAGATGGTACTATGGAGGGAGGGTAGTATATAGAGGGGTAGTGGTGGTGTAGATGGTCCTATGGAGGGAGGGTAGTATATAGAGGGGTAGTGGTGGTGTAGATGGTACTATGGAGGGAGGGTAGTATATAGAGGGGTAGTGGTGGTGTAGATGGTACTATGGAGGGAGGGTAGTATATAGAGGGGTAGTGGTGGTGTAGATGGTCCTATGGAGGGAGGGTAGTATATAGAGGGGTAGTGGTGGTGTAGATGGTGCTATGGAGGGAGGGTAGTATATAGAGGGGTAGTGGTGGTGTAGATGGTGCTATGGAGGGAGGGTAGTATATAGAGGGGTAGTGGTGGTGTAGATGGTACTATGGAGGGAGGGTAGTATATAGAGGGGTAGTGGTGGTGTAGATGGTGCTATGGAGGGAGGGTAGTATATAGAGGGGTAGTGGTGGTGTAGATGGTCCTATGGAGGGAGGGTAGTATATAGAGGGGTAGTGGTGGTGTAGATGGTACTATGGAGGGAGGGTAGTATATAGAGGGGTAGTGGTGGTGTAGATGGTACTATGGAGGGAGGGTAGTATATAGAGGGGTGGTGGTGTAGATGGTGCTATGGAGGGAGGGTAGTATATAGAGGGGTGGTGGTGGTGTAGATGGTGCTATGGAGGGAGGGTAGTATATAGAGGGGTAGTGGTGGTGTAGATGGTGCTATGGAGGGAGGGTAGTATATAGAGGGGTGGTGGTGGTGTAGATGGTGCTATGGAGGGAGGGTAGTATATAGAGGGGTAGTGGTTGTGTAGATGGTACTATGGATGGAGGGTAGTATATAGAGGGGTGGTGGTGGTGTAGATGATGCTATGGAGGGAGGGTAGTATATAGAGGGGTAGTGGTGGTGTAGGTGGTGCTATGGAGGGAGGGTAGTATATAGAGGCGTAGTGGTGGTGTAGATGGTACTATGGAGGGAGGGTAGTATATAGAGGGGTAGTGGTGGTGTAGATGGTACTATGGAGGGAGGGTAGTATATAGAGGGGTGGTGGTGGTGTAGATGGTGCTATGGAGGGAGGGTAGTATATAGAGGGGTAGTGGTTGTGTAGATGGTACTATGGATGGAGGGTAGTATATAGAGGGGTGGTGGTGGTGTAGATGATGCTATGGAGGGAGGGTAGTATATAGAGGGGTAGTGGTGGTGTAGATGGTACTGTGGAGGGAGGGTAGTATATAGAGGGGTAGTGGTGGTGTAGATGGTGCTATGGAGGGAGGGTAGTATATAGAGGGGTAGTGGTGGTGGTGTAGATGGTGCTATGGAGGGAGGGTAGTATATAGAGGGGTAGTGGTGGGTATAGATGGTGCTATGGAGGGAGGGTAGTATATAGAGGGGTAGTGGTGGTGTAGATGGTGCTATGGAGGGAGGGTAGTATATAGAGGGGTAGTGGTGGTGTAGATGGTACTATGGTTGGAGGGTAGTATATAGAGGGGTAGTGGTGGTGTAGATGGTACTATGGAGGGAGGGTAGTATATAGAGGGGTAGTGGTGGTGTAGATGGTGCTATGGAGGGAGGGTAGTATATAGAGGGGTAGTGGTGGTGTAGATGGTGCTATGGAGGGAGGGTAGTATATAGAGGTGGTAGTGGTGGTGTAGATGGTACTATGGAGGGAGGGTAGTATATAGAGGCGTAGTGGTGGTGTAGATGGTACTATGGAGGGAGGGTAGTATATAGAGGGGTAGTGGTGGTGTAGATGGTGCTATGGAAGGAGCGTAGTATATAGAGGGGGGGGGGTGTAGATGGTACTATAGTGGTGGTGTAGATGGTGCTATGGAGGGAGGGTAGTATATAGAGGGGTAGTGGTGGTGTAGATGGTACTATGGATGGAGGGTAGTATATAGAGGGGTAGTGGTGGTGTAGATGGTACTATGGAGGGAGGGTAGTATATAGAGGGGTAGTGGTGGTGTAGATGGTACTATGGAGGGAGGGTAGTATATAGAGGGGTAGTGGTGGTGTAGATGGTCCTATGGAGGGAGGGTAGTATATAGCGCGGTAGTGGTGGTGTAGATGGTACTATGGAGGGAGGGTAGTATATAGAGGGGTAGTGGTGGTGTAGATGGTACTATGGAGGGAGGGTAGTATATAGAGGGGTAGTGGTGGTGTACATGGTACTTTGGAGGGAGGGTAGTATATAGAGGGGTAGTGGTGGTGTAGATGGTACTATGGAGGGAGGGTAGTATATAGAGGGGTAGTGGTGGTGTAGATGGTACTATGGAGGGAGGGTAGTATATAGAGGGGTAGTGGTGGTATAGATGGTGCTATGGTTGGAGGGTAGTATATAGAGGGGTAGTGGTGGTGTAGATGGTGCTATGGAGGGAGGGTAGTATATAGAGGGGTAGTGGTGGTGTAGATGGTACTATGGAGGGAGGGTAGTATATAGAGGGGTAGTGGTGGTGTAGATGGTACTATGGTTGGAGGGTAGTATATAGAGGGGTAGTGGTGGTGTAGATGGTGCTATGGAGGGAGGGTAGTATATAGAGGGGTAGTGGTGGTGTAGATGGTGCTATGGAGGGAGGGTAGTATATAGAGGGGTAGTGGTGGTGTAGATGGTACTATGGAGGGAGGGTAGTATATAGACGGGTAGTGGTGGTGTAGATGGTACTATGGAGGGAGGGTAGTATATAGAGGGGTAGTGGTGGTGTAGATGGTGCTATGGAGGGAGGGTAGTATATAGAGGGGTAGTGGTGGTGTAGATGGTGCTATGGAGGGAGGGTAGTATATAGAGGGGTAGTGGTGGTGTAGATGGTACTATGGAGGGAGGGTAGTATATAGAGGGGTAGTGGTGGTGTAGATGGTACTATGGAGGGAGGGTAGTATATAGAGGGGTGGTGGTGGTGTAGATGGTACTATGGAGGGAGGGTAGTATATAGAGGGGTAGTGGTGGTGTAGATGGTGCTATGGAGGGAGGGTAGTATATAGAGGGGTAGTGGTGGTGTAGATGGTACTATGGAGGGAGGGTAGTATATAGAGGGGTAGTGGTGGTGTAGATGGTCCTATGGAGGGAGGGTAGTATATAGAGGGGTAGTGGTGGTGTAGATGGTGCTATGGAGGGAGGGTAGTATATAGAGGGGTAGTGGTGGTGTAGATGGTGCTATGGAGGGAGGGTAGTATATAGAGGGGTAGTGGTGGTGTAGATGGTACTATGGAGGGAGGGTAGTATATAGAGGGGTAGTGGTGGTGTAGATGGTACTATGGAGGGAGGGTAGTATATAGAGGGGTGGTGGTGGTGTAGATGGTACTATGGAGGGAGGGTAGTATATAGAGGGGTAGTGGTGGTGTATAAAAGGAACTTGAGTTTTATATTGGGATGACTTGCAGTTGTGGGTATTGCTTTGATTGATGCCGCACGTAACCGCCGCACTGTTGTACAATTAGACACGTTTGTATCGCTGATCGCGCAGTTTTACTTTTGCCATGTCAGTGTTGCTCCACTTTTTTTGTAAGTGATCAACATTTTCCCCATTAAAAAACAAGAAAAGAAAATGGTGCCAAGCGGAGCCGCCCTTCCTGCCTCTGCGTGATTCCAGAAGGACCCCGCTAACCTGCGCCCGCATTCACTTGGTCTATTTGCGTAAAACAAAATGCGGTGTGATGCGCTGAAAATAAAGCCCATTGATTTTAATGGGTTGATTCACGTGTGGCGTGTAATATTTGGTTGCACAAAGTAATATACGGTACGCCCTGTTGTCCTGCCGTGTGCGCTGAGAAAGGACAGATCCTGAACTCATTAAACTAAGTGGCCATTGTCCTGGGTGAGAGCTGTGGTGCGGAATTGAACACGACCTGCGACGGCAAAAAATGCTGTTCAAAACGCTATTGCACATGCAAATATGGAATCCTGGATTCGCAAAAAGCGCTCGTGAATTCGGCCTAAAGGGGAACCTCCTCACACATTTATATTGTTACTAGTTGTATTGTGTTGATAAGAAGACAAAAACAAATGGGAGCTCCCTTCCCTCTTTCAACCTAGAAATATAAGCCATCCCCTGAAAATAAGCCCTAGCTGCAGTAAAAAAACCAAAAAAAAAACATCACCTAAGAAGCGCTGTTGGCACTCGGCGCGGGCTGCTTCTTCAGCTCCGGCACTCATCTTCTGCCAGCCCTTCCTGAATTGGAGGATCAAAATCCACACCTCCAGGAAGGGCTGACTGTGATTGGTTCATCAGCTGCTGATTGGCTGAGCCATGGCGCTCGTGAACTAATCACAGCCAGCCCTTCTTGGAGGCATGGATTTTGATCCACCAATCCTGAAAGGGCTGGCAGAAGACGAGTGCCGGAGCTGACAGCGCTTCTTAGGTGATGTATTTTTTTCCCCTGCAGCTAGGGCTTATTTTAGGGCTTTTACAGTAGGATTTCCTACTGTAAATGCTGCATTGCTGCGCAGGAAAATTGTGTTTTTACGCAATGAAACACATAGGAGGGCTCCATAGGGAAACATGCGCTACAGAAAAAAATCGCAAATCGCGGCTGCATAGAGCATGCCATGATTTGTAGCCTCACAATGTTGCAGGCTACAAAACATTGCCCATGTGGAACAACCCATAGAAAAGCATCGGCTTCACATACATGCGATTTGTAGCGCTGTAGCAGCGCGACAAAATCACCCTTGTGGATGCGGCCTGAATGGCCACGAGTCACAGACGTTTCCCCACCTGCTTGTGGCAGCTGGAAGCCAACTCGCTAGCCCAAGACTGGGGTCAGGAATATAGGGGTCGGACTATCAGACACTTAGACATTTAGGACACAGCCATGAAATATACTATAAGGTGGGAATTCCCCTTTAAGTCTCTGATTTTCTGCTTCAGCAGACAGCAAGCGGAGATCTTGAAATAGGTAAAAAACTAACATACAAAGGGGGAAGTTTACATAATAATTTACAGCAACTTACTGGCGTTATAAAAAGTCACAAGTTATTTCACAACCTACAAAAAGTCAGCGTTAAAAGTTGTAACATGCAGAAGGCGTGGGGTATGCAGATCTGTATGGAGTCCTTCATAAACCCCATGCAGAATGTGAGCAATGGCTGAGTTCCTGAGTGCCGCTCCTTCTTTTGCATGTTGGACTATATCTTGGAGACCGGGAGGCGACGGTGGTTTGGTTGCTGGCGCCGTATTGGCGTTCTTCTTCCCCACGGAGTTGGTATTATACGGTGTGCCGCTGGCGATTATTCTTTTCTTGCATCTTAGCATTAAAAGTTCTAAGAACTTTACTTATGTATGAAGTATAAACAGTTGTGCTGCGTTATTTGGATACGGCTGCTTCCACACCTTCGGGGGTCCGTGTTCCTTCAGTGTTATGGGGACAGAAAGGGGAATCCCCTTGCTGAACGGATTGTCTTATGATGAAACCGCACAAACCCTGTAGACTATAATGGGCTCCGCTTGGTTTCCGTCCAGCTGTTCCGCATTCTACCGGATAGAGAAGGAGCCTAATGGACATGTGCGCGCCCCGAGGCCGGTGCTTCTGTTACTGTGTTTTGTTGCAGCCTTGGCTTCCTTGCACCGTCACATTTAATTTTCAATGGAAGTGCTGGCTTTGTTGTCTTGTATGCATTGTCTTGGTGGGAGATGGCTGCCTTCACTTTTGTTTTGGACTCCGTACACCCGTCTGTCCCCGATGGCTTAATTATGGTATATAGCTTGGAAGGAGTCCATAAGAGGCTTTTGGTCCAAAGAGAGGTGAGGTGTCCTTTAGAGCTCGGTACCTGTCCAATAAGTGTTTGCACAAGTCCTTCTTTTGCAACATTTTGACCTTTTCACACCCCTTTTAGTACTTTCCTGAAATTGGGTGCGGCTTAGCAAAGAAAGGGCGACGCCTCAACAGGTCATAGATTCTGGCACACGTAACGGTAAAATCTCTTATTTACACCATTACAGTAAATTATTGATCCGGCGCACTGAGTGGCCAGACGGCCTATTTTATTAAGGGGTAATGGATATGGCGGGCTTCACTCCAGGGCCCTTTATACCCCATTCTAAGTAAGGTTCCTCCGGAGTGTATTAGGAGGTTGCAGATGCTATACACCTGGCCCCGCTCTGACCCGGGACCTCGTCCTCTTGCCTACGACTGGTAATAGTCTTCTCCTACGCACCTCGCACAGTACTGTGTAATAAGTGGCTGCAGATGTTCCCGGCGCCCGTTAAAGCAATCAGGTCCTCTGAATAGAAGGTAATTAAAATTCATTAACACACAAAACCCCCAATCCTTGCAATTATCATATGTCGGCGTTAAGTGGCATAGCAGGGGAGATGAAAGGAGCCTACCTGGAAGTCTTCACTTTGTGAATTAAACATAAGGGCTCCACCGGAGACGCCGCCATCTGCTTCTTCCAGTGATACTGCCTGGAAAGGTCACTTCTTTGAAGTCCTTGTCACTTTTTGTTTATTTTATCCGAGGTCCCCATACATAAGCATCAGTTCGCGGTTCCTCTCGGCATTTGTTCTGCTGTACTCATCTCTAAGAGCTCTTCAGACCTCATATTGACCACTTTTTGAGAGGGTACAATAACTTTTTGCTTTGTAAGAATAGCACACATCCTTGTGTCGCTCTACAAGTGAACCCTGGACAGGCCTCTCACTAAATCTTCTACATATTTAGAGCTGAATTCACAATTTAGCTGGATATTTTTCCCCTATTCTGAGCTCACATCTTCCAGGATTCCTGCAGGTTCAGTGTCTGTATAGAGGAGGGATCCCTAACCTCTTGACCATGAGAGACCCCCGGACAATGTTTCTTTCCCTCGGCACATTGTACTTCATTTATTCTTGGCCAGCGCTATTTTTCTAGCTGAGGTTTGTTGCCAACCTTGCCTTGACCCACGCCGAGCGTCACCAAGCAGGTTGGGATCCGTTTTATGTCCGTATTAGACTGGGTCCTACAGATACCCAGTTGGGGGTTAGAGTTGGTTTGTATTATAGGGTCTTCCCACAGTAGCTTTAAATGGAAACCACAAAAAAGTTACAAAGCTATATTGTAAAAATGCAAAGATGACTTATGAAGCCGGCGTCAATCGCAGGTGGAGCTTCAACTGTTAAACTGTTGGGCCACGCTTTACACATGCTTTCAGTTAAATGCCGCTTGAAACCGCGTTTTTGAGTGGCCTTTTTGAACGCATGTGATGTGTGATGAGGTGCGTTCGAAAACGCAGAAAAATAGAACACAGCGCTCAAAAATTGAGCGCAGGTCTGCGAGGCCCCATTGAAATCAATGGGAGTGTTTTACCACGGGACGCCGCGCTAATCTCTGAAAAAAGTGGACGTTGTGAGTGGCCTTAAGGGTGTATCTGTCGGCACAGTGCTGATTGATTCCAAGCAGAATCTTGAATGCCGCTCTGGAGTATGAGACATAGTGTATCTCAAGATCAGTCCATCATTAAGCAGTGACGGTGCACCTACATGGCGAATGGAAATTCCAGCAGTGACGCAGGTTTTGCATTATTACATTAGTTTCTGAATGGGACCTCTAATAGTGTGCCCTATTCTTCATGGGGGGGGGGGGGGGGGGAGTTGATGATCTTGCTATTATAATTCTAACCTATTATATAGTTGTATAGTTTTCCGGAAGATGCAGCTTGGATGCCGACTTCTTGGCACTGGAGTAATTGATGCTTAATGCATCTTTGCCTGTACTACACTTATAGATATCCACACGTAGGACTGTATTTACCCATCTCTCCAATGGCGGTGAGCCAGCTGGTCATAAACTTTGGGTCCATGTGATTGGATACAGTTGGGGTGACATTGCCGCTGATTGACTATTGAGCATCTCCATGGACGTTACTTAAGAGTTCACAGGCTTATTACTGCAGTAATAGAGCATGTTAGCAGCGATGCACTGATCGCCAGGGAGGTGATGTGCGACGGCTCAGCTGGAAAGTCCGGGGGGTCACAAACTTTATTCTGCGGGAGTCCATGAGCTGGGGCCCAACTAATCACTTCTAGTATCTTCTCACTCCTGCTACTTTAGCTTTGACATCTGCTTCTCTGAAAGTCTCTGGCAGTTGATGGCTCTTTAACTTAGATTAGACTGCATGATATGAGACCACTGCTATAGCACTAGTAGTCTGGGATCACAACCCTCCACCCATGTCTGACATAAAAAGCTCTAGAAGTATACTTTAAGGCTGGGTTCACACGGGGCGTATTCCCGTCGGAAATCTCGCGGTTTGGCCGCAGCAAAAACCGCGAGATTTCCGCCGGGAGAACCGCCGCGGTTTAGGCCGCGGCAGCTTTGAAGCGGCCCGGCCGCTCGCTTTTCCGTTGCGGCCGGCACTCCATAGAGGAGAGCGCGGCCGCGACGAAAATAAACAAAAAAGAAAGGTAAATAGACATGCTGCATCTTCTGAAACCGCGGGTGCGGCCGCAGCCGCGGTTACAGCCGGACTTACCGCAGCAGATTGGCCGTCCCGTGTGGACGAGATTTCTGAGAAATCTCATCCATATGGCTGGCTAATCCCGAGATTAGCGGCTGCGGGCGGATTTGCCGCGGCGAAATGCCGCGCAGCAAATCCGCCCTGTGTGAACCTAGCCTGAACCTCCGCCATACTCTTTAGATAGCTCTCAGTCAAATGCTTGTTTACCCAATAGTTGTTCTCCCTCACCCTCCCATTCACACTCACCTCCACAGGCATGCATGGTTCTTCATAGGCAGAGGGAAATAAGCTGCTGCCAGACACCTCCGATAGTGGCTTATCTCCCTTAGGAAGAAAGGATCAGGCATGTTGAAATCCAAGAAGTCCAACCTTTCTTTCTACTCTCATCTGTTTTTATGGGAGGGTCAGAACACCTTCATACACATTAGATATTCGACTGGTCCCACCAAAATCATTGGGTCCTGCCAACACTTATCTATCTGATGCATATGATCACCTTTAAGGGGTTGTGCTAAGATGCCCGGGGAGGGCAGATGATCACCCTAGGTTCTGCTGACAGCTGATCTTGCCAGGGAAGCCATGGCCAGCTATACATCGCCGATGGCGGAGGAATTTAGTATTACTGGGTGGACATTCACAGGAATAGCCATCCTGTAATACCAAGGTGGCAGACGGTCCCCCAGAACGGGAGCAAGCTCTACATTCTAGGTCATATGAATGGGGACTCTGTTCTATGATGTCCATAACTCCTATTAGGGCATGGAAATCAGGGATTTAAAAAGGTTGTGCCAAAATGTAAAGAGATACCCTATCCACAGCATAGAGGCCAACTTTATGATCGGTGAACATCCAACCACTGAAACCCTCACCAATTCTGAGATTGTGGGGGCTGGGGTCCCAAAGGCCCCTGTATGAATGGAGCAGACGTTAAGCATGTTCACCGCCACTCCATTCATTTCAATGGGAGTGTTAGAAATTGCTCATCGATATCCGGTGCTCCCGTTGAGATACCCCTGCTCCATTCATACAATGGATCTTTGGGACCCTGATTCGTATGATCAGAAGCAGTCCCAACAGTCGAGCCCCTACTGATCATAAAAATCATGAAGTTACCTCCTAATCCGTGTATAGGGGATATCTTTATATCTTGACCCAGCCCCTTTAAATTTCCATAATGGTAGAGGAACCTTACCACTCGCTGGAACATAAGCGCTTAATGCATGCGATATAATAACAAATGGGCTTATACTCGCCTCTCCCCACTCTCGCTGTGTCTCACACCCGTGCCTGGTCCGATGTGCCCGTTTGTTGCCAGGTTGCAGTTCCACCCTGTTTAGGGGACGTCACAGGCACCGCAGCCAATCGCAGAACTCGGCGATCGAGTGCTGAACTCTGTGATTGACTGCTGGCGAAGCCTGTAACAGTGACATCAGAGGGGAGACTTGGAGCAGCGCCACGGGGCACAGCGGTGAGAGGCGAGTATGAACCTTTTGGTTGTATTACTTCATGCAGAATGGGTTTTACAATTAAGCTAGAACCCTGACAACCCCTTTAGGAGGCTGTGGGGCTCTTCCAAATCCCATGCCCCGTTGGCTTCACTCGGGAGAGGCTCTTGGGTCATCACTGCTTCTATCAAGAGGAAGCCAATAGTGCATGGAAAGCATCACAACCTCTATGCTCTAGAGAATGGCCGGTTTCTTAGAGCCATGTCTGACCTAAAAGAAGGTAGGAAACGGACCGTACGGTGCAGACCCACAATATGGCAGGGAGGGCGCTACTCCAGTCTATAATAGCTTACATTATTAGCTCTTTGACTTGGTAGATGCCTCCATGGCTCCTCAGCATCTCATAACCTTCACCCTCCGAACACCAGATCTTCAGCACTTAATGAAGCGCTTACTGAATAATACAAATCGAGAGGCCAGATTTTCATAGAAATTAACAGTCTCCTTAATGCATTTTAATTGCTTTGGCCAAGATGGATTTTAGTGCCGCAGTGCAGCCTTTCTTCATCATTTTTGTGGTTGCATCTCTTGTTTATAAAATTCATAAGTCGGCCCAATAAAAAGATGTTGTAAACTGTTATTAGACCCCCATAAAATAGAGGAGAACAATTTCTTTGGACTTTAGGATGGTGAGTATTTTGTGTCATTTTTTAATGAGCTACTCCATAAACTAGGGAAACACTTAAGAAATGTAGTCTTGATGGTGTAAGAACGGCTTGTTTTCCCACTATCTCTTGATATGCTGCTGTTACAGTACACAAAGGAGGCAGATTTTCTTGAGGGCTGGTCGTAAAAAATGGCTTTTTCTTGCCTTTGTGAAATTCCACTAATCTGGTATCTAAATGCTGGTGGACCTACTTCTGGACGTGGTAGCGTCCTACTAGTTGGAACGTGAACCGTACCTTACTGGATGTGAACTGCAGATTCTTTTTTTCCCCTTGAGAATTATCCTTGCTTTCTCCAGCTGGCCATTTAGAGCCACATAGCAGGACAGATCTGAGAATCCAGCATGGCTTTTTGCTACGGATGCCAGACTATGGGAATATTGCTATTGAATTAAAATGTATAGGCATATAATAAATATCGGCTCTACAAAAAATTTGCCTCCGCTAACCGGTATTACAAGTGGTAAACTTTTTGAAAAGCATGTTGAACGTTTTTATGTTTTTGGTATTTTTGGAATGTAGTTTTCAAACAGCCCTTATTATTTCATTTTTACAAGAGGCGCAACCTTAGAATGGCCTGTGCACCCAGGAAGAGGAAGGAGAAGTTTTCTCCACTCGAACTTGAAATTTTGGTGGCTGAAGTAACCAAAAATCACTCAAAACTCTACGGAAGCGAGAGGGTCAACCTGAGCCAACCGGCCAGAGAACGGATCTGGTTAGAAATCGCCAAAAAAATCAACGCGGTGGCAAGATCTCCGAGAACCACTAGAGACTTGAGAAGGAGGTGGGATGACATGAAAAGACGGACTAAAGAGAAACTGGCCATCATAAAACGGTCGGTTGTATCTTCAGGCAGCATGATCAGGAACTCTAGCCCCTCCACTCTACTTAATGATACAAATAGTGACGTTTACCCTGGATACGGATGTGATGACGACGACGACGACCATGATGAAATCGATGTGGAAGTAGACGCCCAACATATAGCTCTGGAACTTCAGTCAGGTAAAAACGTCTGGGGCGACCAAAGCTCTTAGACCTAGGAGTGGTGGCATCGTGTTAGACCTTTTAAGTGGTGTGGTTTTTGAGCTCCTTTTACATTGGTACACTTGTTGTTTGGCCTGGATGTAACTGGTAGCCCTATTGTTATAACATTCTGTGCTCGAGTGTAGTGGTTGGGGTTGATGATCCATGAGAGTAGTAGTTGGGGTTAGTCGGGTTGGGCTCCACAAGGTACTTTGTAATCTGTAAGTTACTTTTCCTTCTGTGGATACTGATTTTTTTTTTTATTCTTGCATTGGTCATATTTTTGACGCAGGGTTTTGTTTCTTTTTGTGCTTTTTTTTTTTCCCAGTTAGTAATTTTATTTATTTTTTTAATTCCCACAGATGAGGAGGAAAATGGCCCTGGTTGTACATGGGTACCTCTAAAAACAATAGAAATGGCTGTATCAAACGATCCCGATATGTCTGATCATCCTGTGATCATTCAGACCTCTGCTTCCTCTCCGTCTCCTCCATCCTCTCCTCAGAACCAGATGAAATCCACCTACATGAGGAGGCTTTCTGCAGTGAATCCGCACCTCCATAGGAATCACGAAATCTCAGATTTTGAAAAACAATTGATGGAGAGTCAGATGCAACAGAACACGCTTTTAACGTCTTGGTATCAGCAGCAAACATCCCTCATGGTCCAGCAAAACCTCATACTGGAGAACCTCGTAGAGCAAAGCCGACGCTTGGCCGACAACGTGGAGCTATTGAATCGGACCTTGGAAAAAATGGTGGACGGTAACCATTTACACAGGGAGACTGTTCATTTTGTGCAGGAACGTAAGCAAGGGCCTTCCGCTCGACCGCCCACTCGAGGAGTCGGCGGTAACGAGTCAGGCGGTCCATCGGGAGTGGAAGTGTACTCCGGTATGATCCTGAAAGTCGAAGAAGAAATGTAGTCTCGTTTTATTTCTATGGACACAAAGTTAACGACTTTAGAACAAATTTTGTATTCACGGACAATTGGACAATTAAAGTTTTTTTTGTTTTTTTTTCGCTAGATGGATAGCGGACTGATACTTTCCTGATACGTCGCATACATAGAGCCATTTTTGTAGGTTGTGAGATACATTGTTCATATTTTCTATCTGGATTTATCGGTTTGTGAGAAGATATTTTTAAATGTGTTCTTTTTATTCTAAGATAATATTTTTCTTACATAAATGTAAAAAGTCTTTAAAGCATAAAAAAAAAAATGACCCGTATTTATCCTGCTGAATGAGTAGTCCAACCGAGCGGAACGCATAATCATTTCTCAGTAGCTAATAAAGAGGATCGTGTCGGAATTGCACTACAAAGCAGCATTACGGAAGTGACGCCATTTCCTAGCAATACAGTATGACCTGCCTCGCGGAGGCGCACATATATGCAGAGATTCAGAGTTTGTTTTTTTTATTTTATATATATTTTTTTAGCATTGAAAAGAAAAAAAAAAACCTTTAGCCGACTATTTTAAATTTTTTTTTTTCATCCACGCTTAGGCTACCTTGGCAATCCTTGTTTTTGGATTGGGTGGATTGTACCCCTGTTTGAGTCCATATCCCATTCTGGTGCTGGAAGTTCAGTTTAGTATAATCGTGGGGTCTGGATTTTACATCTGGAACATGGACTCTTAAAGGAACAGTTGTTACAAAGGCACGAAAAACAAGTCCGCCATTTTTCCCCACTATCCTTTGTGACTGTAAGCCAGTCGACTGCTACAGGAGCCTTCCGACTCGTTGCGCTCTTCCTCCCGGCGCATTGCACTCTAGGCAATAGGAGACAGTGACTGTTAAGGCCCACCTCTTTGGCTAAGCCCCGCCCCTCATTTGCCTGCCAGTCAAAAAATGGAAGCAACTGGAAGGGAATTGACCCCTGTGTGTTCTGCATGGTATCTACTAGACTGTTTAACAAAACTCCTGCACGCTAACAAAGCGTAATGTTCTTGGTTTTTAGGTTTAGCGTTCCTTTAAACACGGGTATAAAAGTCCTTTTACACCAATAGATCTATTCTCCATCACTAGCGCCGATCAAGATTGGCGCTCTTTAACAGGCCTTTGCACTGGCTGACTTAGAATGTTTGGTGGACGGACGATCGTACGTATGATTTATCGTCTTGTCTTAGTTTCATCAGCATCGGCAGCACATCTCCCCTTCACGTGGGGGGGTGTGCTGTTGACAACGATGATTACACCACAATCAGCTGATGAACGAGCATTGACTGATTCATCCACTGATCGGGCGCAGCTTCACACAGTCCAGTCATTGGGCAAATGAACATTCCTACTATGCGAACGTTCTTGCCCGATCACGGGGATGTGTAGAAGGCCCTTAAAAGGAACCTGTCAGCATCTTTGAGCCCCATAAGATATCTTATGGGGCTCAGAGCTTAGAACGGGGGGTCCCTACTAATGGGGTCCCCATTCCATCATTGCACCTCCGAGCAAATTAGCACATGCGCAGCGTGATCCTTTTTAGAAAGCTGTGTTTCCATACGCGCGCCTCATTGATCTCTCTGTATGGGGGAGCACATGGCCTTCTGCAGAGTCACACTATGTACGCTCGGGGGCGGAAAGCTGGAACAGGGGACCCCTGAGAGTATGAGATCCCCTGTTGCCTTACCTTCAAGCCCCATAGCATAGTTTACAGGGCTCAAAGGCGCTGACTGGTTCCCTCTAACGTGCTCATGTGAATGAGGCCTTACCCCTGTTTTCTATGTATAGAAGGCTCGGAACAGAAGTGATGATCTGTTTTATAATATGGACAATGGGCATCACAATATTAATAAGGGTGTAGTTTTTTTTCGTTATTTTTTTTATTTAGGGAGGGGGGAGGTGTTATATATTTACCTACCTGACAACATATACAGCACAGTGTTGTGTGTGCAGCAAGTTAAATGATCACCAATTTAAGACTTACAGGGGTTGCACAGTTTAGAAAATCCATTATTTACCCTATTGAGAAATTTTGAGTCCTCCCCACCCACCTGTCCTGTCCCAGGTTACACTATTATGATCTGTAATGCTTCATTTTCCCTGTGGGGGCACTGCAGGGAAACTGAACACTTACCTGCCGGGTTTCCCCACACCAGAGTTGAATGCTGGGGGTCCCAGAAGGAGGACCACTTGTGTCTAATTATCAAGGGACCCTTCTAATAAGGGATTGTCCAAATGTCAGACCCCCTTAGGCATACTGCAAGGCGCTGAACTAGAAAGACAGGCAATAAATCTGAATTTTTTGTAATGATTGCTCTATTTAATGTAAAGTATTTTTCTCTGGTAGTTTAGACCATTAAAGAGGTTCATCCAAGCTATTAATCCCCGGTCACCTCCTCCTCCTCCTCCTCTTCTTCAGTTTTGTCTTCATTTGATCATGCTGGAAGATCTCTCCTGTTATTATCCCTTTATGTATTGTTTTATGTTTTGAATATTCATTATATTTTTGAATGTTACTTAGTTGATCGGTGCGAACTGTATTCTTGTGGGCGGTCGTAGCACCTGTTACAATGCCATGTCATTCGGAAAAATGCAGTATTGGTGATTTGTTGTGACAGAACAAAAGGTTTTTGGATGGAGGAAGACTTGCATGTTGAGATACAGCAAAGTACAGCTGCAACAGTGTTACTTAAAGGGGTTTCTGGTCCCTCTTCAACTGATGGCCCATCCTCTCAATGTAGGTGATCAGTAGCTTATGGTCCCCGTCCATCAGCTCATCCAGGCCACTGTCATCAGTGGTCAGCGGAGGAAGTGGAACGCCTGCTTCCCTCCCATTGGAAGCCATTCCACTTCTTGCTGCCGTTACTGGCAGGATCAGACATCCGGTTTTGTCTGTAATAGGAGCAAAAAGTGGAATAGCAGCACGGCGCTTCCATTGATTTCAGTGGGAGGGAAGCAGGCGTTCCCCTTCCTCCCCTGTCCACTGATGACAACCTCTGGTATTCTGCACTGGACAGCAGACCAGACGATCATCTGGTGGACTGGAATTCCAAGAGGCGGACCCCTGTACATCAGCTACTGATCACCTACCCAGAGGATAGGTCATCAGTTGATGAGCACCTAGAAGACCCCTTTAAGAGCACAGTAGTACATTGCAGTTATCATGGTGTTCTGTTAGCGATTGCTACTTTTGTACCAACACCCTCCATAGTTCCAGGCTGCCTCAATAACTTGGTGACTGTTCATAAGTACCGACCAAAACTGTAAAGATAGGCCAATATATTGAAAAGGCTACTCTAGTCTTAATAGTGGGCATCACTTTCTATTGACATTTATGAGTTTGGGTGGGGGCTAATGTTCTTGGGGAGAGAATCACAAGGGTGTAGGGAGTCTTATAGGCCATGCAATGCTCCCTGGAAAAAAGCTATGCAAGTGGGTGGAATAACGCCTCCACAGTGCCGCCTATTAGCAGGTAGCTACCCTTTGAGTCAGTAGTTGCTTTTATTAAAGCGGGGTTGTCCGGTAACTAGGCAACCACTTTAAAAAGCCAACTAAAGAATACTCCTCTGTGACCACCGGAATCTGGCGCTGCAGCCCGCTGTGGTCCCAGTGATTGTTGTGACAGATGGTATCCCAGGAAATCAGGTGACCATTGCAGCCAATGGGAGGCCACAGCATCATGTTCCTGAACTCCAGGATTTGAGCGCTCATGCCAGGAGAACGATAGGCGAGGCTGCAGCCTCCCATTGGCTGCGGCGCTGGATCCCGGTGGCTGTGGGGGGGATAAGTAATCTTCTGTTTATTGTATTAATGCCGGCAGTGCCATTGAAGCGGACTGTCTCGTAACCGGACAACCCTTTTGAGAGGACTTGTTCTATCCTTGGATCAATGGGGTGACTTACAGCTTTGTAGCTGACCCCCCGAGTATTCTCCTATACTGACCTCCATTGATTCTGGGGCTGTGAACCTTAGGCCGCTTTCACGTGGGCTACAATTCACACGATTTCCGGCGATGCGTCAGCGCTACGAAACGCATGCTTTCCAATGGTTTCCTTCACGTTAGCGATGTTTTTACTCATGCGATGTTGCAATAGAAAAAAAATTGCGGCCTGTCCTATCTTTCTGCAACGCGCTATTTTTTATCTCCCATGTTACCCTATGACGCCTCCGTGTTTATCGCATCACAAGGTGAATTATCGTGCAATGCGATATATTTTTAACATTAAACTCCTATTCACTTTTTTGTGATACAATTGCGGGCAGCAGCGATTTTTTCGAAAGAAGCATTTTTCAGTGCAGAGGAACTGAGGGGAGTACAGACCAAAGAATACTACTGGAGTCAGTGGGGCCGCGGCTGCAAAGCTTATGCAGTTACCCCCCTTAGGCCGCTTTCACACGGGCGACAAAATTGCACAATTTTCTCACAACGAGACAGCGCTACAAATCTTATGTATGTGAAGCCCATGCTTTCCTGTGGGTTCCTTCACATTAGTGATGTTTTGTAGGCTGCTTCATTGCAAGAAAAAAAAAATCGCGACTTGCTATGTTTTGTAGCCCATGTTTCCCTATGGAGTCTTCCTTTGTGTTGCATCAGGTGCGATGCAACTTTTACAGTAGGAAATCCTACTGTTTGTCCCTAAAATAAGTCCTGGCTACATAAAAAAAAAAACATTACATCACCTAACCGGCGCTGTCCGCTCCGCCGCACTTCTACCCCGCAGGTCACCGGTACGTGTCTAAAGTCTTCAGCCAGCGCCTCCTGGTCAAGGGTTTCAAAAACCCCACCTCCAGGAAGCGCTGGCTCTGATTGGCTGAGCGGCGCCACTCGAGAACCAATCAACGCACCGCTCGATGAACCAATTAGAGACATTCAATGCGATGGCTGTGATTGGCTCATCAAGTGCTGCAGTGATTGGCTGAGCCGCGGTGTTCGAGAACCAATCAGAGCCAGCGTTTCCTGAAGGCGGGGTTTTTTAAACCCCTTGACTAGGAAGCGCTGGCTAAAGTCTTCAAGCAAGTGTCGGGAACCTACGGAGGAGAAGTGCGGCGGATCGGACAGCGCCTGTTAGGTGATGTATTGTTTCTTGGTTTCTTTTTAATGCAGCCAAAACTTGATTTTGGGCTATGGTATATTTCAACCCCGGCAAAAGAGCGCTATAAAATCCCACATGGCACAGAGCACAGCCGCAATATCGCTGCCGCCCGTGTGTCAGGGGCCTCACTGGAGGACACAGGTTGTGACGAAGAACATCACCAGCCGTGTTGTAAGGCCTATGAAAAAGCTCAAGAATTGACTAATAATGTAGCTACTTTCCAATAGGTGGCGCTGTGGAGGATCACACCATCACTCATTCGCATGGTATTGGGATTTACCAATACGGTTGTGACTTTCCCAACTTTATAAAACTCGTTTATGGTTCCTGTATATAAAATGTTTTTATTATTATTTTCTCCATTTTTGTGTGTTTTCATAGTATTTCTTTTCTTGCCCTAGTATTTAATCTTGTGTTACAACATTTACATATCCATGTTCATCTCTCCCATGATGCACTGGTGCACTGCATTTCTTTTTCTGTTAATAAATACTTTTGGGGGATTTTACATTATTGGGAGAGTGATCTTTGTTTCTTTTAGGTTGTTTTGGGGGATTTCTTTTGTTTTTGAAAAATTAAGAACAAATTAAAAAAAAAAAAAATGTTTTTACTTTTTTATTTGAATAAAAAGTGCATTGTACGGCGTGTTGGGACCGGCAGTGTCGCTTCCTAGTGCTTTAAATGGCTTTTTCTGTTTGTTTTTTTTTTACTGGCTTCCTTTTATGTCTGCTAAAGGTGAACTTGATGATATACTGCATGACGAGGTGTGCGGTCCGCCTGAACCCCCCCACCTCCATCCTTATCGGTTATAAGGGGCTTTAGATATTTAGTAACATGGAGATAAAGCTTCTCTGATTTCGGCATTAGTCTATCTCCCAGGATATGTACAGAAAGTCACTGCGAATAGATACACTATACTAACCTTGTACCATAAACCACTATGTAAGTATGTAGCCGTTTCACTGTATAGATGAGACAGGTGGCATATTATTAATAAACCATTTAAAATCTACCTGGCCTTGGATGCTGTGTGTGTAAGCTTTGTCTACAGGGCCGCAGGGCGACGCGTCAGTAGGGGAGTCACTGGACCAGTTCTAGAATGTTTAGGCCCAAGATTCTGTGCTGATTTGTTCTTCATGCCCGGAGGTCTGTTCTTGTCCGGCTGCGTTCACACGTGGCGTTTTTTAATCCGGATTTTGAAAACCGCAACAAAAAATGCCATATGTGAACGCAGCCTTAGCGCTCATGTTTTCACAGCGTATTATGTGTGTGTGGTGCGGCTACATGATACGTGGTGAGTGGAGTCAATGGGCATTCACTGATCCATGCACACCGGCGTGTAGACACTGCGTATCGATACGCAGAGAAATAGATGGCAGCACGCTCTATTTCTCTATGTGTACCGCGCAGCGTGAGCCCTATACATTGGTATAGCCAGCGTATGACACGCTGTCCATAGCAATAGGTTACGTATGGGCGGTGGTGTCATACGTATCCCCGCTCTGAAAGAAAAAGCGTCACACTGCGCATAAGATACGTAGGTATGCGCAGAGCACTCACAGCCACACGTGGTCTCTGCCGGCAGAGCTGCTGTTTACAAAATCGGTTAGCCACTGCGGGCAGACACGCAGTATTCTACCACCACGTTCATGTAACAATGCTGGCTGGACAATAAAAAGCAGCACCTGTAGCCATTCCTCAGTGCAGACAGGGTCTCCGAATACTTGGAATATCTGCAAGATTTACAGTAGAGCCGAAGAGTGTAGCAACCAAACCATCACATGGATAGGAGACATACATCAACACCGTAGTAAATACTAATGCAAACTAGGGACTCGCCATTAGATGACCCGACCATGATGACTGGAACAGATGGTATGCTGCTGAAATAACCAGAGAACTCCTCTACCTAATGCTTGCTGTCCCTGACGCTGACCTTAACACCAGACACCACTGTCCCTAAGTAGTCCTCATTTATCCCTTGTGACCCTGTCTAAAATCTTGTCAGAGCCAGAGGGCAGTAGCACCTACACAAGAAGCCAAGCAAGCCATGCTAAATAATGAACCAAACCGAAAATGAGCAGATCAAACCAGAGATTAAGAAATAAAGACCTGAACTAGACAACCATAGGAACAAGACTGCATAGAACGAGGTATGGTTTTGTTGGCCTGCTCCGTCCACCCGCTTGCTTTGTGTTAAAGTGAACCTCTGGTCCTACACAAACAAAGATGGCTGCAGCGGTTCTCCGACTACCGGATGAGCTCTGTGCATTAGTCTGCAGCGGTAGTCTACAGCGCTGCATGCTGCTTTGCTTGCCCAGTGCTGCTCACGAGATCTATAGATATATAAATATATATAAAAATTAGTCTTCCCACCATGTAGCTATAGTGATACAGCGGCACAAGAGGAACCATCGTGTCCTAATGTCAGCGAAGCCAGTTGCCTACTATACCTGTGCAGCCGAGGCCCGGCTGATACTGCTGCTCTTTACTCCCTACTCCACCCCATCTCTGCTCTCTGCATTCTGGCCCCGCTGCTCACTGTCAATCGGCGACATCGCAGTGAACGATGCGGATCGCCCACTTGACACATTTACAGCACCAGTTGGGGGGCAAGTAGAGCGAAAAGAGCGGTGATGCTGTGAGCCGGGCCACGCCTATAAAGCTATGCAGCTAGCCCCGCTCCTATGAGGACATGACGGGTCCTCCAAGTACCCCACCCCTTACCATCAATGATGGCACAAGTTATTCTTCCCAATTAGCCCACACACACATCGTGCAAGGAGGAGTTCAAGCAAGATGGTTGCAAATGTAAAACGGATCATAGTTACAGTAGCAACAACCCAACATGCCCATAGTAGCCAGGTTGGCACACAGTGGGCACCACCTATCTCTGCGGCAAACACCGCATTGAACTGGTTTAAATGGGTGAGCAGACTGCTATAAATCACACAAACATGACCAATACACTAATATATAAAGGCAGCAGTGATCGGTCTCATTCCCAGGCTAGTAATATCAGGAATGCCCATGTACACAAGGCCCGTCTGACCTCCTCAGGTAAGTATGTGGTAAGTAGAAAAATAGCACAATGCAACTGCGTAACGGTAGCAACGCACCGTGTTGGAATGACCCAACAGCCATTATATATGGATGGATAGATATATAATTTATTTTTTAATTTATTTTTTAGAGGACCGACAATCATTAAAGGGTTTGCCTTACAACAGCCCATAACTGAAATGCAGCCTTGGCCCTGTCCCGAAGTCTAAGGCCATGGAGGATACGCATATGCACCTCTTCTTTCATTCGAGCTCGCTGTCCCCAGCAGTCCCATTGAAGTGCAATGGGGGGGGGGGGGGAGCTGACAGCAGCCCCTGCCTAGTACTAAAGTCCTGGTTTCTATGTTCCACGCTCCGAGCATATTCTGAGTGCAATGATGAATCCACCTATACACCCCATAAATGTTCATGTAGGGCAAAGTAGGAGAAGAGTTGAATTACTGCAGTCCTTTACTTTATCCCTGCTGGGAGAGGGAAAGATAGAGAATGAGAGAAATACAGATAATACAACTCGAATGCAGAAACAAGACATCAGCTCACCAAAACCTATCTACAGATTGGCAGGATAAAGCATGCGCACGCCTGACGAAGCGAAACACCACAGGATGAGGCCTTATTCAGACAACCGTATACACGCTGGTATTTACGAGGCATTGGATTCCATTATATTCACATTGCGCTGGTAAAGAGCCCTCTTTCACACGACCGTATGCATTTTTATGTTCGCCCGTACGCGCCGTAAAATCACATGAATGAAGAATTGCTTTGATCGAGTCCCAAACTTTAGCCGCGTATTTTCTGCCATTCACACGGGTGGCTGCGGCGTATGACAAAAATAATACAATCGCAGAAAACCATTTATCGCGGTAAAATGCTTGGAATGACCAATAATGCCTAAATAGAGGCGGCAGTCTTCTATTCCCAGCGTTGTACTCTGAGTAACTCCCTCCCCTTCCCTTTTTTCCCCCCCACTTCCATTGATGTCTATGGGAGCTTCCTTCGTATCTCAGCAAAAGATAGGGCCAGACCAATCCTCGGACGCGGCGTATAAAACTGTTGTGTATGCGCTATTGTTCCTGCTGTGAACTCTGAATCAATACATTGGAACCCGACGCTTAAGAGTCAAGAAAGTTGCCAGCTAATCCGGACACGTTTCTGGCTCGCCAATGTGCTCTGAGGCCGGCTCCACACAGGCCACAAAATCGTGAGAATTTCACCCGCTGCGATAGTAAAAAAAGCAGAATATGAATCCAATGGTCTCCTCCCCATCTGCAATGTTTTCACTGATGTGATGTTGAGAAGATAAAAAAATCATGGCCGCTCCATCTTTCTGCGATGTGCGATTTTTTTTTTTTTTTTATCTCCCATGTGTTCCTATGGAGGATTCTTTTTATTCGCATCACAACGCTACAAACGCACGCTGCAATGCAATTTTAACATTACAAAGTCCCATTGACTTTTGTGATAAAAATTGTGCGATTTTCTCATACGATTTTCTCGCGGGCGGCAGCGATGTGATGCGAGATTATTCTACCCAAAAAGCATCGCTGACGTTCACAAATCGCAGTGAATAAAGATGCGATTTTCTTGCGGCAAATCACCTATGTGGAGCCAGGCTTCGTTATAGCCTCGTAATTGGCTTTGACTATGGATGCATTGATATGGCAGAAACACCTCTGCAAAGGTTTTTTTTTCCCCAGATGCCAAAATATAGTTTTGTCTAACGTGTTTATAACCCCTTAAGGACCAAGCATGGTAAATATACAGCGCTTGGTCCTGGGCTTTAATCCCGGCCAATATAAAAAATATGGCATTAAAGCTTCTGCAATCAAGCAGCAGGAAGGGAGAAGTGTTTTTGACCGGGTACATAGCACTCAATAAGCGCTTAGTACTATGTGACCACCATGTGCCCCCTGTTGCAATAGAGCTGCAGGGTCCTAGTACACCCAGATCAGCTCTGCCAGTCACTACAGCGGGATGTTTTACCCTGTTTTACTCTGCGCCGGACAGATCTGTTACACGCCGGTCCCAAATAGCGCTGAATAGACCCCTTTTACTGCAACAGGATCCCCCCCCCCCCCCACTTACGCCCAGCTTCCCAGCATTCTTTCAAATGAAATAGTGCAGCATGCTGCATTACCTCATCCAAAATTTTATGTTGGGTCTGTCTCAGAGCCCCCAGCATCCGTGTCAACATGTCCTAAGCCGGACAGGGAACATCAAGATGCTTGTGTGTCAGTAGAGGGAGCTTGTTAGTTAATAAGGTCTGGTGATTACAGCAGCATCAGCACTAATTCCTCAATGTATAAGAGAGTACTGATGAAGAAGGAGGGGCAAGTGTAATGTCCCCTAGAAGGCTTGTAGAAATAGTGACTTCTCCATCGTATCTATACACGGGTGACATTGTAAGAACTCCCTGTTAGGAGGAAGAAGTAGTCTACAATACAAGTTACTAAGCTAAAGGGTCGGTTCACACCAAATAATATATATATAACGACGTCAGAGCTCGCTCAGGCAGAGGCATCGATGGCTCATTCAAATCATTCACATTCGCCGTGTAAGTGAGAACGACTGAATGAGGGCTGTTAAAACCGAACGATAAGTGAACGAGCCGACAACTGAATGATGATCTGTTACCGCCCGGGGTTCCGTCGTCGGCCACATTTACACTCAACGATTATTGGTCACTTTAGCTCATTTGAGCAATTTTTGCGAACGATTATCGCTCCATCTAAAAGGGTCTTTAAAGGGAAAGTCTCAGCAAAGGTCTTGTAGTGAGGATCTAGGAGCACCAGGAACGCTGAGATATGGTTACAAAACCCCTAACCCCATCCTCCCCGCCGACACTTATATCACGCCACACCTATAGCATGGCCTACCGCTAGAATGTCTGGTATCACTTAGGATTCTACTGATATAATGGATGACGTTTGTTTTTCTTCGATCCGCGTCTTAGTTTGATAATTGATGGTTTGGTAAATTATATCGGGAGAGAAGAGAATTCCATGATGAAGTATTAAAACTGCCCAACGGTTTTGTGGCAAGGGGTGTATTACCTGCACTTGTTTTCTTTGCTGACCCTCCAATTTGCTGGTTTCAAGCACTTTTTTTTAGGCTGGCCAAGATGTCTTTAGCAATTTTCTAACTACCCAATACACACTGTGCACTGCTCTCTGATTGGCCAGTGCTGATCACATGAGCAGCTCTGGCCACTCAGAGAGCAGGTACAGTGCACTGGTAGTCTAACGCTACGTCTGCACTGTGGGGAGTAGGTATTCTTGGATGGATGAATACATGAGTCGGAACCGCTGGATCATAGGGATGTTGAAGAACGGTAACAGTGGGTAATACACCCTTCGCCCCTCACGTCCCGCGTCAGATTTTTGTCCTGAAACTGGAGGGTTACTTTAAGTGAATTGATGCTGCATATGGGAAATACAAGGTTATTCATTCAGGACAAATTAATTTCAGCACTAAACTTTTAGCTAAAACGGACATAGAAAAGGCCTCGTTTTATTAGTAACTGTGCTAATCAGCGCCAAGCAGCTGCTGCTAAGCCATGTACGAGGAGGACATATGTCATTGGGGACTTCTGAAAGAATTTCAACAACACACATTTAAAAGGGTTTCTTGAGTGTAAAGAAATATTGCCAGTGCAGAGATAATGAGTTAAAGGGACTCTGTCGCCAGATTTGTGAAGTTTGCCCCGGAGCTGAGCTCTGAGTCGCGGCGTGGGACCGTGCCACTTCTCCATGCTCGCAGCACACAAACTGACAGCTCTCTCTTCTTTTGTACATAGAGAAGGGCAGCAGTCAAAGCTTATGAACCTGGTAGCAGAATCCCTTCAAAACAAACCTACACTCGCCTTTAAATATGCCCACCCACTGTTCTTTGGTGCAGCACCGCTGCTTTGGTCCCATCGTGGAAGCTGCTATAGCAGTCATGTGCCACTCATCCAACTATTCGCCTCGCTGGTCATGTGCCATCAAGTCCAAATGGCTGCAGAGACCAGTGATTGGATACATGGGCACATGAGTGATGAATGGCACATACAGGACCGCTGCAGTCTCTTCCGGGAATGGACCAGAGCAGCGGCGCTGCATCAGGGGGCAACAGAAACGTTATAGGTGTATTGTTTCTTTTAACTCATTACCTCCCTATTTTTTCTTAAGGCCCTTTTACGCGGCACAGTTATCATGCAAATCGCTTATTAGATCAGGCAGTTTGCATAATTGTGAGATGTAAACGTGTCCAGCTAAAGAATGATGAGCGATAAGTCGTTAGATTATCAGGTCTTTCATGCAGATCCAAAAATTGTTGGCCTGCCGCTGCATCGCTCCGTCTGAACAGGCAGCCGTTCATCTATGTAAAACTGCCTGTTTACTGTTAATGGAGGCCGGCGACCATAATGATCCCCGTCCCGTACCGCCCCCATCTACTGAGCCATCACTGCTGGGACGCTATCACTCAGAGCCCAAGGGGCTGTACGCTCAGAGAACCCCTTTTAGGGTCCGCTCATGCATTGTGGAAATGCTGCGGTTTTGTTGTGTAATTTCCGCAGCGGATCTGCAGCAAAAGCACATTTTAGGCTGGGTTCACACAGGGCGGATTTGCCGCGTTTTTTTCCGTTGCGGTTTTGCCGCAAAACCGGCAAAACCGCTTCAAAGGTTAATTTGGGCTTGCGGATTTTCTTGCGAAAAATCCGCAAGCGTTTTTTTTTCCGCTGCGTTTTTTATTTTTTGCTGCGGATTTTGCTGCGTCCATAGGGGTCTATGGACAAAAAAGTGCTGCGGAAAAGACAGAAGAATGGACATGCTGCATCTTTGAAAACTGCGCCGCAGTTGCATTTCCGCACTGCGGCTGTGCGGAAAAAATCCGCCCTGTGAGAACAGCTTTTTTGCAAAACTCATTTGTGCTGCATTGCACTGCAAATGCAGCGGTTTTGCCGCAGTGCGGATATGCAACGGCAAACCGCGGCAGAACCGTAGAAAATCCACTCTGTGTGAACCCAGCCTTAGAGTTACAGAAGAAAACTCAGAAGGTTTCTTTAGCCTCTATATCTGAATAGGATTGGCTTTCATTTCCTTCACTTTGAGGCTGGGTTCACACTCGACTGAAATCCCATTAAAATCTTGTGGAATGACCTCACGGAAATCCCGAGAGATATCCACGGGACAAATGCAGCTTCAACACCCGCGCCCTTTCACCACAGATTTTGAAGTGGCTTCGCCGCCTGTGTTCCGCTGCGGCTGTCTCCCCCCATAGAGAGGCCGCCGCTGAAGCGGGGAAAGAATTGACAAGCCGCGTCTTTGAATTCCGCACGGCATGTCAATTTCGGCGCAGCTTGGCCGCAGTGTGTGGATGAGATTTTTGCAAATCTCATCCGCTTTGCTGGCTAATCCCGGTTTAAAGCCGCGGGTGGAATGTCCGTGCAGAAGGTCCGCACGGATATTTGCGGCAATTACGCCCAGTGTGAACCCAGCCTAATAGTGACACTTCTGCTGCGTTTTTTCTGCAGCGTCTCTACTGGGGAGAATCCACAGAGTTTCAGCAACGGGGAACGCACCCTTAGGGTGCATTCCCACGAACGTATATCGGCTCAGTTTTCACGCCGAGCCGATATACGTTGTCCTCGTGTGCAGGGGGGGAGGATGGAAGAGCCAGGAGCAGGAACTGAGCTCCCGCCCCCTCTCTGCCTCCTCTCCCCCCTTCTGCACTATTTGCAATGAAAGGAGGTAGGGCGGGGGCCGTGCTAAGTTCCGAGAATTAGCCCCGCCCCGCCCCGCCTCGCCTCTCCCCATTGCAAATAGTGGAGAGGGGCGGAGAGGAGGCAGAGAGGGGGCGGTAGCTCAGTTCCTGCTCCTGGCTCTTCCATCCTCCCACCCACCTGCACACGAGGACAACGTATATCGGCTCGGCGTGAAAAGCGAGCCGATATACGTTCGTGGGAACGCAGCCTTAGGCAGATTTTATTGTAGATCTATAGCAGATTTCAACACTTAAGTCTAATTTAATTGAAAAGATAAAACACTGCCGGATGGAGGAGGATGATCTTCTGGCCAGGCGGACCTAAGGGGCGGAGATTGCTCCCAGTCTACATCCGCTGGGTGCCAACAGTGCAGGCTGGTGGACGGCACAGGCCACATGTAGCTCAGACCACCCATGGTGGTTCCATGGGGATCTTCACCCATTATAACCAAAGTTTAGAGGTTTCCACCACCCTTGCATATGTCTTATTATACATAAACTATGTATTTATGTTGTGTAACTTTTTATCTTTTTTGTTGCGGTATTTTCTTCTTTACCCAATCCCCCTCGTTTTACGTCTTATTCTGCGCTTCAGATATTGGATTGTCTTAAACCCATTTCCCAGGATTTTCTATGTTTGTACTTTTAGAGCGTTTTTAGAGGCCTCCGGCCACAACACATATTTCCCTGACAGATCCGTGTTGCCCTCGTCAGTGTATATATATCTACCACTGTGGGCTACGGAAGCAAAGGGCAAGAGGTCAAGTCGTGTAAGCAATCGATGATATACCACAATGCCTGGTCCCAAGCTCATAACAGCGGCTGACTAGTGGAACGGCATCTCAATCATCGTGATGTTAAAGCCACAGACGGCCTCTCTTACCCCTTGCTGGGGATGTGGAAGTCATTTTTATTTTGCTCTTGTGTTAAAATGAAATATTTCCCAACAACCCCCCCCCCCCCCCCTGCCCCCCCACCCCCCCCATTTCTATATTTTACAGGTTTTAGGGTGATTCTATTTGAGGTTAACAATGCATTGAAGTCATTAGTCTTTTCCAAGCATTGCTCCGTAGCATTGACAATTGCCACAGCTGTACAGTTTGCCCAGGGACAACTGTAGACCGATCACAGCCGCTGCAATTGATTGGCCTAGACTTGTGAAATCTGTGCCAGTTCCACGTCGTCAATTGCCACAGCCTTGTACTCATTACTCCATAATGACAAGGTGACAACAAAATGGGAGAGATTTTTATAAATTAAAGAAAAATGAAAAAGTAACATTTTGCATTGACAGAAGTATTCACACCCTGTACTTAGTATTTAGGTAAAGCAACTTTGGCAGTGATTCCAGCCTCCAGTCATCTTGGGGATGATGCACAAGGTTTGCACACCTGGTTTGGGGAATTTTCAGCCCTCTTTCAGGTTGGATGGGGCCGTCTGTGGACAGCCATTGTCAGGTCTCTCCATAGATGTCCCATTGGGTTCAGGGCTCTGACTGGACCACTCAAGGACGCTCACATAGTTGCCCCTAAGCCCCTCCTGTGTTGTCTTGTCTGTGTGTATAGCGTCGTCTTGTTGGAAGATGACCCTTCTGCCCAGTCTGAGTTCCCTTGTGCTCTGGATCAGGTTTTCATTATCTCTGTTCCTTGCTCCATTCAGCTTTCCATCAACCCTGACCGGTTTCCCTGTCCCCATGCTTGATGCTACCACCGCCAGGCTTGGTGTTGGGCCGGTGATAAGCGCCTGGTTTCTTCCAGAATTAACGTTTAGAATTTAGGCCAGAAAGTTCCATCTTGGTGTCATCAGACCAGAGAATCTCGTTTCTCGCAGTCTGAGAGCTGGTTACTCCAGGCGGCTTTCATGTGTCTTGCTGAAGAAGCTTCTATCTGGCTCCTCCTCCATAAAATCCAGACTGGTGGAGGCTGCAGTGATGGTTGACCTTCTGGAAGTGTTTCTCATCTACACACAGGATGTTTGGAGCTCAGCCCGACTGACCGTTGTGCTCTTGGCCACCTCTCTTACCAAGGTCCTTCTCCTCAGTTTGGCGGGTCGGCGGCTCTAGGAAGAGTCCTGGTTGTTCCAAACCTCTTCCATGTAAAAATTCTGGAGGCCGCTGGGCTCTAGGGGAAATTTCAGGGCAGCAGAAATGTTCTCCAGATCTGTGTCTCCACACAATCCTGTCTCTGAGCGCTACAGGCAGTTCTGTCCTCCTCATGGCTTGGTTTTGGCTCTGATATGCATTGTGAGCGGTGAGACCTTATATAGACAGGAGTGTCTTTTATGTCCAGTCAACTGAATTTCCCACAGGTGACTCCAATCAAGGTGTAGAAACATCTCAGAGATGATCAAGAGAAATGGGAGACCCCCAGAGCTACATTTCAGGTGTCATACCAAAGGGTGTGAATACTTATGTCAATGCAAAATCTTATTATTCTGTTACATTCTGTTGTCACTTTGTCATTATGGGGTATTGAGCGCAGAATGATGGGGAAAAGATTGCATTTTTTAAATTTGTACAATCCACAACATAACAAGATGTAAAAATACGTGAAGGGGTCTGAAGACTTTCCAAACCGCCCGTAGACAAGGAGAATGGAGGGATGAAGGTCAATAAGCATCTTAATATAACTGTTTGTTATTTTCCAAAAAGTTTCTTCTTCAGTGAGATGCGGTAAAACAATGTAACCTTCTCTTTTCAGCCGCAGTGCTTTCCTGCTACGGCTACAAACAGCATAAATGGCACTTGCTTTCTGTGTCAGATTATCACGAGACGCTTGACTGAGTTTCTCTTTCGAGAGTCGAATGATGTTTTGCGGCTTCACAGAAGGTGTCCCCGGCTTCTTCTATAAAGGGATTTTTTTCCAGTTAAACAAATGGTGAACGTACACAAATAGACTCTTGTTCAATCTCCCACTACAATGGGCTTTATTAAAAATAATGGCATTGATCTGTCAGCAGGAGCTAAAAATTAAAAATGTGCCAAACCGGAAACTCAATAGATCGCCACCAGTTCAAAAATATATTTAATTTTTTTACGTGAATAATTTTTTATTACATTTTTCAAAAATAAAACATTTCACAGTAACCCCCCCCCCCCCTCCTAATATCACCTTTACTGCCTGCTGATCCCAATCTGCACAGAAATTGTATAGAAGGACTATAAGATCCCGGGGACATTCACATGCTCCACGTCTGATGTTGTGTACCGGATCCGGTGCAGTGAATGTCCTGTAGGGGGGCTTTATATCGGGGGAAACAGGACAAAAACTGAGAGCCAGGATGAGATCTCATCACCACACGATTAAAGAGAGAAAGGCAGAATTACCTGCGGCCGAGCACTTCTCTAGTCACAGACACAACATATGAGAGGTATCATACTTATAGGCAATTTACTTAAAAAGTCCCAACATCACAGAAGAATCTGGCAATATAACTTTACAACCATCTTTGATACTAACGGTATGAATATCGGAGTGGGGGGGGGGGGGGGGGGTTACACCAGTGGAGATTATGAGATATGAGAAACCCAGAGCAGAGGTAACAGGTTACCTGGTATTTACCCCAAATCAAAATTTACAGACTGTAAGCTTTCACATTCCTTGTCACTGGACTAATTATTTACTGTTATGCTCATCCCTCCCTGGTATTCATCTAAGTGCTATTAATCATAATATCTGGGCCCTCTCATGCGGTCTCTGGTATTTATCTAGTGCAAATTAAGTTCACCATGTCTGCACCCTCCCATGTGATCATGTATATACATGTAAATACGTCTTTAGATTTGTTCCATTATGCCTGAGGAAGAGCCCTGCGTAGGTCCGAAAGCTCGCTGTAACTTCATGTATTTTTGTTAGCCATTAAAAGTATCATATCTACAAGATTACTTGGTTTCTCTTACCGAGAACAGTCCAAATCTAGTAACCATAGTATTTTTTGTCTTCTTCGGTTCTTGTAGACTACCCCTCAGCAAGTCCAAAAGTGTAGATGGGACCGTAAGATATACTAAGAGGCACACATACCAAGCAATTGCATGTCACATATTGTATAGAAGTTTTCGATAACGATTCAAGTATCTTACCTGAATACGAGTATCGGGATATTGCAGAACAACATGACATTTAGGCCGCCTGCAGACGAGCGGGTCGGATCCGGCAGCGAGAAATCTCGCCGCGCGATCCGACCCCAGAGCCTGCAGGGACGAGCGCGTACTCACCCGCACCTGGCGGCCCCGGCTCTTTGATGTGCCGGCTGCCGCGCAGCCGGCGCATGCGCAGACCGGAGCCGGCGGCCAGGTGAGTGCGTGCCCCGCAGAAAATTAGAACATGCCGCGGTTTGTTTGCCGCGCGAGATTTCGCGCGGCCAAGCCGCGGCCGTCTGTATAGGAGTGCGTATTGTAATGCACTCCTATGCAGACTTTCAGCGGCGGAAATCCCGCGGGAAATCCCGCGGCGGGATTTCCGCTCGTCTGCAGGCGGCCTAAGAGTTCTGAACGATCTGCTTTATCATCAAGAGTTACAAATCTATAGGAAGTTGAGGCAGCAGGGATTCTTGGAAGGAGCCCGACCGGGAGTGTTCAGCCATCTTGCCCATAACTTTTCATACTTCCGCTCCACTTTTCTTTTAATATATTCTGCCTTTTTCTATGTGAGCGGCCAGTTCGCTTTCTTTAATGAACTCTCTGTATGTCGGAGAGGCCTCATCAAGCCGGTGTTGTGCAATTAATTTATGCGCTACTTATAACAGCATTCCTATTGCTATTTGTTCCGCTTCCTCCACAGGTAGATCAAACACATGCCCTAGGAGGCGAACTAGACGGTAATGTCCGAAGTCACTCGATGTGCAGTACTGATTATAGAGAGAATTTCATGCCCATATCTTTGTAATCGCCACATCATGTGTATTAATCCAGCAGTTTAAGGGCGCCTTCACACCGGCGATGAAATCGCACGACGCGAGAGTGAGTGAAAACGCAGAATTATGGAACCCATGCTTTTTAATGGTTTCCTTCACATTTGCGATGCTTTCACTCATGTGATGTTGCGAGGAAAAAAAATATTGCCGCATGCTCTTTCTGCCTTTTGCGTTTTTTTTAATCTCCCATGTTTCCCTATGAAGTCTCCTTTTTATTGCGTCGTAAAACACGAACTTGCGATTTCCGTGCGATGTATTTTTAGCATTAGAAAGTCTTATGGAATGTCACATTAAAAATAAACAAAAAAATGCAAAATTGCATGAAAAAAGCACATGAGAATCACAAGCGGCAGTGATGTTTTTGCGAGAAGAAGCAGCGCTGACGCTCAGAAAATGCAGGAAGAAAGTCACAATTTTGCCACAATTTTCATGCGGCGATATCGCGATCACCAGTATGAAGGAGCCCTAACTCTTACAACACAAACACAATGACGAGTTCTTCATTCCAATCTCATTAGAAAGGCAGGGGCCCGATAGAGTCTAGGAGTCAGATCTGGGACAGCCAAATAATTTAGGAATGATTTGTAACACTTCATTCAACTGTATTTCCTCTATGGACCGATGTCCCCCTCCCAGGTCTGTATATAACCATATTACTCAGGAACGTGTCCTGCTGTGGAGGTTACTGCTGGCCAGTAACTAGTAATAGTCATTCCAAGCCTGCAATTAGCGGGCATGAAGCAACTCAGCCTGCAATTGTGCAAATGACTTTATCTCCGATCTACCAAATACCCCTACTCCTCCAGGAATCAAAATCTTCGTGTTTTTGCAACCCTGAGAGCCAAGAAGTCTCCCACGGCAGGGTAAATGGTGTACAATGTTTAATGTCCATGACATCTCTGACTTTCCACCAAACTTTATGCATAAAGGTGCATTTACACCACAAAGATCATCGCTGAAAAGATGGCTTTTGAGGGATCATTTTGCAGAAACTACTACTTGGTACTAATGCCTATTAGTACCAATTAGTAGCATGTGATCACCTGGAGCTGTATGCAGAGAACAGACCACCCACTGTTCGCTGATTACATTCCTTTTGATCTGCCTGCAGGGGCTCACAGCTGAGAACAGCTGAGACAATGCAATCAGCTGTTATCAGCTCTCCCCAGGCAGAGCACAGTGTGTGGTCCTTCTTATCAGCTATTCTGCCAAATGATGGATTTCAGGCAGAACTGAAATTCATCGTTTGGCAGAACAGTGAAAGATGGGCACATTTACACCCAACGATTACCACTCAAAAGATGGCTTTTGAGCGATAACGTTGTATCTAAATGGGCCTTAAGGGTCAAGAAAGGGAGATACTTAGAATTACATTTAAATTTATGGACTTCTAGAGCCTCAAATAAATATATAGTTCCCAAAACAGACTTCAGTACTTCGGAACTAGCTTCAGCTACTCCCTGCGTCTCCCACACCCGAAAATGTGTTGCATTTGGGAAGCTAATTGATAGGCCTGGGATTAGGTAAAACCAGCCCTCCTTCATCTTTTGCAAAGGTTTCCAGTTTAATATGGACATTTTTTTTTTCCGTACTAAATCTCTGATAACCCACCGACTGTGTAAAAGAACTGTTGTGGCATCCAGAGGGGGGCAGTATGCAGTAAATATAATATCTGTGACTTCATATCATTTTGACTAAATTCACTTTGCCTATAACTGATAGCCGTGGCCTTTAAGCATTATTATGAGCAATGATGCATTGCAGTACAGTAGTACTGCAGTGCATTATCATAGCGATCACAGCTTTTCTGGTTAAAGTCTCTTACATGAACTTTCTAGAAAGTTGTGTTGCTTCTTCCAGGTCTTTCAACCTGAATGTTTGTAACCTGTATTGCCAATTTGAGATAAAATAAATTTAAAAAACTCTTTTTTACGCACTTTCCCCTGTATGTATAATTTTTTTTTAAACCCACATATTTGGTATAATCATATCTGTAATGACCTGTACAATAAATTGTACCCACTATTTATCCTACACTGCGAAAAACATAAAAAACGTAGGAAAAATGCTTATTTTGTTCATTTTGCCTCTAAGAAAAACACAATAAATGTGATCGAGAAAGTGATCAGCTCATCACACAAAAAAACAAGCCCTCACAGAGCTCCGTCCACCGAAAAATAAAAAAGTTTTTTTTGTGCAAAAGTAGCTAAAAAGAAAAATAATGCTGGTATCATCGTAACTGCACCGACCCACAGAAAAAACATAGCATGCTATTTATGTTGCATCATTAACGCCGTAAAAAAAACAAAAACAATGTCAGAATTTATGCGTTTTTTATCTCTGCCCTCCGCAAAAAAGTAATAACAATACATTATATGTACCCAAGAATGGTGCCAACAAAAACTACAGTCACTGATGTTGATGGAAAATTAAAAAAAGTTATGTTTTTTTGAAAAGTGGAGATGAAAATCCCCAAAGAATTGTCATGTGCTACAAAATAAGCCGTGTCATTAAGGGGTTAATGTCCGTTGTTAATAGTGATATGGGCCTATAAGAATCAGCCACCAGGGGGTCTTTTCCAGGTTTAGGTAGAACAATAATCACGGCTTCTTTCATAGATGCTGGGAGTTCTTGCCTGTTAATTGCTTCCTCAATCACGGCCAACGATTCGGGAGCGTGATCTCCCTGGGCTTTTTATATAGTTCTACTGGAAGGCCATCCTCGTCGTTGGGCATAGACTCTGTTGCCTCTTGCAATCCCTCCAGAGCTATAGGCACGTCCAAGTAGTCCACCTGCTCGTTAGTTCAGCAAGATACGGGAATACCCGGCAAAGACTGACGGATCTGTTCCACATCAAACTGAACCCTGAAGGAGTACGGAGAAGTGCAGAATGAAAGCAAAGCCTGCCCAATAGTTGTAGTACAAGTATCAACTTCTGCAGAAGAATGTATCAACCCAGTAGAACCCCTCTGAGCCCTGGCAAGCACAGCCAGCATGTGTCCCGTACGCTCCCCCTCCCCAAAAAGAGTTGTTTGATGAACCCTCTTCTGTTAGCAGCTGTTTCCAAATCAAATTGCACCAAAGCCTCCTGAGTGTCCTTCCAGTTATTCCGTGCCTCGGGGGTTCCAGTACGTATGTATCCTGTTTCCGTCTCCAGTAATCTAATCTGACGTTCCTGGCCAAGATGTCGCTGCGCCCTCTTAGTACCAGTAATATTCTGAATAAGTAGGCATCCCCCTGTGTGCACATATTAGTGGACCCATAACTTAGAGCTATAAATTCCTCTAACGGACCAGTAAGGTTTGCCACTTCAATAGTATTCAGCCAGAAGGCATTCAGTGTCCAGGGCTTGTGGCGCAGGCTGTTGGCAGTAACATAGCTAAGTCCCACTGGCACAGGCCTATGATCTGATACAGAGCGAGGTAATAGGGTAACCGATGACATGGTAAACCATTACCCACTACTAAATCTATTCAAGAAGACGAATCATAGAATGGTGGAGTTGGAAGGGACCGCCAGAGTCATCGGGTCTAACCCCCTGCTCAGTGCAGGATCCCTGAGGAATCCGACTCTGACCGCTGCCGGCAACCATGTTTACCCGATTTATTTTGTATTGCGGACGACCACGATGGGTCGCCGTCGGTCAAGCACAGTTTTTTAAGTCTTTGCCTTTCCCGCACCATCGCTAGGCGATGACACAGGAACACACGGCCTATCCGTAATGGAAGCCGTCCATGGGGAGTCCGCTAAAACAGAGCATGCTGTGATTTTGTTTCTGCTTGCAGAAATCGCTGTCCACTCATGTGAGCACGATGTGGAATACAGTGGATCACCCACGCGGGTCACGATTGCAGATTCCGCAATTTAAATCCAGTCGTGTGCTACTAGTCTATGTCTTTTTTAAAGTGGAGTGCCCAGAACTGGACCCCGTATTCCAGGTGAGGTCTGACTAAGGAAGAGTAGAGGGGATAATGACCTCATGTGATCTAGACTCTATGCTTCTCTTAATACATCCCAGGATTGGGTTTAGTTTTGTTTGCTGCTGCATCAAAAGAATAATAAAAATCATTCTTATTAGCACTTTCAAGTAATTTATTATAAAGGCCCATTTAGACACAACGATTATCGCTCGAAAGATGTCTATTGAGCGATAATCGTTGTGTCATTTACAGCTGTATCCCGCTATGAATCCCTGATAAGGCTCATTGTTAAAGCACGCTGAAAGACAACGATGAGCGATGCTTTAATTAAAACTGTCCGATGTCAGTGAGTTACACACAACGATTATACCTCAAAAGACGGCTTTGAGCGATAATTGTTGTTTCTAAATGGGCCTTTATTATTATTTAGTATTTGGCTGGGTACTCATTTTACCGACCTCGGAAGGATAGAAGGCCTTGAGTCGGCTACCTGAACACGCGGGGCTTGAACGCACAACCTTCAGGTAATGACCGAGAGCTTAGGACTGCATTTCTTAGGACACAAAATCAATGGTTGAAAATGCTGGACGGCTTGAAATATGACATACCTTGTAACAGACCCCCCAGACCTCGTATATTCCGGGAAATAGTCTTTATTCATTAGCTATAATCGAGGAACAGAATATGGTTGTCACAGCAGCATACATTTATATAACAGGCAGGCAGATATCCGTGGAATTTGGGGGGATGGCCAGATAAATACACCAATGCACAATTTTACACGTGACAGAGTACACCTTCCAGGAGCATTCATGGAGACGAGGGGAGGGAACAGACCCATTGGACTGCCCACAGGTTGGGGCACCAGTCCTCTGTAAACCGTGCTCAACCCGGGAATCTTGATGCATAGTGGAACTCCAATCAGCAAATCAGTTGGCAAGATACCATCATGGCCAATTACGTTGATCCTGGGCTAGAGAACAGGGTTGATGTAGAGGCCCATTAGGACCAGCGTTGTGTGCTCAGCTGACTTAATTGTCTCCCACATTGTAATCCAGCCACCTAGCGCCACTAAGAGTACGGCCCCATGTAGCGGTCAGTGTGCAGCTGCCATGCAGCCAAGAACACCATCTGTGATACAGGTGCATGCAGCTTGCTAATGAACTAAGTGTTTGCTAGCCGTAGGTTGGTAATGCCCATGCAGTTTGCCTAAAACTGTGCAGCCACTAACAATGAACACGTACACTGCCCTACCAAAAGTAATTGGACCCCTGAGAAAGAATCACAAGTAGTATTTATTTCTCTATGTTAATCCTTAGTGGGGCTCCTTTGGCCCTAATGACATCAGATACTCTCTGTGGCATACTTTCTACTAATGTCTGATACACTTCAGCTGGTATTTCCCTCCATTCATCCTGTAAACGTCTTGAGATTTCTCAAAGAAGATGGATGTTGTTCATATTTCCTGACCAGACGTTCCAGTTTGCCCCAGAGATGTTCAGTGGGGTTTAGCTGAGGACTCTGCAGTCAGTTTAGTCGTGGAACATCCATATAATCAAACCAACATAAAACAGCATGGGATGTGTGACAAGGTATGTTGACTTGTTGGAAGTATGGCCGACCATTCCCAGAGTATTGCCACATTGCCGGTAGCACATTATTGTGTAGAATGTCAGGGTCACCTCCGTGTTCATGGTTCTTGTCACCTCAACCTACGGACCGAATCTGACCTCCTGTGCCTCGCAAGACACCCCAGACCATAACAGAACCTCCGCCGTACTTACCTGTTGGCACAAGAAAGTGTTCCCCAGGATCATCCACACCCGGGTACGCCCATCCGATAGAAAGATGGAGTAGCACACTTCATCACTCCATAAAACGTTCTTCCATTGCTCAACTGTCCAATGATGATGCCCTGTGCGCCATTGTAGACGGACCGATGCATTACGTTTCATGATGGACGGCTGGTGTGCAGCGACATAACCCATATATCCAATGGTGTGCAGTTCCATCACAAACTATGGTGACCCCTCCAAGGGTCTCATCTTATGTAATGTGGATTAGGACACGTGACACACTAACAACACACGATCCATCCTACTGATCGGGGGTCTAATTACTCCTGGTGGGCTAGTGTATAATATACATAATGGAAGGCTGCAATGTATGCCGCTGTATAGCGAGACGTCACCGATTGACTTCCACTCTAACGAATAAACGTATATGGAACATTATGTTTTTCCTTTTCTGCCATTTCCCTCTGTAGAAGCGGCAGACTGCACACTATGGCGGTGCAAGGCGTGTGTAATTCTTCTTTCTGGGCAGACCTGTAAAAAGGGTTAATCTCGTCTCCTCGGCTTCCTCTGTCTCCTATGTACCTTCCACAAAATCCATTATTAGCCTGATGCAAAGCTAAACAGTCCTGAGGCGATACCTGAATCAATGTGTGCACTGCAGAAATTAAATGAGGAGCTCGAAGTCTAGAGGGGGTGTTAAAGAATACCGCGGGTTGGCGTCGAGCGGGCCGAGTAGTTTCATTACTTACAATTACAGCACAGATTAATAAAATGACAAGGGATATTTATACTGCAGTAGGACATGAGGAGGTAGGTTCCCTCTGATGTGGGTGATACACGGCCGTCAGCTTCATACATGTCTGGTATCTGATGACGCTCCGAACTCCTCGTCTCAATCTGTATTTTATGTTTATTACATACTAGAAAACTACAACCCTTATAATATGCCGTACTGCAGTATATCTGGGCATCAGAGAGGGAGGTCTCCCATCAGGACCCCCTGTATGTGCTGATCCGAAGGAGCCGTGCCCACCCTGACGGGCCATACGTGTCCGTGCGTTACACTGACAGCCCTTCATGTGACGAGGCGCCATGAAATATTTCCCTTACAGAGAATGTAGGCCTACACATGACTTCCTTGATGAAAACAGTTGATTGTCGGCCCGAAGTTGGAACCGCGGTCATTACTTGATTATTGTAATTCCAGCTTCTCTCACCCCCAACTGGTTTAAATTACAAAAGAGGTTGTCCTTGTGAGACTGCTGCCTTAAAGAAACATTATGTCCTGAAGACCATTTTCATCTGCTGGGATTATAAATGCTGGATCTGCAATCACCGGTACACACCTGACGGCAAACACTCATCATAGATTAAGTGTTGTGTCCTTGGCAGACAAAAAGTACATCAAAAGTTGTACAAAATTACTCCTCCTGTACTGCTCCTGAGTTACATCCTGTATTATACCCCAGAGCTGCACTCACTATTCTGTTGGTGGAGTCACTGTGTACATACATTACTTATCCTGTACTGATCCTGAGTTACATCCTGCATTATACTCCAGAGCTGCACTCACTATTCTGCTGGTGGAGTCACTGTATACATACATTACTTATACTGTACTGATCCTGAGTTACATCCTGTATTATACCCCAGAGCTGCACTCACTATTCTGCTGGTGGAGTCACTGTGTACATACATTACTTGTCCTGTACTGATCCTGAGTTACATCCTGTATTATACCCCAGAGCTGCACTCACTATTCTGCTGGTGGAGTCAGTGTGTACATACATTACTTGTCCTGTACTGATCCTGAGTTACATCCTGTATTATACCCCAGAGCTGCACTCACTATTCTGCTGGTGGAGTCACTGTGTACATACATTACTTATCCTGTACTGATCCTGAGTTACATCCTGTATTATACCCCAGAGCTGCACTCACTATTCTGCTGGTGCAGTCACTGTGTACATTCATTACTTATCCTGTACTGATCCTGAGTTACATCCTGTATTAAACCCAGAGCTGCACTCACTATTCTGCTGGTGGAGTCACTGTGTACATACATTACTTATCCTGTACTGATCCTGAGTTACATCCTGTATTATACTCCAGAGCTGCACTCACTATTCTCTGGGTAGAGTCACTGTGTACATACATTACTTATCCTGTACTGATCCTGAGTTATATGCTGTATTATATTCCAGAGCTGCACTCACTATTCTGCTGGTGGAGTCACTGTGTACATACATTACTTATCCTATACTGATCCTGAGTTACATCCTGTATTATACTCCAGAGCTGCACTCACTATTCTGCTGGTGGAGTCACTGTGTACATACATTACTTATCCTGTACTGATCCTGAGTTACATCCTGTATTATACCCCAGAGCTGCACTCACTATTCTGCTGGTGTAGTCACTGTGTACATACATTACTTATCCTGTACTGATCCGGAGTTACATCCTGTATTATACCCCAGAGCTGCACTCACTATTCTGCTGGTGGAGTCACTGTGTACATACATTACTTATCCTGTACTGATCCTGAGTTACATCCTGTATTATACTCCAGAGCTGCACTCACTATTCTGCTGGTGGAGTCACTATGTACATACATTACTTATCCTGTACTGATCCTGAGTTACATTCTGTATTATACTCCAGAGCTGCACTCACTATTCTGCTGGTGGAGTCACTGTGTACATACATTACTTGTCCTTCACTGCTCCTAAGTTACATCTTGTATTATACCCCAGAGCTGCACTCACTATTCTGCTGGTGGGGTCACTGTGTACATACATTACTTATCCTGTACTGATCCTGAGTTACATCCTTTATTATACTCCAGAGCTGCACTTACTATTCTGCTGGTGGAGTCACTGTGTACATACATTACTTATCCTGTACTGATCCTGAATTATATCTTATACTCCAGAGCTGCACTCACTAATGTATTTACGTTAATTCAAGTCTAGAATGCTGCTCACAAGTGGAAATACACTTTAACCCCTTTGTGACCGGCCTATTTTGTGCCTTACAGATCAAGCAAATTTCATTGTTGCATTCCAGGATCCATAACTCGCTGTCCTAGCTGTATGAGGGCTTGTGTTTATTTGGGGATGAGCTGTATTTTTAATGGCACCATACTGCGGTAGATATAATGTGTTGTAGGACTTTATTACATTTCTGGGGGAGGGGGGCAGAAAAAACTTCCCAGAACTTCCTCCATCGGTTTGGGGTTTTGTTATCACCATTTGATACAAATTACACAATAACTCTCTTAAGTGGATCAGCACAATTACTGTGAGGATAAGTTTAATAGATTTTTTTCATTTTTACTACCTTTGCACAATAAAAATACCTTTATTAAAGAAAAACTATTGACAATCGATCGCTAGGATAGTACACTGCATTACTTATGTAGTGCATTCTACAATGCCTATGAATAGAGTCTGTCAGACTCTGCCGAAGGCGCCATCTAGTAGGCTGAGTCATATGGCAAGCATAGATACATTTGTCAGGCCATGGGAATCCATTGATATCTTGTAATTGCCCTGCGGGTGCCGATGGGTGACAGGAAGCGCGCCCTCCCCTTGTCACCTACTTACATGCTGCAGTTGCTATTAATTGAACGGTTAAGCTGCTCACATCTTGCAATCGCTAAGGGGTTAAGGCAGATCTCCCTAGTTGCAGGGCTTTCATTCATCACCTTTCAGCCCCCCAAATAAAGTAATGACACCCAAAACAATTTTTATGGCTATTCAGTCCCAATTTGGTGGAAATCCATTAAGCCATCCTCCCAGCCCAGCAGGTGGGGGCGCTCCCATGTGAGATCCAAGTCCTCCCCTCTAGATCCATTAGTAACCAGTTTATGTAGCGCTGAGCGACCTTTGAAAAATGTCACCATTACCAACGTTTTTGTTCTGAAGACTAATTGAGGTCATGCATCAAAAAATGCAATTTGTACGATAGGTTCATCTTCTCGGTGAGACAGCAGTAGTTGGTCGTGGTCGCACCCGGCAGTCTCTAACCTGTGGCTGTTGCATGCTGGGAGTCAGAGTTTTGCAAAAGCTGAAGAGCCAAAAATTGGAGAGCGCGATTGTCGACAGAACAGCCTACATCCTTACCCTCACAAAGTACATGCAAATAGTTATGAACTTCATTAGTAACTGATGTAATATACACATATCATAAATACAGTCTAAGGCCGCCTGCAGACGAGCGGGTCGGATCCGGCAGCGAGAATTCTCGCCGCGGGACCCGACCCGAGAGCCTGCAGGGACGAGCGCGTACTCACCCGCGCCTGGCGGCCCCGGCTCTTTCATGTGCCAGCTGCCGCGCAGCCGGCGCATGCGCAGACCGGAGCCGGCGGCCTGGTGAGTGCGAGACCCGCACAAAAATAGGACATGCCGCGGTTTGTTTGCCGCGCGAGATTTCGCGCGGCCAAACCGCGGCCGTCTGCATAGGAGTGCGTATTGTAATGTTTCCGCCCGTGTGCAGGCGGCCTATAGGAGATAATGGAGCTAACATATACAGCCCACCAAGAGGAGATACAAAGTCACTGACCATCCAGTAAATGTCTACACTGCGCATGGAGAGAAATGCGTAAGCACCTGCTGACTGCACCGCGTAACACTGCGGCGGGGAGGTGTCAGTAGTGGAGTGATGGAGTCACCGAGATACAGTCAATAGATATAACAAATACTGAAGAGGTCACAAGGAACACCACAACATTCTCTCGCTTCACGCGTTTCACTGCGTCAGGAGGCTGAATGAAATCCAGAAACCGGGACTTTTTATACTCCACCGTAATCCCAAATAAGACTCCCCAGATGTGGGACGTATAGTGAGCGGATCTCTGCTGCAATCCCCTATGCAACTCGTGTTAAGGGCACATGACATGGGACGCCTTACCCACCGATCACATGGTCGATGTCACCGAGGTCATGGGTAAAAGATACAACATCCCCCAGGAGGACAAAATAGACTGAGGCTCAGTATATAAATGCCCACTAGATGGAGCCCTAACAGAAAGTCTATCTAGTAATGCCAAAAATAAAGCAATACCATATACCTCATACAGTACAGACAATCTTACTGAACAGAGACTGACGAAGGTATGACACTCCCCGTCTGGTAACCCAAGGTTACAACATTAAGACCTCTTCGTTGTAATAAAATCAGTTCAGTAACAGGTCTGAAGAAGAGTTTAGGCTCATTTTATTTGCACATTTTGATTTCCACCTTTCTGACTTTCCCGTCTTCACTGGGAAAAACCTTGGTTACGAGTCCCATAGGCCATTCGTTTCTTTTTGACCGAGAGTCCTTGACAAGAACAACATTGCCAACTTCCAGGTTGGGTTTACTGGAATGCCACTTATTCCTAGTCTGTAAAGTTGAGATGTATTGTTTCCTCCACTTTTCCCAAAACACATTTGCCAAGCTTTGTACCCGTCTCCACTGACAGTTCTACAAGTCTTTAGAATCAAACTCACCAGCGGGTGTAATTGCATTGAACGTTTGCATGAGTAGAGTAGAAGGGGTAAGCAAAGGAGGGTCATCTGCATCTCTGGATATTGGCATTAATGGTCCCATGTTTATGATAGCTACAACTTCAGCCATAAGAGTTGTGAGGGTCTCATGGGTGAGTCTTGAAGTGCCCTCATGGAGGAATATTGAATCAAGGATCCTACGTGCTATGCCGATCATACGCTCCCATGAGCCACCCATGTGAGAAGAATGTGGAGGGTTAAATGAACATGTGCAACCTTGGTCCGCAAGATATCTTCCTACATGGTCGCTGTCAATGTTTGAGGGAATATTCAGCTCTTTACACACTACAATGAAATTGGTACCTCTATCAGAACGGATTTGTTTGACTGGACCTCTTATAGAAATGAAGCGTCTTAATGCATTTATGAAGCTGGATGTGTCCAAAGACTCGATAACTTGTATATGCACTGCCCTGATGCTCATACAAGTAAATAGGACAGCCCAGCGTTCGCCTCCTCTAGTGCGCCACGTGGTGACGGACCATGGGCCAAACACGTCGAGACCAACATTTGTGAAAGGTGGTTCAGTGCTGCAAATGAAACGTGCCACAGAGTTTCCGACATCTGAAAATGACATAACTCACAAGCCTTTTGGCTCCAACTATCCAAAATCCAGCTGTACATAGAGCTCCCTCAGTGAACAAACGTCCCTGGTGTTTAGTCTGTTCATGGTAATGCTGCACAAGTAAAGACGCAACATGATCGTTAGGGAGTATTATAGGATGGCACTCATTACTATCAAGCTGTGCACTTGAGACACGTCCTCCAGCTCTCAACAGTCCATTAGCATCTATATATGGGTCAAGTTTCCTGAGGGAACTATCTTTGGGCACATTCCTCTGATTTTGGAGTGATTCTAGTTCTCTTGCGTAAACCTCTTGTTGCAAACAATGGATGATGACATCCTTGGCCTGTGTAAGTTCATCCACTGTATAGCCCTTTTGACAGCGGTGCCAACCTCTGCAATGACTTGATCTTGCTGGCGTGGCTCTGAAGGATCTGGCTATATGAATTAAGCAACTTACAGCGCGGTTTAGTGACTTCCAAGTTGAGAACCTGTTTAAACGTTTAGATCCCAGCTGTTTGCTACAAAGTGTCGTAATGAGCGTGGAAACGTGAGGGCGAACCTCTGCATCGGAATCTGGGTCTAGCAGTTTATAGGTGCCTTTCTTGTGAGTGTCCAGTACTGGTTTATAAAAGAAAGTTGGCCCCGTGAGCCATGTGGTGTCTTTAAGGAGTGGTGCTGGTACGGCTCTTGTAGCATGATCTGCTGGGTTGTGATCAGTCGGTACATAGTGCCACTGAGTAGGTTTTGATGACTTTCTAATCCTGTGGACTCTGTTATGCACATACACATAGAATCTGCTAGACTCATTGTAAATGTAGCCCGCCACTACTTTGCTGTCTGTATGAAATTCTGTGTCAAGTGTCATATCTATTTCTGTCACAATGAGTTCAGCTAGTTCTACTGCCAGAACGGCAGCACAAAGCTCCAGCCTTGGTATGGTAGGCTCAGGAGATGATGCCAGTTTTGCCTTTCCCATCACAAACCCAATATGCGCTTGGCCCTTAATGTCTACTGGTTTGAGGTAGGCAACTGCAGCAATTGCTTTCACTGAGGCATCACAAAATACACACAGCCTTTTAGACTTGACTTCTGCAAGAGGCACTTGTGCATACGGCCTAGGAACGTGTAGGTCGGATAGCGCTTCTAGGGAGTCTTTCCACCTTAGCCATAATGTCTCCTTCTCTGGGGAAAGTGGGGAGTCCCAATCGTATGTATCTGCAGTTAAGTCTCTGAGCAGTATCTTACCTTGAATGGTCACAGGTGCTGCAAACCCAAGCGGGTCGTAGATGCTGTTGATCGTAGATAGGACACCGCGTCACGTGAATAGTTTTGGCTTTTGATCCACCTGGAAGGTAAAGGTATGATTGTCAAGGTCCCAGTTGAGCCCTAGGCTGCGCTGCAAGGGTATTGTGGCCGTTCCCAAGTCTAGATCCTTTAGGTCATTGGCGTGATCTTGAGTGGGAAAGGCTTCCATGACAACCTTGTTGTTTGAAGCTATCTTATGGAGCTTGAGGTTCGAACAGGCAAGCATACTTTGGGTTCTTTTGAGAAGGTCGATTGCTGCATCTGGTGATGGAAATAATTTCAGGCCATCATCCACATAAAAGTCTCTTTCTACAAACTGCCTGACATCTTGTCCATATTCTTCTTCACCTTCTCGAGCAGACCTTTTGAGTCCATAGATGGCGACTGCAGGAGATGGGCTGTAGCCAAAAACATGTATTTTCATTCGGTATTATTATGTCTTTGTTTTGGTCGTTGTCTCTAAACCAGAAGAATCTCAAGAAGTTCCTATGTTCTTCTTTCACTAGAAAACAATGAAACATCTGCTGTATGTTGGCAACAATGGAAATTAATCCTTTACGGAACCAAATGAGCACTCCCAAAAGGTTGACATGATGACGCTCCAGACCATCTTACACACTTGCCGCCGTAGCAGGTGTCCTGTAGCAGTATCTCTGCGTATAGCGCTAAGCGCGACTCAGTATCCTGCTGTCTAGACTGCTGTTGCCCTGTGTCCAGCCTGTAAGGAGTCCCTTTTTCTCTATCCAGCTTGCGAGGGGCCGTCGTTTTACTATATCCTGACTGTGAGGGGCCGTCGTTTTACTATATCCAGCCTGCGAGGGGCCGTCGTTTTACTATATCCAGCCTGTGAGCGGCCGTCGTTTTACTATATCCAGCCTGTGAGGGGCCGTCGTTTTACTATATCCAGTCTACGAGCGGCCGTCGTTTTACTATATCCAGTCTGTGAGGGGCCGCCGTTTTACTATATCCAGTCTGTGAGGGGACGTCGTTTTACTATATCCAGTCTGTGAGGGGCCGTCGTTTTACCATATCCAGTCTGTGAGGGGCCGTCGTTTTACTATATCCAGTCTGTGAGGGGCCGCCGTTTTACTATATCCAGTCTGTGAGAGGGCCGTCGTTTTACCATATCCAGTCTGTGAGGGGCCGTCGTTTTACTATATCCAGTCTACGAGGGGCCGTCGTTTTACTATATCCAGCCTGTGAGGGGCCGTCGTTTTACTATATCCAGCCTGTGAGGGGCCGTCGTTTTACTATATCCAGTCTGTGAGGGGCCGTCGTTTTACTATATCCAGTCTGCGAGGGGCCGTCGTTTTACTATATCCAGTCTGTGAGCGGCCGTCGTTTTACTATATCCAGTCTGTGAGGGGCCGTCGTTTTACCATATCCAGTCTGTGAGGGGCCGTCGCTTTACTATATCCAGTCTGTGAGGGGCCGTCGTTTTACTATATCCAGTCTGTGAGGGGCCGTCGTTTTACTATATCCAGTCTGCGAGGGGCCGTCGTTTTACTATATCCAGTCTGTGAGCGGCCGTCGTTTTACTATATCCAGTCTGTGAGCGGCCGTCGTTTTACTATATCCAGTCTGTGAGGGGCCGTCGTTTTACCATATCCAGTTTGTGAGGGGCCGTCGTTTTACTATATCCAGTCTGTGAGCGGCCGTCGTTTTACTATATCCAGTCTGTGAGGGGCCGTCGTTTTACCATATCCAGTCTGTGAGGGGCCGTCGCTTTACTATATCCAGCTTGCGAGGGGCCGTCGTTTTACCATATCCAGTCTGTGAGGGGCCGTCGTTTTACTATATCCAGTCTGTGAGGGGCCGTCGTTTTACTATATCCTGACTGTGAGGGGCCGTCGTTTTACCATATCCAGTCTGCGAGGGGCCGTCGTTTTAGTGTTCTGTCCTCCCTATGAGTGGAGCATACGTAGACAGGCAGATAACCTTCCCTGCAACACAATGACGATGGAGCAATGTCCGCTCTCAACTTTATTGCAAGGTAGAGGTAAAACTGTAGAACAAAGGAAATAATGTACACTAACATAGCAGGACATAGAATACATTGCATATGTGAGGAGACAGGGGGCATGTAATACAGCCATGAGAGATGATAAGTGTGCATGCGGATACACTAGGACACATGCTATGCTATGTGAATAACACACATAAGACTAGAAACTATAGAAGTGGTATAATCATGGAACTGGAAACATATATACACAGGATGGAAGAGTATGACTTCAGGTAGAAGTCCTCACATACCGACGATGCCGCTGTGAGCCTGGATAATAAAGGTTTCCAGAGGGTCTCTAGAGCAGTCCAGACATGGAGGGAATGTGCCAGAAAATGGCTACTGTGGGCTGAGCTGATGATGTCATCGAGGGCTGAGCTGATGATGTCACTGAGGTCATGGGTAAAGATACAGAATCCCTCAGAGGACAAAATAGACTGAGGCTCAGTATATAAATGCCCACTAGATGGAGCCCTAACAGAAAGTCCATCTAGTAATGCCAGAAATAAAGCAATACCATATACATTATACAGTACAGACAATCTTACTGAACACAGACTGACGAAGGCATGACAAAGGTAAAGACTCCATGGATGATAAACACACAAATCATACACAATGCAACAATGCTAGTGAAACAAATGTAGCAACATTCATGGATTGGAGGCACTTGCTACAAATAGGACTCAGATAGAACTGCATATCAAGCCCAGGCATCGACCACCTAATGATGGAGTACAAAAGATAGTACAATGGGGTACAAAAGGTGGTATCAGGAACCACAATCCACCTGTATTCACGTTGGAGCAGACACAAATATTCAGCTGAAGGCCCAATGCAAGCAGCCAGATTTGCATTGCAGAATCCGGAGTGGGCGCCTACCTCCGGGTTCCGTGATAAATACCTGCTATAAGCATGCAATGTAAAAGCAGGTTTTCATGCCCACGAGCGGAAAGCAATTGCGATTTTCCGCTCGCGGGGGGAAAATCACAGCAGGCTCTATTTTGAGTCGGATTCCTTGTGGACATGGCTTCCATTGAAGTCAATGGAAGCCATCCAAACCGCAGCCCTTCCACAGTCATTATTGTGGAAAGACTGCATGATCCGCATCATCGCCTAGCGATGGTGTAGTCACATCTGCACTGAGCATTTGCACCGGCTGGCACATCCGCAGCACAGAAAACAAGAATCTAGACACGTACACAGGGGTCCCCAGTCGCGCACAGGGTCGGATTCCGCTGAGGGATCCCGCATGGAGAATCCGACCCGGCCGTGTGCATTCGGCATTACTCTGTCAATGCCACCAACTTTGACACCCCTTGTCCTCATGGCACTCCTAGAAGTATCTAGCCACCGGCTTTTGTCGATCCTTGTCCCCCATAGTATTGAACTCCACGTGTCCCTAAGGGTGGTTTCACATCTGCATCACGGGTTCTGTTTTCTTGCGCCATTATGGCAGCCTGAAAGGGGAATCCCCTGGCCGAACCGCTCCATCTTAGGAAGGAGCTGAACGGCCTCCTGTTAACTATAGTGCTTCCATTTGCTTTGTGGTGCAAGCTACTTCTTTCGGTATTTTGTGTCTGATCTGTGAAGGAACCCAAGACTGGAGATTCCAGCGTAGATGTGAAACCACCCTAACATGTTCCTATATGAGTGTTCTTAGTTTCTTGGTTTTTATATATTTTTAAGTATCATTGGAGGTTCCCCGATGGTAGACAGACTGATCCACGACCGCCCCGGAGTATAGCCCCAGATCTCACTGGAATTACATAAGCAATCGACCCACGAAGAGCCATCAGTGGTTCAGGTCAACCAGTTGCCGGTCTGTCTTCTTCATGTGCTTTGTTTTCGCTTCCCCTCCACTCCGCATTGCGTTTGATATTAGGTCATTTTAAGCTTTTCTTTTTATTTTTATGAGGGTTTTTTTGTCTAATCTTCTTTTTGTCAGATAAATGAGTTTGCAGTTGTGACAGCTCTTCACAATGACTGTCACGCCGCCATGAAGACTCGTCTCAGTCTTGACGGAACAATTTACAGATCGTGTTTATTTATACTCCCCCACCCCCCAGTACACAGACAGCTCTGTACCTTCCCGTGACATTGAGGAGGGCACATTCAGACCTAGTAAGATTTAACTGCTTGTCAGAGCCTTCCAGGTATCACCGGATGATGTAATACACCAGTCAGGTGAAAATCTCCTGCACGAACTTCAATAATAGTTCATCACCTCACCTAGACGATGTGTCAATGATTTACGGAGTGCTAAGTGTTTAGCTTGTACCATCAAGTCCATTTCGACGGTCTTGTGCAGAATGCTGAGTTAAATGAGCCCAATTGGCGCTCAACGTTTGCACCCCCAAAGTTTCTCTTATCTGTTCCCCACCGACTGCAGTGATTGCCATGGCCAATCCAGAAAGTATATGGAAATTAATGGTTCTTGATGAAGGTTCCTTTACGGGGACTCTTTGGTCATTGGCCTGCTTCATGGTAATCCCGAGTGCTCTCTAGTCAGACAATGTATAGCTCTTGTACATTGAATGGCCCCTTTATTGGACCCCCTGGCCCTCTCAGGATTGGCGCTTCAATGTTTGGAAATTCTTACGACGACCCCGGAGTGCAGCATAAAATAATGTGACAAGTTTTCCGTGGATCAGTTTCAACATGAATCCACATTACTTAGGAAAATCCAGCGATCTGAGCGACTTCCAACAAGGCCGGTCATCGGTGCTAGAACTAGCCAGGACCAGGATGTCACTGCAAACCGCATGAGGTTTTCTCATGTATCAAGAATGGCATAATCAAGGACAGCATCCAGTGAAAGGCAATCCTGTGGACGGAAACAAGCCAGGGAGGGTGATCAATGAGTGGAACAGGTTGCCACAGGAGGTGGCGAGTTCTCCTTCAATGGAAGTCTTCAAACAAAGGCTGGACAGATATCTGTCTGGGATGATTTAGTGAATCCTGCATCGAGCAGGGGGTTGGACCCGATGGCCCTGGAGGTCCCTTCCAACTCTACCATTCTATGATACCATGAACTCTATACCGAAAGGCGTCAGAGGAGGATGTCAGGGACTGTTTTGACTAACAGACACTGTTTAGTGAAGAGCAGCTAAATGCATTACAGAGGCTCAACTGATATGTCTGAATGGACAACTCGACATTCCTTAGCATGGATAGGGTATAACAGCAGACGACCAGTTCCAAGACCATTGTATCTAATAGAAAAGAGAGACTCCGGCGGGCAAAAGAGCACAAAAATTGTATCACTGAGCAGCAGAGAAACATTTCCTGGTCAGATGGGTCTAGACTGGGATGAAAGGAGGATCACAATTTGGCACAAGCAGCATGAATTAATGATCATGACATTAGAGCATGTCAGACCTCCATCTAATCTACAGCAACTACAAGAAGCTTCCTGTCCACAGGGGCCGATATTTCTGCAGAATGATTTCATCACCCAGTGGAATCTACGATGAATTGCTGCAGATCTGAAGGCCAAAGGAGTCCAACGCTACTAGCTGGAGGTCTAATAAAGGGGCCGCCCAGTGTATATCTTTACTGTGTTGAAGTTCTTGACTCACAACAGCATAATCCAGTTTCAAAGGGCTCCAAGTCCTGGGATCTATGTGAATTAGGACAAGTGTGGACCTTCTCCAATTATCATTCATTTACATAAAGGGAATTATTGTTTTCAGTATTGTTGGCCTTGCCATATATGTTTTTTATTTAATTATTATAGCTATTCTATAGAGTAGAAGGAGATGAGTAGAAGCCAAACACTGTTGGCACCAGTTATGATGGGTTTGAAGAGGCAATCCAACATCTATTCATCTACAAGCTGTAGTATAAGGCCTCATGTCCACGGGCAAAATATGATTTTAAATCCACAGCGGATCACCCGCATGCGGATCCGCACCCCATAGGGATGCATTGACTACCCGCGGGTAGATAAATACCCGCGGATGGCCAATAAAAGTGAATTTAAAAAAAATGGAGCATGAAAAAAAAAAAGTGACATGCTCCATTTAGGTGCGGGTCTCCCGCAGGGACGGCTCCCGCAGGCTTCTATGGAAGCCGTCCGGATCCGCGGGAGACCTAAAATAAGAATAACTTACCCGCAGAGGACCGGGCAGGTCTTCTCTTCTTCACGACCGGATCTTCTTTCTTCGGCCCGGCGCAAGAAAGAAGATCCGGCCGTGAAGAAGAGAAGACCTGCCCGGTCCGCTGCGGGTAAGTTATTCTTATTTTCAGCGCTCATGTCCGCGGGGCAGGAGGGACCCGCTACGATTTCTTCATGGAGAATCTGTAGCGGGCCTGATTTTCCCCGTGGACATGAGGCCTAAAGGGTCCTCTTATACGAACAGTTTGCACCAGTAACTGATGGCTGATCAGTGTGATCGACGCTCGTCTATCTGGCCATCACACAGGCTCATTCATACTCTGTTAGAGACGAGTGATCATTCATACGATCGTTCATCCTCATAGGGTGCCACCATTCTCGAGGTGCTTTCCCTGCGCTGCCGACAATGAAGATATTTTTTTACGCAACGTAAAAGATGGGACCCCCGATGAACAAGCGTTTGTGTAAAAGGCCCTTCATGGAACGTTTGGTAGTCTTCATAGACTTTAAAGGGGGTTATAAAGTTACCGTCTATCCACAGAATAGGGTATAACTTGATGAACGTGGGGTCCGACTGCTGGGACCCCCACCTGTCTCAAGAATGGGGGTCCGATCAGTCCCCAAGTGAATGGAGTAGAGGTTGCATAGGCATGCTGTTGCTCCATTCACTTCTATGACAGGGACATGAAGTGAATGAAGTGGCTGCATGGCTGCACAACCTCTGCTCTATTCACTCGAGAACCGAATGGCCCCCAATTCTTCAGAGCACTGGCGGTCCCAGTGATCGGATCCTTATCAATTATCAAGTTATGCCCTATCCTATGGATAGGCTTTAACCTTACAATGTTGATCGCAGCATGTAAAGGGTTCAGAGATGGAGGGCGCTCCCTTTGTGACATCATCAGCCATCCGCCATGTAATTGTGAGGGGCTGATGGGTCGCTATGACAACCTGACGCCAGACATTAATGCCCGAGTCTGCCATGGCCTATGATCGCTATGAAAAGCAATAATCCATTGAAGTACTGCAATATCAGAGAGATCAAAGGATCGCAGGTTCAAGTCTCCTAGAAGAAAATAAACAATGTAAGAATAGTAAAAGAAAAAAAACACAAGCAAATAAATAGTAAAAGAAAACAAAATGTTTTTGTGCACTTTTCCCTCTCAGTTTAAAAATTAAACAAATTAAAACCAGCCACGTGTTTTGCATCGTCTCATCCGTGACGACCCGTACAGTAAATAGAACACAGGTTTTTTTAACATGCAGTATAAACACTATAGAAACATTTTTTTTAAATGGAGCCAAAATTGTTCTTTTGCCTCCCAAAAAGCACAATGAAAGTAATCAAAAAAGAAATGTCTACTTCAGACTGGTACCAACAAAAACAACAGCTCATCGCACAAAAGAGCAGACCCTCAGACAGCAGCGGCAAAGGAAAAACACAAAATTAATGGGACTTTGAATGCAGCGATGCCAAAAAGAAAATAATAACTTCCAAAAAAGGGTTTTTATTCTGCAAAAGTGGAGAAACCTAAAAAAACCTAGAAAAAATATATAATTTTGGTATTTTTGTACACGTACCAGGCTGCATAAAAAATGTATAATCTCATTTATGCTGTATGATTAACGTTGGGGGGGGAAAAAACGCCAGTATTGAGGTGTTTTTTCTCCCTGCCCTCCAAAAAATGCATTAAACTTATGCCATACATAATATATACCCAAAAACTGTACTAATATAAACTACAGCTTGCCACGCAAAAAACAAGCCCTCATACGGCCATGTTGATGGAAAAATGAAAAAGTTAGGCCCCCTATCCACGGGAGTTGTGGTATCCCACAGCAGATTGCTGGCAGACGAATCTCCGCTGGTCAGCCTATCTGACAGATACGCTGACCCACGGAGAATCGCGGCAATTCGCAGCACGCTGCGAATTGCCGTCCGCGAGCGGATAATCGCAATGTTTCTCTGCTCGTAGACACAGGGCCGGCGCCTTCCATAGCAATGTTATGGAAAGCTTCAGACGGCAATTTACGGCTGGCGAAATCACGCCCGTGGACAGGGGGCCTAATAGTTTGAAATGTGGAGATGAAAATTCCCAAATAATACTTTTGTCCTCAGGTCACCAAAATAGGTCACTAAGGGGTTAAGGTGGCCATACACATTAAGTAGCGGTCTCCCAAACACTTCTTTGACCAACAACTGTTCCTGCAAACCCTTTTTCCCCACCATACACATGCATGCCCAATTCAGCCAAGTGTTACCAATGGGGAGAGGGGAATAAGCTGCTCCCACCTCCCATGATGGTGGCTTATCTCCCTTGAGAAGAAAGAATTGTCTTATGTTTTCAGGCACCTTTAGGTTGTCCGCCGATCAACAGCAATGGATCTTCACGCTCTTGTGGAAATCTGGTATTACTACTCTCAATGGCTAGGAGTGCCTGCTCACACAGAACGCCAGCAGTTCTGTTCATGGCTACTAGTTGAGGCTACCCTGGCAGCCAGGGACCCTCAACTGGAGGAATATGGGCCTTTTAATCAGGTTTATTTTTTTGTTTAGGTTATTTGCAGGTGTCATTGGCGGACTTTATGTTCTCCTGCCAGAATTTTTTTACTGTCAGCACCGATCTTCCCTTCCTTCCATTATCATATGTCACATCCTCCAATGAATTTGGCGTTTGATGTAGAATATTCTCCTCTCAGCGTGATAAATTTAGAGGCACATTTTGTTCCATTGAAATTTTTTTTTTTTTTCAAGAATCCTTTAGTATTAAAAATAAATATGCAAGATAAAAGGTTGTCAGTGTGACAGCGGAGAGCACTTCAGAGATGACTGAAACGCGTGTTAAAAATATCTCCGATGTTCCATGAGTTTATTTAATGGGATTAGCTGGAATCGTCCAGACTGAAGACGCTCACGTGAAAAGCACATTCTGTTTCATTAAGACAAAAGATATGACCAGGGGTAAAGCAGTCACATTGCCGCGGCGGAGGAAGAAACGTCCTCTGGAGCAACGAGAGAGACAAGAGGGAATCTGGCAGCTTCAGACTCTGCACCGCTCCGAGATACAATCTGACACAGTGGAACAGTCACAATGAGATTTATATAGAAGCCATAGATGAGAAATTGCACAGCCGTGTACGAAAGCTTTACCCCGTGCATTGCAATAACTGTATCCCTTCTGTGACCTATGGCAGCAACCATGTGCCAAAGCCAACACAGACAAATCTGTTCTGTAAGCAGGCGTGCTGCCGAGCGGTAAGGGAAATGTATAGGTACAGTCAGGGCAGGGCACCATCATCAATAAGGAACAACATCTGAGCGCTCCCGGCACTGAGGTCTCTAGGCATTTGGTAGATTCAGACATGCTGACGCATTTCAAAGACTAAGCATATCAGATGTTCACAGGTTCAGATGCCTTCAGCTCAGAGAGGTGAGTATTTGGACTTGTTTCTTCACTTCTGCCGTTGGCTGAAGGGCAGAAAGGGCAGAAAGCGGTTAGAGCAGCAATGCTACAAGATATAAACTGTACCGGGTGGAGGGGGCCAACAGCCACGGAGCTCAAAGGAACGTACAATCAGGTAGGATCAGTAGCCAAGCTTAGACTTTGGACAAGGAGCTACAGATGTGGTAGAGGAGCTAAATGTTTTGGTGCATCATGGTTATGTTTGGAGTTGGAGAAAACGGCACAACTGTTATTGATATTAACCACTAGAGATGAGCGAGCACCCAAATGCTCGGGTCCGCGTTATTCGAGTCAAGCTTTTCGTAAAATTCGAGAGCTCTACTCGAGTAACGAACCCCGCTGACTACAATGGGAGACTCGAGCATTTTTGTATGTGGGACGCTGGGTGCCGAGCTTTTTTTTTTTCATAGTCCCTCTCTCTCTCGCCTACCAGACAAAAAATTCGCCATTGACGCACGTTACGCCACGGCGGGAAGGGGCCAAAACAGGCACATCACAGTGGGGAGGAGCCAAAAACAGGGGCGGGTCGAACACGGCTTGATGCTCGTTCGAGTAACGAGCACCATCGGGTACGCTAATACTCGATCGAGCATCAAGCTCGGCAGAGTACGTTCGCTCAACTCTAACAACCACATAAAGATATAAGGTTCTTAGCACATATTGTGATCAAAGCATGTGGGCCCATCGGCAATGTCCAAGCAAACCCTATTGAATGGGTACCCAGCGCTAAAAGACACCTCTCTTTGGGCCAAAGGCCTCCAATGGACTCATTACTGACTAAATATTTTCTTTAAGCCAACTTGTACAGATAGATAGGTGAGTAGAGTGCAAGACAAACGTGAGGGCAGCCACTCCCCCACCGGTGCAGTGCATCCAAAAAACAGTGGCAATGGCTGCCCTCCCTTCTGTGCTAAGAACCTTGCATTTGTATGCAGTTAGTACTGTATATGCCACAGTTGTGCAATTTTATTTAGATATTAGATGTCTATGAGTCTTGAGGCAGGTGTTTCTGTTATTGTATTTGTTGCAGTTATGGCTTCCATGCACCTTCACATTTATTTTATTTGTTAGAAATGCTGGCCTTTGTTTTCTGTATGCATTGCCTTGGTGGCAGAGTGGCTGGCTTCACTCATTCACCCACCTGTCCCAGGTGGCTTAGTAAAAGTATATAGCCAGACACCCAGCTTTCCCTGAGTCCATTGGAGGCCTTTGGCCCAACAAGAGGTGTCTTTTAGAGCTAGGTATCCATCTAATAAGGTTCACCTGGACGTGGCGGATGGGTACACATGCTTTGATCAAGATACGTGCTATAAACCTTGCATTTTTATGCAGTTAGTATAAACAGCTGTGCAATGTTATTCAGACATTAAATGTCTATGAGTCCTGAGGCAGGTATGTCTGTTACTGTATTTGTTGCAGCCATGGTTTGCCTGTAGCTTCACATTTTTTTTATTCGTTGGAAGTGATGACTTCATGTTTTTTCATGTTTGGATTTAGCATGAGTGCCTTTTGTTCCTTGGGAGGGTTGTCTGGCTGCAGCTTACCTCCCTAAACACATGAATGCTCGGCTGACCTGCACATTCATGTATATTGGAGAGCCCTGGGAAAACAGGGTCGGCCTTACAATCATTCGCAGACAGTTGTTGCAGGTGTATGGGGTCTCCAATTAATTTATAATGTAGCGGTTGTGGGCTCACTGTGTCACTGACCGATTTGACTTTGGGCTACTCCAGGGAGCAGTACTTAGGGTTCCCTGGTTTTCACCCTTTAACCCTTCCAAGTGGGGTCTGGTCTTATCTGCAGGGGCCTCCAGTTCGTTACCCCAGGAGTAGTTTTGGTGTAGTGACAGCTGACTGATAGGTCAGAGGCACCGTAGTACAGCAGCAGAGGTACAGAGAGACTTAGTCGATATCACGGGCCGAGGTCAGGACGGGCCGAGGTCAGGACAGGCCTCGAGCAGAGCAGAACTGGTGCAGCGGCAGCAGGCAATGAGCGGTCAGAAGCTGCATAGCATGGTAGCAGAGTGTAAAAGGGCCTTAAGGGAATGTAACAAGGACTATGTATATTTTCTTTACTCACATTTTGATTTGGTTCTTCGACTTCCAGTGAATTCTTAGACTTTGTTGTCTCATTTATTCTTATTTCGCTCTGATTTTCCTTGGAATTGTACATTTTTGTTGCGATGATTTCATTTGGGTGCTACAAAGAGTAAATTCATTAGACGAAGCACCCACGAGAGGCCAGAACCATGGAACAGCTCACCATTTTCACATCTGATATCCTCGGAAATGTTCCTTCGAATGCCAAAATGTTGCATCGTTCAGGTCCCTCTTCTCCAGTTTCATTTCCTTGTCTGAGGTTTTTCGAAGACAACAGGTTAATCAACGTAATATTCCTGTGCCTCTTACAAGGGCTCTCAGAGCTATTTGTTACCGACTTGTTAGCACTCGGCTTAATTTGGAAAATTTGTATGAATGTAATTATGAGCCAATCATTACAAGAATAGCAAAGAAGGGAGGAAATTGGTGAAATTTTATACTCAGCGGGAGAAAAGTCCTGATTAAACCTGATCTCATTCACCCCATGCAAAAGTTCTCCTTTACCTTACCAAAATTATACACTTTGAAGTTAAGTTTTTGTCGTCAACTTCGTACATCTACGTGCTTCATAGAAATGCTTTGCAAAGCACGTAGAAAATCAGTGAGGAGGGAAGCATTCGGGAACAAATGGTCCACTGCAAGTAGACTAGTGATGTGATGGCTGTCACCAGAGAAGCGGATCCTTAAAGGGGTTGTCTGTAAACTATCCATGGCCTATTCTTTGTTACAAATTCTGATTGTTTGATTTTTATGCTTGTATTCTTTTCTAAGACACTGCAGACTGGAGGGGTGAAATTGTAACAAATTCTGTCAGTCAGAGTAAACTGACAGCTTCCCCCTTAGCCTGCTCTCCTGTTGTGATTGTACATTCACTGCCTTTCCACTGAGTTACTATAGAGAGCTGTATGGCAGTGCTAGGAGATGGTGAAGGAGATCCGGAGGACAGAGATAACTTCTATTACAGAGGGCTGTATGGCAGTGCTAGGAGATGGTGGAGGAGATCCGGAGGACAGAGATAACTACTATTACAGAGGGCTGTATGACAATCCTGGGAGATGGTGGAGGAGATCTGGAGGACAGAGATAACTACTATTACAGAGGGCTGTATGGCAGTGCTAGGAGATGGTGGAGGAGATCCGGAGGACAGAGATAACTACTATTACAGAGGGCTGTATGGCAGTGCTAGGAGATGGTGGAGGAGATCCAGAGGACAGAGATAACTGCTATTACAAAGGGCTATATGACAATGCTGGGAGATGGTGGAGGAGATCCGGAGGACAGAGATAACTACTATTACAGAGGGCTGTATGACAATGCTGGGAGATGGTGGAGGAGATCTGGAGGACAAAGATAACTACTATTACAGAGGGCTGTATGACAATGCTGGGAGATGGTGGAGGAGATCCGGAGGACAAAGATAACTACTATTACAGAGGGCTGTATGACAATGCTGGGAGATGGTGGAGGAGATCCGGAGGACAAAGATAACTACTATTACAGAGGGCTGTATGACAATGCTGGGAGATGGTGGAGGAGATCCGGAGAACAGAGATACCTACTATTACAGAGGGCTGTATGACAGTGCTAGGAGATGGTGGAGGAGATCCGGAGGACAAGGATAACTACTATTAAGCTCTGTGGGGCTTGTTTTTATTTGTACCGTTTAGGGTACAATATGGCTTTTTTGATCCCTTTTATTGCGTTTTTTGGGAAGCAAAATAAGCATTTTTACAGAGGGCTGTATGACAATCCTCGGAGATGGTGGAGGAGATATGGAGGACAGAGATAACTACTATTACAGAGGGCTGTATGACAATGCTAGGAGATGGTGGAGGAGATCCGGAGGACAGAGATAACTACTATTACAGAGGGCTGTATGACAATGCTGGGAGATGGTGGAGGAGATCCGGAGGACAGAGATAACTACTATTACAGAGGGCTGTATGACAATGCTGAGAGATGGTGGAGGAGATCCGGAGGACAGAGATAACTACTATTACAGAGGGCTGTATGACAATGCTAGGAGATGGTGGAGGAGATCCGGAGGACAGAGATAACTACTATTACAGAGGGCTGTATGACAATGCTAGGAGATGGTGGAGGAGATCCGGAGGACAGAGATAACTACTATTACAGAGGGCTGTATGACAATGCTGGGAGATGGTGGAGGAGATCCGGAGGACAGAGATAACTACTATTACAGAGGGCTGTATGACAATGCTGAGAGATGGTGGAGGAGATCCGGAGGACAAAGATAACTACTATTACAGAGGGCTGTATGACAATGCTGGGAGATGGTGGAGGAGATCCGGAGGACAAAGATAACTACTATTACAATGGGCTGTATGACAATGCTAGGAGATCCGGAGGACAAAGATAACTACTATTACAGAGGGCTGTATGACAATGCTGGGAGATGGTGGAGGAAATCCGGAGGACAAAGATAACTACTATTACAATGGGCTGTATGACAATCCTGGGAGATGGTGGAGGAGATCCGGAGGACAAAGATAACTACTATTACAGAGGGCTGTATGACAGTGCTAGGAGATGGTGGAGGAGATCCGGAGTTAGCTGTGTAATAATGAGTGGGCGTGGTTGTGCTACACAGCCTCTGAAAGACAGTAGGAGGAGCTAATCATGTGCATTTTCATGAGCGAGACAAGCTGATCACTGCTGGTAACTCCCCTGAGCCAGCAATTTAAATGCAGGGGAACCTGCAAACCAAGTATGAGGCTTAAGAAATGCAAGAGAAGGGAAATGCAATCTAATAACAGATCAGTACATTATTTTTTTTCTGCAGGGACTTAGTAAAACATTCGTGTATCAATTTTTCAAGCACAAAAGTTTTAATAGCTTTTAAACTGCAATTACTTAAAGGGGTTGTCCCGCGCCGAAACATTTTTTTTTTTATTCAATAGGCCCCCCGTTCGGCGCGAGACAAACCCAATGCATGTGTTAAAAAAAAAAAACGTTTAGTACTTACCCGAATCCCCGCGCTGCGGCGACTTCTTCCTTAGCTTAGCAAGATGGCCGCCGGGATCTTCACCCACGATGCACCGCGGGTCTTCTCCCATGGTGCACCGTGGGCTCTGTGCGGTCCATTGCCGATTCCAGCCTCCTGATTGGCTGGAATCGGCACACGTGACGGGGCGGAGCTACGAGGACCAGCTCTCCGGCACGAGCGGCCCCATTCACCAGGGAGAAGACCGGACTGCGCAAGCGCGTCTAATCCGGCGATTAGACGCTGAAATTAGACGGCACCATGGAGACGAGGACGCTAGCAACGGAGCAGGTAAGTGAATAACTTCTGTATGGCTCATAATTAATGCACAATGTACATTACAAAGTGCATTAATATGGCCATACAGAAGTGTATAGACCCACTTGCTTTCGCGGGACAACCCCTTTAAGGTGTGAAGTCTAAATCTGGCCAAAAACCTTTTAGAGTTTGCGTGATCATCAGCTGAATATGAATGCAAGCAATTGTCTGCAATGGCCAGTGGTAGACTGTAGTCTGCCACAGATTCAGTCTGTCCTCTCGGAAACGTTTGACCAACCACGGCCCAAACTGTATACTCACCTCCATACTCACCGTCCGTCGCAGGAGTCCCAGGTATTTCTCCATGGGCGGAGCTCTGTGGGGCTTGTTTTTACTTGTACCGTTTAGAGTACAATATGGCTTTTTTGATCCCTTTTATTGCGTTTTTTGGGAAGCAAAATAAGCACTTTGGATCTGTTTTAGGGTTTGTTTGTTTTTTCCTGTTTTTGCCTTGTAGGATAAATAGTGTGTTCCATATGTTGTACAAGTTCTTACGGTGCAGCAATACAAAACGTGTATTTGTTTTTACATTTTTCTTTACTTTTTCTTACTTGAACCTGTACGATAACCCATTGCGGTACGTCTGTTGCTGGCGACCATACGCCGTGGCCATGACCCAGGCAATGGTGTTTGGTTGCCTTAGAAACCTATGAGCCCTCCATGTTCCCTCTGTGTACCCTTTAAATACTGCGATCGATCACAGCATGTAAGGGGTTAACAGCGGGACGTAAACTTACGTTATATAGCATTAATGGGTTAAAGAAGAAACCGTTAAATGGACAGCCGAAGCAGAACCAAACAGAAACCTTCCATGAAGCTCGGTTGCCCATTGACTATAATGTAAAAAAAAAAGAAATAGTCGCGTCCTTCCCGTTCTCTTTCCGCCGCGGTCTGCGCTAATATTTTCGTTTAAAAATCAGAACTGAAGTAATCACAACCGAAACCGGGGAGCAGAATGGACGCGCCGTCATTCCTGCTCTGCTACTCCTCCGACTGATCAGAAGAACGGAGAGTGAAGCGGGTGATGTGAACGAGCGCTGAACCCGGCATCACCGCAATCACCTGCGGATACAGTAACAGCTCATGTATGCCGCGTGGCGAATGCAGTAAAAGGGGAAATCAAATGACAAAATCCCAAAAATTGCTGTTTTGTTTTGTTTTTTTATTCCCACAGCAAAAAACTAATGTTTTTCAATATATAAAACGGAGCCATAAAATAATACACACTGCTCCGCAATAAACACGCGGCTGCGGCGACGGAAAGATAAAACTAAGTTATAACTCCCTGAAAGGAAACATAACCAATCATTGGGCCCTGAAGGGGTTAACAGCGGTGGGCCGTAAACATCCGTGACGTCATTCCCTATATCGCAGCCTAATGGGGACTGGCGCAGCCGCCTCGCCGTCCGGTCACTAATGTACCCGTAAGTGCCAGCCAATCCCCGCCGCCTGCTTTATGACTGCGCTGCGTCACGGCTGTTCGCGGCCGGAGTTCAGTACTTAGTGTTGTTTACTTGTGCATTATTTGCGCGGTTTCCCTGAAAGCTTCCAATCAATGTACAAAAGGAACGGCGGTCTATTTGTAGAGCGCTCGCAGGGTGACGTCCCCCCTCCAGCCTGAACCTCTCGTGAACCCCGCTCCTACTTGGCACATGGAGGTTTAAATCTAGAATGGCAATAAATGTTACTGCTCCTGCATCACTGTGTGCGGTCTATCGCTGCTATGCAGTCTCTTCCTCCTGTCTGCAGTCTCTTCCTTCTATGTACTCAGTATATAAGTAGGACAGCGCCTTCAAATGGAATTCTTCTTTCTATGCAGTCTCTTCCTCCTGTAGAGTCACTGTGCGCAGTCTCTTCCATCATTGCAGTCACTATATGCAGTCTGTCTCCTGCACTGTCATTGTGTGAGGTATTTTCCTCCATTGCAGTCACTATATGCAGTCTCTCCCTCCATTGCAGTCACTATATGCAGTCTCTTCCTCCATTGCAGTCACTATATGCAGTCTTTTCCTCCATTGCAGTCACTATATGCAGTCTCTCCCTTCATTGCAGTCACTATATGCAGTCTCTCCCTCCATTGCAGTCACTATATACAGTCTCTTCCTCCATTGCAGTCACTATATGCAGTCTCTTCCATCATTGCAGTCACTATATTCAGTCTCTTCCTCCCTTGCAGTCACTATATGCAGTCTCTCCCTCCATTGCAGTCACTATATGCAGTCTCTCCCTCCATTGCAGTCACTATATGCAGTCTCTCCCTCCATTGCAGTCACTATATGCAGTCTCTTCCATTATTGCATTCACTATATTCAGTCTCTTCCTCCATTGCAGTCACTATATGCAGTCTCTTCCATCATTGCAGTCACTATAGACAGTCTCTTCCATCATTGCAGTCACTATATTCAGTCTCTTCCTCCATTGCAGTCACTATATGCAGTCTCTTCCATCATTGCATTCACTATATTCAGTCTCTTCCTCCATTGCAGTCGCTATATGCAGTCTCTTCCTTCATTGCAGCCACTATATCCAGTCTCTTCCTCTTGTACAGTCACTATATGCAGTATCTTCCTCCATTGCAGTCACTATATGCAGTCTCTTCCTCCACTGCAGTTGCTATATGCAGTCTCTTCCATCATTGCATTCATTATATCCAGTCTCTTCCTCCATTGCAGTCACTATATGCAGTCTCTTCCTTCCTTGCAGTCACTATATCCAGTCTCTTCCTCCATTGCAGTCACTATATACAGTCTCTTCCTCCATTGCAGTCACTATATGCAGTCTCTTCCTTCCTTGCAGTCACTATATCCAGTCTCTTCCTCCATTGCAGTCACTATATGCAGTCTTTTCCTCCATTGCAGTCACTATATGCAGTCTTTTCCTCCATTGCAGTCACTATATGCAGTCTCTTCCTTCATTGCAGTCACTATATGCAGTCTCTTCCTCCATTGCAGTCACTATATGCAGTCTCTTCCTTTCTTGCAGTCACTATATCCAGTCTCTTCCTCTTGTACAGTCACTGTGTGCAGTCTCTTCCTCTTTTGGTTACAGTCTCTATCTCTTGGACAGTCTCTGTGTGCTGTGTATTCCTCCTGTGAACTATCTCTCTAGTGTCTCATCCTCTGTGCAGTCTCTTCATTCTGTACAGTCATTGTGTGCCATTTCTTTCTCCTGTTCCTTCACTGTGTGCCGTCTCTTCCTCTTGTGCAGTTACTGTGGGCTGTCTCTTTCCTCTTGTGCAGTGTCTCTCCCCCTGTGTAGTTATTGTGTGCAGTCTCTTTCTCCTATGCAGTCACTTAGTGCAATATCTTTCTCTTTTTCATTCTCTGTGTACCATCTCTTCCTCCAGTCCAGTCACTGTTTGCAGTCTCTTCCTCCAGTCCAGTCACTGTTTGCAGTCTCTTCCTCCAGTCCAGTCACTGTTTGCAGTCTCTTCCTCCAGTCCAGTCACTGTTTGCAGTCTCTTCCTCCTTTGCAGTCACTGGTGCTGTCTCTTCCTCTTGCCTTGTCTATTCCTTCCTCCTGTACAGTCTCTTCCTCCTGTGCAGTCCCTATGTGCAGTCTATTTCCTCCTATGTAGTCTCTGCACGCTGTCTCATCCTCCTGTGCAGTCTTTTCCTATGCAGTCACTGTGCGCTGTCTATTCTTCTTGTAGACTCTGTTGTTTGCACTCCAGACTTCCCCCACCTTCAGTTTTTGGGACAGGAAGTAGCTGTCTGACAGCCTTCTGTGTCCGCCATATTAGCTCTCACGGATTGTTTTTTCTGTCACATGGTCACATAAGGTAAACTGCCCTGCCCCTCTGTCAGCTCCTCCTGGCAGTCAGCGATAAGACCCATCATCTCCATTACCTCTCACTGTGTATAGACTATGATGAACCAAAGACACTTGGGGAACCTTAACCAGTAAAGTCGCAGGAAGTCACAAATGTATAGCACAGCCAGCGCCCGCTATGTGGTGCGGACATATTGGTCACGCTCGTCTTCTTCAGGCCACATCAGTAGTGGTTTACACATGTGCCCATACTTAGCTCTAGTAATGTTGGTAGCCCTTAATGAATGTATGCAGCCGTTGGTAGGTGCCCGCTGCACCCCTTGTGCTGCTTCTGTGGTACACATCACATATGGCGCCCATCACATCCGCATGAGGGTATATAGCAATGGTCTCCGTGGCGTGGGCATTCCTGTAGACCATTCTGTTCAGCGTCTGCCATTGTGCAGCCGCCATGACATTCACGTGCGGCCGGCCGCTGACTTATCACAAAGTTCTCGCTTGTATCTCCCTAAGTTATTGTGCTCCATAATCTCACAGCAGAGGCCATATTTCTGGGGCGGACAGGACCCGCTGAGCCCGCTGAGACGGCACTTTTTTTATTCTTTGCTTTAAATAAGTCTTTTTATATATGAAAAAGGGAAATTGCTTCATAAAAAACGACCAGATTTAAGGCCGGAGGAGATTGAGCAGCGTTGCTTTATTGCCCTCCGACATCTGCAGACCTCAGGGCCTTACTGTCAGCATAAGGAAGCAGCAGCATATGGGCAGGACTGAGCACGATCCCCTCTAAAATACTCTGTGCTGCTGGAAGACCCTGAACCTTCCATTATCTCAGGCTATAACTTCCTGTAAAATACTCTGTGCTGCTGGAAGACCCTGCACCTTCCATTATCTCAGGCTATAACCTCAACTGAAATACTCTGTGCTGCTGGAAGACCCTGAACCTTCCATTATCTCAGGCTATAACTTCCTGTAAAATACTCTGTGCTGCTGGAAGACCCTGCACCTTCCATTATCTCAAGCTATAACCTCAACTGAAATACTCTGTGCTGCTGGAAGACCCTGAACCTTCCATTATCTCAGGCTATCACCTCAACTGAAATACTCTGTACTGCTGGAAGACCCTGAACCTTCCGTTATCTCAGGCTATAACTTCCTGTAAAATACTCTGTGCTGCTGGAAGACCCTGCACCATCCATTATCTCATCCTACAACCTCCTCTGAAAAACTCTGTGCTGCTGGAAGACCCTGAACCTTCCATTATCTCAGGCTATCACCTCAACTGAAATACTCTGTACTGCTGGAAGACCCTGAACCTTCCGTTATCTCAGGCTATAACTTCCTGTAAAATACTCTGTGCTGCTGGAAGACCCTGCACCTTCCATTATCTCATCCTACAACCTCCTCTGAAATACTCTGTGCTGCTGGAAGACCCTGAACCTTCCATTATCTCAGGCTATAACCTCAACTGAAATACTCTGTGCTGCTGGAAGACCCTGAACCTTCCATTATCTCAGGCTATAACTTCCTGTAAAATACTCTGTGCTGCTGGAAGACCCTGCACCTTCCATTATCTCAGGCTATCACCTCAACTGAAATACTCTGTACTGCTGGAAGACCCTGAACCTTCCATTATCTCAGGCTATAACCTCAACTAAAATACTCTGTGCTGCTGGAAGACTCTGCGCCTTCCATTATCTCAGGCTATAACTTCCTGTAAAATACTCTGTGCTGCTGGAAGACCCTGAACCTTCCATTATCTCAGGCTATAACCTCCTCTGAAATACTCTGTGCTGCTGGAAGACCCTGCACCATCCATTATCTCATCCTACAACCTCCTCTGAAATTCTCTGTGCTGCTGGAAGACCCTGAACCTTCCATTATCTCAGGCTATAACTTCCTGTAAAATACTCTGTGCTGCTGGAAGACCCTGAACCTTCCATTATCTCAGGCTATAACTTCCTGTAAAATACTCTGTGCTGCTGGAAGACCCTGCACCTTCCATTATCTCATCCTACAACCTCCTCTGAAATGCTCTGTGCTGCTGGAAGACCCTGAACCTTCTATTATCTCAGGCTATAACCTCAACTAAAATACTCTGTGCTGCTGGAAGACTCTGCGCCTTCCATTATCTCAGGCTATAACTTCCTGTAAAATACTCTGTGCTGCTGGAAGACCCTGAACCTTCCATTATCTCAGGCTATAACCTCCTCTGAAATACTCTGTGCTGCTGGAAGACCCTGAACCTTCCGTTATATCAGGCTATAACCTCAACTAAAATTCTCTGTGCTGCTGGAAGACCCTGAACCTTCCATTATCTCAGGCTATAACCTCAACTAAAATACTCTGTGCTGCTGGAAGACCCTGCACCTTCCATTATCTCAGGCTATCACCTCAACTGAAATACTCTGTACTGCTGGAAGACCCTGAACCTTCCATTATCTCAGGCTATAACCTCAACTAAAATACTCTGTGCTGCTGGAAGACTCTGCGCCTTCCATTATCTCAGGCTATAACTTCCTGTAAAATACTCTGTGCTGCTGGAAGACCCTGAACCTTCCATTATCTCAGGCTATAACCTCCTCTGAAATACTCTGTGCTGCTGGAAGACCCTGCACCATCCATTATCTCATCCTACAACCTCCTCTGAAATTCTCTGTGCTGCTGGAAGACCCTGAACCTTCCATTATCTCAGGCTATAACTTCCTGTAAAATACTCTGTGCTGCTGGAAGACCCTGAACCTTCCATTATCTCAGGCTATAACTTCCTGTAAAATACTCTGTGCTGCTGGAAGACCCTGCACCTTCCATTATCTCATCCTACAACCTCCTCTGAAATGCTCTGTGCTGCTGGAAGACCCTGAACCTTCTATTATCTCAGGCTATAACCTCAACTAAAATACTCTGTGCTGCTGGAAGACTCTGCGCCTTCCATTATCTCAGGCTATAACTTCCTGTAAAATACTCTGTGCTGCTGGAAGACCCTGAACCTTCCATTATCTCAGGCTATAACCTCCTCTGAAATACTCTGTGCTGCTGGAAGACCCTGAACCTTCCGTTATATCAGGCTATAACCTCAACTAAAATTCTCTGTGCTGCTGGAAGACCCTGAACCTTCCATTATCTCAGGCTATAACCTCAACTAAAATACTCTGTGCTGCTGGAAGACCCTGAACCTTCCATTATCTCAGGCTATAACCTCAACTAAAATACTCTGTGCTGCTGGAAGACCCTGAACCTTCCATTATCTCAGGCTATAACCTCCTCTGAAATACTCTGTGCTGCTGGAAGACCCTGAACCTTCCATTATCTCAGGCTATAACTTCAACTGAAATACTCTGCTGCTTGAAGACCCTGCACCTTCCATTATCTCAGGCTTTAACCTCCTCTGAAATAATCTGTGCTGCTGGAAGACCCTGCACCTTCCATTATCTCAGGCTATAACTTCCTGTAAAATACTCTGTGCTGCTGGAAGACCCTGCACCTTCCATTATCCCAAGCTTGAACCTCCTCTGAAATGCTCTGTGCTGCTGGAAGACCCTGAACCTTCTATTATCTCAGGCTATAACCTCAACTAAAATACTCTGTGCTGCTGGAAGACTCTGCGCCTTCCATTATCTCAGGCTATCACCTCAACTGAAATACTCTGTGCTGCTGGAAGACTGCGCCTTCCATTATCTCAGGCTATAACTTCCTGTAAAATATTCTGTGCTGCTGGAAGACCCTGAACCTTCCATTATCTCAGGCTATCACCTCAACTGAAATACTCTGTGCAGCTGGAAGACCCTGAACCTTCCGTTATCTCAGGCTATAACCTCAACTAAAATTCTCTGTGCTGCTGGAAGACCCTGAACCTTCCATTATCTCAGGCTATAACCTCAACTAAAATACTCTGTGCTGCTGGAAGACCCTGAACCTTCCATTATCTCAGGCTATAACCTCCTCTGAAATACTCTGTGCTGCTGGAAGACCCTGAACCTTCCATTATCTCAGGCTATAACTTCAACTGAAATACTCTGTACTGCTGGAAGACTCTGCACCTTCCATTATCTCAGTCTGTAGCCTCCTCTTAAATACTATTTACGGCTGTAAGACCCTGCACCTTCCATTATCTCAGGCTTTAACCTCCTCTGAAATACTCTGTGCTGCTGGAAGACCCTGCACCGTCCATTATCTCAGGCTATAACCTCATCTGAAATACTCTGTGCTGCTGGACCACCCTGCACCTTCCATTATCTCAGGCTATAACCTCCTCTGAAATACTCTGTGCTGCTGGACCACCCTGCACCTTACATTATCTCAGGCTATAACCTCTTCTGAAATACTCTGTGCTGCTGGACCACCCTGCACCTTCCATTATCTCAGGCTATAACCTCCTCTGAAATACTCTGTTCTGCTGGAAGACCCTGCACCTTCCATTATCTCAGGCTATAACCTCCTCTGAAATACTCTGTTCTGCTGGAAGACCCTGCACCTTCCATTATCTCAGGCTATAACCTCCTCTGAAATACTCTGTGCTGCTGGAAGACCCTGCACCGTCCATTATCTCAGGCTATAACCTCAACTGAAATACTCTCTGCTGCTGGAATAGCCTACACTTTCCATTATCTCAGGCTATAACTTCCTCTGAAATACTCTGTGCTGCTGGAAGACCCTGCACCTTCCATTATCTCAGGCTATAACCTCCTCTGAAATACTCTGTGCTGCTGGAAGAGCCTGAACCTTCCGTTATCTCAGGCTATAACCCTGATCTGAAATACTCTGTGCTGCTGGAAGACCCTGAACCTTCCATTATCTCAGACTATAACTTCCAATGAAATACTCTGTGCTGCTGGAAGACTCTGCACCTTCCATTATCTCAGTCTATACCCTCCTCTTAAATACTATTTACGGCTGGAAGACCCTGCACCTTCCATTATCCCAGGCTTGAACCTCCTCTGAAATACACTGTGCTGCTGGAAGACCCTGCACCGTCCATTATCTCAGGCTATAACCTCATCTGAAATACTCTGTGCTGCTGGAAGACCCTGCACCGTCCATTATCTCAGGTTATAACCTCAACTGAAATACTCTCTGCTGCTGGACCACCCTGCACCTTCCATTATCTCAGGCTACAACCTCCTCTGAAATACTCTGTGCTGCTGGAAGACCCTGCACCTTCCATTATCCCAGGCTATAACCTCCTGTAAAATACTCTGTGCTGCTGGAATAGCTTACACCTTCCATTATCTCAGGCTATAACCTCTGCTGAAATACTCTGTGCTGCCGTGTGACCATGTTCCTGCAGGTATGTTACATTTAGGCCTCTTTCACTCAGGTGTAAGTGCCTTTTTGTGCAATAGGTGGAACGTTCTTGTGTGTTTAAGAGGCTGCTTTCACACGGCCGTGAAAATCTCGCAAGATCTGAATACCCAAATCTGGCAATATGGCGCAGGGTTTCACGGCCTGATATCACGCTCGTCCGCCTGTACTTTTCGCGTGCACAAATCATGCACATTTGCACAAGCAAAAAACACGCGACCATGCTTCCATTGATTAGAATGGGCAATTAGTGTAATTAGTTCAATATGTGCTCTCTGTGCAAATATGCAGAAAAACAGAGCAAACAAAATGCACAAAATATAATCCAGCCCATTAGAAGCCATGGGCTCTATTCACGCGCAATTCTTTGTGCATAATATGCTAAACAAATACGTTCGTATGAATTTGGCCTTAGTCCCCGCCCTCCCAAATGATCAGCAACTCTTCTCCTGAAATACTCTGTGCTGCTGGGCGACCATGTTTCGGCAAGTATGTTACATTAAGGCAGATTCACGTCGTTTTGGTCCGTATTGGGTTGGTACTTATTATAGACGTCTGTAAAAAATACCAACCTAAAACGGACAGGAAATGCCTATGTTGTCTCTGGTCCATATAGGGGTAAGCTGCGCTATGATGTCTGCCTATGTTGTCTCTGGTCCATATAGGGGTAAGCTGCGCTATGATGTGTCGGATTAGAGACCGGCTGCTCTTCATCTCCCTATTGCAGCAGCACAGTCACCGCGTCCTCACAGCACGATCCCCGCCGCACGGCAGCGCCTGAACCGCGCTCTCCTGCAGCCATGTCTAAGCTTCATTCATCATTCCTCAGCAGAGCGTTGCAGCGCCGCGCCTCCCCGGCTGAGTCATTCAGCCTTAATTTACACGGCTCGGGGCTGTTTAAACTGCAATTACAATCACGCTGCACTGAGATGTAATGCAGGATGGAAGAGTGACCGCGTGTGATATACATGATGTGGCTTAAAGGGGACACCATGAAATACCTATATACTGACTGGTCCTTTATTAGAGCCCCCGGCCCTCTAATATTTGGCGCTTCCCTGTATGGGAATTCTCCCCGGAACCCCGCAGCGCAGCATAGAATCACATGACAAGTTTTCCGTGGATCAGTTTTAGTGTGAATCCACATGAGATGGGAAAATCCAGCGATCGGAGCGACTTCCAACGAGGCCGGTCATCGGGGCCAGACTAGCCGGGGGCTCACCGCCAACCGAGGAGGGATTTCAAATGTAACGGAAAGTGGGAGCGCACAGTGAACTCAGACCCTATGCCCGGCCGGCGTCCGCACGTACGTGTCTTTTCCTCTTCTTTATCCGTACTGTGACTATGGCACGGAACCTAGACCTTTCCACAGTGTCAATTATGGAAGGGTGGCGGGTCGGACGGCTGTCATTGACTTCAATTCCATGCGGAACCCAAACCAAAATGGAGCATGCTGCAATTAGATTCTGCGAGTGTGCAGGAAGAAGCGGTTTTCCATAACATGTAACAAACGTCATTTACTGCAGATCCGCCGTGCGGATGCCAACCGCGGATTCCACAATGCAAATCCGTTCGTGTGCAGCCAGCCTAACACGAATACTGTGATCAAGGAAAGCCTCTATCGAAAGAGGATCCCGTGGACAGAAACCACTCATCACCAAAAGGAGTCGGAGGCGGATGTCAGGAATCGTTCTAATGGGCGCTGCGCGGAAAAAACATCTCCTGCTCAGATGGATCCAGATTTCTGTTGCCCCATGCTGATGGGAGGGCAGAATTTGGCGCAAGCAGCATGAATCGCTGACCCCTTCCTGTCAGCCGGTCAGAACATGTCAGCCCCTCATCTAATCTGCGGCAACTACAAGAAGCTTCCCGTCCGCAGGGGCCGGTATTCCTGCAGAACAATTTCATCACTGAGTGGAATCTACGTCACGATGAACTGCTGCGGATCTGAAGGACAAAGGAGTCCAACGCTACTAGACGGGCTGATAAAGGGGCGATCAGTGTATAACAGTTAAAGCTCCCATTTTCTCATGTATAGCATAGTTGCCAATTCTATACATAGACTTAGATAATGTTAGTTACCTGCAACCACCGCTAGGGGGAGCTCAGTAGCTTACTACATACTATCTATTCACAGTGAGCTTGTAGGGGCTGCAGACAGGCAGATTTTTATCATTTAACCCTGTTTTTGGAGGACTTTCTAATGGAAAGACGGAGCCCAGAACCCTATAAGGGCGATTTCACACGAGCTACATATTTACGCAGTCCACACCTAAAGGCGCAGCTCAATCTTCTGCAGATTTCCGCTCCAGAAGGGCTTTTCCCCACTAGCGTTTTTCTTTTAACGCTTCGATATTGCTGCATTTTTTTCAATTGGACTTTCTAATGTTAAAATCACATCGCACAAAAATCGCAAGTAAGTTTGTGCAATGCGATTTTAACATTAAAAAGTCCCATTAAAAAAAAAAAAAACACAGCGATATTAGAGCGTTTAAAAAAAACCGCTAGTGGGTAAAAGCCCTAACCCACAGGTGTACGTGGAGCTTCTGGAAATATTCCATTCCTGTCACATGGAATTTTGGATATACCTAGATTTTTAAGTAAAATGAAACAAGTACATTCTTGATTCCTGCAGCAATGAGGCGTTGATCTAATGCAGACATTCCAGCTTTAATGTGCATCCTCTATTCTCATTTACACTCGGCACAAACAATTATATAAGCGTGCACCTTCAGTAAGATTTATAGCCAGCACCACCATCGATCTGCACACTACAGCAAAATAAAGGTTAATAAGCTCTCCGGATGAATATTTAGTAGGTGTCGTGAAGAAGCCCAGAGCCATGCTCACCAGTCACACTATATCAGTGGGTAAATGTTCTGATGTCATTAGGTGATGTCTTCTAAACCAGTTAGAATTGATGCTCAGGAGCAGTGTTTCTCATGGTAAATGTCAGCAAAATAAATGCAGCTAGCTGGAGGGTCGGATCAGTCACTGGCTCAACAAGCAGGGAAAACTTTTAGGATTATGCAAAAACAATGGTATCCTCAGGGGTGGAGACTTCAATCTCCACCCCATGAGGTCCAGTGTGCTGAGGTTTTCAGACTGCAACCCCAAGCTCCCTCTTACTGCAGGTGACACGGTCCAATCACTGAGACTATTGCTGTAGGCAATTATTTTGTACTCTCAAACCAAATAAGCATGTCACCGCTCATGCAGCAGTGATATTATTAGTTTCAAAGCGATTTCAAAATCATACAAACATGTAGCTTCTAATTGTATCTATCTTCTAATAGTGTGGAGGAGGTTCCTACTTTTTCACTTAGTCTGGAGGAGTGGAGGAGTTATTCCCACTTCGGAACACAATTCTGATGATTGTACAAAGAGTGGCATCCTCAGGGGTGGAGTCAGCCATCAAGGATCCCTCCCTAGTATTTGTGATGAAGCCCAAATGGTTGTCCACTATCAAGGCTGTCACTAAACATTAGTATTTTTCATTCTTTACTTACCAAACTGTATCAGTATGTAGATGATGTCGTGCCATTAGGTGATGTGTTCTGAACCAGTTAAAATTGATGCTCATTAGCAATGTTCCTCATCATACAAACTTTCTAAATGTCAGCAGAATAAAAGCTGCTGGCTGGAGGGTCGGATTAGTCACTGGCTCAACAAGCCAGGAAAAATTTTATGAGTATGTAAAAACAATTGTATCCTCAGGGGTGGAGACTGCAATCTCCATCCCATGGGATCCAGTAAGCTGAGGTCCCTCCTATACTAGGTGACAGAGCTCAATCACTGAGGCCATCACTGTAGATAATTATTTTCTACTCTACAGGTTGACCATGTGATCCTGTCATCACTCCCAGAGCAGTGGTATACTGGTTCCAGAGCAATTTCCAAATCATACAACCATGTAACTTTCAATTAAAGTATCTGAGTGTGGAGGAAGCTCCCACTTTTTCACTCCAAAAGATTTGTTTCAGTTGGGAGGAGTTATCACCAGTTCTAATCACAGTGTAGCCGATCATACAAAAATTAGAATCCTCAGGGGTTGAGTAAGCCATCAGGGAGCCTATGAGATAACTCCCTACTATTTGTGATAAAGCCAAAATGTATGCCCTGTACCAATCCATGCTCACCAGTCAAACTATATCAGTATATAAATATCATGATGTCATAAGGTGATGTCTTCTAAACCAGTTAGAATTGATGCTCATGAGCAGTGTGTCTCGTGCTAAATGTTAGCTGGAAAAAAAATGCTGCTATTTGGTGGGTTGGATCAGTCACTGCCTCGACAAGCTTGGGAAGTGTTAACATTATGCAAAAACAGTGGTCCTCAGGGTTTGAACTGCAGCCTCCACCCCATGAGGTCCAGTAAAGCTGAGGTTCCTCCTACAGTTTGAGGCTATCATTGTAATTAATTATTTCCTACTTGGCTAGTCAACCAAGTGAGCTTGTCACCACTTCCAGGGCAGTGGTATCACTAGCTTCAAAGCATTTCTGAATCAAAGAACTATGCAGCATCAAACTATAGTATCTGAGTCACTGGTATGGAGGAAGCTACTACTTTTTTACTCCAGAAGATTAGTTTCAATCGAGGGGAGTTATCACCAATTTTGAACACATTATAGGTGATTATACAAAAGGTGGAATCCTCAGGGGTGGAGTTAGCCACCCAGCAGCCTATAAGATCCCTTCCTACTATTTGTGAGGTAGCCCAAATGTTTATCCAGTACCAAGGTTATCACTATAGGGGATTATTTTCCAATCTATGCTCCCCAAAGTATATCAGTATGCATATATTGCGATGCCATTCGATGATCAGTTAGAATTAATGCTCAGCAACAATGTTCTTTATGGTAAAAACCTACTAAATGTCAGCTATAAAATATTATGATTATGGAAAAAGAGTGGTATCCTGAGGGGTGGAGACTGCAATCAGGGAGCCTGTGAGGTCCAGTAAGCTGAGGTCCCCCTACAGCAAGAGACCATGTACTCTGGCTACCACTGTAGATAATTATTTTCTACTCAGCTTGTCGACCAAGTGAGCTTGTCATCACTCGGGGCAGTGATGCCACTAATTCCAAGGCAATTTTCAGATCCTAAAACCATGCATCTTCCAATTTAAGTGTCTAGTTTAGCAGTGTGGAGGAAGCCACCATGTTTTTCAGTCTAGAAGATCAGTTTCAATTGGGAGAGGAGTTATCACCCCTTCTACACACAATTTAGTGGAATGTACAAAAAGCAGGATCCTCAGGGGCGGAGTCACTCATCAGTGAGCCTATGAGGTCCTTCCTTACTACTTTTGATGAGACCCAATGGTGGTCCAGTACCAAGGCTATCACTAAAGATGATTATTTTTCAATCCATGGATAGCTCCAGACCCTCAAGTGGTCAATCAAGTCCACTTCTATTTGCTTTGGACATCTCTAGTGCCAGGGCAATCTCCGTCCACAATTACCCATCCTTAATGCATACAGTGCTGATCCAGCTGAGCATTGACGCATCCTAGGTATAGGTGGAATTGTTTAATTAAAAAAATTCTAAAATATTCCCACAATTTCCTTCTTCCATCATAATCTTACATTTAATTTTCAAAAACACTTATTATTTTATATTGTCATTCCGGGCTGCTGTTTACTGAAAAATATCACTAGGTAATCCCGAGGATCGGGGTGACCAGGGTCCGAGGATTAACTCCACACTTTCAGATCCTCTTTCTTGAAGGGAGCGAGCGGCACCCAGACATTTCTTCGAGCCGTGAGCTATGTTTGATTTTCCATTAAGATAAAGTAATAGAGCCGCGTATTATACGCCCTGCTTAAATGGTTTCACCTCAACTCAGCCGCGCTGTCATTGCCGAGACCAAATGTAATAATTACAAGAGGTCTGGATGTTAAAACTTTGGCTATAAGTGACAGATATAGCCTTCACAACAGCGGCGGCTCCACGGAACGCGGATTTGTGTGTTCACGTAAGACGCGGTTGGGGCACAGAGGTTGATTACACTTTCCAGCTGCCACTTCACATCATGGTTTTAAAGCCATTCCCTGGCTATGAGCCAAATCTAAAAGTGACGGTGGGCTTTTTTTTTACCTGTAACTTTCTATTTTTCACTATATTTAAAGGAGATAGTGATGGAAAAACAAAGTGGGGGTTGTATCAAAACTGTTGCAGAGAAACAGTGGTGTAGATACCCTAGGATAGGTCATCAATATCCAATCAGTGAGGGATCTTTTTTCAGACCAGTGATGTCTCTTGCATTCATTATTTGAACGGGATTGAGCTGCTATACCAGGCACCACCACTATGAAATGTATGGCACTGTGCCCTGAAACAGCACCACTCCTGTTCATGGTTGTGTTCGGTATTGCATATGAGCACCTTTACCAAGATCGGTGTTGGACTGCAATAATGCACACAACCAGTGGATGTATAGACTGATAACATAACCAGTACATATTTATGGCCTTGTCTTTATGTAGTCCCTATTCATGGCTGACGTTAGCTTTGGGTGACCCTTGTATAGGGGCCCAAGGTGGATGGCGGCTGTGGCAATCTCCACCCTTAGGTCCACCCAGCTAGATGATATTGTTCCTCCGTGCAGCAGAATCTTGCAGAACTACATAAATCATCCTCCTTCAGGATCTGTCTCCTCTCCTCTGACGTTTCGGGGCACCACTGTCAGCCCATCGGCACCTCCACAACATAATCACTTATTACTGCCACTGTATTTATGTTATTAGCTTGGTTCTGGTATTGTATCTGTATATGGAGCGTGCTTTGCACTGTATTTATGTTATGAGCTAGGTCGTGGTTCTACTATCTTGCTGCAGAATACAGGCAGACCGCCCATACATACTCATTGTAAAAAAAATCAATCACCTGATCGTTTTGCTGCAGAACCCGTCCTGCAGTTCCATCTCAGGCAGATCTGTAAATGCTGAGAGTTGTGGTGATTAGATGAACGGTCTTGTCACCGGAGGCCCAAAAAGTGGTTCCCCCCTTGGCCTATAAGAGGGTCTTGGAGGCTCCTTGTGTGCAGTGACCTCTTCTTCCGCTTGTGTAGAGGTTGTTGACCACTAGACGCCTCTACCACGCAGAGAAGAGATTTCACCCCGTTACCAGAGTCTGAGAGAGGCGCATTATTGGGATGTGAGAAGCTGGATGGGCGTATTGATGAATTGTCCCTCTGGGCCGTTCTGACCAGACTGTTAGGGAGCGTTAGGACTGTGGATGTGTGAGAGCACACAAGGTGATCAGGCTCAGGACTCTCCCTACAGACCACCAGTAGAGAGGAGCGTCTGACCAGACTGTTAGGAGGTGTTGGGACCAGTGGATTTGTGAGGACACACAAGCTGACCGGGCTCAGGACGCCCCCTACAGACCACCAGTAGAGAGGAGCGTCTGCCCAGACTGTTAGGAGGTGTTGGGACCAATGGATGTGTGAGGGCACACAAGGTGACCGGGCTCAGGACGCCCCCTACAGACCACCAGTAGAAAGGAGCATCTGACCACACTGTTAGGAGGTGTTAGGACCAGTGGATGGGGGCACACAAGGTGACCGGGCTCAGGACGCCCCCTACAGACCACCAGTAGAGAGGAGCGTCTGATCATACAAGCACCAGCAGCTTCAACTGTTTCGTTGTCCGCCATCCGGAGACAGGGGGCGCCATCATTACACATCTGTGTCTGTCGGAATCATTTCCAAGCACTTGGCTAAAGTATGTTTGGTCTCATGGTGCCCATTATGTGTCCTGCCTTTGCCACCCACCATTGCCTGTGTGTTGCAGTAGTGTTGTGAACGATGAAACTAGACTGCTACAGAGTAGAACCGGGTTGTCTTCAGTGACTAATCCTGGTTTAGTTTGTGTCTGGAGACCTCGGGGTGAGCGCCTCAATCCTGCCTTTGATGTGGAGCAGTACACTGCCCCCTGCTGGTGTGATGGTCTAGAGGGCCATCGCATAGTGATATGAGGGACAATGTCCGCTCAGCAATATGTTCAGGACATCCTGCAGCCACATGTGTTCCTCTCATGGCGGCTTCCAGCAGGATAATCTTCGGCCGCACACACAAGGGGGTCACAGGAGCCCCCACAACATTGTCACACTTCTGTGGCTGCCCGGTCACCGAATTTATCACCAACAGAACATTATGGGACCAAATTCGATAGCCTACGAGTCTGCATGATCTAGAAGCTCAGTTGCATCAAATGTGTAATGATTTGCCGCAGGATAACAAGTGGAACCTGTATGGCTCCATGCCCCCCCCCCCCCCCCCGTATCACATCTTGTATCCAAGCTAGAGGCGGTACAACTGGGTACTAGAGCCTCCATGCCCGTCTGTATCACATCATGTATCCAAGCTAGAGTTGCTACAACAGGGTACTAGAGCCTCCATGCCCGTCTGTATCACATCTTGTATCCAAGCTAGAGGTGGTACAACAGAGTACTAGAGCCTCCATGCCCGTCTGTATCACATCATGTATCCAAGCTAGAGTTGGTACAACAGGGTACTAGAGCCTCCATGCCTGCCTGTATCACATCTTGTATCCCAGCTAGAGGCGGTACAACAGGGTACTAGAGCCTCCATGCCTGCCCGTATCACATCTTGTATCCAAGCTAGAGGCGGTACAACAGGGTGCTAGAGCCTCCATGCCTGCCTGTATCACATCTTGTATCCAAGCTAGAGGTGGTACAACAGGGTACTAGAGCCTCCATGCCTGCCTGTATCACATCTTGTATCCAAGCTAGAGGTGGTACAACAGGGTACTAGAGCCTCCATGCCTGCCTGTATCACATCTTGTATCCAAGCTAGAGGCGGTACAACAGGGTGCTAGAGCCTTCATGCCTGCCTATATCACATCTTGTATCCAAGCTAGAGGCGGTACAACAGGGTGCTAGAGCCTCCCTACAAGGGGTCAGTTCTCCACAATAAATGGTCATTTTGCTCTGACATTGTAATCACTTATAACGTTGCAATCACAGAGAGAAAGTTTCATTCCATCTGACAACTTCTAGGGATATTACTGACAATGAGTGTAGATTTATTCTTATGGGGGGGAGGGTGCCAACACCGATTCTGCCCAGGGTGCCTATTAGGCTATGCTCACAGTGGGCTCCTCACGCCAATGTGAGATGTCTTTTATTCAAAAACGCCGTGCATGGCTTCCGTGAAATGGCGATCCTCGGGTTCGTGTTTTTCATGCGGGTCAGAGGATCACAAGTGTTTCCCATTGCGAGTACCATGTGACGTCTTTTAAGGTCCCAGTGAAAACAATGGGCGAGGCGTTCCGAGGGAGCGCTGCCCGATAGAACATACTCCGATCGTTATTCTCGCGGCATCGCTGTGTGGGGAATCATTGCTCATGTGAACAGGTCCGCGCAGAAGAATGGTGTTCATATTTATGCATCTTGCAAAGCACAAAACTCGCACGAGATTCTCGCCCCCGTGTGAATAAGCCTTCATCCTAACGCTGGTCAGGATGTGGCACCTTCACCCATCTGCCCTCAGCTGTGCTGTCTCTTTAACCCTTTCCAATCCACTGTCTGACGTCTGAAGACATTATGATTTAGGCGGATTGCCGCGGTTTTGCTGCAGCAGATCCGCCCGCTGCAAAACCGCCCGCGGCCGCTAATCTCGGGATTAGCCAGCCATGTGGATGAGATTTCTCAGAAATCTCGTCCAGACAGGACGGCTAATCTGCCGCGGTTTCCAATGATTGAACATGTCTGTTTACCTTTCCTTTTTTGTTTATTTAGATCACGGCCGCGCTCTCCTCTATGGGAGCGCCGGCCGCAACGGAAAAGCATGCGGCCGAGCCGCTTCAAAGCCGCCGCGGCCCAAACCGCGGCGGTTCTCCCGGCGGAAATCTCGCGGTTTTTGCTGCGGCCAAACCGTGAGATTTCCGACGGGAATCCGCCCTGTGTGAACCCACCCTTAAGGCTGTACAGCTCCAATGCCGGAAGATATCCATCGGGGTTCTCTTACTGTATATTGCCAGCCTCTCTGCTGTTGGAGCCTATCCAACGTGTCACCTCATGCAGTACTGGCTTTAGCCAGCAGATAGCGCCGTTGTATAACAGCAGAAAGAGAGTAAGCTCCCTAGGAAAACCAGGATACAAATTGGATTGGAAAGGGTTAAGAGGGACTCATTGCCAGAAATTAAGCCTCCGGCCGCAGAGCGGAGCATGAAAGCTCCGACGACTGCAGACGTTTTGCTTTGGTGATAAGCGCATGGCGAAAGCATTTCCTTCACTTCCTGCTGTAACAAAGTGGCAGAATTGGCTTCATTAACAAGCCGAACATGGATTTTTAAAGCGGCGGTTTTGTGAATGATTCCATTTTGCGCCAGGGCCTGAGCGGCGGGACGAGACGCTTCCCGCGTAGAATAGGAACACGGGACAAATAGGGTTTTTATTGCACTGGGAATGAAAGGACTGAGGGGAGGGTGCGGGACAAAATTGATTTTTATATCCAGAAACGCTCGACTCCTTATCGCCTCTGCAGCCTTGTCGCTTCCCTCTCTCCAATTATATTCTATTTGTAAACGTGTCAGCCCCATCCCCGCTCCGTGGATTCCTTTGACGGATGTAGCAGAGCTGAGATTGTCATTTGTCAAAACTCTTGCAAGTATGCAGGGTGTTATCTGTAAATTTGCATAGGACTGTGGTAAGCCTACAGCTTATCAAGCAACACAAACAGTGCAGCCCTTAAGAGTTTAATAATCAATTGGCATAACACTGTGGTGTTACATAGGACTGCAGGGAACATCTATATTATCTGAACTCAGTTATCACTGTGTTATCTGTGGTGTTACATAGGACTGCAGGTCACATAAACTACATTACATGTCCCCAGAGAGTTATCACTGGGTTATCTGTGGTGTTACATAGGACTGCAGGGAACATTTGCTATATTATATGTCCTCAGAGAGTTATTAATGTTATCTGTACTATTACATAGGACTGCTTAAAGAACTTGGCTGACAAATTCCATTCGGCTACATCTGTACTTTCCATCTGATGATTGCCTTGTGTCCAGCTGCAGACAGGCGCTTTGTGGATGTTGCAATGTCCATTACGGATTGCTCGGAGATGACAGGCGGACGGTGCTGTAGAGTGCAGCCAGTTAGCTGCCCTCCCTGCTCCGGTATGCAGCCAGCGCTCCTGCCCTGCTGCCATGTATTAACTGGCTGCTGGGGGCCACTTGGTACTTTTCGTAGTATCATCAGCACGCTGGCATTTTGAGATCTTTGTAGTAGCTTGTTTGTCTATAAATGTTGTGGCAAGTGGGGTTACTCGCCTGCGGATCGCGGACCTCTCAGATTAGACATGGGCACCAGCCGTGTCAAAATACTCCAGGATTTGATTTCCTATAAATCTGGCACTTGGCAGCATTTATTCCACAACACAGCACACAATACAGCATATCACAGTCCATATATAATGCCCTGGGTTTACAACCCACAGGGTCCTAGTCACTAACCCTACCTGGGGCGTCCTCCTCCATCTGATGTGTGACTGGCCCAAGCTGGTCCACACAGCACCTCAGGCTCCAAGTTCCTGACGCAGCGCCTTTACACCGCCTCCCACGTGTACACACTGGACCTCAGGTTTACAGCCTGTCCAGCCCTGGTAAGCTGTCTCTTTCCCTGAGTGTGGCAGGAACTGATCTTTTTATCTTACTTCCTGCCACACCCAGGTGTTAATCCTCTCTAGCCCTCTGCAGGCTACTCTCTATACTGTACTCCTACGGTGTGTATGCTCCATGGATGAGCAGAAAGGGATATATCACCGGGTTTGGTATTAACACAGCACAAACGGCGGTCCTACATCAGGGATGTAGGATTTACACTCAGTTTTGTTTGAGAGGTTCACCCAGACTTACACCATTATATTCTTACTTCCTGAATACTGAACAGTTCTGCAACTTTCTAATATACTAAATCCGCGATGTTGAGAAAAGCATTGGACCCCCACCAATCCTGTCAGATGAAGGTGATATGCAAATCGGATGTGTGCGCATTAGGTATATAAAAGAGTATCGCACAGGCATATGCTAGTACAAAAACCATCAGATGCCCCCAAGTGTAGAGCTGACAACGTGGTCTGGCTATGGGATGTCACCACGTGTAGAGATGACAGCATGGTCTGGCGATGGGATGTCACCAGGTGTATAGCTGACAACAGGGTCTGGTGATGGAATGTCACCAGGTGTAGAGCTGACAATGGGGTCTTGGGGAGGGATGTCACCAGGTGTAGAGCTGACAACATGGTCTGGCTATGGGATGTCACCACCCCAGTGTAGAGCTGACAACATGGTCTGGCTATGGGATGTCACCACGTGTAGAGCTGACAACATGGTCTGGCGATGGGATGTCACCAGGTGTATAGCTGACAACAGGGTCTGGTGATGGAATGTCACCAGGTGTGGAGCTGACAACAAGGTCTGGTGGTGGGATGTCACCAGGTGTAGAGCTGACAACGGGGTCTAGTTGTGGGATGTCACTAGGTTTAGAGCTAACAACGGGGTCTGGTGGTGGGATGTCACCAGGTGTAGAGCTCACAACGGGGTTTGGTGGTGGGGGATGTCACCAGATGTAGAGCTGACAACGAAGTCTGGTGGGGGGATGTCACCAGGTGTAGAGCTAACAACGGGGTCTGGTGGTGGGATGTCACCAGGTGTAGAGCTCACAACGGGGTTTGGTGGTGGGATGTCACCAGATGTAGAGCTAACAACGAAGTCTGGTGGGGGGATGTCACCAGGTGTAGAGCTGACAACGGGGTCTGGTGAGGGGATGTCACCAGCTGTAGAGCTGACAACGGGGTCTGGTGGAGGGATGTCACCAGGTATAGAGCTGACAACAAGGTCTGGTAGTGGGATGTCACCAGGTTAGAGCTGACAACGGGGTCTGGTGAGGGGATGTCACCAGGGGTACAGCTGACAAGGGGTCTGGTGGGGGATGCCACGAGGTGTAGAGCTGACAAAGGGGTCTGGTAGTGGGATGTCACCAGGTGTAGAGCTGACAACTGGGTCTGGTGGGGGAATGTCACCAGGTGTAGAGCTGACAACGGGGTCTGGTGGTGGGATGTCACCAGGTGTAGAGCTGACAACGGGGTCTGGTGGGGGGATGTCACCAGGTGTAGAGCTGACAACGGGGTCTGGTGGTGGGATGTCACCAGGTGTAGAGTTGACAACGGGGTCTGGTGGTGGGATGTCACCAGGTGTAGAGCTGACAACGGGGTCTGGTGGTGGGATGTCACCAGGTGTAGAGCTGACAACGGGGTCTGGTGGTGGGATGTCACCAGGTGTAGAGCTGACAACGGGGTCTGGTGGTGGGATGTCACCAGGTGTAGAGCTAACAATGGAGTCTGGTCGTTGGATGTCACCAGGTTTGAGGCTAACAACGGGGTCTGGTGGGGGGAATGTCACCAAGCAATCAGTATGGGACATCGCAGCTTCTGGACCTTCCAGATTTCACTGTTAGCCATGTTATTGGGAGATAGAAGTCATCCAGTATGTGCGGTGCCGCCGTGTTCTGGGAGACCTCGTAAACTGACAGAACACGGACAATGAAGCCTTGTACGAGCTGTGAAGGCATCACACACACATCGTCTGCCCTCGCTCAGGGGGTCTCACAGGCCATTGAAACATCCATCAGCACCAGAACCATCCATAGGGAACTGCATGCAAAGAGTTACCATGGATGAGCGGCTGCACACAACATCACAGAAGTGAATGCACAGAGGCGGCTGCGATGGTGCTTGGAGCGTCGGACTGTAACTGAATGGAAGCAAGTGTGGACAGGTGAGTCACAGTACATCATCTTTCGATCGAATGGCAGCACTTGGGTGTGGCTGTTGCCTGGAGAGCGGTTTCTATGTGACTACATCGTCCCACCAGTGAGGTTTGGAGGAGGTTCTGTTACGGAGTGGGGATGTCTCTCCTGGGAAGGACTTGGGCCATTGGTTATAGTGAAGTCCACCCTCAACACCAATGCACAGGAAAATGGAGAAAGCCCAGCATTGGGTTAAAAGCTTTCAGTCTTTATTAGATGATCCAGACAGACATTCATGGAGGAACAAAGGACATGTGCTTTCGCTGCAGTGACAACGGCACTGGAAATCAGCTGATTGGCAGGCATCGGAATGGCGGGTCTCTGCTTATCATCTACTGATGGCCTGTCAGTCATTAATTGGTAAAAATTTAAAAAGTGCGGGAATACCCCTTTAAATTTCTCACTATTGCCAGCATCTTTGCTTTTGTCAGTGAATAGATCCATTCTTGCTCATAGAGACAGAAAACCTGTACAGTTCTTGAACATCTATCACATCTGCATCTCTGCTGCCCTGCTACCGTGTTTCCCCGATAGTAAGACACCCCCGATTGTAAGACGTATTGGGGGTGTCAGGGGGGTCGGCCATTGTAAGCCGTACCCCGAAAGTAAGACATACCGTAGAAAAAAAAAATCATTACTCACCTCCCCCGGCGTTCTGTCGCGCTCCGGCAGGATGTCGCTCGCTCCTCGTCCCCGGCGCAGCATTGCTTTCTGAATGCGGGGGCTTGAAATCCCCGCCTCCAGAAAGCTAATACACACGCCGTCAGCCAGTTACAGAATGGCTGTGATTGGCTGAAGGCGCACGTGGCTTCAGCCAATCACACTATTCAATGACATCATTGAATGGCTGTGATTGGCTGAAGGCGCACGTGGCTTCAACCAATCACACTATTCAATGACATCATTGAATGGCTGTGATTGGCTGAAGGCGCACGTGGCTTCAGCCAATCACACCCATTCAATGATGTCATTGAATAGTGTGATTGGCTGAAGCCACGTGCGCCTTCAGCCAATCACAGCCATTCAATGCTGTCATTGAATGGCTGTAACTGGCTGACGGCGTGTGTATTAGCTTTCTGGAGGCGGGGATTTCAAGCCCCGCATTCAGAAAGCAATGCTGCGCCGGGGACGAGGAGCGAGCGACATCCTGCCGGAGCGCGACAGAACGCCGGGGGAGGTGAGTAATAAATGAATTTTTTTTATTATAAGACATACCCCGAAAGTAAGACATAGTCTGGCTTTTGGGGATAAAAAGAAAGTAAGACACTGTCTTACTTTCGGGGAAACACGGTAGTTTGCTACAATGTATCAGTCTGGAGTACGGACTGTTTAGCGTGCTGTGTAGACTGCATACAATTGTAGCAAACCTTTAGTATTAGATCAGGGGACTGTAACAAACCATCTCCCACCTAGACTACTGCAACATCGTCTACAATGGCCTGCCATTCACTCTTTTGGCACCCTTTCAATCCATCCTTTTAAGGGATTCTTCCATCAAAATATTTTATCACCTATCCACAGGATAGATGATAGATGAGAAATACTGAAGGTCCGACCGCTGTGAACCCTGGGATCATAAAAACAGTTGTGACAACAGGGGGGTTACATATCACGCCAAACGGTCACTTTCTTTCTTGTTCACTTTATTCATACACAATCATTAACCGAAACATAGATGACTGGGTCTCCAGGGCAATAATAAACGTTTGGCAACAACAAAGTCTCTTATAAACATCCCTTCACAGTCCTTTTCAAAGTCCCCTCAGTACAATCCTCCACAGGGTTGAAGGCAACAGCAACAACAAGTCCACTTGATTTGCACAGACCTGTGGATGTCCAGATCGCAGCTGGTTCTTAGTCTGTAGTGCCTTCAGACCTTTAGTCCAAGGGCAGGCGTACTCCAGGGGTCCTGCTGAAACAACGTAGTTCCTGGTCCATAACGTCTTTCTACTGCATACAACAGTAGGAACAACCCTTTTTATATCACTGACCACACCTGTGGGTGTTTTCCCTCTTACTTCAGGCACCAGACTGATTGTCTGTGGCCCCCTACAGGCCATCCTCTGTAGCGCACCCCTACACCGTACACTTTGAGTCCAATGGGTGGGCAGAGCAGCAGTGCGTATGTGTGACTTATCACTCCATTCACTGTCTATGTTAGGGAGTAGTCCTGCTCCCCCTTACAGAATACAGTGGCTTACAGCTATTCTGACCAGCAACCAATGGCCATGCTGAGCCCCGCCCTCTCCTGGTCTGGAATAAGCCCAGGAGAGGGAACGGGGAGAGGAGACAGGCACTTGCAAGCACCAGAGAAAGATCCCTCTGCTGACCAAGGACATGGCCAAAGAAGGAGAGCCCCCAGTTCAAGCCCCCCACCCCACTCCCCTGCCAAAGAACTGTGCAGGGCTTTATAACATTCTGTCCCTTTAAGGATGTGCATGGTGATATGGTAGAACATCACTGCCCAGAAGATCCTTGTCTTGTGTTAGGGATAGTGTATAGAATGGAGCTAGGCTGGCTGCAATTGTAGTGCTGTCCCCATGCTGAGGACCAGCACGGGTATGTATGAAAAGGCCCTGTCGACCGGGTAAAGGCAAAAGATTAGCCGGCCCTGATGACCTGGGGGCCAAAAAGGATTGAAGCATGCTGCATGGAGGGAGATGGAGCCTCCCTTCCAACACAAGTCTCGGTCCCAGAAGAGGACAATGCCACGGACTTGAGCTGGAATAAAGACAAAGCTGGCAGACATGTGAGACCTGTCTCAGACACTGTAGTGTGCGCACGCTATATGGACAAGGACGGGTGGATGGATATGGACTGGCGCAGTACCTCCCTTAAGACGACTGTAGTTATATAGAGATGGTGACACCCTATTTGTAGTTACTGTGTAAGCAAATGACAACATGTGAAGTTGAGTCCGTAAGCTCGTTAACTGCGTTCATATGCAAAGTGATGTTATGTGTATCCCTTGTATCTGTTATAACGGGTAGACAACGCACTTTGTGGCAGTGGCATTGGGTGCCAATGAAAATGTACGTGAGATGGAAACAATATAAAAGAAATGTACCTTATGCACCTATGGTGCGTTGAGTCCATGAGGGTGCCGAGCCCGAAATTACAGATAGACGAGAGAGACGGCCTGTATTCTGTGCAGCCATGGGCCACCATATTTGTCATGCTGCGGACCTGCGGAAGATTTGGAGCGCACCATTATGAAGCTCCCTGGGAATCATAACGAACGGATCACCAGTGATCAATCATTCATCACTTATCTTGTGGATCGATTAAATGATTGTGGTTGGACAGCCCCTTTCAGGGTGGAGAGGGCTGGATGCATGGCGGGTCCATCTTTCACTATTTGCTATGAGAATGGATAAAGTTTCCGTCTGCAGCAGAATTCCGGGATTGTACTGGCGGATACCTCCGAGCGCAGGACGCCGCCATTGACCCGCACACAATACCACAGGCAGCTTAGAATGTATTTAGGCTTAACAATGGGAGCAGCCATGTTGCCATAAATATGACACAGCAGAGCGGTTTATTGTGCAGCGCTGCATTCACATTCTTCCCGCATTCATCTCCTCCGTGTTCGCTGTTTGTATAAATCGATTTCCATTGATTCTCAGAAGCAAACAATGACGAGTACAGAAAGGCTCTAAGTGTTTGGAAATGCAGGATAACAGGTGCCCCCCCCCCCCCCCAAGGGTGGAACCATTCATCCGTACCAATGCTGGAAGTAAGAATATTCAAAGAGTGCTCCATTCACAGAGATATCCCCCGAGGCCCCGGGCGTTACACATCACCATTATATAATGCATGCGTGCTACTTATCGCGTCCACCACCGTGCGCAGCGCCACTCCCTGTCATAGCTGTAGTCATCCTGATCATGAATAGAATCCTAGAGCTACAGTGGAAACTGGCACATATACAAGTGCTGCCGTAAGGGTATGATCACACATTCACCACACGTAAATTCCGCCTCTAAAAACCGCAGCAAAATCAGTGTTTTTTTTGCCATAGATCCACTCGCAGATTTAGCCCGGTCAGTGAGTAAAATCCGCGTATGGAATGTTCACGCATTTCAAAAAGTTACTTTGTAACATGCCACTTCTAGATGCAGAAACGCAATTTTCCACATTGGAACTCCACACTTAAATTTCGCCGACTGAGAGCACTAAATTTACGCACGGATCCACAGCCAGAAGCGCGGCAGAAAGATGTGGATTTTGCCGCGGTATTTAGAGGCGGAGTTATTGCGGAAACTGTGAATTACGCTGTGTAAAATACCACGAAAAACGCACGCCGGAGTAATGCCACGCAAATCAATGGGGTTCATGCTGTCCTTATGACACGCACAGAGAATACACACGCAATATGGACCGAAAATACATGCGTGTGAATGAGCTCTAACTGGCCATTCAGCCATGTATGGGACCTTTGGCGCGTGTCTCAGTTTGACCGTGTGGATAATTCCACAGCCGCACGTCATCCTACGGGGTGTGAAATCCGCAGCATTTCAAATCTGAGCGTCTGTTTTACAAATCCTCATGTTTCCGCTGAGTAATTAACGGCATCTTGCGCAATTGTTGTAACTTACCGAAGAGATATCATTCGCAACAAAATCTACAATTCAGCACTGCGGGAAAAAGCACAAGAGATTCTACAAAACGCGTTCTGCAGCTGAAAACGACACAAAATCTGCATCTTACGGACAAATCCAGTTTCTGTGAAAGACATAAAAATGTATAAAATGCCCCCCCTTTGCAATCTAATTTTGGATTCAGGGTTTCCTAGGGGGTTTTCTCTTTCTGTCATTACACAATGGCGCCATCTGCTGGCTAGAGCCAGTACTGCGGTATGGGACATGCTGGGGAGGCCCCTGACAACAGAGCGGCCAGTAATATACAGTAAGAATACCCTACCGGACGTCTTCCAACATTGAAGGCTATAAAGCTTACAATCAGAATGTCTTTAGACGTCAGACAGTGGATTGGAAAGGGTTAAAGGGGTATGCACATCGACGGGGTTCACATCCGTAGCCAGATACTTCTTGTGTTTGGCAGCTCAATGCGTATGCAGGATCTCTTTGGATGATTGACATTCCCAGCCCGCGGCACTGTGCGGATGTCATGGCGCTGGTGGCCTGGATGTCCTATAGAGGGACTTATAGCGGCTTGGTTAGTTCCACCCCAGGATGCTTCCAATAGGTGGCACTGTAGAGCCTTTATTCCTTCTCCAATTTGCATACTCTATTTCCCAGCCTCGTGGCGCATTTTCAAGTGGCTGACCCCTCCGGGTGACGGCCCTCCCTGCGTTTGTAAAACAAGGATTTTATGACTTTTATGTCTTTTTCTTTAGTTTTTGCTGCAGTTGGCCCCCGGGAGCGCCTCGTTTCATCAGCCCTCGCCGCGCCATAATGTAAACACAATCCTTGTGTTCGATGAGAAGCGCGTTTTATCCTGAAAGAAAGAATTTCACACAAGACATTCTTTTAATTTTTCCTTTTTTTTATTTATTTTTTTTTTTTTGCTCTTGTGCTTCCAAGGCGTCTCCGAGCGGCAATGTGGTGCAGCGGGGAGCGTATTAAAGAGTGAGTGCATACACCTTAAGGCACAGTATGGCGTACGTTCTCGTTTGTAGGGGATCAATAGCACGGTACAGTCTATTGTGCACCATAAAAGAGACGCTTTGTGGCGCTCCTAGCTCCTCCTGTCGGTGCCCGGCGCGGTTCCTCTTGTCTAGAGCACGTGTCTCGATGTATGGAGGGGATAACGGGCAGAACGCACACAATTGCATCTGTGCAGAGGAGATAATTACGGCTGAGAATGCCCAATACAAGTGCTTTGCTGGAGGTATTCTGAGAGTCAGCGCCGCGCTGTTTCGAAGATCACCATAAATAACGGCGATTATCGTCTTTTGTGTTTTGCGAGCTTTTCATCTGAAATAATGATAATGCTGCACAAAATGGACAGAACATCTCTGCAGAACGCTAATCTCATACAATTGCCACATGCAGACTAGCATTTAGAGATGTAAATCTACACCAGATTTATTCTCTTTTTCAAAAAGTTCTTTCCAAAAAGAAACATCTGAATTTTTTTTTCGTATCTCGCTGTAAGGAAATTTTTGCACCCCACAGAGAAGACTTCCTAACCACGGACGATCACTGCATTAGGAACACCTACTCAATAACGGGTTGGTCCACCTTGTAGAGTAATCACAGCTGTCAGCCATCGAGGAACAGATTCCACAAGGTGGTGAACATCCTCCATACTCAACTAGACCCATGCCCACTGCAGCGGCTCTGGCGGTTGGTGCACATTTAGTGGATAAGTGGTTGCAGATCTCACAGTCCTTTCCAGCAGATCTAAAACATGTTCAATGGGGTTACACCCGGTAAGTGTGGTGGCCGAAGCAGTGTGGAGAATTCATTATCGTGTTCCTCCAAACACTCCCTAGTGATTCGATGATACAGAGCGTTGCCCTGTTGAAAGATAACATTGTGGTACTTCCTGTAGGTATGGGTGATGATCAGCTAATAGGTCCCTGTAGTGTTCTTCATTGAAGCATTCACAAAGTATGTAGTCTGATGACCAATGGTCCTAGGCCGTGACAGGGAACCAACGCCTAGATCATGACTCCGTCGCCATCAGCCTCTTGAACCATGCTGGGATACAGGTTCATGCTGCTTACCCCAGATGCGTACTCTGACATAATCATCCATATGGTTCAGCAGGAAACAGGGCTCATCGCTCCAGATAACTTTTTGCCATGTGTCTATTGACGTCTTTCCCAAGCCCATTTGAGGCATTGTTGGCAATGACGTAGTATCATCAAGGGCACCCTTGTAGGTCTTCAGCTAGTAAGAAAGTCATTGTGGAAATTTTTCTAACTTGCCCGCTGTACTGCTGGGTTAGTTGGTCCACTGTGAGGCGTCATTGCTGAGATGCCAGATGTACCACCTGACACTCGCCTCTAGGATCAACCAGATTTGAGGTGCTGCTGTGTGAACCTTTGTCAGATGTCTTTCCATGGTTCTACGAGTCTTGGTATGCTCTTGATACTGCGGTTCGGGAACAGCCAACATGTGTGACTGTGTCAGAAAAACTGGCACCATATCTCTGGGCACCAACAATCTGCCCGCAGTCAAAGTCACTCATCTTACCACATTTACTCATGACTGCCAAGTGTCATCTTCTGCTGTGCGGAGAAGAGGTCACCACACTATCTGAGAGCAGACTGAGAGGCGACCATTATGCGGTACCGTGTTAGGGCTTCTGTCCATGGGCGAATGTTCACTGCGTTCCCCCCCTGTCCACGAGCGGAGAATCATAGCGATTCTCCACTCGCGACTGGCAATTCGCAACATGCTGTGAATTGCCGTGATTCTCCGCGGTGATAGGCTGACCGCGGAGATCCGCCTGCAGGCTCCTGCCCCCGGGCGGTGGAGATCCGCTGCGAGATACTGCAACGCCCGTGAACAGGCAGCCTTACTAGTCACGCACCAGCTGTTACTACTGCAGTGATCGTTCAGTGTATTTATACACCTATCATATTTTTATGGAGTTCAGAATTCCCAATTTTAAACATTTGGTCATAGAAGTAAAAAAAAAATGCAACACATTGTGTTGGGATGTTCTAGTCAGTTAGTTTTAGGCAATTAAATTACTTCTGAGAGTCACTTGTGGAGTACGTGTGTTGAGAACTCCCAGAGTCTTATTTTTATCAGAATCTGTTCATGAAAGCTAGCATGGTACTGCACCTTAGGAATGATCCTCTGTGCGGGTACTGCACCTTAGGAATGGTCCTCTGTGCGGGTACTGCACCTTAGGAATGGTCCTCTGTGCGGGTACTGCACCTTAGGAATGGTCCTCTGTGCGGGTACTGCACCTTAGGAATGGTCCTCTGTGCGGGTACTGCACCTTAGGAATGGTCCTCTGTGCGGGTACTGCACCTTAGGAATGGTCCTCTGTGCGGGTACTGCACCTTAGGAATGGTGCTCTGAGTGGGTACTGCACCTAAGTAATGGTGCTCTGTGCAGGTACTGCACCTTAGGAATGGTGCTCTGTGCGGGTACTGCACCTTAGGAATGGTGCTCTGTGCGGGTACTGCACCTTAGGAATGGTCCTCTGTGCGGGTACTGCACCTTAGGAATGGTGCTCTGTGTGAATACTGCACCTTAGGAATGGTCCTCTCTGCGGGTACTGCACCTTAGGAATGGACCTCTGTGTGAATACTGCACCTTAGGAATGGTCCTCTGTGTGAATACTGCACCTTAGGAATTGTGCTCTGTGTGGGTACTGCACCTTAGGAATGGTGCTCTGAGTGGGTACTGCACCTAAGTAATGGTCCTCTGTGCGGGTACTGCACCTTAGGAATGGTCCTCTGTGCGGGTACTGCACCTTAGGAATTGTGCTCAGTGTGAATACTGCACCTTAGGAATGGTCCTCTGTGCGGGTACTGCACCTAAGTAATGGTGCTCTGTGCAGGTACTGCACCTTAGGAATGGTCCTCTGTGCGGGTACTGCACCTTAGGAATGGTCCTCTGTGCGGGTACTGCACCTTAGGAATGGTGCTCAGTGTGAATACTGCACCTTAGGAATGGTGCTCTGTGTGGGTACTGCACCTAAGTAATGGTCCTCTGTGCGGGTACTGCACCTTAGGAATGGTCCTCTGTGCGGGTACTGCACCTTAGGAATGGTGCTCAGTGTGAATACTGCACCTTAGGAATGGTCCTCTGTGTGAATACTGCACCTTAGGAATGGTGCTCATTGCGGGTACTGCACCTTAGGAATGGTGCTCTGTGTGAATACTGCACCTTAGGAATGGTGCTCTGTGTGGGTACTGCACCTTAGGAATGGTGCTCTGAGTGGGTACTGCACCTAAGTAATGGTGCTCTGTGCAGGTACTGCACCTTTGGAATGGTCCTCTGTGCGGGTACTGCACCTTAGGAATGGTCCTCTGTGCGGGTACTGCACCTTAGGAATGGTGCTCTGTGCGGGTACTGCACCTCAGGAATGATCCTCTGTGCGGGTACTGCACCTTAGGAATGGTGCTCTGTGTGAATACTGCACCTTAGGAATGGTCCTCTGTGCGGGTACTGCACCTCAGGAATGATCCTCTGTGCAGGTACTGCACCTTAGGAATGGTGCTCTGTGTGAATACTGCACCTTAGGAATGGTGCTCTGTGTGGGTACTGCACCTTAGGAATGGTGCTCTGTGTGGGTACTGCACCTTAGGAATGGTACTCGGAGTGGGTACTGCACCTAAGTAATGTTGCTCTGTGCAGGTACTGCACCTTAGGAATGCTGCTCTGTGCGGGTACTGCACCTTAGGAATGGTGCTCTGTGTGAATACTGCACCTTAGGAATGGTGCTCTGTGTGAATACTGCACCTTAGGAATGGTGCTCTGTGTGGGTACTGCACCTTAGGAATGGTGCTCTGTGTGAATACTGCACCTTAGGAATGGTGCTCTGTGCGGGTACTGCACCTTAGGAATGGTGCTCTGTGCGGGTACTGCACCTTAGGAATGGTGCTCTGTGTGAATACTGCACCTTAGGAATGGTGCCCTGTGTGGGTACTGCACCTTAGGAATGGTGCTCTGAGTGGGTACTGCACCTAAGTAATGGTGCTCTGTGCAGGTACTGCAGCTAAGTGTTATGGGAATTAATCATATTCCAGAAGCTTTCACTGGTTTGCTCCAGATTGGTTTTAATGAGAAGCTTCATGCATGAATATATGTATTTGAACTCACGGATACTCCCCGTCAGCCCCCATAACCTTCTGGTTTATTGAAAAGAAGTACAATACAGTTATACTGAATATGACGCACCAATTACATGCATACCCCTCCCAACATCATAACAACTCATGATTGGCCTAGTATGTAACGACGCTGATGATTAACATATGTTTACTCCACAGGTGTAGGTTGCTATGTGAACACATAATTCCTATATACCCAAGTAGCATAGACTTTATTAATATTTCAATCTGGACCAAGGAATCCAAGGGATGAGATAAGGAGCAGCCCCCCTCTTATGAGCGGTGGGCATCGCAGGTCTTTCTCATGAGAAACACATCTCAGCACCTTGTTAAGTCTTGGGAACTTGTGTGTGTCAGTACTTTCTGGGAAAAAGATATGCAAATTAGGTCTCATCCAGTTGGCTCTCTAGTGCCACCTATTGGATAGGGGTCAGAAACGCTATCTTTTCTCCTTAGGGAGAGCACCTAGACGGTGAGTGAGAAGACTTATAAGCCTGCTCATGCTCCTCTGGGTAATATGCAGATAAGGAAGATGGAATAATACCTCCACAGTGCCACCTACTGGAAGGCAGCATTCCTTCAAGCCAAAGTTAGACTCTTTATACAAGCCTTGTAACAATGACCGGGAATTGAAAGCCAGGATCAGTTTAGGGCTCATATGTTCTGGGGTTGGCTGGGTACTACGCTTTAAGCATTAATCGTGGGGAAGAGTTGGTTTTTTTCCCTAAAACCTGCAAGTAGTTATTTTCTTACATTGATAGGAAGCCTCTAGGCCCCCAGAACCTGGGGCCCAATTGTCAATGTAGACTCCACAGTTGCCAGCACCAACCTGTTGTCATATACTGATTGAGTCGTCAGTGCTCTTAGTATCTATTACTACTCCTCTGTACAATGACTGCACACGGGGTTAAACTGTGATAACATTTTCTTTCTTCCAGACTCTCAGAAATCCTTGAACGAGTCATTTTTTTTTCTCTTGCGCTCCTCTGACTTGCAAGTGAAGAACACAATATATTAATGTCAATCCCTTCTCTCGTAGAGACCTTTATCCCCGGAACTCTCACACTGTAAATAATGCTGTTTTGTTAAAAAACATTTTTATTGTCGCACTCGGCAACTTCTGAGAAATGCCGGCTCATCGATCCATTGTTGCGGCGAGCGTCTGTGACATCTCTCTTCCTGTAATGAATACATCTTTTGCATTATCATATTCATTTCTACAAGAGGGAGCGATGATTAATATGCCCTGTCTGTTCTAAACAAACATACTGCAGACCCAATAATACCCGGCCCGTGTCATTAGAGGGATACTCGCGGCCCGGCGTTTCCAACTAAACATGTTGTGTACGACAGTCAGTAAGATAGATGCTTTCCACTTCATGGAATGGTGTAATGAACATGAAAATATGCAAAGGGACAACATGCTGGGAACTGAGCGCCGTCAACAAGTTACACACTATCCTACCAGGAGTATGTGGACCCTCCTATCAGTAGAATGAGTCGTGTCTTACTAGCATGTCACGTGTCCTAATTTATGCTGCATATGATGCAGACCCTTGGAGGTGTCAGCCATAGTTTGTGATGTGAACCGCACATCATTGGATATACAGGTTATGTCGCTGCACACAAGCCGTCCATCATGAAAACCAATGCATTGACCTGTCTACAATGGTGCAAGGAGCGTCGTCATCGGACAGTTGAGCAATGGAAGAGCGTTCTGTGGGATGACACATCACGCTACTGCATCCTCACATCAGATAGAAGTATCTGGGTGTGGGGGATACCTGGGCAACACCTTCCGACTGAGTGTGTTGTGCAGGTAAGTACGGCAGAGGTGCTGTTATGGTCTGGGGATGTTTTACATGGCTTGTCTTGGTCCGTTGGTTGTAGTGACAAGAACCATGAACACGGAGGTGACCTTGATATTGTAGACAGCAATGTGCTGTCTAGTGGGAATACTTTGGAATGGTTGACCATACTTCCAACAAGACAACGTGCTTTGTCACAGGTTTGAGGATTTGAATGTTCCACGACTGGACTGGCTGCACAAAGTCCCAGCCTGAACCCTTCTGAACATTTTTGAGATGAACTGGAACATCAGGTCAGGAAATAGAAACAGTGTCTATTTTCTTTGAGAGAAATCAGGCATTTGCAGGATGAGTGGAGGGAAGTACCAGCTGAAGTGTATCAGATGTTAGTAGAAAGTATGCCACAGAGAGTATTCGATGCCCCTAGGGCCAAAGAATTTGTAAGTAAATACTACTTTTGGCTACTGCTCAGGTGTCTGTTCACTTTTGGTAGCATAATGTATGTCTTTTAGACACTTATGCACCTATCGGAATGTGCGACTATCTGCTCAACCACTCTTATGGCAGCGACTCGGTCCATAAAAGCTGTAGATATGGTCAAGAGCTTTAATAGATTTTCCTGGAATTGGTAACCTATCCTTGGGATAGGCCATCAGTAGTTGATCGCTGGGGTTTACCATTCATACTCCCCCCGATCATGCTGATGGAAGAAGATGTGGCGCTCCAGTGAGCACCGCGGCCTCTTCTCAGGCCATTAACGTCACGTTCATTCGTCACGTGACCTGAAGGAAAATCAGTCCCATTCAAGTGAATGGTTCTGAGCTTCAATACCAGGCACAGCCCTTTACAATTTACTGTGCTGCAGCTTGTATGGACTGAGGTGACAGCAACGCTAACCTGAGTGCCACTGTCACTTCATTCAGCTGAACCGCACACCACGCCAATCCACTGTTGATGACCTATCCTAAGGAAAATTTATCAATAGTCTGTTCCCGAAAAATCCATTTAAAGTTCCCATGCAGACTTAATAGACGCAAGCCAAATCATCTAATGTGTATGGAGGTGACCAGACTTCCATTGACGACATACAACGGGGGGAAAGAAGAGTCCGCCTTATTGGATTTCATCATGCCAACTCTTTGTGTTCAAGGTAAATAAGCCACCTCCTGTCAGCGACCAATTCCCCTCTTCCCATGGAGAACACATTGAGCCCAGTGTGTATGAGGGGTTGGGAGAGATGGCCATGAGTTGAATGAACATTCGACCTTCAGCTGTCTACTGTAAAGGCCTCCATACACCTTCAACAACTGTTAAAAAAATGATCGTTCGGCCAACAGCCGCTTTCCTCTTCCTCCACATCCGCACAGACATTCGACTAAGCCAGACATTCATGTATTTAGGGAGTTGAAGGGGTTTTCTGAGCATTTAGTACTGATGATCTATCCTCGGGACAGGTCATCAATAGTTGATCGGTGGGGTCCCATGCTGGTCCTGTCCACCGCCAAGAGCACCTACGAGGAGCATCAGAATTGGACTATAGAGGAATGGAAGAAGACAGCCTGGTCTGATTAATCACGTTTTGTATCATGAGGACAGCCGGATGGGTCACTTACCTGGGGAAAAGTTGGCACCAGAAATGGGAAGAAGACAAGACAGCAGAGGCAGTGTGATGGGAAATGTTCTGCTGGGTTCATGTGTTCTGGCATCATGTGGATGTGGCACGTACTACCTACCTAGCCATTGTAGCAGGATAGTGTACCTGGCCACACTGCAGGAAGTGTCCTGACACTAGTCCATGACAAAGTGATGAAGGTGATGACTTCTCCCAAACCCCCAGATCTCCATCCGATGGAGAGAAATAAGTCCGATCTATTGAGGCCGCAACAAGCATCTCACAGGACCTAGCAGGTCTGCTGCAGTCGGGCAGATACCACAGGACACATCAGAGGTCTTGTGGAGTCCGTGGGTCGGAGCATGATGACCTACACAATATTAGGCAGGGGGTTTACTTATGGATGATTTGCTAGAAGCTCAGAGTTTCTGATAATGCAGCATGTTGACATTCCCAAGCATGCCGGATTATTGGAATTCTATAGAATGCCCCCAACCCGTTCTATGGCCGGCATTAAACGACGGCTTTAGTTGCCTCCAGCGATGCGAGGCAGCGTTGGGCGTCACAGACTCTTTTGCCCCCGCCATCGCATCACCCCTGTAACTCATTTCATAGGCAATTCACCACTAATTTTATTCACATTATTAACATTTTGATATTGACGCCGTCTGCTGTCAGAATCCTTACACATAATATACTGCCCCATCTGGTGCCAACGTTCTCTATACGGCACGTCCGGACATCTGCCGCTATGGGTTTTATATTATTTTTGTAAAATATATTATCCCATCTGCTATTGCTATTAATGTTGCTTACCTTTTTAATGCTTTGCTATAAATGAGAACATCATTGCCAAAAGTTGTAACTGATTTAAATTCATGGCGGATCTGGGCCTGCTGTATGTAGTCCGCTCCAGTGGGATCCAGTGGTGTAGTCTGTAGGAATGTTCTGCACTACGTAGTCCAATCTATAGCAATGCTCTGCAGTATGTAGTCCAATCTATAGCAATGCTCTGCAGTATGTAGTCCAATCTATAGCAATGCTCTGCAGTCAATCTATAGCAATGCTCTGCAGTATGTAGTCCAATCTATAGCAATGCTCTGCAGTATGTAGTCCAATCTATAGCAATGCTCTGCAGTCAATCTATAGCAATGCTTTGCAGTATGTAGTCCAATCTATAGCAATGCTCTGCAGTATGTAGTCCAATCTATAGCAATGCTCTGCAGTATATAGTCCAATGTATAGCAATGCTCTGCAGTATGTAGTCCAATCTATAGCAATGCTCTGCAGTATGTAGTCCAATGTATAGCAATGCTCTGCAGTATGTAGTCCACACCAGCAGGAGAACTGATGAACTGTGTAGGAATATTTTGTACCATTTAGCCCTTTCCTGCAGGATCCATTGGCCTAGTCTATAAGAATGTTCTGGGCTATGTAGTCCGCTCCAGCAGGATCCATTGGCCTAGTGTATAAGAATGTTCTGTGCTATGTAGTCCGCTCCAGCAGGTTCCATTGGTGTAGTCTATAAGAATGTTCTGTGCTATGTAGTCCGCTCCAGCAGGATCCATTGGCCTAGTCTACAAGAATGTTCTGTGCTATGTAGTCCACTCCAGCAGGATCCATTGGTGTAGTCTATAAGAATGTTCTGTGCTATGTAGTCCGCTCCAGCAGAATCCATTGGTGTAGTCTATAAGAATCTTCTGTGCTATGTAGTCCGCTCCAGCAGGATCCATTGGCCTAGTCTACAAGAATGTTCTGTGCTATGTAGTCCGCTCCAGCAGGATCCATTGGCCTAGTCTATAAGAATGTTCTGTGCTATGTAGTCCGCTCCAGCAGGATCCATTGGCCTAGTCTATAAGAATGTTCTGTGCTATGTAGTCCGCTCCAGCAGGATCCATTGGCCTAGTCTACAAGAATGTTCTGTGCTATGTAGTCCGCTCCAGCAGGATCCATTGGTGTAGTCTATAGCAATGTCAGATGACAGACGCGGTGGAGGAGTAGGCATCATCCTCTCCCCAAACTGTACCTTCCAGGTCATTCCCTCAGCTCCCTCGCTTACCTTCCACTCCTTCGAAGTCCACACCCTGCGACTCTTCCGCCCACTGCCTCTGCGTGTCGCAGTTATTTACCGCCCCCCAGGTCCTGCCCGCCTGTTCCTAGACCACTTTGCTGCCTGGCTCCCCCACTTCCTATCCTGTGAAATCCCAACCCTCATCCTTGGTGATTTCAACATTCCTACTAACAACTCTAGCTCCTCATCTGCCTCCCGGCTCTTAACACTTACCTCCTCCCTTGGCCTATCACTAATCTCTGACTCTCCCACTCATAGAGATGGTAACACTCTCGACTTAGTTTTCCTCCGTCTCTGCTCTGCTTCTCACTTTACTAACTCCCCACTTCCACTCTCAGATCACAACCTTCTCTCTTTCTCCATCAGGCACCCTAGCATCTCTCCTGACCCTCCTATCTATCGCACCTCTAGGAACCTCCAGGCTATCCGCACTAAACAGTTTGCCGAAACTGTTCAGTCCTCCCTATCGCCTATCTCTCGCCTCCCCTGCCCTAACCTGGCAGCCGAGTATTACCACACCACCCTCAGCCGTGCCTTGGATGAAGTGGCACCGCATGTGACGCGAGCCGTCAAACGCAGACCACGGCAACCCTGGCTCACGTCCCAAACGCGCTTCATCCGGCGGTGCTCTAGGTGCGCCGAGCGGCTGTGGAGAAAGTCAAAGCTGCCGGCAGACTTCCTCCACTTCAAATTCATGCTTAAAACGTATAACCTAGCCCTTCACCATGCCAAACAAGTTTATTTCACCTCCCTTGTCTCCTCACTATCCCACAACCCTAAACAACTCTTTGAGACCTTTCACTCCCTCCTCAGCCCCAAGGAACAGGCCCCTGCGACAGACCTGACTGCCGGAGAACTAGCTGCCTATTTCAAAGAAAAGATCGACCACATTCGAAAAGAAATCTCTGAAAGCGGCATGGTTAGCCCTGATCCCAGTTTCATCAGGACTGCACCCAGCACCTACTCACTATCTACGCTAGAACCAACGACAGAGGAAGAAGTCTCCAGGCTCCTTTCCGCTGCCCGCCCCACCACCTGCGCTAGCGACCCTCTCCCCTCTCACCTCCTCTGCTCCCTTTCCCCAGCTCCCATTACTCACCTTACCACAATCTACAACCTCTCCCTAACCTCTGGCACTTTTCCCTCCTCATTCAAACACTCCATTATATCCCCTCTGCTTAAAAAACCAACCCTTGACCCGACTAATGCTGCCAACTACCGACCCGTCTCAAACCTCCCCTTTATCTCCAAATTACTGGAACGCCTGGTCTACTCCCGCCTTACTCGCTTTCTCTCTGACAACTCGCTCCTTGACCCCCTCCAGTCTGGTTTCCGCTCTCTACACTCGACCGAAACTGCCCTTACAAAAGTAACAAATGACCTGATGACTGCAAAGTCGAGAGGTGATTACTCCCTACTAATCCTCCTTGACCTGTCTGCTGCATTTGACACTGTCGACCATAATCTCCTTCTCACTATGCTCCGCTCTATTGGTCTAAAGGATACTGCTCTCTCCTGGTTCTCTTCCTACCTCTCTGACCGCTCTTTCAGTGTTTCCTTTGCTGGTTCTATCTCTGCTCCACTTCCACTCGCTGTCGGGGTCCCCCAGGGCTCGGTCCTTGGTCCCCTTCTCTTCTCTATCTATACTGCCCCAATTGGACAAACCATCCACAGATTTGGCCTCCAATACCATCTCTACGCTGACGACACCCAACTATACACCTCCTCTCGTGAGATCTCTGGACCATTCCTCCAAAATATCACTGACTGTCTGTCCGCTGTCTCTAACACTATGTCCTCCCTTTTTCTCAAACTAAACCTCTCTAAAACTGACCTCCTTGTCTTTCCACCTTCTAACCGACCTCCCCTCAACATCTCCATTCCAGTGTCTGGCACCATTATAACCCCCAGACAGTATGCCCGATGCCTCGGGGTCACACTGGACTCTGACCTCTCCTTTGCCCCCCATATCCAATCTCTGGCCCAAACATGCCACATGCACCTCAGAAATATTGCTAAAATACGTCCGTTCCTAACCACGGACACGCTAAAGACGCTAGTGGTTGCGCTCATCCACTCCCGGCTTGACTACTGCAACTCGCTACTCATCGGCCTCCCCCGCACTAGACTCGCTCCGCTCCAATCCATATTAAATGCAGCAGCTAGACTCATTTTTCTATCCAGTTGTTACTCAGACTCCTCTGCATTATGCCAGTCGCTGCATTGGCTGCCCATCCACTGCAGAACTAAATTTAAACTCCTCTACCTCACTCACAAAGCTCTCCATGGCACTGCGCCACCATACATCGCCTCCCTCCTGTCAGTACACCACCCAGCGCGCTCACTCCGATCGGATAACACCCTCAGACTAAACACCCCTGTAATACGAACCTCACATGCTCGCCTACAGGACTTCACCAGAGCAGCACCCATCCTCTGGAATGCTCTACCCCAAGGCATCCGGACAATTCCCGATGCACGAAATTTCAGACGTGCCTTAAAAACGCACCTCTTCAGGGAAGCATACCAAATCCCCTGACCTAGTCCCCCGCCCCTCCCTATGGTGCTCCACCCTGTTTGCCTTCTGATAAATGATCTGTACATGAAATTTCCTATTGCCTGTGTTCCCCAACCCCTGCACCTCCTGTACCACCCCCAACCCATTTGTGTCTAACCCAATGTATCTCACATTGTAATTGTTGTATTGTTTTGCATTTATCCATGCCTGAAAGCGCTGCGGAATAAGTTGGCGCTATACAAATAAAGATTATTATTATTATAATGTTATGCATTATGCAATCCATTCTGGCAGAATTCACTCATGTAGCTTATAGGGGTTTTTCCACTATAATTGCTCCATTTAGATATGCTGCAGTAAATGACGAATCTGGGGCAGTTTGACCCCCACTGATGGCCTGAATGAAAAGACGGACCTACCCAGTAGAGTTTTCCAACTCCCACCGTTGATTAGTTCTAGACAAGGCTATGGTGCACACATCAATTGAGGCTAGGGCTCCGCAGCGGCTTTTAGACTCATGGCAAATTTGTAAATTAATGGTTCCCCAAACACCCAGCAGCCATTGTGTTTCCCAACTATCACAAAATTTCTGATCATCTTTATTTTGTGATTTTACTGTGGCTCTTGCTATTCAAGAGGTCACTATGGAGCCCAATTCTGTGTCAACAGCCCCTATTCATATGCACTATTACGGTACAGTAAAGTGTTGAGTGAACTGAAAACGTCAAACCATGTTTCGGGTCGAAGTTTGCTAAAAGTTCATAAGAGCATAAAGGAGAACCTTGGGCAATTCGTCTTGGCGGAACCCACTAAAATTGTATAATCTTCTCCTTCTTCTCCTTTTCTTCTTCATCCTTTGCCTCTTCTTCCTTCTTCTTCCTACTTCTTCCTCTTCCTTCTCCTTTCTCTTCCATCTTCTTCCTAAAAAGTTTGAACCAAACTTTCTGCGCAAATCTAGTTAACCAGCCAAACCAAACTAGTAGAGTACATGGACGTTGCAGTGAGGGTCCTTGTGTTACGCAGAGCAGAGAGCTGCTGCCCACAACTGAGCACACTGTATATAGCGTGTACCTGCAATATATACTGTAGTGCCCGCTCCTCATCAGTGGCTAACCATGGAGATTGGTGAATTTCATTGACTGGCAAAGAAGATGAAACCGACTCGACCAGGTTGTTTGTGAGATACATGAAAGCCTTGCAGCAGACAGGAAGATGAAGTGCTCTTGGCATATTCTCCTTCATTTTACAGTTCAGACCAGACATGTTTGTCTGGATGCCGATGGCCACAAACTGCGGGGAAGAGCGGCAGATAAATCAGGAGAAATGTTTTTATTGGCACTGCGAGGGGTGAAGATATTGGCCCCAGACGTATCAACCTTTCATTAAGATGAATCACACGCCATTTAGAAATCATTGGGAGACATTTCTCTATATGAGGAAAATTAGTAATTAGGTATGAAGACTGAAACATTGTGTCCTGTGCGGGGCTCATTCACATGGGCATTCACCGCCGAATACTGAGCGCTAACTGCCAGCACCAACAAAGCAGCGCACACTGTCACTCAGCAACCGCTAATGAGCGCTGCCGCTGGTCACGTGATGTGCAAGTGGTCTGTCTGTCACCGGGGAAAAGATGGCGGCACTCTGGCAGTTGGGGGTGACGATGTGCGCTGCGCTCTTGGTGCTGGTAGTGATTATTTGGAGGTGAGAGGAGCGCCTGTGTATGGAGGCTGAAATGACCTGCCGCTCTGCAGGGGATAACAAGTGAAAGTTTCCACCAGGGGTGCGGATTTGGATGCGGAAATACTGCAGATTTCGCTGTAGATTTTTTCTGCTGAAGAAGATCCACAGCATTTCTGCTAGATGTGAACGTCCCCCGAGCCTGTGCACACATGGGCCGTGTTCCTGCGCAATTCCGAGATAGCTGTGTAAATAAGAAAACCTAAATTAAAAAAGAAGTAAAAAGAGCAAAAACTATAACACTCCCAAGCACTAATGTAAACAGTACCCTGTTGTACCACCTCTAGCTTGGATACAAGATGTGATATGGGGGGCATGGAGGCTCTAGTACCCTGTTGTACCGCCTCTAGCTTGGATACAAGATGTGATATGGGGGGCATGGAGGCTCTAGTACCCTGTTGTACCGCCTCTAGCTTGGATACAAGATGTGATACAGACAGGCATGGAGGCTCTAGTACCCTATTGTACCGCCTCTAGCTTGGATACAAGATGTGATACAGGCAGGCATGGAGGCTCTAGCACCCTGTTGTACCGCCTCTAGCTTGGATACAAGATGAGATACAGGTGGGCATGGAGGCTATAGTACCCTATTGTACCGCCTCTAGCTTGGATACAAGATGTGATACAGGCAGGCATGGAGGCTCTAGTACCCTATTGTACCGCCTCTACCTTGGATACAAGATGTGATACAGGCAGGCATGGAGGCTCTAGTACCCTGTTTTACCGCCTCTAGCTTAGATACAAGATGTGATACAGGCGGGTATGGAGTCTTTAGTACCCTGTTGGGCCGCCTCTAGCTTGGATACTACATTTAATAAAGACGGGCATGGAAGCTCTGGAGAGAGAGGGGGTGTCCTGAGAGATCCCCTCTTTATTACCGATTAGTCACTGATCGACTAATCCGAGCGTTCTAACCCCTTGAACAGTTGTCACGGCAGAGCCTCGATCGTTCTTTCTAGTGGGATTGCAAGCATGGAGTCGTTAGATTGCAGGCAGATTTGTATCCAGCTTTCCCAGGTTCTTGCATGCATGCAGAAGTAAAGTGCAAATCACCGCCTCATCCGGTCTAACGCCTCCAGCACTCTATAATACTCACACACACTCGCTACAACCACCAGCTTTTTATCACAGGTAAGCTGGAACAGACTTATGAATTATTAACACAACCTTCAGAGTTCTGGTTCATTTTAAAATGGACAAGGTTTGACTAATAAATTGCAGATTTATTCTAAAAAAGACTGGCAGCGCTACATATTTATATATATATATATATACAAAGATGTACAGAACAAATGGTACAGTGGAGGTAAGATTTACAGGCATACACAACAAACAGTATCTAAAATACGAGGAAGAAATAAAGAAGGATACCAGATTTAGGATGTTCGGCCCAAGGTTCTGATTGTGCGGAGTCACTGAAGCAACAGGAAAGTCCTTACACTGTGGTGTATCTCCGAAGGTCTGACGCTGGGTCTCTGTGATCCCCCAGCTTTTAAAGTTTCCCCAGAACATACCTCACGCCTCCCTCAATGACCGCAGAGGGGGCAGCAGGAGGTAAGTGTGTACCTACTTGTGAAAAACCATAATTTCCCACTTCAGCCATATCTCCACAGGAGATCCTGCGATCGGGAATATATGCCTGGCGTATTTCTGGTCATGATTTTATCTACTCAGCAATATCAAACGTGACACGTAAATTATAACCAGGTACACGGGTACGTTATTTGGGGGTGTTCTGGGGCTCGTACCTCAATGAGTTTAGATGCGTTTTATTCAGCTGGCCCACCTGGTTCCGAAAATATAATTCATATCGGGCTAGGACCTTCCGACGACCAGTAATCCTTATTAAAAGATTTTTCCCTTATTTGAATGTCGGAGCATCTGTCAGAATCCAGCTCCTAGGTGAAAGATTTTCCTTAGACTTCACTAACAAGTAAATGGTCACACAATTCGGTATCTTCATGGTAATTCTAAACTAAACAGACAGGTGAAGCCAAGAGAATGGAAGGGCTTATTCCCTCTTGTCCAGAAGAATATCAGACAATGGCCTTTCTAAAGGCGAATGTTTCAAAAGGCAGGGGTTAAGGAATGTGTGAAAGGGAAAGGCCTTAATGAGACACAGTGGATACAAAATGGATGACCCACACCGCAAAATGGCTGACGCCCTACCAGTCTCTATATCACAGGCCGCCTCTAGCTTGGACACAAGATGTGATGTAGACAGGCATGTAGGCTCTAGTACCCTGTTGTACCACCTCTAGCTAGGACGTAAGATATGATATGAGCGGGCATGGGGGCTCTAGAAGTAGAGGGTCACCTCTAACTTTGATGCAAGACGTGATTCGAGTGGGCATGAATACTCTAGTATCCCAATAAGACTCTGGTAACGGGGTGAAATCTCTTCTCTGCGTCGTAGAGGCGTCTAGTGGTCAACAAGCTCTACACAAGCGGAAGAAGAGGTCACTACACACAAGGAGCCTCCAAGAGCCTCTTATAGGCCAAGGGGGAAACCACTTTTAGGGCCTCCGGTGACAAGACCGTCCATCTAATCACCATAACTCTCAGCATTTACAAATCTGTCCGTGATGGAACCACAGGACGGGTTCTGCAGCAAAAACTAAATTACTGCACTTATTACCTCTACCACTAGTTGGTGCTGTAACTAAATGGCATGGCTCTGTCCATAAATACCCCAAGTCAACGGGGCATCTGCTGTAGAGTCTGCAGTACCCAGCACATGCTTATTAATAAGGTGGGAGATCACAGGGATTCATCATCTCTGCCCGCAGCTATACAGTATGTGGCTTATAGGCTTCTTACCGTCCGCAGGCTCGTAGATGTCACTGGGCCGCCAGTAGTCCAGGCCATGAAGAGTCCTACTATGGAGGGGTTATGTGACACAAAGGCAGTCAGTACTGTCCTTATGTAAGTTACACTATACGGGCCCAGCTCTTCTTATACACACGGTCGTCTATATTTTCCTTCGCGCATTGGTAAAACCACAGGTGTCATCTTTGATTTTGGAGCTGTGGGCACACCTTGGCCGCCATGTGTTACTTCAGCCATCATAATGGCGTTGGACTATTATAAGCTGGTCTATCCCCGAAATGGCCCAAATCATTAGTGACTAACAGCACACTTGTTGCAGTCAAACCCAAGTTTTTGGCGCGATGGCCGCAAAATCTTTTGCAGCAATCGTTGCCAAAGAAAAAACTGCGGTTTGACCGCGACCCGTGAAAGTACCTGCAGATCTTGTGGGCTCACTTTACTGTAACGCAGATGCTGTAATATTTCCGCTGTCTTGTATCCCACGTCACCTACAGTGACAGCGCCGGCCTCGTCTCATGAACCGCCGTTTTGTTCTCTTCGGTAAGAAAGCGAAACTGTTCAGAAGATTAAACGTCTTCCGCCTCGTACAAGGAATTTGACAGACTGATCAACTGGCTGCGACGGGGTAACTAAAGCTTGTAAGTGTCTTCCAGCTTCCTATGGAAATGCTTCTCCTCTCGTAATCAGAACTGACTGCCGCTTTATATTCAGGACGCAGAACATGCGCTCGCCGCGCCGTCCAGACTGACAGAATCCATTACACGGCAGAGAACTTAAAAAGATGGTGAGCAACCTGCTCCGAAACCGCCATCCTCCCCGCCGGACTGAAAATTACCAATCTGATCGCAGCCAACACCTTATTATGCAAATGGTCGTCAAGTGGAACGCTCAAATTGGCGCAATTACTTCTCTGTTCTTTCCGTTCTGTCTTTTTTCGGGTAAGTGGATGATGGATTGCCTCGTTTGCTCTTCCCAGACATTGATCGGATGGCAAAACAAACAATAATCAAATAAGAAACTTTTCTCGACGGACAAAGATGTCAGGAAGCTGCCTAAAGCCCAGTACTGGGTGAGGACAGAATCCGCGCGTTTTGAGTACCCATAGAAGTGAATGGGCAGTCATGTGGTATAAACCCCACCCAAGTCGCCAGGTTCTTCTTTATTGTTCCACATTTTGTCACATAACCCAACTGCTGCCTCCAGGGGGTCAATCAGTATATGGCGGGCGTGAAATTGTAGGCGATGCTGGCGAAATTACAGCAAATACTGCAGCTATGAGCGACTCTTTGGCAGCAGCTGATACAAATCTACTGGGATGTTTTTTCTCATAACTTTATATCTGCAAGGACGCCCGCCGGTTCACTGCCTCTAACTCCTTTCTGTCCCATGACATACATGTTCATCCTGGAAGGGAAGCAGTTAGCACGAAATGACATACATGTATGACGTGTAGCTGGCGTAGGCTCAGCAGCTGATGCAGTGCTGACATTCTGCTATATACAAACTTTCCCAGCCAGTGCTGTGATTGGCTGTCAGTTATGATGTCATCGGGACTTGAACCAATCAGGTCCCGATGACCGCACCCAAAAAGGCTGTTAGTATCGGTGTTTTACCCGCCACAGGGGAAGTGTGATCGCCGGCATAGCGGGTGACATTGATTTACGTTGCTGCTGCACAGAGGCAGCAGCAGCGTTGTTAATCTACCATCGGCGGTCACAAAGGAGTTAAACTGCAGCACCATAAATGAATTTTCACTGGGCTCTGAGGGGCAGTATAGAGGGGCTTTATTAATAAGAGCACTAACAGACACTATTTAATGGGCACTATTAATAAGAGCAATATTAGAAACTATTGAGAGACACTATTAGTTAATAAGGACTCTAAGGGGCACTATGGGGAAGCAACAGGCACAGAATTGGGAGTGGCAGCAAGATGGTAAATTTGTGTAAGAAAACGTGCAGGGTGCTGGAAAAGTGAGGAGCCAAAGTTGTTTGTGTTACAAATCATAGCTGGAAGAAGTTGTCATGGTGGTCTGGTCTGAATGGAAAAGATGGGAAAAGAGTCACTGGGAACGTCACCTGTGACCACCGAGTATAACAGTACTGTAATCATTTATATAGTCTGCAGAGCACCTGTGTAGAGCTGCTTTGTGCCTTTATATGGTCACTGTATGGTGGTAATGTTGGTCTTTTGTTTGGTGTGTTTTTTTTAGTAACAGTATGGCGGTATTATTCAGTCACTAAATAGGTGATCATGGTGTGGTGCTAATATTTGGAACTTCTATAGTGACATCATTGGTAATCTTGTCCTAAGATTAACACGTTTTCTTCAGTAAGAGTATGAAGGTAATATTTCATTACTGTATGAATGTGATACGTGGATTATGTATAGATAGATAGATATATATATATCAACTATTTTTATTTGGGTGGGGGTGACATATATCTTGGGGCTTGAGACCCAGATTTTTTAAGACCCTACCAATGTCCCTGCTTGCTACACCCCTGACCAAGCTTTGCCAGACCCCCGAATACCCCCCACACCTTATAATAATAATGGCATGAAGCCTTCTACCATGCTGCGAATGTAAGAAAGCCGATGACTCCCTGGTCGGAGCCGTAACAGACACCATATTGGTTGCCACCCAGCTTTCCCAAGAAGTGATAACTCTAAACCTCCAAAATACATTATTCCTGTAACGCGCAGATTTTGGCTGTGGTATCGGCGGAGGGAATATATGATATCATCCTTATGAACTCCACAGAGACAGGCCCTGTCATACCCCTCCCTCCCTTGTCGTAAATTCCAGGTGCTTCCGTCAGTCGGCGGTTAATTGTTGTACCGTAACAATTGCATATGGTAACAGGTTTATAGCTTCTGACTGCGGCAATCCAATTATCCCAAATTACTGTCTTGATTGGAGCCCAATTAATGTCAGCTCTGCGTCGTCAGATGTGAGGGGACGGCTGATATAATAGTTTCATTATACTCGGAGGTTAGCTGATGGCGACGATATTCCTCGTATACGTTACCCGCTCGTCGCGAGGCAGAGCACGACAGAAGGGGGAGATCCACTCCAGGTCTATGGAGACTGCTGATTGTATGTCGCTTCTCATAATGCATTTGGGCCCAAAAACTGTCAAAAATAATTTACGTACCTGCCTCAAGGTCAAAGAAAATATTTCAAGGTCAGTTTTCTTTTGTCCCACCGCAGACAATGTCCAGGATTATAAATGGTGGGGCTCTGTGACATAAACTGAATGGCTCCATCTAGTAGCGCGTTGGATTCCTTGTGACCTTCATTACTGCAGCAATTCATTGTGGTGTAGATTCCAGTATCTGAGGAAATGACATGTTCTGACCAGCTGACAGGAAGGGGTCAGCGATTCATGCTGCTTGTGTCAAATTCTGACCTCCCAGCAGCACGGGACAACAGAAATCTGGATCCATCTGACCAGGAGATGTTTTTCCGCTGCTCAGTGATACAATTGTTGCGCTCTGTTGCCCACTAGAACTGGTCGGCTGTTAGGTATCACTAAAGAACGGCGAGTTGTGCATTCGGACACGTTAGTTGGAGCTCCAGCGTTGTGTTCAGCTGCTCCTGACTGTGCTGCCTGCTGGTCTGAACGATTCCTGACATCCTCCTCTGACCCCTTTTACGGACTACTTGTTTCCGTCCACAGGATCCCCTTTATTTAGATGTTTTTACACCATTCTCAGTATAGTCTCTACACCGTTACACGATAACCCCCCCGCAGTTGGCAGTCTAGTGACCCGGCCTTGTTGGAAGTCGCTCCAATCGCTGGATTTTCCCATCTAATGTGCATTCACACTGAAACTGATCCATGGAAATCTTGTCTCCGGGGTCACGGGGAGAATTTTGTTGGATCTGTCGTGACTTTAGTCAATTCAACAGGAAAGATAGAGCTGCAGGCAACATTATTAACCCCTTATGGAAAAACCCTTAGAAATTCTGTTGTTATTTTTAGGTTTTGATTTTACATTGTTCTCTATTCGGTAAAAATAACATAATAGCCTTCTTACCTGCATCAGCGCATTACTGCGATACCAAGTTTATAGAGATTTTCTTTATTTTTTAATACTCTTGAACCAAAAAAAAAAACACATTTAAAAGAAATCCCCTTGAATCTGCATTGTCCCATTCTTAGGCTGGATTCACGTGGGCGTTGGCATTTTTATGTTCGCCCGCCAGCGATGTAAAAACGCAAGAACGGGTGCACAAATCTAACGTTTAGGCACCCGTTCAGACGGCCCTCGCACAGCGCATATACTCCAAGCCCGCAATGCTGTTGGGCGGAGGGAGACAGTTTAGCTCTGCTGAACTGTGTCTCCCCCTCGCCGTTCCTCGGCAAGGAAGGAGGCGGGATGGAGGCGGAGCTAGTATGCTAAGCTCCCGCCCTTTGTCACAGCCAGCAATGAGAGGGGGCAGGAGCGGAGCTTAGATCCGCCCCCTCCTATTGCAAACAGCCTGCAAGGGGCGGAGAGGAGCAGGGAAGAGGGTGGGAGTTTAGCAGTCATGCTGCTGAACTCCTTCCCTTCTCCAGCAGCTGTTACAGGCTCCCATAGAACTTTTTGGATACTTTTTTTTTTCAGTCCCTCAAGGGGATGCGATTGTTCCATTTCCAGGATAGTACACCGCATTACTTGTTAGTGCATTCTATGACAACAGCCTGTTGGAGGCAGGGTCTAATAGGCTGAGTTACATGGCAGACATGGAGGCCCTTGTGAGGCTTCTGGCTGTCATAGTAACTCACTGGTACCTTGCAATCGCATGGTGGGGTGCCGATGGGTGATAGGAACCCACTCCCACTGTCATTTGTAATAACATGCTGCAGTTGCTATTGATTGTGGCATGTAAGGGGTTAACCTGACAGGATCTAATTTTTCTCTGTTCTTGGGTGCTAGAGCAGGAGCCCGGCTGTCAGTTGTCAGTCAAGCCATCGCCTTAAAAAGATGTATGTGCAAATTTGAAGCTCGTTAGTGATTGCTGTAAAAAAGCGTATTACCGCCACGATGCTGTACATGATTCAGCCCAAACCTCAGCTCCCTCCTTTATGATGAGTCCACCTTAAATCTTCTTCAAGCCTCCCGTGTCTTCGGCAGCCGGTAGAAGAATTAGGTTAGGGGATTGTTTGAGTTACAGGAGTTCCCTTCATAAGACCATTCCAACCTGTCAGTTGATAGAAGCCGACGTCACTCGGCTGCAAACCTTCCACGCCGCACCTTCCCGAATGTCCACATATCAATGAGTTCAAGACCGGAGGGATAAGAAGATGCTAAACGCTTATCACTTAAAGACGCCTGAGGAGCCGCGATAACAAAGTCGCTGATTAGAAAGAGTTACGGGATAAATAACTTATTCTCCAGCCCTTCTTTCATGAGGGATTCGCCGCTTAATCCAAAAAGTCACCGTCCTCCCTCGGACTGATAAAAGCCTTTCATACCGCAGCGCTTCGCGTCTAAATGGTAATTTTTTTCGGCTGATGGAGCAATTCTCCAAGACTTTAAAGAGATGAGTGCGAGGAGGAGAGAAGTTCTATACAGTTATCTGCTGGGATGACACGCTTTCCTCTCTGGACATCCAGATTACCATGGATTGGCTGCCCTAAATACCCCGATCCTGGGTGAAGCGGAGCCGCAGGGGGCGCCACCCAACCGACAGGACGCTTCTCCATCCGCCTTCCTTTCGTTAGCATTAGAAAATACCTATTAACCCCTTAAGGACACGTCCCTTTTTTTAAATTTTTTGTTTCTTTAAAAAAAAAAGATAATATCTCTTATTTTCCACTGATTTATAGCTCTCGGAGGTGCAGGCTTTTGTGGACAAGCTGTATGTAGTGAAAAACTTTAAAAAATTTCTAAGTGGAGTGAAATGAAAAAAAAAACAACCCAAGCTTCTTTGTGGGGGTCTTGTTTTTACGATGTACACACTATAGCAAAAATGACATAATAATTTTATTCGGTGGGCCGGTACGATTTCCTAGGATACTAAAGAAAGCAGCGGAGGTAATTGCTGAACCACTCGCCATAATCTTTGAAAATTCCTGGAGAACAGGACAAGTCCCAGAAGGTTGGAAAAGGGCAAATGTTCTCCCTATCTTCAAAAAAGGTATAAAAAAAGTGGACCCAGGAAACTACAGGCCTGTGAGCCTGACTTCTATAACAGGAAAGATCTTTGAACAAATTATTAAACAGCATGTATGCAAGTACTTGGATGAGAATGGAGTAATTAACCAGAGCCAGCATGGGTTTGTAACAAACAAGTCATGTCGGACTAATCCAATTTCCTTCTATGACAGAATCACCCACTGGGTTCATTAGGGAAATGTGGTAAATATAGTTTATCTTGACCTTAGTAAGGCATTTGACAAAGTATCTCATAGCATACTTATTGAAAAATTGACCAAATATGGGATTGACAAGGCAACTGTTGGGTGGATTCAGAACTGGCTGAGTGATAGTACTCAAAGAGTGGTCATAAATGGCTGCACATCCAAGTGGAAGAATGTATCAAGTGGGGTACCACAAGACTCTGTCCTGGGCCCAGTGATGGTCAACATTGTTATAAATGATCTGGAGGAGGGAATTGATGGAAAACTGATCAAATTTGCCAATGACACAAAGCTAGGAGGATTATCTAACACTAGGTAAGAGAGAGAGGATTCAAAAAGATCTAGACAAGCTTATAGAGTGGGCAGTGACTAACAGAATGGTATTTAACAAGAAGAAATGCAAAGTCCTACATCTGGGCAAGAAAAATGAAGAAATCACAAACAGAATGGGAGGAATTGGGCTAAGCAGCAGCACATGTGAAAAAGACTTGGGTATATTAATAGATCATAGAATGAACATGAGTCAACAATGTGATGCAGCAGCCAAAAAGACAAACACAATTCTGGGATGTATTAAGAGAAGCATAGAGTCTAGATCACATGAGGTCATTATCCCCCTCTACTCTTCCTTAGTCAGACCTCATCTGGAATACTGTGTCCAGTTCTGGGCACCCCACTTTAAAAAAGACATCGACAAACTGAAGCAAGTTCAGAGAAGAGTTACCAAGATGGTGAGCGGTCTGCAAATCATGTCCTATGAGGAACGGTTAAAGGATCTGGGAAGGTTTAGCAGAAGAGAAGGCTGAGAGGAGACATAATAGCTGTCTACAAATATCTGAAGGGCTGTCACAGTGCAGCGGGATCAGCCCTATTCTCATCTGCACAAGGAAAGACTAGAAGCAATGGGATGAAACTGAAAGGGAGGAGATACAGATTAGATATTAGACAGTGAGGGGGATCAATGAGTGGAACAGGCTGCCACGGGAGATGGGGAGTTCTCCTTTAATGGAAGTGTTCAAACAATGGCTGGACAAATATCTGTCTGGGATGATTTAGTGATCCTGCACTGAGCAGGGGGTTGGACCCGATGACCCTGGAGGTCCCTTCCAACTCTACTATTCTATGATTCTATGACAAGGATGCCAAATGTGTTCAGGTTTTTTTTGTTGCACTACTTTTAAAACATAAAATTTCTTTTAAAAAAATATGTATTTTCTGCCACTATCTTTTTTAATCTTTCCGTCTACAGGGTTGTGTGAGGGCTCATTTTTTGTGCGATGACCTGTGATTTTTATTGGTACCATTTAAAAGTTTGGGTTACTAAAAAAAAAAACGCAATTCTGGCATTCTGTATTTTTTTTCTGCCGACACAGTGCGGAATATATATTGCGTTACTTCGATTGATCAGACTTTTTTGACTTAGCAATACCAAATATGGTTGGGATTTTTTCTATTGGAAGTTTTAACTTAGTAGACTTTATTTTTTATAATAATAAAAAACTTTCTTTTTCTTTTTTTTTAGTCCCTACAGGGGACTTGAACTTGCAATCACTTGATCATTTATACTATATACTGCAATACTTCAGTATAACAATATATGATATTTTGGCGCTATAGGGCCATCCTCATAGGCAGAAATAGATGGCAGCACTGAGGGCCTTCAGAAGGCTCCAGGCTGCCATAATAATCGAACGACACCTTGTGATCTCATCATGAAGGGGCCATTCGGGACCATTGGACTCAAATCAGGACATTTAAATGCCGCTGACAGAATTCACAGCAGCAATAACAGTATTAACAGCTGTGATTGGTGCGAGCTCTGGCTGCAGCTGTTGCCAGCAGGTGTCAGCTGTCATGGACAGCCAGTACCTGCCGTGTGTGGAGCAGAATGGGCTTCATACTCACCCTGATGCTCAAGGGGGTACATGTAAACCCAAAAGCGTCAAGAGGTTGAAAAACCTGTGGGAGAGACCTGATCTCGGAACTTCTGTGTCCAGCCACGGCTTCTAGACATCCAGAGGGACTAAGACTTTGTGGAGGTTTCAGAAGTTTATTGATGTCTTGAGACTCGAAAAAGTGGACTTGGAGGTCCGGAATGTTCGGAATGAGGGTTACAGCTGTGCAGTCAAGGGGTGAGTCTGGTTTTGTATGTATTAATGGCTATTAACCCCTTGAGTGGCGGGTTTCCTACCACCCTGTCGTGCCCACCAGGGCAGGTTTTTTAAAATGGTCTAATCATTGAATTTCAACTAATTTTGCAGTTGCGTCTCAAGAGCTATAACTTTTTCATTTTTCCATTGACATGGCCATATAAGGGCTTGTTTTTTGCGGGACAAGTTGTGATTTTTTAAACAGGGGGGAGAAAAAAAAGAAATGGGGAAAAAAGAAAAAAAGGGGCCATGTCATTAAGGGGTTAAATAATGTATTAACTTCCTTCTCTGGGTCATTATGACGCATGGATACCACATGTGTGACTGTATTTTTGATTTTGTACAAAGTAAAGGGAGACAAGTGTTTTTATAATTTTTTTTATAATTTTTTTCCTTTTTTTTTTTTGTCCCTTTAGGGGACTTCCACAGGGACCCATCAGGACCCCTGATCACATTCCAGGGGTCCGATGGTGACAGCCCTTTACATGCTGCAGTGATAGCCCTTTACATGCTGCAGTCACATAGACTGCAGCATGTAAAGGGTTAACACAGCAGAGATCGGAGGTTTTCTCTGATCTCTGCTGTAAGAGCTAGTACCTAGCTGTCCTCTGACAGCCAAGCACCAAGCTCTCCCTGCCACAGAGACCATCGGCTTGCTTCTGACAAGCCGATGGTCTCTATGGCAACCTGTAAACAAAGCAGTGCATGAGATTGCAGGCATATCGGCAATGTCTTCTGCTGGTTTTTCAAAGCCCTTGCTTTGTTCTCTGTGGGTCTGTGCAGGCAGAGCACACTGTCACAGCTTGTGGCATTGTGCTCTGCAGCTCCCATAGTGATACATAGCCCGGAAACCTTCCGGGCTATGTTGCTATGAGCAGTGGAGCTCGTCCCGGAAAATTTCCGGGCGTGCCACTCAAGGGGTTAAAGGGGAGCTCCAACTAACGTGCCCAAACACACAACTCGCCGTTCCTTAGCACGGAAGGGCTATAACAGCAGACGACTAGTTCCAGCGCCATTGTGTCTAAGAGAAACAGAAAGACAAGACTCCAGCTGGCAAAAGACCAAAAATATTGTATGGGGATTCTCCCCGTAACCCCGCAGCGCAGCATAAAATCAGTGACAAATTTTCCGTGGATCAGTTTCAGTGTGAATCCACATTAGATGGGAAAATCCAGCTATTGAGCGACTTCCAACGAGGCCGGTCATCGGTCCTAGACCACCCGGGGTCTCACTGCCAACCGCGGGGGGTTTTGTTATATAATGGTATGCAGAGTATACCAACAATGGCATGATCAAAAGGATCCTGTGGACGGACGCAACTTTTCATTGAAAGGGGTCAGAGGAGGACACCAGGAACCGTTCCACAGTCTGCCGAATACAATAATGGTACTCCTAACCGTTCCTTAGCACGGCGGGGCTATGTCATCAGACAACCAGCATTCGTGCAGGATTGTCAGACTAATTTTCACAGAGGGCCACTCCTCCACCACCGACCGTGCCTCATAACACAGACCATGTTTTTCTACCTGAAGCACAAACATGTATTCACTTTCCAACCTTCATTAAATTGCCTTTCTTCTCCATTAATTTTTCTCTTGTTGGACATTTTAAAGGGGTTGTCCCGCGCCGAAACAGGTTGTTTTTTTTTCAATAGCCCCCCCGTTCGGCGCGAGACAAACCCGATGCAGGGGTTAAAAAAAAAAAACGGACAGTGCTTACCTGAATCCCCGCGCTCCGGTGACTTCTTACTTACCTTGTGAAGATGGCCGCCGGGATCTTCTCCCTCAGTGGACCGCAGGTCTTCTGTGCGGTCCATTGCCGATTCCAGCCTCCTGATTGGCTGGAATCAGCACGTGACGGGGCGGAGCTACGAGGAGCCGCTCTCCGGCACGAGCGGCCCCATTCAGAAAAGAAGAAGACCGGACTGCGCAAGCGCGTCTAATCGGGCGATTAGACGCTGAAAATTAGACGGCACCATGGAGACGGGGACGCTAGCAACGGAGCAGGTAAGTGAATAACTTCTGTATGGCTCATAATTAATGCACAATGTACATTACAAAGTGCATTAATATGGCCATACAGAAGTGTATACCCCACTTGCTTTCGTGGGACAACCCCTTTAAGATTTAAATTGTCCCACCAGAGATGTTGTGGTGCCACCTAAGTAAAAGACCAAGATGTCCTTTAGGACCAGGTTAGATAATAGCCAGCCCCTTCCACCTCTCTAGCACCAAGCCGTGACCCAATTAATGCCTCCCTTGGTGTCCTGCACAGTAAGAGTCGTTGGGGGTAGGGGTGGGTAGGTAGCCCCCAATTAGATAGATGCAACCAGTAGGTAATTTCACTCCCTATTAGGTAGGTGCCCCCAGTAAATAGGTAATTCCTCCCCCAAGAATAATCACCCATAGCCATGAAGCAGCATAGGGAGGGGGTTCTGTGTAATAATCACACCCCTCTGCTGGTATATACGGTAGGTAAGTGCCCCTAGAAAGCCTGCGCTAAATTATGGAGGTGCTGCCTGTTCCCGAAGCACTCAGTGGCTCCCGGCTTACAGGCTGCTCCTCCTGCAACGGAGGATAAAATTATAACAGTGCCGGGTGCGTTAATGTCAGCACTGCGCTGCGGCTCCTCCTCCATCCGCTATGTTGTGGAGGCGGGGCCAGACTCCGCCTTGTTGCGCAGGAACTCCTGTCAAACTTAGAAGTCCTGCTGCCATGGCGCTACATGTACAAACCTGATTCAGCTTTTTATTTGCAGCAGACCCCGCCGCCCGCATGACGCAGCGGGTGGATTTGGCCCGGGGGCCTTATGTTTGACTTGTGTGACTTCGTTGAATCTACGCCACGATGAGTTACTGCTGTCCGGAAGGCCAAAGGAAGTCCAATGCACTGATAGGTGGGGTTCTATAATAACATAGCCACCTGGGGGGCGGCAGCGGTATCTAAGACACCCATTTAATTGTAGGGCATGGCCGTGATAGACAGCGGGGGTCTCTCTTAGAGGTCACTTCCTGGTCTGATAGATGGTTCTCCCACGTGGTGCACGGACAGGACTTGTACTGCTGAGACAATCAGTGATGTGAGGTTTGCAACAATTAGTGCCACCATGTTGGCAGTAGTAGTTGTATAACTGTCATGGATTGCAATATTGTATCAATATTCGCCAAGTGTATCACTGGTCACCAGCGCTCCTGACACAGGAGTCCAACCGAACGAGGTCCAAAATCATCTCCGAGGTTTTACCCCTTGTTTGCCAAATCATAATTAACATGAGCAACAACAACAAACGGTCGTCGTTCCCCGAAGTAAGCGAGCCGCGAACAGGTGGTGACCTCATCATGGTATCGCTCAGCGTCCATAAAGGGGATTTATGGAGACGTATGTCTCCTGCACTGTAGCTACTGCTGCGGAGGCAGAACCAATTTGGAGGTGACATAAGGTTTATTGTCTCCCGTCATAAACATTGCACATTACAGATTTACATCCTCATCCTCAACATGGCAGGAATATGAACAGCAATCAGTCCCTGCAAGCACAGAGAGAAGCACTTGGGGGATTTTCCAGTCCAGTCATGGATTCAGGGTGGTGCTGATATTGCAGAATATGTAAGCAGCGGCTGCTGGCGGCACTTTATGACTTCTATAGGAATGTTTTATTTAAAGTGTTCCCATCCCCTGTTCCAAATTCTGAGCTGATTCATTTATAATCTCTCTTTATTCACACCGGAGCTTCACGTTTTCTGATACAGAGCTGTAAATTTCCTGCTTCCCCGTTCCATAGAGTATCTTGATAAAATTTTGGCTGCCTGCAGCCACCACCAGGGGGAGCTCACTGAGGAATATAATCATCATTGTGATGTTAGCTCCCCCTAGTGGGGACTGTCGGCAATCAAAATTTTATTGTGTAACTTTATGTCTATACAGAGGGTTTGGGCTCTGTAAAAAAAGGAACACTGTACAATTCATAGGAGGCTGTAGTACACTGTTTGGACTGCCTGTGGCTTGGATACAAGATGTTATACGGGCAGATATTGAGGCTCTAGTACCTTGTTGTACTGCCTCTAGCTTAGATACAAGATATGATACGTGGGGCATGGAGGCTCTAGTACCCTGTTGTACTGTCTCTAGCTTGGATACAAGATGTGATAAGGGCAGGCATAGAGGCTCTAATACCCCATTGTATCGCCTCTAGCTTGGATACAAGATGTTATACAGGCATGGAGGCTCTAGTACCCTGTTGTACCGCCTCTAGCTTGGATACAAGATGTGATACGGCTAGGCATGGAGGCTCTAGTGCCCTGTTGTACCGCCTTTAGCTTGGATACAAGATGTGATACTGGTAGGCATGGAGGCTTACGCACCCTTTTGGCCCACCTCTAGCTTGGATACAAGATGTGATACAGGGGGATGGAGGCTCTAGTAACCTGTTGTACCACCTCTAGCTTGGATATAAGATATGATATGGGTGGGCGTAGAGGCTCTAGTACCATGTTGTACCACCTCTAGCTTGGATATAAGATATGATATGGGTGGGCGTAGAGGCTCTAGTGTCCTTGGCGATAAATATGGCAACCAGGCAGCCACGAAAGTGTGAGAGTGTTGTAGAGACATTCCTCTGACACCCTTTTGTGTAGCCGAACATTATCCTGCTGATCTGTCATTGTCCCTCATACCACTACTAGGGGTGGCCAACTGTCATTTGCGATGGCCCCCCAGACCATCAATTCAGCAAAGGCAGGGTTCAGGTGCTCACCACGAGGCCTCCATACTCAGACACGACCATTTGTCGTCTCCCAAACAGGATCTGGAATTATCGCCAAAGACTATACTGTTCCACTCCATGTTTTCACGGCCGGCCGATATACGCTACCATCTGAGCTGTCTTCCCCCTTCCCTCTCGCTCGCCGACTCTCTGCCTCTCTCCTCCCCTCCCCTTGTCCGCAGCCAGCAATGTCCAGCTCCCTCTCACTGCAAACAGCCGGAGGGGAGGAGAGAGGGAGAAAGCGGCGGTGGATATGCGCTCCTGTGAATAAGCCCTTAACCGTTTGGTGTAAATACTTTGTTTTATGGGTCGTTATTATCATCACAAATATACAGGTTTTATTGTGTTACTGCTCTTTGACAATATAAACACTATAGGTTCTACTATAGGGATGAGCTGCATCATTACTTATCACAGGTGATTAATTAGGGGTGGGGCTACCTAATCAGGGTGTGATAAATTGCATCTGTGGAGCTTCCTGTGTACTTTCTAAACAGAGAAGGAGCAAAAGTCGTTGGGCTAATGCCCACGGATGGATTTCTGCCGCATTTCGCACGGCATTATCCCGCAGCTATTAGGTTCTATTGAATAATAGCTGAATGTTCACGCCGCAGAATTCCGCAGCATCAAAGAAACCAGAGTATACTCTAATTGCCACTAAAAAAGCGCGCCCGGCTTCCATTGTAGTCAATAGAAGCCGTCCGTCATGTGATACAGCCGAAGTATCGTGTGATTACGTGTCATTGCCCACCACCGACCGCGTCATTGCCTACTTCTGGCGCATCATGTGCTGCGGCGTGTCAGATGGGACTCACATGGCAGATCCGAGAGGTCAGTATGGGGTTTTTGCGGGGCTCCGTGTCGGACTCCGCTGTGATGTTCTGCTGGCGGAGTCCGCCACAGCCGTGGGCATAAGGCCTTGAGGCCCATTTACACTGAAAGTTAATCACTTAAATGACAGTTTTGAGCGATCATCTTTGCATAACTCTAAATAGCTAATTAGCTACTTAAGAGTTAATGCAGGCGGAGCGGGATACAGCCATGATAGTTCAGAGAACAATGCAGCTTTTTTTGTATATGCAAACAGCCGCATTGATCTCTGGGCTTCCAGCTGGTGTCCCGCTGAGAACTGCCAATGGGATACCAGCTGAAAAAATACTATCAGCACCGCCCGCTGAGAAAATCAGCGTGCGGCGCTGAGAAAGTAAGCGTGCGGCGCTGATAACAGTCATCAGTGATTTCTAGCTTGCTAGAAATCACCGATGAACGAAGAGTGCACGATGGCCGCTCGTTTAGACAGAACGACTATCGCAGGTAAGTGCTGTATTAAGCAAACATAAGCGAGTGTGCGGGCTGTATTATATGTGCTGTTTCTTAAGTGTGTGACTTTAGATTCAGTCACTTTTATTTACTGCTTATGTATTTTAATTTTTGCATGTATTATCTTTATCTAATCTATCTGAATGGGCTCCATGATTGACAGTGCCGTCCAGGGTACAACTTGTGCCATGTATGCGGTCCTTGGACAGCCGGTGCATACTGAAGTGCGAGCGGTCCACATTTGGAAGCCCAGATCCTGGATCTAAATGAGCGGCTTGTAACACTGAGATCTGTTCACATCATGGAAACGAGTTTGCTGCTCACTGAGCACTCGCTGGGGCAAATGTGGGGGTAGTTTGGGAGTGCAGGATGATCAGGCACACACTGGGTGACAGGAGGAGGGATAGAGGGAAGAGATCCAGGGAGGCTAGTCCTGAACTGGCACACCCCAATACGTTTGTAAAGTTGGCAGATGAGGGGGTGCCATTACAGGATTAGCATTGCTGCAGGACAATATAGCTTGTGACCACCAGGGGGATGTCTTCTCCAGTAAGAAGGGGAATAGGAGCGCAGGACAGGCTAAAAAGGTCCTGGTAGTGGGAGACTCAACTATTAGGGGGGCAGATAAGGCTTATTACACAACTGAAAGAAGCACTGCAAAATCGAAAAGCATTGGGGGAGCTCGCCTGTAGGGGCGCCGAGGGTCATAAACGGCTAACAGCAACAACAGACAGGGCAATCTGCCACAATGCCCGGGATCGTTGAACGGTGCGTTGTCTTCCTGGCGCTAAAATTCGACACATCGCGGATTGGGTTAACAGATTACTGGGAGGGGCTGGTGAGGATCCAGCGGTTATGGCACACATCGGCACCAATGACAAAGTTAGAGGAAGGTGGAAGGTCCTTAAAAACTATTTTGGGGAACTAGGATGTAAGTTTAGGGCAAAGTCCTCCAAAATAGTATTTTCTGAGATACTACCTGTACTAAAAGCCTCACAAGGAAGACAGCAGGAGATTAGGGAGGTAAACATGTGGCTCTGGAGCTGCTGTAGGGAGGAGGGGTTTGGGTTTCTGGAGAACTGGGCTGACCTTGCTGTGGGCTATAGGTTCTACCGTAGGGACGGGCTGCATCTCAACCAGATAGATAAGGGGAGAATTCAGTGTAAACAGTGACCTGGGACTAAGTAACGGAAATGGGGGTGGAGCAGTGGGAGGGGTTATACCCAGAACAGTGACTGTAACAAGGGGGCGCTCTCCACGTCTAGAGGAAAGAAGGTGTGGTGTAGAAGGTTTCTATACAACATACAAGGGGGTTCTTTACTGTAAGAGCAGTGAGACTATAGAACTCTCTCTTGAGGATGTGGTAATGGTGAACTCACTAACGGAGTACAAGAAGATCGTGGACGCCTTTCTTGAGTGACACAATATTATATGTTATAATCATTAATAACTTCAGGAGAGCCGGTAATCCGGGGAGTCTGGAAGGAATAGTTCTCCCTTTAAAATTAGCTTCTACCTCATTGGGGTTTTTTTTTGCCTTCCTCTGGATCAACATTGGGGGGTAATAGGCTGAACTGGATGGACAGGGGGCTTTATCAGCCTAACATGCTATGTTAGTATGATTTTTTACATGGCGCCACATTTCAGGACTAGAGATGAGCGAGCGTACTCGGAAAAGCACTACTCGCTCGAGTAATTTGCTTTATCCGAGTATCGCTGTGCTCGGGTCTGAAGATTCGGGTGCCGCTGCGGCTGACAGGTGAGTCGCAGCGGGGAGCAGGGGAGAGCGGGCGGGAGAGAAGGAGAGAAAGATCTCCCCTCCGTTCCTCCCCGCTCTCCCCTGCAGCTCCCCGCTCCGTGCCGGCACCCGAATCTTCAGGGACGAGCACAGCGATACTCGGATAAAGCAAATTACCAATAATTATAGCCTTCTGTGAGGGGAAAGACTTTTTTTTACTTTTTTTTTCCTTAAATGTAAAAACATTCAGATGCCATAGTCAGCGATGACTCCAGAATCTGCAGGGTTAACTAGTGTAGAGGAGTGATTAGATGAGCAAGTCCTCATTATTTCACTACTTTTCTGGAAAAAAAACTCCATATATGTCAATCAAAAAACAAAACAGGAACAGAAATGCACATCACCCCTCCCCTGAGACAGGAGGATCACAACTCATTCCTCTCCCTGTCTGCTCTGCATACACTGAAAAGTGACAGCTGTGAATTCAATATTCCCGACCCCACTTCAAAGGGCTGTAGCTCCGGTCCTGCAAGTGCTACTAACATGCATTTGGCGTCATTTTAAAGCCAATGTTGGTAGCGCTGACCATGATTAGATGAACAAGTCCTCCTTTTTTCACTCCTTTTCTGAGAAAACCCATATATGACAACCACAAAGTCAAAATGCTCTTTGCGTAATGGAGAATGGTAACATGAACAAAACTTCATGTCACCCCTTCCCTGGGACAGCAGTACGGGCAAGAGAATCCCAGATCTCTCCCCATCCTGCTCTGCACACCCACTGAAAAGGGACAGCTGTAAATTCAGTATTCTTGACCCCACGTCAAACGGCTGCAGCTCTGGTCCTGTAAGTGCTACAAACAAGCCTTTGGCGTCATTTTAAAGCCAATGTGGGTAGGGCTGATAGACCCGGAGGTAGCGCCATTTGAAGTAGAACAAGTTCTGTTCATCCAAAACTATAATGTCCTTTTTATGTAAAACGAACTGAGCTCGTCGTAATCTGTTGAGGGGTTAAAACCCGCAGTGCAGGTCGAATTATGGTTGCTAGTGTGTGGACGGGATTTCCATCCAGAATGCTTCTACTATAAATGCTGCAGACTTTCTGCAAATCCCACTGTGGAAAATCCGCAGTACCCCCAGTGCTGAAGGGGAGGCGCACCAACAAAGCGCTCTGCCTTGGCCCCAGGTCTAGTAATGGCTTGCTGTGACTCTCAGGTCCTCCTCATGATGAATCTACCCAGACGGTCTCTCCATATTTATTACTGTCTCTTTTGTGTGTTTCAGAGACGCGCCAGGAAGGTGAAGTGCTGTCTCATCTCCTCCGGGGTCTTTGTGGTCTTGCTGATTATCATCATCATTGTCGCCTCCGTTAAAAATTAGCCAGACATGGAGACTTCCTCTGTTGCTTCTTCCTGCTGGAGTTATCGTACGCCCTGTGCTGTCCGCTCCGCCCGCACTGTGATGAATACTGACCGCCTACTGAACACTAGTTATGCCTCATGATACTTGTGATGTTTGCATTAAAAATAATAAAAGAGATGAAACCTTTATTGTCTAAGAGCCATAAGGAGATCTAAGATGAGAGGCCTGGAATCACAATGTATGTGTCAACTCAGTCTCTGATTGGATGGTGATGTCACAATGAGTGTAGTGATGTCATAGTCTTTGTAGCAGGTCAGTCTGAATGGATGGTGATGTCATAGTCTATGTAGCAAGTCTGTGATTGGATTGTGATGTCACAGTGAGTGTAGTGATGCCATAGTCTATGTAGTAGGTCAGTCTGTGATTGGATGGTGATGTCACAATGAGTGTAGTGATGTCATAGTCTATGTAGTAGGTCAGTCTGTGAATGGATGGGGATGTCACAGTGAGTGTAATGATGTCATAGTCTTTGTAGCAGGTCAGTCTGTGAATGGATGGTGATGTCATAGTCTATGTAGCAAGTCTGTCTGTGATTGAATGGTGATGTCCCAGTGAGTGTAGTGATGTCATAGTCTCTGTAGGAGGTCATTCTGTGATTGGATGGTGATGTCATAGTCTATGTAGCAGATCAGTCTGTGATTGAATATGATGTCACAGTAAGTGTAGTGATGTCATAGACTATGTAGTAGGTCAGTCTGTGATTGGATAGGGACGTCACAGTGAGTGTAGTGATGTCATAGTCTTTGTAGCAGGTCCGTCTGATTGAATGGTGATGTCATAGTCTATGTAGCAAGTGTGTCTGTGATTGGATGGTGATGTCGCAGTGAGTGTAGTGATGTCATAGTCTCTGTAGTAGGTCAGTCTGTGATTGGATGGGGATGCCATAGTCTATGTAGCAGGTCAGTCTGTGATTGGATGGGGATGTAACAGTGAGTGTAGTGATGTCATAGTCTTTGTAGCAGGTCAGTTTGTGATTGGATGGTGATGTCATAGTCCATGTAGCAAGTCTGCCTGTGATTGGATTGTGATGTTACAGTGAGTGTAGTGATGTCATAGTCTATAAAGTAGGTCAGTCTGCAATTAGATGGTGATGTCACAGTGAGTGCAGTGATGTAATAGTCTATGTAGTAGGTCAGTCTGTGAATGGATGGGGATGTCACAGTGAGTGTAGTGATGTCATAGTCTTTGTAGCAGGTCAGTCTGTGAATGGATGGTGATGTCATGGTCTATGTAGCAAGTCTGTGATTGGATTGTGATGTCATTGTCTATGTAGTAGGTCAGTCTGTGATTGGATGGTGATGTCACAGTGAGTGCAGTGATGTCATAGTCTATGTTGCAAGTCTGTCTGTGATTGGATGGTAATGTCACCGTGAATTTAATGATCTCATAATCCATGTAGCAAGTGTGTCTGTGATTGGATGGTGATATCACAGTGAGTGCAGTGATGTCATAGTCTATGTAGTAGGTCAGTCTGTGATTGCATGGTAGTGTCACTAGTCTATGTAGCAGGTCAGTCTGTGATTGGATGGTGATATCACAGTGATTGTAGTGATGTCATAGTCTATGTTGTAAGACTGTCTGTGATTGGATGGTGATGTCACAGTGAGTGTAGTGATGTCATAGTCAATGTAGTAGGGCAGTCTGGGATTGGACGGTGATGTCACAGTGAGTATAATGATGTCAGTCTATGTAGCAGGTCAGTCTGTGAATGGATGTTGATGTCACAGTGACTGTAAAGATGTCATAGTCCATGTAGCAAGTCAGTCTGTGATTGGATGGTGATGTTACACACTCTATACAGCAGGTTATTGTCAGATTGCTGCTGGTAGGATCTTTCAGGTCCAGCAGATGTTCTGCTACAATACTACACTGATCACTCTTTAGCAGCTGCAGTCATTTTTCTGCTCTGCTATAGTTTTTGATGCAATGACGGGGTTAATCCTCCGATGTTTACCTGTAAATTACCTGGTTCATTGCCTGCATTTAACATAAAAAGCCTCTGTGTCTCCTGCTCCATGTGGCGGCCATGCTTGCTGACCCATTATCTGTGCTTAGATGATTAGCACCTCCATAGAGTAACATGAAAGTTATGTGACATGTTGTATATTAACACACAAACCACTTAAAGGGACAGTACCTGTTTACTGCTATTCCTGTACACCTCAGCTGCTGCAGAACCCAATAATGCACATATCAGCTACTGCAGCACCTCATAATACACACCTCAGCTGCTGCAGCACCTCATAATACACAGCTCAGCTGCTGCAGAACCCCATGATACACACCTCAGCTGCTGCAGAACCTTTTAATACACACCTCAGCTGCTGCAGAACCTCATAATACACACCTCAGCTGCTGCAGAACCTCATAATACACACCTCAGCTTCTGCAGAACCTCATAATACACTCCCCAGCTGCTGCAGAACCTCATAATACACTCCTCAGCTGCTGCAGAACCTCATAATACACTCCTAAGCTGCTGTTGAACTACATAATACACGCCTCAGCTGCTGCAGAACAGCAAAATACACACCGCAGCTGCTACAGAACAGCACAATACACACCACAGCTGCTGCAGAAGCTCATAATACACACCGCAGCTGCTGCAGAACCTCATAATACTAATCTCAGCTGCTGCAGAACCTCATAATACTCACCTGCTGCTGCACAACTTCATAATACACATCTCAGCTCCTGCAGAACCCAATAATACACACCTCAGCTGCTACAGAACCTCATAATACTCACCTCAGCTGCTGCAGAACCTCATAATACACATCTCAGCTGCTGCAGAACATCTTACATTGTGTAGCTGCGTGGTTGAGGTGGTGCTCGTCTGATCACCACTCCTTCCACTGGCGAGCTATGCTTTAGTTCCACTTCTCTCACCATATATAGGCACTGCAGCAGAGACAGGGCCTGCAACTATGGCAGAAGCTCCGCTTGCTTGGTGGTTAGCACAGTGGCATTGCTACACCAAGGCGATGGGGTACAACTCATAAATTCTAATAAAAATAAAGTAAATTATGACAATAAGAGAAAAAATAATAAACAGGTCACCGTCTGGACAGGAGAATCAAGGGTCTTTAAAAGGTCAAACAATATAAATATTTCTAATATAGGTTTAAACAAACAACAAAAAATAGAAAAAATACAAAAAAATTTTTCAAAAACAGCAAATACTAAAAAAAACTCCAGAGCCTTCAAACGAAATCATAGTAAATAGAAATAATACAATAGACTCAATAATCACAAAAAAATCGTTAATACAATTTGAAAAATCACTTTTAAAACTCCCTCCATGTCTATCGCCACCAAATGTTAGTGAGGTTAATGATAAGATGAATAACATAGATAAACCATTTCCCTTAATTAACGAAACCTTAGTGACACCAAAACTAACAATTGCAGAAAAAATAATACACCTCCATTAGACTCTAGTCAAAAATTAAATATTCAAAAAACTAACATTACGTCTAATAAAATAGTCCAACAATTAATTTTTTAGGAGCGCGCCCCAAAATAAAACTGGGACATTCTATAAATCCAGGAACAATTCCAAGAAAAAAGAAAAAAATTATTCCACCAATATTAACACCTCCAGTAACGAGATCAAAAATTATAACATTTTTTCAGCCCTCCACATTAAAAACTCCAAAAAAATTTCCCAGAGACGAGGAAAAAGAGGAGGGAAAAGGATTAATAATAAAAAACAAAATAAAAACATGAACAAAGAAATTGACAATGAATTAGCAGCTACCCACGGCGTGTTTAATAGATCTAGCCATAAATTAACACATGATGGATTAGAACTACTGAGTAAAGGTTTATCCTTCTGCCCTTCATCAGTTTCAAACTTATTCGATCTATTCATTGATCTTAATTAGAGATGAGCGAACACCAAAATGTTCGGGTGTTCGTTATTCGGAACAAACTTCCCGTGATGCTCGAGGGTTCGTTTCGAACAACGAACCCCATTGAAGTCAATGGGCGACCAGAACATTTTTGTATTTCGCCGATGCTCGCTAAGGTTTTCACTTGTGAAAATCTGGGCAATTCAAGAAAGTGATGGGAATGACACAGAAACGGATAGGGCAGGCGAGGGGCTACATGTTGGGCTGCATCTCAAGTTCACAGGTCCCACTATTAAGCTACAATAGCGGCAAGAGTGGGCCCCCCCCCCCTCCCAACAACTTTTACTTCTGAAAAGCCCTCATTAACATGGCATACCTTTGCTAAGCACCACACTAGCTACAACAAAGCACAATCACTGCCTGGATGACACTCCGCTGCCACTTCTCCTGGGTTACATGCTGACCAACCGCCCCCCCTCCCCCCCACAGCGCACACCAAAGTGTCCCTGCGCAGCCTTTAGCTGCCCTCATGCCACGCCACCCTCATGTCTATTTAGAAGTGCGTCTGCCATGAGGAGGAACCGCAGGCACACACTGCAGAGGGTTGGCACGGCTAGGCAGCGACCCTCTTTAAAAGTGGCGGGGCGATAGCCCACAATGCTGTACAGAAGCAATGAGAAATAGAATCCTGTGCCACCGCCATCAGGAGCTGCACACGTAGGCATAGCAATGGGGAACCTATGTGCCACACACTATTCATTCTGTCAAGGTGTCTGCATGCCCCAGTCAGACCGGGCTTTTTAATTCATAGACACAGGCAGGTACAACTCCCTATTGTGAAGTCCCTGTGGACCCACAGCATGGGTGGCTCCCTGGAACCCACCGGCGGTACACAAAAATATCCCATTGCAGTGCCCAACACAGCTGAGGTAGTAATGTCGTGCATAATACAGGTGGGCTTCGGCCCACACTGCATGCCCCAGTCAGACTGGGGTTCTTTACAAGTGGAAACAGATGCATTTATAATTCCCTGTGGACCCACAGCATGGGTGGGTGCCAGGAAGCCACCGGCAGTACACAGAAATATCCCATTACATTGCCCAACACAGCTGAGGTAGTAATGTCGTGCTTAATGCAGGTGGGCTTCGGCCCACACTGCATGCCCCAGTCTGACTGGGGTTCTTTTCAAGTGTACAGATGTAGTAAAAACTCTGTGTGCACCTACAGCATGGGTGGGTGCCAGGAAGCCACCGGCGGTACATAGAAATATCCCATTGCAGTGCCCAACACAGCTGATGTAACGTCAGCTGTAATGCAGGTGGGCTAAAAATTCATTTGATTACACTGTAGGCGAGGGCCCACAAAAATTGCTGTATGAACAGTACTAATGTACATCCAAAAAATTGGCCATGGCCAACCAAGAGGGCAGGTGAAACCCATTAATCGCTTTGGTTAATGTGGCTTAAGTGGTAACTAGGCCTGGAGGCAGCCCAGTGTAACGAAAAATTGGTTCAAGTTAAAGTTCCAACGCTTTTAAGCGCATTGAAACTTTTAAAAATTGTTCAGAAAAATTATTTGAGTGAGCCTTGTGGCCCTAAGAAAAATTGCCCGTTCAGCGTGATTATGTGAGGTTTCAGGAGGAGGAGCAGGAGGAGGAGGAGGAATATTAGACACAGATTAATGAAGCAGAAATGTCCCCGTTTTGGATGGTGAGAGAGAACGTAGCTTCCATCCGCAGGTGCAGCCTACGTATTGCTTACGTATCGCTGCTGTCCGCTGGTGGAGAACAGAAGTCTGGCGAAATCCAGCCTTTGTTCATCTTGATGAGTGTTAGCCTGTCGGCACTGTCGGTTGACAAGCGGCTACGCTTATCTGTGATGATTCCCCCAGCCGCACTAAACACCCTCTCCGACAAGACGCTAGCCGCAGGACAAGCAAGCACCTCCAGGGCATACAGCGCTAGTTCAGGCCACGTGTCCAGCTTCGACACCCAGTAGTTGTAGGGGGCAGAGGCGTCACCAAGGATGGTCGTGCGATCGGCTACGTACTCCCTCACCATCCTTTTACAGTGCTCCCGCCGACTCAGCCGTGACTGGGGAGCGGTGACACAGTCTTGGTGGGGAGCCATAAAGCTGGCCAGGCCCTTAAAGACTGTTGCACTGCCTGGGATGTACATGCTGCTCGATCTACGCACATCCCCTGCTACCTTGCCCTCGGTACTGCGCCTTCTGCCACTAGCGCTGTCGGCTGGGAATTTTACCATCAGCTTGTCCGCAAGGGTCCTGTGGTATAGCAACACTCTCGAACCCCTTTCCTCTTCGGGAATCAGAGTGGGCAGGTTCTCCTTATACCGTGGATCGAGCAGTGTGTACACCCAGTAATCCGTCGTGGCCAGAATGCGTGCAACGCGAGGGTCACGAGAAAGGCATCCTAACATGAAGTCAGCCATGTGTGCCAGGGTACCTGTACGCAACACATGGCTGTCTTCACTAGGAAGATCACTTTCAGGATCCTCCTCCTCCTCCTCAGGCCATACACGCTGAAAGGATGACAGGCAATCAGCCGGTGTACCGTCAGCAGCGGCCCAAGCTGTCTCTTCCCCCTCCTCCTCATCCTCCTCATGCTCCTCCTCCTCCTCCTGTACGCGCTGAGAAATAGACAGGAGGGTGCCCTGACTATCCAGCGGCATACTGTCTTCCCCCGCCCCCGTTTCCGAGCGCAAAGCAGCTGCCTTTATGGTTTGCAGGGAATTTCTCAAGATGCATAGCAGAGGAATGGTGACGCTAATGATTGTAGCATCGCCGCTCACCACCTGGGTAGACTCCTCAAAATTACCAAGGACATGGCAGATGTCTGCCAACCAGGCCCACTCTTCTGAAAGGAATTGAGGAGGCTGACTCCCACTGCGCCGCCCATGTTGGAGTTGGTATTCCACTATAGCTCTACGTTGTTCATAGAGCCTGGCCAACATGTGGAGCGTAGAGTTCCACCGTGTGGGCACGTCGCACAGCAGTCGGTGCACTGGCAGCTTAAAGTGATGTTGCAGGGTGCGCAGGGTGGCAGCGTCCGTGTGGGACTTGCGAAAATGTGCGCAGAGCCGGCGCGCCTTTACGAGCAGGTCTGACAAGCGTGGGTAGCTTTTCAGAAAGCGCTGAACCACCAAATTAAAGACGTGGGCCAGGCATGGCACGTGCGTGAGGCTGCCGAGCTGCAGAGCCGCCACCAGGTTACGGCCGTTGTCACACACGACCATGCCCGGTTGGAGGCTCAGCGGCGCAAGCCAGCGGTCGGTCTGCTGTGTCAGACCCTGCAGCAGTTCGTGGGCCGTGTGCCTCTTATCGCCTAAGCTGAGTAGTTTCAGCACGGCCTGCTGACGCTTGCCCACCGCTGTGCTGCCACACCGCGCGACACCGACTGCTGGCGACATGCTGCTGCTAACACATCTTGATTGCGAGACAGAGGAGGAGGAGGAGGAGGAGGAGGGTGCTTTAGTGGAGGAAGCATACACCTCCGCAGATACCACCACCGAGCTGGGGCCCGCAATTCTGGGGGTGGGTAGGACATGAGCGGTCCCAGGCTCTGACTCTGTCCCAGCCTCCACTAAATTCACCCAATGTGCCGTCAGGGAGATGTAGTGGCCCTGCCCGCCTGTGCTTGTCCACGTGTCCGTAGTTAAGTGGACCGTGGCAGTAACCGCGTTGGTGAGGGCGCGTACAATGTTGCGGGAGACGTGGTCGTGCAGGGCTGGGACGGCACATCGGGAAAAGTAGTGGCGACTGGGAACTGAGTAGCGCGGGGCCGCCGCCTCCATGATACTTTTGAAGGACTCCGTTTCCACAACCCTATACGGCTGCATCTCAAGGCTGATGAATTTTGCTATGCGGACGGTTAACGTTTGAGCGTGCGGGTGCGTGGCGGCGTACTTGCGCTTGCGCTCCAACAGTTGCGCAAGCGACGGCTGGACGGTGCGCTGAACTACACTGCTGGATGGGGCCGAGGACAGCGGAGGTGAGGGTGTGGGTGCAGGCCAGGAGACGGTAGTGCCTGTGTCCTGAGAGGGGGGTTGCATCTCAGTGGCAGGTTGGGGCACAGGGGGAGAGGCAGGGGTGCAAACCGGAGGCGCTGAACGGCCTTCGTCCCACCTTGCGGGGTGCTTGGCCATCATATGTCTGCGCATGCTGGTGGTGGTGAGGCTGTTGGTGTTGGCTCCCCGGCTGAGCTTTGCGTGACAAAGGTTGCACACCACTGTTCGTCGGTCGTCAGGCGTCTCTGTGAAAAACTGCCAGACCTTAGAGCACCTCGGCCTCTGCAGGGTGGCATGGCGCGAGGGGGCGCTTTGGGAAACACTTGGTGGATTATTCGGTCTGGCCCTGCCTCTACCCCTGGCCACCGCACTGCCTCTTGCAACCTGCCCTGCTGATGCCCTTGACTCCCCCTCTGAAGACCTGTCCTCCTGAGTAAGCGTTGCACACCAGGTGGGGTCAGTCACCTCATCGTCCTGCTGCTCTTCCTCCGAATCCTCTGTGCGCTGCTCCCTCGGACTTACTGCCCTTACTACTACCTCACTGCAAGACAACTGTGTCTGATCGTCATCGTCCTCCTCACCCACAGAAAGTTGTTGAGACAGTTGGCGGAAGTCCCCAGCCTCTTCCCCCGGACCCCGGGAACTTTCGAATGGTTGGGCATCAGTGACGATAAACTCCTCTGGTGGGAGAGGAACCGCTGCTGCCCAATCTAAGCAGGGGCCCGAGAACAGTTCCTGGGAGTGTTCCCGCTCCTGAGCAGGTGTCATTGTAGTGGAGTGAGGAGGCTGGGAGGAAGGAGGAGCAGCAGACAGAGGATTCGGATTGGCAGCAGTGGACGGTGCAGAACTGCGGGTAGACGATAGGTTGCTCGAAGCACTTTCTGCCATCCAGGACAGGACCTGCTCACACTGCTCATTTTCTAATAACCGTCTCCCGCGTGGACCCATTAATTGGGCGATGAATGTGGGGACACCAGAAACGTGCCTCTCTCCTAATCGCGCAGCAGTCGGCTGCGACACACCTGGATCAGGAGCTCGGCCTGTGCCCACACCCTGACTTGGCCCTCCGCGTCCTCGGCCGCGTCCACGTCCTCTAGGCCTACCCCTACCCCTCAGCATGCTGTATTACCAGTGATTTGATTTCACAGGCAGCTAATAAATTGGCGCAAGACTGCAGGCCAAATATAATTTTTTCCCTTTTTTGAAAACGAAAGGCCCCACTGCCTCTAGTGAATGAATAATCTAAGTTTAATAACTGTGCTGTTTTCCTGCTAATGTGTCACAGAACGTGAGGGTAGCAGAGTTATTAACTGTGGCAGAGCAGGTATTTTTTTTCCCAATTAAGGAAAGCAAATGGCGAAGCCAGGAGTAAAACGTAGCTGGGTGCGTCTGATTTTTACAGGTTGCACACGCAGCCGACACGTGTCCACCGGCGTTAGGACGGACAGAGGCAGGACAAATAGAATTATTTTCACTTGTTTTACAAGCAAAAGGCAGCACTGCGTATATTCAATGAATAATAACTGTGTTGTGGCCCTGCCTATACAATTCTTTCCCTGCAGTATCAATGGAGGGTGGAATGCTCTGCAGAGGCGATTTTGAGAAGCAAAAAAAAATGCAGCACAGCTAACAGCAGCCTGGACAGTACTGCACACGGATAAATATGGCCCTAGAAAGGACCGTTGAGGTTCTTGAAGGCTACACTCACTCCTAACACCCTCCCTGCCTATGCAGCACTTCTGTCCCTAATGCCGGGTGCAACGCTCTGCAGAGCCGATTTTGAGAAGAAAAAAAAATGGCACTGCTAACAGCAGCCAACACACAGCTATCAGTGGCCCTAATAAGGACCTTTGGGTGGTCTTGAAGCCTACACTAACTACCAATTCTTTCCCTACAGCAGCTCCGGTACAAACAGCACTGTCCCTCACTAACTCACACGGCATCTGAGCCGAACCGCGGGAGGGGCCGACTTTTATGTTCGGGTGACACCTGATCTTCCCAGCCACTCACAGCAGGGGGGTGGTATAGGGCTTGAACGTCACAGGGGGAAGTTGTAATGCCTTCCCTGTCTTTCAATTGGCCAAAAAAAGCGCGCTAACGTCTCAGGGAAGGAAGTGAAAGTAACCAGAACACCGCATGGTGTTCGTTACGAATAACGAACATCCCGAACACCCTAATATTCGCACGAATATCAAGCTCGGAAGAACACGTTCGCTCATCTCTAATCTTAATTAGAGATGAGCGAACGTATTCGTCCGAGCTTGATATTCATGCGAATATTAGGGTGTTCGGGATGTTCGTTATTCGTAACGAACACCATGCGGTGTTCTGGTTACTTTCACTTCCTTCCCTGAGACGTTAGCGCGCTTTTCTGGCCAATTGAAAGACAGGGAAGGCATTACAACTTCCCCCTGTGACATTCAAGCCCTATACCACCCCCCTGCTGTGAGTGGCTGGGAAGATCAGGTGTCCGCCGAATATAAAAGTCGGCCCCTCCCGCGGCTCGCCTCAGATGCCTTGTGAGTTAGATGAGGGACAGTGCTGCTGGTACCGGAGCTGCTGTAGGGAGAGAAATAGCAATTAGTGTAGGCTTCAAGACCCCCAAAGGTCCTTATTAGGGCCACTGATAGCTGTGTGTTGGCTGCTGTTAGCAGTGCCTTTTTTTTTTTTCTCAAAATCGCCTCTGCAGAGCGTTGCACCCGGCATTAGGGACAGAAGTGTTGGATAGGCAGGGAGAGTGTTAGGAGTGAGTGTAGCCTTCAAGAACCTCAACGGTCCTATCTAGGGCCATATTTAACCGTGTGCAGTACTGTGCTGGCTGCTGTTAGCTGTGCTGCATATTTTTTTTTTTCTCAAAATCGCCTCTGCAGAGCATTGCACCCTCCATTGATACTACAGGGAAAGAATTGTGTAGGCAGGGCCACAACACAGTTATTATTCATTGAATATACGCAGTGGGTCCTTTTGGTGTAAAAAAAGAGAAACGAAATCTATTTGTCCAGCCTCTGTCCGTCCTAAGGGCTGTGGACACGTGTGAGCTGCGTGTACAACGTTAAAAAATCAGACGCACCCAGCTACGGTTTACTGCTGGCTTCGCCATTTGCTTTCCGTAATTGGGAAAAAAATACCTGCTCTGCCAGAGTTAATAACTCTGCTACCCTCAAGTTCTGTGACACATTAGCAGGGACACAGCACAGTTATTAAACTTAGATTATTCATTCACTAGAGGCAGTGGGGCCTTTCGTTTTCAAAAAAGGGAAAAAATTATATTTGGCTGCAGTCTTGCGCCAATTTATTTCCTGCCTGTGAAATCAAATCACTGGTAATACAGCATGCTGAGGGGTAGGGGTAGGCCTAGAGGACGTGGACGCGGCCGAGGACGCGGAGGGCCAAGTCAGGGTGTGGGCACAGGCCGAGCTCCTGATCCAAGTGTGTCGCAGCCGACTGCTGCGCGATTAGGAGAGAGGCACGTTTCTGGCGTCCCCACATTCATCGCCCAATTAATGGGTCCACGCGGGAGACGGTTATTAGAAAATGAGCAGTGTGAGCAGGTCCTGTCCTGGATGGCAGAAAGTGCTTCGAGCAACCTATCGTCCACCCGCAGTTCTGCGCCGTCCACTGCTGCAAATCCGAATCCTCTGTCTGCTGCTCCTCCTTCCTCCCAGCCTCCTCACTCCACTACAATGACACCTGCTCAGGAGCGGGAACACTCCCAGGAACTGTTCTCGGGCCCCTGCTTAGATTGGGCAGGAGTGGTTCCTCTCCCACCAGAGGAGTTTATCGTCACTGATGCCCAACCATTCGAAAGTTCCCGGGGTCCGGGGGAAGAGGCTGGGGACTTCCGCCAACTGTCTCAAGAAGTTTCTGTGGGTGAGGAGGACGATGACGATGAGACACAGTTGTCTTGCAGTGAGGTAGTAGTAAGGGCAGTAAGTCCAAGGGAGCAGCGCACAGAGGATTCGGAGGAAGAGCAGCAGGACGATGAGGTGACTGACCCCACCTGGTGTGCAACGCCTACTCAGGACAGGTCTTCAGAGGGGGAGGCAAGGGCATCAGCAGGGCAGGTTGCAAGAGGCAGTGCGGTGGCCAGGGGTAGAGGCAGGGCCAGACCGAATAATCCACCAACTGTTTCCCAAAGCGCACCCTCGTGCCATGCCACCCTGCAGAGGCCGAGGTGCTCTAAGGTCTGGCAGTTTTTCACAGAGACGCCTGACGACCGACGAACAGTGGTGTGCAACCTTTGTCGCACAAAGCTCAGCCGGGGAGCCAACACCAACAGCCTCACCACCACCAGCATGCGCAGACATATGATGGCCAAGCACCCCACAAGGTGGGACGAAGGCCGTTCACCGCCTCCAGTTTGCACCCCTGCCTCTCCCCCTGTGCCCCAACCTGCCACTGAGATGCAACCCCCCCTCTCAGGACACGGGCACTACCGCCTCATGGCCTGCACCCGCACCCTCACCTCCGCTGTCCTCGGCGCCACCCACCAGTGTAGTTCAGCGCACCGTCCAGCCGTCGCTTGCGCAACTGTTGGAGCACAAGCGCAAGTACGCCGCCACGCACCCGCACGCTCAAACATTAACCGTCCGCATAGCAAAATTCATCAGCCTTGAGATGCTGCCGTATAGGGTTGTGGAAACGGAGTCCTTCAAAAGTATCATGGAGGCGGCGGCCCCGCGCTACTCAGTTCCCAGTCGCCACTACTTTTCCCGATGTGCCGTCCCAGCCCTGCACGACCACGTCTCCCGCAACATTGTACGCGCCCTCACCAACGCGGTTACTGCCACGGTCCACTTAACAACGGACACGTGGACAAGCACAGGCGGGCAGGACCACTACATCTCCCTGACGGCACATTGGGTGAATTTAGTGGAGGCTGGGACAGAGTCAGAGCCTGGGACCGCTCACGTCCTACCCACCCCCAGAATTGCGGGCCCCAGCTCGGTGGTGGTATCTGCGGAGGTGTATGCTTCCTCCACTAAAGCACCCTCCTCCTCCTCCTCCGCAACCTCTGTCTCGCAGTCAAGATGTGTTAGCAGCAGCATGTCGCCAGCAGTCAGTGTCGCGCGTCGTGGCAGCACAGCGGTGGGCAAGCGTCAGCAGGCCGTGCTGAAACTACTCAGCTTAGGAGAGAAGAGGCACACGACCCACGAACTGCTGCAGGGTCTGACACAGCAGACCGACCGCTGGCTTGCGCCGCTGAGCCTCCAACCGGGCATGGTCGTGTGTGACAACGGCCGTAGCCTGGTGGCGGCTCTGCAGCTCGGCAGCCTCACGCACGTGCCATGCCTTGCCCACGTCTTTAATTTGGTGGTTCAGCGCTTTCTGAAAAGCTACTCACGCTTGTCAGACCTGCTCGTAAAGGCGCGCCGGCTCTGCGCACATTTCCGCAAGTCCCACACGGACGCTGCCACCCTGCGCACCCTGCAACATCGCTTTAAGCTGCCAGTGCACCGACTGCTGTGCGACGTGCCCACACGGTGGAACTCTACGCTCCACATGTTGGCCAGGCTCTATGAACAGCGTAGAGCTATAGTCGAATTCCAACTCCAACTTGGGCGGCGCAGTGGGAGTCAGCCTCCTCAATTCTTTTCAGAAGAGTGGGCCTGGTTGGCAGACATCTGCCATGTCCTTGGTAATTTTGAGGAGTCTACCCAGGTGGTGAGCGGCGATGCTGCAATCATTAGCGTCACCATTCCTCTGCTATGCATCTTGAGAAATTCCCTGCAAACCATAAAGGCAGCTGCTTTGCGCTCGGAAACGGGGGCGGGGGAAGACAGTATGCCGCTGGATAGTCAGGGCACCCACCTGTCTATTTCTCAGCGCGTACAGGAGGAGGAGGAGGAGCATGAGGAGGATGAGGAGGAGGGGGAAGAGACAGCTTGGGCCGCTGCTGACGGTACACCGGCTGATTGCCTGTCATCCTTTCAGCGTGTATGGCCTGAGGAGGAGGAGGAGGAGGATCCTGAAAGTGATCTTCCTAGTGAAGACAGCCATGTGTTGCGTACAGGTACCCTGGCACACATGGCTGACTTCATGTTAGGATGCCTTTCTCGTGACCCTCGCGTTGCACGCATTCTGGCCACAACGGATTACTGGGTGTACACACTGCTCGACCCACGCTATAAGGAGAACCTGCCCACTCTCATTCCCGAAGAGGAAAGGGGTTCGAGAGTGTTGCTATACCACAGGACCCTTGCGGACAAGCTGATGGTAAAATTCCCAGCCGACAGCGCTAGTGGCAGAAGGCGCAGTACCGAGGGCAAGGTAGCAGGGGAGGTGTGGAGATCGAGCAGCATGTACATCCCAGGCAGTGCAACAGTCTTTAAGGGCCTGGACAGCTTTATGGCTCCCCACCAAGACTGTGTCACCGCTCCCCAGTCAAGGCTGAGTCGGCGGGAGCACTGTAAAAGGATGGTGAGGGAGTACGTAGCCGATCGCACGACCGTCCTCCGTGACGCCTCTGCCACCTACAACTACTGGGTGTCGAAGCTGGACACGTGGCCTGAACTAGCGCTGTATGCCCTGGAGGTGCTTGCTTGTCCTGCGGCTAGCGTCTTGTCGGAGAGGGTGTTTAGTGCGGCTGGGGGAATCATCACAGATAAGCGTACCCGCCTGTCAACCGACAGTGCCGACAGGCTAACACTCATCAAGATGAACAAAGCCTGGATTTCGCCAGACTTCTCTTCTCCACCAGCGGACAGCAAGGATACGTAAGCAATACGTAGGCTGCACCCGCGGATGGAAGCTACGTTCTCTCTCACCATCCAAAACGGGGACATTTCTGCTTCATCAATCTGTGTCTAATATTCCTCCTCCTCCTCCTCCTCCTGCTCCTCCTCCTGAAACCTCACGTAATCACGCTGAACGGGCAATTTTTCTTAGGGCCACAAGGCTCACTCAAATAATTTTTCTGAACAATTTTTAAAAGTTTCAATGCGCTTAAAAGCGTTGGAACTTTAACTTGAACCAATTTTTCGTTACACTGGGCTGCCTCCAGGCCTAGTTACCACTTAAGCCACATTAACCAAAGCGATTAATGGGTTTCACCTGCCCTCTTGGCTGGCCATGGCCAATTTTTTGGATGTACATTAGTACTGTTCATACAGCAATTTTTGTGGGCCCTCGCCTACAGTGTAATCAAATGAATTTTTAGCCCACCTGCATTACAGCTGACGTAACATCAGCTGTGTTGGGCACTGCAATGGGATATTTCTATGTACCGCCGGTGGCTTCCTGGCACCCACCCATGCTGTAGGTGCACACAGAGTTTTTACTACATCTGTACACTTGAAAAGAACCCCAGTCAGACTGGGGCATGCAGTGTGGGCCGAAGCCCACCTGCATTAAGCACGACATTACTACCTCAGCTGTGTTGGGCAATGCAATGGGATATTTCTGTGTACCGCCGGTGGCTTCCTGGCACCCACCCATGCTGTGGGTCCACAGGGAATTATAAATGCATCTGTTTCCACTTGTAAAGAACCCCAGTCTGACTGGGGCATGCAGTGTGGGCCGAAGCCCACCTGTATTATGCACGACATTACTACCTCAGCTGTGTTGGGCACTGCAATGGGATATTTTTGTGTACCGCCGGTGGGTTCCAGGGAGCCACCCATGCTGTGGGTCCACAGGGACTTCACAATAGGGAGTTGTACCTGCCTGTGTCTATGAATTAAAAACCGCGGTCTGACTGGGGCATGCAGACACCTTGACAGAATGAATAGTGTGTGGCACATAGGTTCCCCATTGCTATGCCCACGTGTGCAGCTCCTGATGGCGGTGGCACAGGATTCTATTTCTCATTGCTTCTGTACAGCATTGTGGGCTATCGCCCCGCCACTTTTAAAGAGGGTCGCTGCCTAGCCGTGCCAACCTCTGCAGTGTGTGCCTGCGGTCCCTCGTCATGGCAGACGCACTTCTAAATAGACATGAGGGTGGTGTGGCATGAGGGCAGCTGAAGGCTGCGCAGGGACACTTTGGTGTGCGCTGTGGGGGGGGGGGGGGTGGGCAGCATGTAACCCAGGAGAAGTGTCAGTGGAGTGTCATGCAGGCAGTGATTGTGCTTTGCTGGAGGTAGTGTGGTGCTTAGCTAAGGTATGCCATGCTAATGAGGGCTTTTCAGAAGTAAAAGTTGTTGGGGGGGGGCCCACTCTTGCCGCTATTGTGGCTTAATAGTGGGACCTGTGAACTTGAGATGCAGCCCAACATGTAGCCCCTCGCCTGCCCTATCCGTTGCTGTGTCGTTCCCATCACTTTCTTGAATTGCCCAGATTTTCACACATGAAAACCTTAGCGAGGATCGGCGAAATACAAAAATGTTCCGGTCGCCCATTGACTTCAATGGGGTTCGTTATTCGAAACGAACCCTCGAACATCGCGGGAAGTTTGTTTCGAATAACGAACACCCGAGCATTTTGGTGTTCGCTCATCTCTAATCTTAATCAATATATCCGTAAAATAACATGAAGTAAATATTTTAGAATCAATGAAAAAAACGACTTAGTAGAAAAAACAGTCAATTTTAATATAGATGAACCCATTACCACCGATCTAAAACAGAAAACAACTTTTTATCCAACAGAAATAAAAGGGCCATTTATAGAATCATTTTACCAATATGTGTGATACAGATAAAAAAAACTAGGATCAATAAACATCATTTATCTTTGAGAGAAAAAAATGCGGTACAAGAATTTCATAATAATAAAGAGATTGTAATAAAACGTGCCGATAAAGGCGGCGGTATCGTGATAATGGGCTATGTTCGCTATGACGAAATTAATTTAAATATGTTAAAAAATACAGATAATTATAAAAAATTGTCACATGACCCAATTGAAACGATTCAAAAAAACCTAAAAAAACTAATAGAAGAGGGTCTTTTTTATAATAGTCTTACAAAAAAGAAGCCGGTTTTATTACATCAATAGAACCAGAAACACCTTTTTTATATCATTTGCCTAAAGTACATAAATGTACAAAAAACCCACCAGAGAGACCTATTATCTCCGGGGTTAACTCCATAACAAGCCGCCTTGCCGAATATATTGATAAAGTTTTACAAAAATATGTTTTAGCACTTCCCACTTTTTTAAAAGACACAGGTCACCTTTTAAACTTAATAAAAAATTTCAATTGGGAAAGTGACTACATATTATGCACATTAGATGTAGAGTCCTTATATACCTGTATTCCCCACAAATTAGGTCTTAAAGCCGTTTCTAATTATTTAGATAATGATCCCCTAATGCCCATACATCAAAAAAGATTTATCATAAATGCAATAGATTTCATACTAACTAATAACTATTTCTCTTATAATAATACATTTTATTTACAAACGCAAGGTACGCAATGGGCTGCAAAGCCGCACCTGCATTAGCCAATCTGTATATGGGTTTTTATGAAAAGGATAAATATAATAATAAAAACATTGTTTTATATCGACGTTACATTGATGACATTTTATTAGTCTGGAAAGGCTCGGAAACGAGCCCCATCTCCTATATAGATAATTTAAATAGAAATAATAGTAATTTAAAATTTACCTACAATTTTAGCCGTGCTAAAATAGTGTTTTTAGATCTGGTCTTAAAGGGGTTGTCCCGCGCCGAAACGTTTTTTTGTTTTTTTCAACAGCCCCCCCGTTCAGCGCGAGACAACCCCGATGCAGGGGTTAAAAAAGAAAACCGGACAGTGCTTACCTGAATCCCCGCGCTCCGGTGACTTCTTACTTACCTGGTGAAGATGGCCGCCGGGATCTTCACCCTCGGTGGACCACAGGGCTTCTGTGCGGTCCATTGCCGATTCCAGCCTCCTGATTGGCTGGAATCGGCACGTGACGGGGCGGAGCTACCAGGAGCCGCTCTCCGGCACGAGCGGCCCCATTCAGAAGAGAAGAAGACCGGACTGCGCAAGCGCGTCTAATCCGGCGATTAGACGCTGAAAATTAGACGGCTCCATGGAGACGGGGACGCTAGCAACGGAACAGGTAAGTGAATAACTTCTGTATGGCTCATATTTAATGCACAATGTACATTACAAAGTGCATTAATATGGCCATACAGAAGTGTATAGACCCACTTGCTGCCGCGGGACAACCCCTTTAATGTCCTTTAAAGATAAATTAATTAGCAAAACGCACTTTAAGAAAATTGATAAAAATTCCTACCTTGACTATCGCAGCTGTCATGCGACCAGCTGGAAAAACAATATACCATATAGCCAACTTAAAAGAGTCAGACGTAATTGCTATCATGAAGAAGATTTTAATAAACAAGCAAAAATCATAAAAGACCGGTTCAAAGAAAAAAGATACCCTACAAATTAATAGAAGATGCACATAAAAAATTAATTACCCCAAAAAATCAGGAAGGAACAAACATAGAGAAAATTTTTTTTAAAAAACCTAACAAAATAAACCCATCATTTATTACGAGATTCAATAATGATAATAAAAAAATCAGAAAAATAATTATAAAACATTGGCCAATTTTATGTAGTGATTAGAGATGAGCGAGCACCAAAATGCTCGGGTGCTCGTTACTCGGGATGAAATTATCGCGATGCTCGAGGGTTCGTTTTGAGTAACGAACCCCATTGAATTCAATGGGCGACCCGAGCATTTTTGTATATCGCCGATGCTCGCTAAGGTTTCCATTTGTGAAAATCTGGGCAATTCAGGAAAGTGATGGGAATGACACAGCAACGGATAGGGCAGGCGAGGGGCTACATGTTGGGCTGCATCTCAAGTTCACAGGTCCCACTATCAAGCCACAATAGCGGAAAGAGTGGGCCCCCCCCTCCCAACAACTTTTACTTCTGAAAAGCCCTCATTAGCAATGCATACCTTAGCTAAGCACCACACTACCTCCAACAAAGCACAATCACTGCCTGCATGACACTCCGCTGCCACTTCTCCTGGGTTACATGCTTATAGCCGGTTCCACTGAAAGCAATGGGCTGCCGGCGTGCACAGGATGAATTGTCGGGAAGGGCTTAAATATAGAAGCCCTTCCCTGCAATTCATGCAGAAATGTATAAAAATAAAAAAAATATATATACTTACCTGGTCCCGGCAGACGGAGTTCAGCGCGGCCTACAATGGGTGTGAAGGGGGTGTGAGTCAGACCTGCCCCCTGATTGGCTCAGCCTGGCAGCCCATTGCTTTCAGTGGAACCTGCTGTATTGCAGCTCCATTGAATTCAATGGGCAAACATCGTTCTTCTCTGCCACAGCTGTTACAGCTGTGGCAGAGAAGAATGATTTGTCTTCTATATGTTCTCAATGGGGTCGGCGCTGCTGCCACCGGCCCCATTGAGCGCATATAGAGAAGAGAACAGGAATCGCAGATCGCAAATAGGTGCGATCTGCGATTTCTGACTATGGCCTAAGAAGGACCGTTGGGGTTCTTAAAGCCTAAAATACTCCTAACGCTCTCCCTATAGCAGCTCCGGCACCAGCAGCACTTTCCCTGATCTCTGTCAGAATGCATCTGAGGCGAGCCGCGGGCGGGGCAGATTTTAATACTCGGGTGTCACCTGATCTTGCCAGCCACTCACTGCAGGGGGGTGGTATAGGGCTTGAACGTCACAGGAGGAAGTTGTAATGCCTTCCCTGTCTTTCTATTGTTCAGAAAAGCATGCAAATTTCTCAGGGAAGAAAATGACAGTGATACCATTGGAAAGTATAGATTCCAGATCCATCTCATCCCTGAGAAAGAAGGAAATGTTCTGGATCTATAGGCTGAATACGCTCGTCCCTGCAGGGCTAAACGAAATGCTGGAGAAGATATAACTTGATTATTTTGGCATTGATTATTAAATAAATTATGATATTTATTTTATTATAAAGTTTGAATGAATTGTTGGAACATCATGTACATCATTTTTAAAAAAAGTTGTTTTTTTTTGTTTTTTTATTGATTTATTAGATTATTAGATTAAGTATTTATTAGAATTAGGGATGAGCGAACGTGTCCGTTACGGACACATCCGCACCCGGACACCGGCTTTGCCGAACACTGCAGTGTTCGCGCGTAAGTGTCCGGGTGCCGCCGGGGGGCGGGGAGATGCGCGGCGGCGCGGGCGGCAGTAGCGGGGAACAGGGGGGAGCCCTCTCTCTCTCCCTCTCCCCCCCACTCCCCGCCGCACCCCCCCGCGCTGCCACGGCGGCCCCCGAACTTTTTCGCCCGAACACTGAAGTGTTCGCAAAGTTCGGTGTTCGGGCGAAAAAGGGGCGGAGCCGAACGTGTTCGCTCATCTCTAATTAGAATCCTATGTAATATAATATATTTCTTATCTGTATAATGTATTCTAACCAGATGGTGGTAATATATAAACTATATAATGATATGAAGATAAACTGCTATGTCGGGTAGCATCCTGCTAGCAAATAGATCGTGAAAGGCAATTACTGTCGACACTGTTGACAAGTAAAGATAAAGTTTCATTTTAAAAAAATTGACACGCATGTAGCGAGTCAAAGAGTGAAGTAATCACGTCACCCGACCCTCCCAGGTAGCGGAATCTCCGCCCAATTCATTCAGAGAACGGCCTGCACCGTCTGTTGCACATGGACTGGTAAGCCATTCCTTTTACAATTATGTATAAATAGTCTGTATTAACTTGCGTCACTTGAGCTGGAAAAAGGCGCCAGAATAGTCGCAGAAACGCGGAGCTCAGTATATTGTGTATTGAAATCAATTGATTATATATCTAATCAATTTAGTTACTGTTTCTGTGTTCCCGTGAGCGCAAGCATTGCTTTTCCTTTTTATTTTGTCATTGATGATTGCCGGAGTGTCCTCCGAGTTCTTCTACTTCCTCCCACATTATAAAAACGGCATTGATTTCCTATGAATCTGCGTGTGACCGAGCTTCACTGTGCACAGGGATGACGGCTGTATGCAGTACCTAACAGGTAGGTCGTCACCAAGGGGTTAAACAGGTGGTGTGACATTACAAAAAACTGTAGCACATTTGTAGATGGGATGTGTCTAGTACTGCACATTAACTAGTATCTGTAACATGTCCTATGAGTGGATATCCCTCAGAGCTGAAATCCTACATCTACCATGTCAGCATGACGTCTGTCCAGCTATACAATCACTCCCACCAGTGAGTACGGCCTCCCTGAACCTGATTAATGGTCTGTACATGTAGAGGATCAGAGGAAGAGGAAGAATGTGCCCCCCGACCCTAGAACCGCCCTAATAGGATTACATTACAAGTATGCGGGCAGCAGCCGTGCTCGGAGGGTTGAAGAAATGTAACTGAAGGCTGATTTACACGCAAAGATGATCGCACAAAATTTATCAGAAACTGGCGGTTTTGAGCGATCATTTTGCATTAGGTACTAATGGGCTAAATCAGTACTTCATTGCATGTATTTAGAGAACAGCGGGTGGTCTGTTCTCTAAATACATCCCTTTCGTTCTGCCGCGGGCTGACAGCTGCATACACTGCCATCAGCGCTGCCCGCAGAGAACACAGCATGCCGGCCGTCTTGTCAGGGACGGAGGATTTTATGCTGAGCTGAAGTCAGCGATGGACGAAGAGCGCACGATGGGCGCACTTTTACACGCAACGGCTATCGCTCAAGAGCCGTCGTTTGAATGAATTTTGAACGCTAATCGTTGTGTGTAAATCAGCCTTAACGCTCCGCTTATTTGACAGTAAAGATAAACAAATCACTCAAGACTGGAGAAGTAACAGATGTGTATGAGGCGACTCTCACACGCGGCTCGGCAAAGCGCCACCATTTTTCTTTTGTTTTCATTCCTCCCCCAACAGCGGCTTTAGCACAGCCCATCATTAACGAGGCGACCTAAACGCAACAATGGAACAGACAGCGCTTGGAAACCGCGGCATTGTCTGCAAGGCTCCAATGAAATCAAGGAAAGCGATCAAAACGCCGCAATAACCGTGGAAAAACCATCTGTGTGAGAGCGGCCTGAGGGGGCCCAGAAAACTCAACTGTCATCTACAAAGCAAGACGCCCTCTAGTGGTGTCTCTTTTCACAGCCCTTTATTTGGGGCAGTTTCCGGTTATTAAGGTTGCGCTCAAAGATCGGGAATTTTCAGACTTTTTACTAATAATGAAGAAGAAAAACTGTTGCTTCAGGTCGTGCAAGGAAATCGCACGGCTGATCCAACACAGATCACCCAGAAGTCCGCGGTGTGGTCCTTCAGCAAGTATTTGTGTCGTCATTTTGACTATTTTCATTTATTTGGAGGTATTCTTGTAGGAACGGACAGATCTCATCGCCAGCACTTCATGCTTCACCGTCTAGTGTTAGCAGTAATGCTGCAGCTTGTGGGGTTGGACATCTGGTGTGTAAGCGCCATTTCTCATAATATACCGCAGTTTGGAGCGCCATCTTGTAGATGGAATATAAAGCTAAACCTTCATCCTAAGATTACTGTCAGCAGATGGAGCACATTGGGAAGGTGTCGGGCTGCATGGCTGATGATTTATATGTCTATGGGCCGCCCTACTGTGTATATACCCCATCATATAAACAGAACTGCCTCATATTAGTCCATACTACTCTCCATAGGGGACACTATTATAGTTATATTATATTTCTATTCTTGTACATAGGGGCAGTATTATAGTAGGTATATTCTTGTACATAGGGGGCCGTATTATAGTAGTTATATTCTTGTACATAGGAGGCAGTATTATAGTAGTTATATTCTTGTACATAGGGGGCAGTATTATAGTAGTTATATTCTTGTACATAAGGGCAGTATTATAGTAGTTATATTCTTGTACATAGGGGGCAGTATGATAGTAGTTATATTCTTGTACATAGGGGGCAGTATTATAGTAGTTATATTTTTGTATATAGGGGCAGTATTATAGTAGTTATATTCTTGTACATAGGGGACAGTATTATAGTAGTTATATTCTTGTACATAAGGGGCAGTATTATAGTAGTTATATTCTTGTACATAGGGGGCCGTATTATAGTAGTTATATTCTTGTACATAGGAGGCAGTATTATAGTAGTTATATTCTTGTACATAGGGGGCAGTATGATAGTAGTTATATTCTTGTACATAGGGGACAGTATTATAGTAGTTATATTCTTGTACATAGGAGCAGTATTATAGTAGTTATATTCTTGTACATAGGAGCAGTATTATAGTAGTTATATTCTTGTACATAGGAGGCAGTATTATAGTAGTTATATTCTTCTACATAGGCGGCAGTATTATAGTAGTTATATTCTTGTACATAGGGGCAGTATTATAGTAGTTATATTCTTGTACATAGGGGGCAGTATTATAGTAGTTATATTCTTGTACATAGGGAACAGTATTATAGTAGTTATATTCTTGTACATAGGGGGCAGTATTATAGTAGTTATATTCTTGTACATAGGGAACAGTATTATAGTAGTTATATTCTTGAACATAGGGGGCAGTATGATAATAGTTATATTCTTGTACATAGGGGGCAGTATTATAGTAGTTATATTCTTGTACATAGGGGGCAATATTATAGTAGTTATATTCTTGTACATAGGGAACAGTATTATAGTAGTTATATTCTTGTACATAGGGGGCAGTATTATAGTAGTTATATTCTTGTACATAGGGAGCAGTATTATAGTAGTTATATTCTTGTACATAGGGGGCAGTATTATAGTAGTTATATTCTTGTACATAGGGGGCAGTATGATAGTAGTTATATTCTTGTACATAGGGAGCAGTATTATAGTAGTTATATTCTTGTACATAGGGGGCAGTATTATAGTAGTTATATTTTTGTATATAGGGGCAATATTATAGTAGTTATATTCTTGTACATAGGAGGCAGTATTATAGTAGTTATATTCTTGTACATAGGAGCAGTATTATAGTAGTTCTATTCTTGTACATAGGAGGCAGTATTATAGTAGTTATATTCTTGTACATAGGGGCAGTATTATAGTAGTTATATTCTTGTACATAGGAGGCAGTATTATAGTAGTTATATTCTGGTACATAGGGGGCAGTATTATACTAGTTATATTCTTGTACATAGTAGGCAGTATTATAGTAATTATATTCTTGTACATGGGGGGGCAGTATTATAGTAGTTATATTCTTGTACATAGGGGCAGTATTATAGTAGTTATATTCTTGTACATAGGGGGCAGTATTATAGTAGTTATATTCTTGTACATAGGGAACAGTATTATAGTAGTTATATTCTTGTACATAGGGGGCAGTATGATAGTAGTTATATTCTTGTACATAGGGGGCAGTATTACAGTAGTTATATTCTTGTACATAGGGAACAGTATTATAGTAGTTATATTCTTGTACATAGGGGGCAGTATTATAGTAGTTATATTCTTGTACATAGGAGGCAGTATGATAGTAGTTATATTCTTGTACATAGGGGGCAGTATTATAGTAGTTATATTCTTGTACATAGGAGGCATTATTATAGTAGTTATATTCTTGTACATAGGGGCCGTATTATAGTAGTTATATTCTTGTATATAGGGACAGTATTATAGTAGTTATATTCTTGTACATAGGGGCAGTATTATAGTAGTTATATTCTTGTACATAGGGGGCAGTATTATAGTAGTTATATTCTTGTACATAGGGAGCAGTATTATAGTAGTTATATTCTTGTACATAGGGGGCAGTATTATAGTAGTTATATTCTTGTACATAGGGGGCAGTATTATAGTAGTTATATTCTTGTACATAGGAGGCAGTATTATAATAGTTATATTCTTGTACATAGGGGGCAGTATTGTAGTAGTTATATTCTTGTACATGGGGAGGCAGTATTATAGTAGTTATATTCTTGTACATAGGGGGCAGCATTATAGTAGTAATCTTGTACATAGGAAGCAGTATTATAGTAGTTATATTCTTGTACATAGGAGCAGTATTATAGTAGTTATATTCTTGTACATAGGGGCAGTATTATAGTAGTAATCTTGTACATAGGGGGCAGTATTATAGTAGTAATCTTGTACATAGGGAGCAGTATTATAGTAGTTATATTCTTGTACATAGGAGCAGTATTATAGTAGTTATATTCTTGTTCATAGGAGGCAGTATTATAGTAGTTATATTCTTGTACATAGAGGGCAATATTATAGTAGTTATATTCTTGTACATAGGGGGCAGTATTATAATAGTTATATTCTTGTCCATAGGGGACAGTATTATAGTAGTTATATTCTTGTACATAGGAGGCAGTATTATAGTAGTTATATTCTTGTACACAGGGGACAGTATTATAGTAGTTATATTCTTGTATATAGGGGGCAGTATTATAGTAGTTATATTCTTGTACATAGGGGACAGTATTATAGTAGTTATATTCTTGTACATAGGGGGCAGTATTATAGTAGTTATATTCTTGTACATAGAGGGCTGTATTATAGTAGTTATATTCTTGTACATAGGAGGCAGTATTATAGTAGTTATATTCTTGTACATAGGAGGCAGTATTATAGTAGTTATATTCTTGTATATAGGGGGCAGTATTATAGTAGTTATATTCTTGTACATAGGGGACAGTATTATAGTAGTTATATTCTTGTATATAGGGGGCAGTATTATAGTAGTTATATTCTTGTACATAGGAGGCAGTATTATAGTAGTTATATTCTTGTACATAGGGGACAGTATTATAGTAGTTATATTCTTGTACATAGGAGGCAGTATTATAGTAGTTATATTCTTGTATATAGGGGGCAGTATTATAGTAGTTATATTCTTGTATATAGGGGGCAGTATTATAGTAGTTATATTCTTGTACATGGGGGACAGTATTATAGTAGTTATATTCTTGTACATAGGAGGCAGTATTATAGTAGTTATATTCTTGTACATAGGAGGCAGCATTATAGTAGTTATATTCTTGTACATAGGAGGCAGTATTATAGTAGTTATATTCTTGTACATAGGAGGCAGTATTATAGTAGTTATATTCTTGTACATAGGGGGCAGTATTATAGTAGTTATATTCTTGTACATAGGGGACAGTATTATAGTAGTTATATTCTTGTACATAGGAGGCAGCATTATAGTAGTTATATTCTTGTACATAGGAGGCAGCATTATAGTAGTTATATTCTTGTACATAGGAGGCAGTATTATAGTAGTTATATGCTTGTACATAGGGGCAATATTATAGTAGTTATATTCTTGTACATAGGAGGCAGTATTATAGTAGTTATATTCTTGTACATAGGGGGCAGTATTATGGTAGTTATATTCTTGTACATAGGAGGCAGTATTATAGTTGTTATTTGCTTGTACATAGGGACAGTATTATAGTAGTTATATTCTTGTACATAGGGGGCAGTATTAGAGTATATTCATCTACATAGGAGGCAGTATTATAGTAGTTATATTCTTGTATATAGGGGCAGTATTATAGTAGTTATATTCTTGTACATAGGAGGCAGTATTATAGTAGTTATATTCTTGTACATAGGGTGCAGTATTATGGTAGTTATATTCTTGTACATAGGGAGCAGTATTATAGTAGTTATATGCTTGTACATAGGGACAGTATTATAGTAGTTATATTCTTGTACATAGGGGCAGTATTATAGTAGTTATATTCATCTACATAGGAGGCAGTATTATAGTAGTTATATTCTTGTGCATAGGGGGCAGTATTATAGTAGTTATATTCATGTACATAGGGAGCAGTATTATAGAAGTTACACTCCTGTACATAGGGGGCAGTATTATAGTAGTTATATTCTTGTACATAGGAGGCAGTATTATAGTAGTTATATTCTTGTACATAGGGGGCAGTATTATACCCTGTTTCCCCGAAAATAAGACGCGTCTTATATTAATTTTTGCTCCCAAATATGCGCTATGTCTTATTTTCAGGGGGTGTCTTATTTCGTCGCGGCAAATCCGTCTGTGGCCACTAATGCCTCAATTGGCCAGCTTTGTGGACAGAATTTCTTAGAAATCTCGTCCACATGGGACAGCAAATCTGTCACGGCAAAGCTGGGAGAAGCCGGTGTTGTGGTGCGGATTCACCAGCTACAGAAACGGAAAAGCGTGCAGCCAGATCGCTTTAAAACAAGCTGCTAAGTGCCGTGGGTTTTGAAGCAGAGCTTTCCCGGCGGAAATCTCGCTGTTTATCGCTGTGGCCAAACTGCAAGATTTCCGCTGGAAATACGCTCTGTGAGAACCCAGCCTTAAGAATCACACACAGGATGCCTGACTCACACACAGAGTCATAAAAAAATAAGGGCTGTAAAGTAACGTACCTGTCTGCAGACAGAAGTTCCTGTACCACTTGTAAGCAGGGATGGTATTGCAGCTTCCGGCCACCAGGGGGAGCTCATCACAGCAGACATGTACAGCAGGAACAGAACATACAGTATGGACTTTTCCAGCCAGCAAGGGGAGCTCACAACAGCACACTCGTACAGCACTGCAGGGACAGCATAACAGCAGACTGTCTTCAGATCTACCTATACATCTGGAGGTAGGAGACAACGGGGATGGCAGCAGGGGACAGGCCTCTTGACTTGCTTGCACACTTTACTACGCCTTACTATCGGGAGGTGCCTTATATTTGGGACTTCTGCAAATTTCAGGGGGTGTCTTATTCTCAGGGGGTGCCTTATTTTCGGGGAAACACGGTAGTAGTTATATTCTTGTACATAGGGGCAGTATTATAGTAGTTATATTCTTGTACATAGGGGCAGTATTATAGTAGTTATATTCTTGTACATAGGGAGCAGTATTATAGTAGTTATATTCTTGTACATGGGAGGCAGTTTTATAGTAGTTATGTTCTTGTACATAGGGGGCAGTATTATAGTAGTTATATTCTTATACATAGGGGGCAGTGTTATAGTAGTTATATTCATGTACATAGGGAGCAGTATTATAGTAGTTATAATCTTGTACATGGGAGGCAGTTTTATAGTAGTTATATTCTTGTACATAGGAGGCAGTATTATAGTAGTTATAGTCTTGTACATAGGGGGCAGTATTACAGTAGTTATATTCTTGTACATAGGGGGCAGTATTATAGTAGTTATAGTCTTGTACATAGGGGGCAGTATTATAGTAGTTATAGTCTTGTACATAAGGGACAGTATTATAGTAGTTATGTTCGTGTACATAGAGGGCAGTATTATAGTAGTTATATTAATGTACATAGGAGCAGTATTATAGTAGCTATATTCTTGTACATGGGAGGCAGTTTTGTACATAGAAGCAGTATTATAGTAGTTATATTCTTGTACATAGGGGGCAGTATTATAGTAGTTATATTCTTGTACATATGGGGCAGTATTATAGTAGTTATATTCTTGTACATAGGGAGCAGTATTATAGTAGTTATATTGTTGTACATAGGGGGCAGTATTATAGTAGTTATATTCTTGTACATAGGGGGCAGTATTATAGTAGATATATTCTTGTACATAAGGGCAGTATTATAGTAGTTATATTCTTGTACATAGGGGGCAGTATTATAGTAGTTATATTCTTGTACATAGGGAGCAGTATTATAGTAGTTATATTGTTGTACATAGGGGGCAGTATTATAGTAGTTATATTCTTGTACATAGGGGGCAGTATTATAGTAGATATATTCTTGTACATAAGGGCAGTATTATAGTAGTTATATTCTTGTACATAGGGGACAGTATTATAGTAGTTATATTCTTGTACATAGAGGCAGTATTATAGTAGTTATATTCTTGTACATAGGGGGCAGTATTATAGTAGTTATATTCTTATACATAGGGGCAGTATTATAGTAGTTATATTCTTGTACATGGGAGGCAGTTTTATAGTAGTTATATTCTTGTATATAGGGGGTAGTATTATATTAGTAATATTCTTGGACATAGGAGCAGTATTATAGTAGTTATATTCTTGTACATAGCAGGCAGTATTATAGTAGTTATCTTCTTGTACATCGGGAGCAGTATTATAGTAGTTATATTCTTGTACATAGGGAGCAGTATTATAGTACTTATATACTTTTACATAGGGACAGTATTATAGTAGTTATATTCTTGTACATAGGGGGGCAGTATTATAGTAGTTATATTCTTGTACATAGGAGGCAGTATTATAGTAGTTATATTCTTGTACATAGGGGCAGTATTATAGTAGTTATATTCTTCTACATAGGGGCAGTATTATAGTAGTTATATTCTTCTTCATAGGGGCAGTATTATAGTAGTTATATTCATGTACATAGGGAGCAGTATTATAGTAGTTATATTCTTGTACATGGGAGGCAGTTTTATAGTAGTTATATTCTTGTATATAGGGGGTAGTATTATAGTAGTTATATTCTTATACATAGGGGGCAGTATTATAGTAGTTATATTCTTGTACATAGCAGGCAGTATTATAGTAGTTATATTCTTGTACATAGGGGCAGTATTATAGTAGTTATATTCTTGTACACAGGGGGCAGTATTATAGTAACTATATTCTTGCATATATGGGGCAGTATTATAGTAGTTATATTCCTGTACATAGGAGGCAGTATTATAGTAGTTATATTCCTGTACATAGAGGGCAGTATTAAAGTAGTTATATGCTTGTACATAGGAGGTATTGTAGTTATATTCTGGCATAGTATAATAGTAATCATATATTTAGTATTTATTGGGCTTTTGTTTATAATTTTTTTTTGCTGCATCTTTGATGTCAATATCAGTCCTGTCTGGAATCGCACTCTAAGGCTACTTCCTCTCTTCATCTTGTTCTCAAGATGAAGGACCTGCTGCCTCATATATAAACTTAATGAATGCTGTTAACAATGTTTGACATTAATAGTTTTGTTCCTCAAATACTTCGTGTCCCTTCTTTCATTTAATCAATACCAACGGAGAGAATTTATTTACTTTGCCTTATTTTACTATCTTGCCTAATGGCCGTAAAATGCGCTTGTCTATTTGTTGGCGGGACTGGGCCTAAGAGCAAATTGCTTTATGTTTATTTTATATTTCCTGAGTATAAATAATGCATCATCTTAGTTCCTTAACAACACTCATTTAAGTAAGTGCGCGGGATACAATGTTTTATGTCTCTTATTAACGGCCCTGAACAGAGCACTTGAAGGAATTAAATGCTATATAGGGGAGTCAGGGAGCCATCAGTTATAATGTGACTTTCCACTATTGAAGCTTTCTGGCTGAGAATTTATGCTTTGTTTTACTTCCATGTAGGAAAAAGTCAAAGCGACTCGCGTAAGCAATTATGGGGTCACCCTCGGCCAGTAGGGCCTCTTAGTAATCTATGTCGTTGCAATCCCTCTCTCTGTTTACCCACATGGCATGGACTTTGCAATCTATCATTCTCTAGCATTCACCCTTTTGTTGATTCTTCACTTTTCTTATGTGTCGTGTCGTTTAGTGCATCGCAGTGAAGTAGTCTCCTTTAGGACAAGTAAATATAGACTTGAACATGTAAAGTTCCCCTAAGTAACTGGAATTTCTCTTTAAATAGGTTATCCTCCATATACTTCCTCTGGCTAGCAGGAGGCTAACTGCTTAGTAGAAAGGGCCAAAGAAGCCAGTGTGTCAGTGAGTCTGTTATGTAGCATCTAGATGGACTTTAGTGTGTAGAAGTTTCCTAGGTAACTTTTTTTTAATTTCATTATAGAAGAATAGTATTGGAGTACTCCTTTAAATTCAGAATTGGCAATAAGCCTACTGGGATCATTGTGTCCAAATTAATTAGCTATGATCACTAGAAAAAGAACAACTATGTGAAATCACCACTGTGCTCTTTCTGAGGGACCAGCCCAGTGTTAACTTTATTCATAGTGTAAAGCAGAACACAAGGAAGTATAGTGTCCTGTCATGGTGGACCAACACCCTAGGTTACACCTTACTGCTGTGGCAAATCATTACAAACACTGGTGAATGCATACATAATGTGGTGTCTTGTTTATATTATCCTAAACTGATAAGAGTTAATGAACGTAGACATAACTAAATGTGATCTCTAGGAAACGCTACTTCTACAAATGTCAAACTAAGCTATATACTAACCCTTGAATGTCAAGTGGAATACAGAATACTTAATACTTTCACAGTACCTAGAGGAGGGGGGCAAAATGAAGCCTGTGCTGAGGCAGTCCCTTTTACAGCAGTTAGATAACATATTAAATGCATCAAAGTCCCATAAATAGAATTCTCTGTTATAATAAATAATAATAATCTTTATTTGTAGAGCAGCAACTTATTCCGCAGCGCTTTCAAGCATGGGTGAACACAGACAATACAACAATTACATGTGATATACAATCAGTTTGAAACAAACGGGGTGGGGGTGATACAGGAGGTACAAGGGGGGGGGACCTAAGGCATGGGGAACATAGGCAGAACGGGAATTACATGTGGAAGTCAGTTTTTAGGAGGCAAATAGGGTGGGGGGGTAAGGAGGTGCTGAGGTAGAGGTCGTGTGCGATAGGCAGGGTGGAAAGTGTGGGGAGCCATGGGGAGGGGCAGGGGGACTAGGTGAGTAGATTTGGTATGCCTCCCTGAAGAGGTGCGTTTTTAAGGCACGTCTGAAATTCCGTGCATTGGGGGTTGTCCAGATGCCTTGTGGTAGAGCGTTCCAGAGGATGGGTGCTGCTCTGGTGAAGTCCTGGAGGCGAGCATGTGAGGTTCGTATTAGAGGGATATTTAGTCTGAGTGTGTTAGCGGATCGGAGTGAGTGGGCTGGGTGGTATACTAAAAGGAGGGAAGCGATGTACGGTGGCGCAGCACTGTGGAGAGCTTTGTGGGTGAGGGTGAGAAGTTTAAATTTAGTTCTGCAGTGGATGGCCAGCCATTGCAGTGACTGGCATAGTACAGAGGCGTCTGAGAAATGGCTGGACAGAAAAATGAGCCTAGCTGCCGCATTTAGTTTGAATTGGAGAGGAGAGAGTCTGGTGTGGGGAAGGTCGATAAACAGCAAGTTGCAGTAGTCAAGTCCGGAGTGGATGAGGGCGGCAACGAGTATCTTTAGCGTGTCTGTGGTGAGGAACGAACAGATTTTAGCAATATTTCTGAGGTGCAAGTGGCAGGTTCGGGCCAGAGATTGGATGGGGGGGGTAAAAGAGAGGTCAGAATCCAGTGTTACCCCAAGGCAGCAAGTGTGCTGACTGGGGGTTATGATGGTGCCAGACACTGGAATGGAGATATTGGGGAAAGGTCGGTGTGGAGGCGGAAAGACAAGAAGCTCAGTTTTAGAGAGGTTAAGTTTGAGAAAAAGGGAGGACATGGAGTTAGAGACAGCGGACAGACAGTCGGTGATATTTTGGAGGAATGGTTCTGAGAGGTCATGGGAAGGGGCGTATAACTGGGTGTCGTCAGCGTAGAGATGGTATTGGAGGCCGAATTTGCGGATGGTTTGTCCAATTGGGGTTGTGTAGATAGAGAAGAGAAGGGGACCGAGGACCGAGCCCTGGGGGACTCCCAACAGCAAGGGGAAGAGGAGGGGAGGTAGAGTCAGCAAAGGAGATGCTGAAAGAGTGGTCAGAGAGGTAGGAGGAGAACCAGGAAAGAGCAATGTCCTTCAGGCTGATAGAGTGGAGCATAATGAGAAGGAGGTCATGGTCAACAGTGTCAAACGCAGCAGACAGGTCAAGGAGGATTAGTAGGGAGTAGTCACCTCTCGACTTTGCCGTCATCAGGTCATTTGATACTTTTGTGAGGGCAGTTTTGGTCGAGTGTAGAGAGCGGAAACCAGACTGGAGGGGGTCGAGGAGAGAGTTATCAGAGAGAAAGCGTTGAGGCGGGAGTAGACCAGGCGTTCTAGTAATTTGGAGATGAAGGGGAGGTTTGAGACGGGTCGGTAGTTGGCAGCTTTGGTCGGGTCAAGGGTTGTTTTTTTTTAGCAGAGGGGAATTGATGGAGTGTTTGAATGAGGAGGGGAAGGTGTCAGAGCTTAGGGAGAGGTTGAAGATGGAGGTGAGGTGGGTAATGACAGTCAGGGAGAGGGACCGGAGAAGGAGTGAGGGGACAGGGTTGCTAGCGCTAATTGTGGGGCGAGTGTCGGAGAGCAGCATGGAGACTTATTTTTCTGTCGTTGGTTCTAACACAGAAAGTGAGTGGGTGCTGGATGCAGTGCTGAGGAGACTGGAATTCTGGCTAGCCATGCAGTTTTCGGAGATTTCTTTTCGCATGTTGTCGATCTGTTAAGCAGCAGCAGTGACAGGGCCTACGACTATGGCAGAAGCTCCGCTTGCTCAGTGGTTAGCACAGCGGCATTGCTACACCAGGGCAATGGGGTACAACTCATGATTGCCGGAGTGTCCTCCAGGTTCTTCTACTTCCTCCCACATTACAAAATCGGGCATTGATTTCCTATGAATCTGCGTGTGACCGAGCTTCACTGTGCACAGGGATGACGGCTGTATGCAGTACCTAACAGGTAAGTGGTCACCAAGGGGTTAAACAGGAGGTGTGACATAAAAAAAAATTATAGCACATTTGTAGATGGGATGTGTCTAGTACTGCACATTAACTAGTATCTGTAATATGTCCTGTGGGTGGATATCCCTCAGAGCTGAAATCCTACATCTACCATGTCAGCATGACGTCTGTCCAGCTATACAATCACACCAGCGTGTACGGCTTACCCCGAACCTGATCAATGTAATTTCATAACACTTTTGCCCCCACACTCCAGAACCTAACACACACCCCCCCCCCCCCCAATAGGCCAAAAATGGAGTGGAGGAAATAGGACAGCGCCTCTTGTGTACCTGGTATGTGAGTGCTCAGAAACACATAAGAGAAAGAGACTTGTGGTCACAGGTGGTGGGAGGGAAAACTTCAAAAAAGAGCATGCATGGAGAAGGGTCTGGGGGGTGGCACCTCCAGAAATGAGAATTAGAAAATGAGAAAAAAGTATCTCCTGCGCTCAGGGTGACCCGTGAAGTATCAACTGTGACTACCTGTAAGGGTGGATGTATAGGTGTGTGAACCAAAAGGACCATAAAAGGGAAGCAATAGGAACTCTCTTTAGTAGATAGAAAAGATGTTTACTAAAACAGAGCTCCAGACGTGAAAATGTAGTGCAACGCGTTTCGGAGCTGGGACGCTCCTTTCTCAAGCACAAAAGAGCTAATATAGAAACAATGTAATGGCCTGCAACATACATACAGAAAAAAAGGTTAAAAAAAAGAAAATATAAATATAGCCTATATAAAATTCATAAGCACACTGAAAAATGGATGAAAATTCATATAATAAAAACAATATGTGAAGGCATTCCATAAAGCGATATGCTACAGCCCTATGGGGAGAGTGTAAGGAGTACAGGATTGGGTTAAAAGATAATAGTAGGAAAGAGATGCGATCATTGCATACACATAAAATACTAATGTTGATTATATATAAACAGCATCAGACTAAAAAATAGATAAAAAGTGCAAGCGTAAACCTGAATATTGGCAAGCTGTAGATCTGAATCGCACAGTGAAAGAGAAGGCAAATCGTCTGTTCATAATCAGGGAGTGTATATATATATAGTACTAGACCAACTTTTTGCTTGTATTAAAAGATTATAATAAAAGGATATGAAAGCTTAGCATAGACATAAATGCTAACATACTGTAGACATGGCATATTGTCTATCTGGGGTCGTGTTACCGCACCAAGCTGGTGACGTGTTATACAAGTGGATTTCACAGTAGAAGCAAAGGCATGTTGCTTATCTAAAATAGGAGCAGCGCTAGTATAAAAAGTTACCGAAGTCTGTGTCAGTCTAGTGTATAGAGTGCACAGCTTAGATCCCTTATATGTGTTTATTAGGGGGCAGAATGGCGCCAGAACGCCGGTCTAAAATCGCGGGACTGGAAAGGCAGAGCATCACCGGAAGTGACGTCAGCTTGCGGTCCAGATGTAATGGCCGTGCATTCCAGGAGCAGGAAGTGGCCAAAAATAAATGCTAAACAGCATTGGGATCTCTGGAAACAGAAGGAATACCACAATATATATACATAAAAAACAAGAGCAACTGCTGAATGTTATTAACCCTAATGAATGACGGGCGAGAGCTGCCTGTGATTGGCTGAGCACCTCAGCCAATCACATTTAACTCTTTCAGCAGGCAGGGATTTTAAAACCCCGCCTGCTGATAGATCAGCACCACAGTGCAGGGGACGGCAGGAGAAGATGCGGCTGAGCCCTGCAGCTGAAGGGAGGTGAGTATCTATTTTTTTTGTTTTTTAAACCACTTTTACTTGATTTTCAGGGAAGGGCTTATATTTAAAGCCCTTCCCTGAAATCGATTGCCGGCAGCAGAATCCTCTACCGCAGCTGACGTGTGACAGCTGCGGTAGAAAATTGAAGAATTCTTCTGCTGCATCTGCCACAGATGTAGCAGCAGGGAATTCTTTCAACTAGCGGGGATGAAGGAAACATCTGCTGCATGCGGCAGATGTGTTCTTCATCCCCGTGGGGGTCACAGCAGCGGCGGACAAGTAAGTATATATATATTTTTTTTTACACTAAAATCTTTCTTTTTCAGGGAAGGGCTTATATGTAAAGTCCTTCCCTGAAAAAGACAGCAGCCGTGGCTCCATTGAAAACATTGCGTGCATTCCCTATGGGGCACACATGTCCTATCTTTGCAGGCACGCACCTGTAAAGCACGGGCATGTGAACACACCATAGGGAATGCATTGTTGTAAATACAAGCGTGTTTTTGTGTGTGCACAAAAACACGCTCATGTGAAGCCACCCTTAGGTGGCTGAAGAGCGTTACACAGGACTCTTATGGCCCTTAGACACACCAGTTTTAGGCCTCGTTCACACAGGCTACAAAATCTCGATACAAAATCACTGCTACAAAACGCATTTATGTGAAGCCCATGGTTTCCAATGGGTTCTTTCATGCTACAAAACATAGCAATGATTTTGTAGTGAGATGTTGTAGCCCATGTGAATGAGGCCTTAAGGGTATTGGTGAACTTCTGGTTTGTTTCAAACTAATTCAGACCCAACCACAGATTTGCCCAAACCTGGAAAACGAAAATTTTGAAAAGTTCTCTCATCACTAAATATGGACATGACTGGGCTGAATTTTCCTTCTTTGATTGTATTTTCTATTTAATCCCTTCCTGCCTTGGTCCATAATAGTACATCACGGCTCGCAGTTAGTGCGAACCACCATACTATTATGGTGCAGTGATGGCCCAGGTTCAGTAGCTGTGTAGTGCCATCACTTGCAGATGTAACATTCTACAGCTAGCCGTTTAACCCTGTAGATTCCAAGGTCAAAACAGTGAGGGGGATCAATGAGTGGGACAGGTTACCACAGGAGGTGGCGAGTTCTCCTTCAATGGAAGTGTTCAAACAAAGGCTGGACAAATATCTGTCTGGGATGATTTAGTGATCCTGCACTGAGCAGGGAGTTGGACCCAATGACCCTGGAGGTGCCTTCCAACTCTACAATTCTATGATTCTGTGAGGTCTATCATCCAATCGGCTGTCTAGATTCCCTTGTCATCCGGAGGCCCAACAGTGGCCTCCAAGTCTGCCATGTCTTCATTGTAATCGAATACAAAGAGTAGACTGCAGTACAGAAGTCTCATCAGATGCCAATCAAAGATACAGTTCGTCACTCAAAAACAGGTCTACACACAGCTCCATCAGTGGAACAATAAGAGTTCTGGGGCTTTGAATGCAGGAGTCCAAAAACAAATTATTTTCCAGTTAAAGCGTTTTCAATGTGCAAAAGTAGGAAATCCTAAAAATCCTAAATCCTAAAAGAAAATACATAATTTTGATATCGTTGTAATTGTAACAACCTGCAGAGGGATGTTATGTCATTTATACCACTTGGTGATTGCCATTAGAAAAAAAACATCAGAATTGATGTGCTTTTTCACCCTGTCCCTCCCAAAAATGTAAAAGTTATACAATACATTCATGTAATCCAAACTGGCACCAATAAAAACTCCAACTCGCCACACAACAACTAAGCCCTCATTGAAGTATGTAGGCGGGAGAAAAAAAACTATGACTTTTGAAAACTGGAGATGAAAAGTTCAGACTAGAAGGAATATCCTATAAATAAGCCCTAATGGCCCATTTTATACCCTGTGCAGTCCCATCCCTGGACAACTATGATAGTGCAGAGGATCACGGCCAAGAGTGGCGAGTGGAGAAGTTTGGAGTGTAACTTGAGAAGTAAATGTATAATACATGCGGCATCGGTAACGTCCAACATTTTGCTTACAGCAACTGAATATATTTAACATTGCTGAATAATTCATTGCAAAGTTTTAGATTATCAAAGCCCAAGCAAATACATATGTATGGGGCAGCGCCGCCGCCGACTGTCTGTAATGTGATGTGGTAAGGCTGAGCACTCTGAGTAAACTTGTCAGATCTCCAGGTTAAAGGAGTTCTCAGAATGTTCTAGTCGCAGGGAGAAGGGTAATATCCGCCGGTTGTGGATGTGAACACTTGTTATTTGATTTAGCCCCGAGGACTCGATCCTACACTCCCAGCTTCAAACACTTGGTGCAGCAATGTAGATAACCAATAGACCAGACCCGCAATTCATGAAAGCTTCATCGTCCATCAGGTAGAATACTGGGGTGCAATTACTTTTGCTCTTGAATATGTCAAGCGCCAAACTCAAAATTAAATCTGTTCTGTAGAGTCTTTGATAGGTGGAGATAGAGAGGCAAATGCTGTACATAGCCGCTATGATAACCCTTTAGAAGCCGGAAGTGGTTGTCTAACTCGGACAATAGGGTGATTGCGTGGGTCCGGTTACTGAGGTCACCGATATGCAGCTCTTGTCTTTCTCTCCTTTGGCCCAACTTTGTAAGACATATATAAAGAATTCATCCTCACAAGTTTCAGATCTCTCTGTCTGTAAGGCAACTGGCCGCCACAGAAGCTCTCCCCCACACCTCTGTATGTAAGTACAGACCTAATAGGATAATCTGGGCCCCATTAAGAAATCTCTACTTTCTCAACAACTATCTCCGATGAGATAGAAGATAGATAGATATGAGATAGATAGATATGAGATAGATAGATGAGATCTATCTATTTATAACAAGAAGTTCTTAAAAAAGACTCCAAGAGAGTCTAAATGTCATATTAACACTGATGGGTGAATGAAAGACTGACTTTTTCTATTATCATATTTTTGAATTACTTTTGTCATTATCATCTGTCTATCGCCTATCTATCTGTTGTGGCAATGTCTGCATTGGGAGTGGGGATCAGCAAGGACACAGTTGCTCACACTGTCCATATAAAGTCTTGCAGCTTTATTTTATTCCAGCAACAGAAGAATCAGTGGAAAACAGCAGCACATAAACTTTGTGCCATAAACAGAAGTAAAACACCTGCCCGGCTGGACTCCAACTAGACGGTACTTTGCTCACCTAGTAATAACATGCTGCATTTGTCAGCAAATAATCAGAAGTTCACAGGGGACTTGTGTTCACTCCCCGGCTCTGACCCTGACTGCCTCTACTTGCACTCTTTATGTCCCAGTAAAAGAATACTTCTAGTTTAGTGGAAACAGCTTAGCTAACTGGGGCCTAAGAAGAAGTCTTGTCCTTGGCTTAACATCTGGGTGACATGTACACTCTCCCCAGTACCTTTACTGTCACATGGCCACAAATACACCCTTCTTCTCCAGACCGGAGGGCTTTGCATTTTTGGCCATCATACAGTACATCCTAGATGTCGGCATTACCCCGTGACTTGCCCAGTCTGTACTTGATGGCCAAATTAATGTTCTGTAATGACAAGAGCCATCTTGTCACCCTTGCATTTTTCTCCTTGTTCGGTTTTATCCAGGTCAAGGAGGCATGGTCTGATACCAACCTAAACTTTCTGTCCAGGAGATGATATTTTAATGACTCAATGCCCACTTAACCGCTAAACACTCCCATTCTATGATGACATAATTTTTTGGGGGCAGGAAACAACTTTTGACTAAAGTACATTACTGGATTAAATTAAATTCCTTGGTGAAGTCAGGGGGGATTACTACTGGCTGTTGGCACACAGCAGACTTAAGGCTCTGAAAAGCCTTCTCTGCCTCTGGAGTCCAGGCAGTCAATGGTGCAGCTACGGAGGCAAAATATGGCACAAACCAATGTGATACCAAGAAACGCCCTGACTTGTTTCTCATTTAAAGGCCTAGGCCAACTCTGTATGGCCTCCACCTGGTTTAATTACATTTCTGTCAATGATGTAGCTAAGATATTTGGCTTCCTCCATGCCTAAAGTGCACTTTTCAGAGTTTACGATCAGGCCCGCATCCATTATGGCATCCGAGACAGCCTGTGCTTTGCAAAGGTGACTTTCCCAATTTGAACTGTAAATAACCACATCATCCAGGTATGCAGCTGAATAGTCACCATGTGGCCTCAAAATCCAATGCATTATCCTTTGAAAAGTAGCCAGTGCCCTGTGCAAACCAAACAGCCCATGGTACTTGGAGAAGATCATATACGGTAATAGACAGTCACTAACGACCATCTTTTTCTATCACCTCTTTTTAACATATATTTTATGGTCTTGTTAAATTTCTCCACTAACCCATCTGTCTAAGGGTGGTACAGAGAGGTACGTAGGTGCTTGATATTAAAGATTTGGCACAGTTCTTTCATTATCTTTGACATGAATGGGGTCCCTTGATTGTGATATAGAGACAGGTGGGGCATCCGCCATTTTGTCTGCATGTGTCATGCATTTTTTTGTACCATGGGAATATTCCATTTAGGCCTTGTGTCGTTAGATTGCCCTTTCATCCATTTTCCTTGCCTTTTGAATATGGACAGACCCTTGAAGAGGCGACATTGTGGGGGACTGGCCCTTTAAGAGGCGAACCTGGAAGTGGACAGCCCCTTGTAGAGGCGTCATTTTTAAGGGACTGGTCCTTTAAGAGCTTGACCCTGGAAGTGGACAGACGCTTAAAGAGGCGACATTGTAGGGGGACTGGCCCTTTAAGAGGCGACCATGGAAGTGGACAAACCCTTGAAGAGGCAACATTTTTAGGGAAATGGCTCTTTAAGAGGTTGACCCTGAAAGTGGACAGACCCTTGAAGAGGCGACATCTTAAGGGGATTGGCCCTTAAAACAAGTGGCTCAGAATCACTTTTGCACTTCCAATGTTAAGTGGATAAAATCTAGGTTGGACATAGTGATACATAGGATAAATTAAGATTGGACGAATTGTCCACCCGGATGACTTTTTCCTTGTACAAATTTATGAAAGTACAAGAAATCTTGGACCAACTGCCCTCAAACCGTCCCAGAAGTCCCAGGAAGCATCAGCTCTCAGCAGAACTTGGACTTGTCTACCCAAAAGGCCCTACAACACTTGAGCACGACAGATCCTAACCAGTACATGCAGCTTATTCTTCAGTTGCGAGAGGCTGCAGCATGTGAACGCCAGGCTGAGCAAGAGGCTGCAAAGCACCAGGCTGAGCAAGAGGCTAAACAGCGCCAGGCTTAGTGTAAGGCTTCAGAACGTGAATGTCAGGCTGAGCGTGACCACCAACTGCAAATGTCCAAAATCAAGAACCAGGCCTCCAGCCCACAGACCCGCGGGTCCTGCGACACAACATTGATGGAACCCCGGGCAAAGGACTTCCCTGTGATGGAGCCAGACAGAGACTTGGACACTTTTTTTGGCAGGATTTAAAAAGGTGTGTCGCCACTACCAGACACCCTCCAGGCTGTCTCGAATGCCATAATGGATGCGGGCCTGACTGTAAACTCTAAAGGTGCACTTTAGGCATGGAGGAAGCTAAATACCTTTATCATTGAGGAGGTGTACCATCAAAATTCCGGTCTCGAGGAGGCGGGGCTAGCTGATGGAGCCTTAGGACGCCTGTCTGCTGAGCTCCCCTAGTCTGCACCCCTTTCGTCACTCAGACCCACTAAAATCTCACCAAATGGTTAGGGGCAAGAAGAGGAGCACCCCGGGAGGGGGCCTGAAGCCGGCGGTGGGTCCGTTACCTGCTTTTCTCTGCAGATCATCGGCCCGGGATTTGCCGGCGGAGAACTCCAAGATGGCGCCAGCACACTTCAGTGAAGAGGAGCCACATGTAAAAGCCGGTTGGAGGTCCCACGCCTGGTCAGCAAGTCCCACAATCTTCAGGTATGCCGGGGTGAGTGGGGCCTCCAAGGGGGCCAGCGACATAGGCAGCATCACCACCGGATGAGAGGGGGAGTGAGGGGGCAGGCCAGACCGCGCAGTAGGCCCTGAAGCAATGGATACTTTATTCCGAGGATGGAGACCGAGCGCAAGAAGGATGTCGCAGCTCTCCATCAAGAGATCCGTCAGGTGGGCCAAACAGTGGAAGCAGTAGAGGAGGCACAAGAAAAAAACAACTAAAATCATTGATGCCCATACGCAAGAACAGTATACTCAATCCAAACACATCTCTGACCTGTTCTCTCTTATTGACGACCTGGAGAATCGTCACAGAAGAAACAACATAAGAATCAGAGGATTGCCAGAAAAGATTGAGCCAAACCAACTAGAGAAATGGGCACGGGAGTTCTTTAATAACATCCTGAATAGGCCAGCAGATTCCCTGGGCCCAAAATCTACTGATCCTAACAGACCTCAAAACCTCGTCTGCAGAATCCATTTCTACAAAGACAAGGACTTAGTCCTCCAGAAAACGCGATCCATAAAGGATGATCTGTGAGCCTTTCATTCCAAGGCTCACAGATCATGATTCTACCAGATCTCTCTAGACGAACACTACAACTTTGTAAAGCACTGAAACCCTTACTCCTACTTTAGGAAAGGGACATTCCTTATCGTTGGGGTTTCCGGTTCTAGCTCCACGCCAGAAAGGATGGTAGATCAGGGAGCTTTAGGGGTCTGGGGGACCTTCCGGGATTCCTTACCACACTGGAACTCCCCACAGTATCTCTTCCAGACAGGCTAACATTGTGTACCCTGCTGATTCCACCTCCTAGAGCACAGTGGCAAACAGTGGATCGACAAGCATCCAGCCAACATAAAGCTTCACGCCGTAGAACCAGAGAAGAGTCCAGATGTCCTGCAGGAGACTGATGATAGAACTGTGGTCCCTTTAGAAGGTAGTGTTTCTTCATACATTCAGTCAGTCTTAATGTATTGAGAAGGGTCTTTGAGCGGCGGGAAGATGCAACTTTTGAACAAATTCACTAGCTATTTTAAACGCGGGTCTGGTTACGGGGGAGGCGGGTTGTCCATGAGCTATCTCCCACTCAACTAGGGAAGGCAGAGTAGTTGATAGCTGTTTTTCATCTTGATTAGGCAGTTTATAGTCTGAGTTTAGGACCATAGGTCCAGTTAGTCTGATTCTTTTCTGTTATTCGTTTATGTCTACCCCCATTTTTTGTCTTGTCCCCCCACCCTCTTTTCCCCCCCCCCCCTTGTTTCCCCTCCTTTTATTTCAGTCTTGTTCTGGGACTCTGGGCAGTAAACTTGGGCGGTATATTCTAAAGCAGTGGTCAATATGGCAGACATGATATTCTGTATGTTCAATGTGAAGGGGCTGAACAACTCCCAAAAAGATGGCAAATTTTCTATAATTTTGATAAAAAAGGGATCATGGCGGCCATTTGGCAGGAGACGTATTTTAAGGCGGGAAGCAACCTGACTTGCAGCTCTCGTCAGTACCCGCTCTGGTTCCATGGTCCTGACTCGTCGAGGAGAGTGGGAGGTGTATTTATCACTTTGCACAGAGCCTTGCAGCATTGTGTAATTTCCTCCTCTGTAGACCCAGATGGTAGATTTCTTTTTATTAAATTAAAAGTAAAGGGCCATACACTAACGTTCACTAACGTGTATCTCCCCAACCAGAATCAGATTCCATATGCTTCCAGAATCCTGAGAGAACAGGCGGAGTTTGCCGACAGCTCGAGAATCATTCTGGGTGGAGATTTCAACTTGGCTCTGGACCCTCTCCTGGATGCGTCTTCGGGTAAGTCCTCTGTCTCCCGAGCAGCAATAAGGTCTTTCAAAAAACGTTAGATTTCCTGCGTTTGGTGGATCTGTGGTGAATACTTCACCCGGGTGTCAGGGACTATTCTTTCCACTCCGCAGACCATAACTCTTATAGTAGAATAGATCTCCTGATGGTCTCCCAGGGTCTCCTGGACTGCTCCCCCACCTGCTCACTAAAGAGTTTTATTTGGTCGGATCACGCTCTGGAGACTGAACCAAAACCTCCTCAGGGACCCCCTCTGTGTGTCAGATGTTAGGGGGAAAAAATTCAGGAATTTGTGGAGGTCCATTGTGCCCACGCTACCCCCTCCCCCATGGAATGGGAAACCCTAAAGTGTGTGTTAAGAGGGGTACTGCTATCACATAGAACATGACTTAAAAAGGAAAGATCGACGGCCATGACTGCCCTCTAATCAGAACTCACCATCAGGGAGACGGCTAACAAGAGTCTGAAATCTACATCTTTAAGGCCCAAATCTCCTCTCTTCGACAGCAAATTCTGACTACTTTTGATCACAGATCTTTGACATACAGAGATAAACTTAGGAGAGGCTTATTCGAGTTTGGCGACAAATGTGGCAGTTGGCTTGCCAGAACCTTACATTATAGGACTCCGCTGACACATGTTCCTAAAGTTCAGGCATGTGGTGCACTTGACGGACGACATTTTAGAGGAATTCAGGTCCTTTTACAGCAAATTGTATAATATTGACACTGAAGCCACAGCACAGGGCCTGAGCAGGGAGTCAGAGATGGAGGCCTATCTCGCCACCAACACTCCTGAGAAGCTCACAAGCTCTCCTCGGCCCTCCTTGGTGGGTAGAGTCCAAGATTTGAATTTCAGAATATTGTCCAGATGGTACAGAACTCCGTATCGGCTTTAGAGGATGTTCCCCCAGGCTCCTGCCACCTGCTGGAGATGTAATGGCAACAGAGGTACTATAACGCATATCTGGTGGGGCTGCCCTCTGGTGTCGAGCCTTTGAAAGGAGGTGGTAGAGTTATATAATCATATTAGTTAGACGAAGGTGACTCCATCCCCGGCATTGGCTCTTCTATCTATGTTCCCTGGCACAATGAGAACAATGAAAAAGAGTCTCCTCCGATTCTTTGTTATTGCAGTCAGGAGGATTATCCCGAGGCTGTGGCATTTTACCACTGCTCCGACCTGGATAATGTGGGTGAAAGAGCTCCACACTCTCATGAATTTTGAGGAGCTGGGGGCGGAGGAGCTGGGAAAAACACTATTGTATATGGCAGACCTGGGTTGCTTTCAGGTCCACAGACAAGTTTAGAAGGTGGCTGGAGTCAGGCGTCCTTTGAGTTTGAGAAGAGAAGAGGTGGGGTAGGCTGCAGAAGAGAAGGGGGCTCGGATTTTGGCCTTTGCCTCCCCCTCTTTCTAAGTCTGCCCTCTGAGGGTTCTGTCCTGATGTCGTCCTCCCTGGTCTGTGTCTATGTCTGGTGGCGTTCGTTTGTTTATCTGTCAAATGTGATGCCTCTTGGGAAGTTTGTATTGTCTCGTCATACCCTTTGATTACTGTTCAAACTATAATGATAAGTAATGCTCACAATTACCTAGTCCTTTCCCCTTTTATCCCAATTTCTTTTATGGATGTTATATTATTTTGTATGTTGGAAAATTTAATAAAAATTTCTTGAACCAAAAAAAAAATTTGGGGCTCTACAGCTCAGACCAAAGGACAGCCATGCCACTGTGCGAAGGGGCTTGGCTACCACCTTCCACCAAAAGACCCAAGAACTATCTGTTACCACTGTGGAGTAAATGAGGGACTTAATGATAAAAGAACAGTTGCTAGAGATCTACTCAGAGGAAGTGCAACAGTTCGTCATGCACCGTAAGCCCAAGACTACAGTTGAAGCAGTCGAGATCGCCGACGAGTACATTGACAGCAGGAAAGCTGCGACAAGCTCGAGAGGAGGTAAACTCAAACTTGACTCTTCCAAGTCCTCTTCCCCAGCCATGGTTCTTGTAGTAAACCACTTGTGACAACAAAACTTTATTGTAACTTTATTATAAGAGTGGGATCTCTCAATCATACAGTACCAAAGTTTTCATGTGAAAGCTCCAGTTCAGATACATCCTCATCATCTTCTCCAGCCAAGAACTGCAACAGAATGTTAGTACATACTTTTTCAATGTCCACATTTATACTGCTGTCAGGAGGAGGTAATGTAACCAGACTACCAGAGCCCAAAAGAGCCTTCACAAAAAAGTTTTTCCCACTCCCTTGACACGACTGTGGTTCAGTCTCTAGACCTGCAACACAAACTGGCTCCGCAAACAAAGATTGATGCTCACCTCCATCACACTCCATGGGCTCAGTGTTTAATGAGAAATTTGCTGAGATATGACCCAAATCCTGTCACCACCAACACTGCAACAGCCCTGGTCTCCTTGGCAAAGAGTCCTTTCTAGTGCTGACCGTGCCTTTGGGCTCATAAGTCCCTAGTCCACATGGTGCCATCTTAGGAGCCCTTGTCTCCTTCTCTGCATGTTTGAACCCTCTTCCAGCAAATATAATTCTCTTACTAGCAGTGGGCCGCGTGCTCCTAGGGGAGGTCTGGGCAGCAGGGATGTCTTGGAGATAGACCTCTGCTGCAATGTATCTGTCCATGTTATCAAACAGCTGGTCAGCGTCTTTGCTGTCTCCATGACAGACCAAGCGTTGCAGCTCCACAGGCAGAGCACATTTGTAGCGAGCAACCACTACCCATTCCTTAATCTGGGCTGGCATGTCGACCTCTGGTTCCAACTATTCAACCATTTGTTATTCCATTGCATCTATTTTTCTTTCTATCTCATATCTCTCTCTCTCTCTCTCTCTCATATCTATCTATCCATCCATCTCATATCTATCTCGTATCTATCTTCTATCTATCTATCTTGTATCTATCTATCTCGTATCTATCTATCTCTCTGATATCTATCTATCTTTGTCCTCTTTATCTATCTAATATCTCTATCTACGAGGGGCTGCTGATAAGTCTTTGGCTTTGTGCTCTTTTTTTGTTTCTATGGTAATGAATGTTACATCACATCACAAACAAAAATGGCGGAGTCTAAGGCAATATTCACAGCAAATGAGAGCAGAGGAGGGATACAATTCTTGTTTCTGCAAGGATATTCATGGTGATATGTCGCAGACATTGGGGGATCAATGCCCTTCATATTCTACAGGTAAGAACTGACGGGCCACTTCAGCACCAATGATGAGGAACGTCCTGGACGACCGAGAGAGGTTGGTGTTCTGGAGATTGTCGATGCTGCGCACAACCTCATACTGGAGAATCGGCCAATTTCAGCTGCAGGAATAGCAGACATCATGGGGATTTCAGGTGAACGTGTTTGTGTCATTATCCATGAACATTTGAACATGAAGAAGCTATCTGCAAAGTGGGTCCCCAAATGTTTGACAACAGATCAGAAAAGCATGCGAGTAAAAACTTCCCGGTCCATTTGTCAGCGTTTCCGGACTGATAAGAACTTCCTGGATCGACTGGTCACTATGGATGAGACCTGGATTTATTTGCATGACCTGAAACCAAGGAGAAATCAAAGGATTGGAGGCCCAGTGGTTCTCAGCCACTAAGGTGATGGTGTCTGTGTTCTGGAATAAGGAGGGCATGCTGCTAGTGGTCTACCTTCAGAATGGTTCCACCATCAATGCAAGGTATTACATTGGACTTTTGGACCAATTGAAGGCAGCTCTGAAGGCCAAAAGGCGTGGCAAGCTGACCAAAGGGATCTTGTTCCTGCAAGACAACACCTCCCCTCACACTGCACAAGCGACCACGGCAAACCCGGTGGAGCTAGGCTTCCAGCTGATTGACAACCCAACTTATTAACCAGATCTAGCTCCCTTCGACTATCATCTGTTTCCAAACCTGAAGAAACACCTCAAGGGGACCAAATCTCACACCATTTCTGATGCAATGGCTGCTACGGGTGACTGGTTTGAGGCACAACCGAAATCCTTCTTTTTGCAAGGCTTACAGAGCTTGGAATACCGATGTAAGAAGTGTGTTGGCCTCAGTTGAGAGTATGTGGAAGAAATGTAAAGTTTCATCTTCCTATCTCGTTTCTTTCTGGGTAAAGCCAAAGGCTTATCAGCAGCCCCTCGTATCTATCTCATATCTATCTATCTATCTATCTATCTATCTATCTATCTATCTATCTATCTATCTATCTACCTATCTCCTATCTATCTATCTATCTCCTATCTATCTACCTATCTATCTCATATCTATCTATCTCATATCTATCTATCTCATATCTATCTATCTCCTATCTATCTATCTATCTATCTATCTATCTATCTATCTATCTATCTATCTCATATCTATCTATCTATCTTTTTTATATCTATCTATCTATCTCCTATCTATCTATCTATCTATCTCATATCTATCTATCTATCTATCTCTCTCATATCTATCTATCTATCTATCTATCTATCTATCTAGCTATCTAGCTATCCATCCATCTCATATCTATCTCGTATCTATCTTCTATCTATCTATCTTGTATCTATCTATCTCGTATCTATCTATCTCTCTGATATCTATCTATCTTTGTCCTCTTTATCTATCTAATATCTCTATCTACGAGGGGCTGCTGATAAGTCTTTGGCTTTGTGCTCTTTTTTTGTTTCTATGGTAATGAATGTTACATCACATCACAAACAAAAATGGCAGAGTCTAAGGCAATATTCACAGCAAATGAGAGCAGAGGAGGGATACAATTCTTGTTTCTGCAAGGATATTCATGGTGATATGTCGCAGACATTGGGGGATCAATGCCCTTCATATTCTACAGGTAAGAACTGACGGGCCACTTCAGCACCAATGATGAGGAACGTCCTGGACGACCGAGAGAGGTTGGTGTTCTGGAGATCATCGATGCTGCGCACAACCTCATACTGGAGAATCGGCCAATTTCAGCTACAGGAATAGCAGACATCATGGGGATTTCTGGTGAACGTGTTTGTGTCATTATCCATGAACATTTGAACATGAAGAAGCTATCTGCAAAGTGGGTCCCCAAATGTTTGACAACAGATCAGAAAAGCATGCGAGTAAAAACTTCCCGGTCCATTTGTCAGCGTTTCCGGACTGATAAGAACTTCCTGGATCGACTGGTCACTATGGATGAGACCTGGATTTATTTGTATGACCTGAAACCAAGGAGAAATCAAAGGAGTGGAGGCCCGGTGGTTCTCAGCCACTAAGGTGATGGTGTCTGTGTTCTGGAATAAGGAGGGCATGCTGCTAGTGGTCTACCTTCAGAATGGTTCCACCATCAATGCAAGGTATTACATTGGACTTTTGGACCAATTGAAGGCAGCTCTGAAGGCCAAAAGGCGCGGCAAGCTGACCAAAGGGATCTTGTTCCTGCAAGACAACACCTCCCCTCACACTGCACAAGCGACCACGGCAAACCTGGTGGAGCTAGGCTTCCAGCTGATTGACAACCCAACTTATTCACCAGATCTAGCTCCTTTCGACTATCATCTATTTCCAAACCTGAAGAAACACCTCAAGGGGACCAAATCTCACACCATTTCTGATGCAATGGCTGCTACGGGTGACTGGTTTGAGGCACAACCGAAATCCTTCTTTTTGCAAGGCTTACAGAGCTTGGAATACCGATGTAAGAAGTGTGTTGGCCTCAGTGGAGAGTATGTGGAAGAAATGTAAAGTTTCATCTTCCTATCTCGTTTCTTTCTGGGTAAAGCCAAAGGCTTATCAGCAGCCCCTCGTATCTATCTCATATCTATCTATCTATCTATCTATCTATCTATCTATCTATCTATCTATCTATCTATCTATCTATCTATCTATCTCCTATCTATCTATCTATCTATCTAGCTATCTCCTATCTATCTATCAATCTATCTATCTCATATCTATCTATCTCCTATCTATCTATCTATCTATCTATTTCATATCTATCTATCTATCTCCTATCTATCTCTCTATCTATCTATCTATCTATCTATCTATCTATCTCATATCTATCTCATATCTATCTATCTCCTATCTATCTATCTATCTATTTCATATCTATCTATCTATCTCCTATCTATCTATTTATCTATCTATCTATCTATCTATCTATCTCATATCTATCTATCTCCTATCTATCTATATCTATCTATCTATCTATCTATCTATCTCCTATCTATCTATCTATCTATCTATCTATCTATCTATCTATCTATCTATCCCATATCTATCTATCTATCTATCTATCTATCTATCTATCTATCTATCTATCTATCTATCTATCTATCTATCTCCTATCTATCTATCTATCTATCTATCTATCTATCTATCTATCTATCTATCTATCTATCTATCTCCTATCTATCTATCTATCTATCTATCTATCTATCTATCTATCCCATAACTATCTATCTATCTATCTCATATCTATCTATCTATCTATCTATCTATCTATCTCATATCTATCTTATATTTATCTATCTATCTCAGATAAGAATATTCTTGCCTCTGCAGCATGTACTCCATAGAGGAGCCGCTTCTGTGTTCTGTATTTGGCCATATTAACGGCAGACAGGAGAATATATTTTCCCTTTAAATGCCGTAATGAGGCGTGCAAATATTAATGAGCTTACACAGACGTAATGAGGCAGTGTGTGTTTCTGCTGACTTGCATCTGCAAATATATACACCATTCATGTATCACACTGTGCAAAACACTTACATGGACTCATAAGTCAGTGCATTACTGTTCCTATGTAAGGGAAGGTAGATAATATCCAGAGCTGGGAGGATGTCACGTTCAGTCTTCCTTTACTGCTGTCTCCTTTATGAGGTAAATAAAGGTAAAGGGGCCGAGCGCGCCGGCTGCCGTAAATTGCCATGATTTTACATGAACTTATCCCTGGTATAGAAGGATGCTATACGCCTACGGTAGGACATGGCATGGGGCCTGAGCTGATGATATCCGGGTGTAATAGGCAGTAGATGGAGGCACTGGTGTAACTCTAGGGGATGCGTTTGCACCCGGCCCAGGAGCCTTAGGGGCCCATAAGGCCTCTCTTCTCCATATAGGCAGCCCAGTACTATGAATGAAGCATTATAGTTTGGGGCCCTGTTACTGGTTTTGCATTGGGGCCCAGAAGCTTCAAGTTACGCCTCTGGGTGGAGGTTCATTACAGCCCCAGTCTCTGACCTACAGGGTGGTGTGTGCTGTATGAGGGGGGTATGGTGCCAGTTTAGGGAATAGTATCAGTCTGGGCCATATATTTATAACGGTTACCCCACAAAAAATATTTCTCACCTATTTTTGGGCCTCTTCTAGCCCATAGCTTGCGAAGTTGGTGCCTAGAGGTCGAGATGTCCTGGATGAAGTGGGTGACCTGAGACGGTGATCCAGCCAGCCAGGAAGTCCTGTAACGGCATGATGTGAGTAGTTCTGTGGACCATGTGTAGGGGCCTATGAGTAGAACTCCTGCTACGTGGCCGGGCTTAACTATGTGCAAACCATGTGGTCACACAGGGCATTGGCAACCAGCTTGTAGGGGAGGCACTAGGCAAAAGTAGACTGGGGCAAACACACCCTCTCAGGTCCACCTGGCCAGATGAATTTCTTTCTCTGTATTGCAGCGTCTTGTGCAGCTACAGAAATCATCATCCTCCTGCTTCTGTCTCGTCCTCTCTAATGTTCCAAGGGGTTGCTATTAGCCCATCAGTACTCCTACAACACAGTTGCTTACTTCTGCAACAGTATTTGTTATGGGCTTGGTTCTGGTGTTGTACTTAAGCTAAGAGTTTGATTCTGGTGCTGTATTTATGAATTGAGCTTGGTTATGGTACTGTATTTATGTATTGAGCTTGGTTATGGTACTGTATTTATGTAATGATCTTGGTTATTGTGCTTTGTTTATGTTATGAGCTTCACTCTGGTACTAATTTATGTACTGAGCTTGGCTGTGATTTTTTGTTTATGTTATCAGCTTGGTTCAGCTGTGGTATTTGTTTTGAGCTTGGTTCTGGTGCTGTATTTATGTTATTCACTTGGTTCTCAGGCTATATTTTCATTCAAAGCTTAGTTCTGGGAGTCTATTTATGTCATGATTTTGATTATGGTACTGAATTTATTTCATGAGCTTGCTTGTTGTGCTGTGTTTATGTTATGAGCTTTGTTCTGGTACTGATTTATGTACTGAGCTTGGGTGTGGTTTTTTATTTATGTTATCAGCTTGGTTCTCCTGCGGTTTTTGTTCTGAGATTCGTCCTGGTGCTGTATTTATGCTATGTGCTTGATTCTGATGCTGTATTTATATATTGAGCTTAGTTCTCGTGCTGCATTTATGTGTTCATATTGGTTCTGATGCTTAATTTATGTGCTGAGTTTGCCTCTGGTGCTTTATCTATGTACTAAGTTTGGTTCTGGTCCTGTATTTACGTACTGAGCTTGATTCTGGTGTCATATGTATGTTGTGAGTTTGGTTGTGGTACTGTACTTTTTCACTTAGATTTTCTGTCATGGGTATTTTGCTGCTTTTTGCACATGCAGAATACAGGTAGACCTCCTATCAGTGCAATATAATTTTTTTTCTATAACGGGAAGCAAAAAAACCCTCTCTGCACAGAGTGCCATGCAGGCTCTGGCCGGCAATGGTCTTACATTGTGAGACTGTTTCTGTGGCTCCTGACAAACGTCAAGCTCTGTACCTTGATTCTCTTGTGTTGGGGCTTGTTGACGTGCGCCGTGGAGGTTCCATTGGGAGCCTCAATCACAGGTTTTTGTTAAAATCAAGAATGAAGCAGCACTGCATGCATCATTGTTTTGTCCTGGAAAGCGCCGGGCATTTGGATTGACCTCATTATTGTTAACGGGGTCCGTCCAGTGCCGTTCAGGTTCAGCACTTCCAGTTTTACCATTTTTCTGCTCCTAGGAAGGAGCTGAACAACAGAACTAATTAGCAACAGTGTAAACTAGCCCTAACTGCCGAGCTCTTTTCCACAGTACTGTGTGTAACTATCAAGTGTGTGCCTTCCATCAGAGAATGTAACCTCCAGGTTTGTTGCCTTGGCCTGAGTAAACGTCTGTTTAAATCAAACCTTGCCGAATCCCAGTGAGTCACTGCACCACCCTCTTAGTGGAGAACCCTGAAAATGATCACAGGCCACAACTATAGTTTTCGACCCTCTTAGGGTATGTCTGCAATGGGGGTGCAGTAGCTATAACTAGGCCCCTCCCTTACGTTAATAGAAAATTGTTGATGAAGCTTCTTGGTGCCTAGTGACCTCTGGTGGATCAGGAGCAGACTGGGAAGGGAGGTGCATCCCCCCAGACCAGTCCTCTAGGGTTGCGCAATCTGTCCTCCCCATCAGTTAAATTACTTCTTCAATGGCACTGACACTCACAGAGAGGGTGGCGCCACATACAGACTTCAGCTGAGCTCCTCTTCCTGACGCCGGTCTGGCACCTCCTTCCCTTATGGTAGTAGCTAAGTCTGTATATAGTGCTGCCCTGCTATCACTTAATGGTGGCCACAGAGAGGACCCACTATCACCTAATGGTGGCTACAGAGGGGACCCACTATCACTTAATGGTGACAACAGAGGGGACCCACTATCATTTAATGGTGGCCACAAAGGGGACCCATTATCATTTAATGGTGGCAAAAGAGGGAACCCACTATCACTTAATGGTGGCCACAGAGGGGACCCACTATCACTTAATGGTGGCCACAGAGGGGACCCACTATCACTTAATGGTGACCATAGAGTGGACCCTCTATCACTTAATGGTGGCCACAGAGGGGACCCACTATCACTTAATGGTGGCCACAGAGGGGACCCACTATCACTTAATGGTGGCCACAAAGGGGACCCATTATCATTTAATGGTGGCCACAGAGGGGACCCACTATCACTTAATCGTGGCCACAGAGGGGACCCACTATCACTTAATGGTGGCCACAGAGGGGACCCACTATCACTTAATGGTGGCCACAAAGGGGACCCATTATCATTTAATGGTGGCCACAGAGGGGACCCACTATCACTTAATCGTGGCCACAGAGGGGACCCACTATCACTTAATGGTGGCCACAGAGGGGACCCACTATCACTTAATGGTGGCCACAAAGGGGACCCATTATCATTTAATGGTGGCCACAGAGGGGACCCACTATCACTTAATCGTGGCCACAGAGGGGACCCACTATCACTTAATGGTGGCCACAGAGGGGACCCACTATCACTTAATGGTGACCATAGAGGTGACCCACTATCACTTAATGGTGGCCACAGAGGGGACCCACTATCACTTAATGGTGGCCACAGAGAGGACCCACTATCACTTAATGGTGGCCACAGAGGGGACCCACTATTACTTAATGTTGACTACAGAGGGGACCCACTATTACTTAATGGTGACCACACACAGGTGACCCACTATCACTTAATGGTGGTCACAAAGGGGACCCACTATCACTTAATGGTGGCCACGGAGGGGACCCACTATTACTTAATGTTGACTACAGAGGGGACCCACTATCACTTAATGGTGACTAAAGAGGGGACCCACTATCACTTAATGGTGGCCACAGAGGGGACCCACTATCACTTAATGGTGACTACAGAGGGGACCTGCTATCACTTAATGGTGACCACAGGGGTGACCCACTATCACTTAATGGTGGCCACAAAGGGGGCCCACTATCACTTAATGGTGGACACAGAGGGGACCCACTATCACTTAATGGTGGCCACAGAGGGGACCCACTATTACTTAATGTTGACTACAGAGGGGACCCACTATCACTTAATGGTGACTACAGAGGGGACCCACTATCACTTAATGGTGGCCACAAAGGGGACCCACTATCACTTAGTGGTGACCACAGAGGGGACCCACTATCACTTAATGGTGACCATAGAGGGGACCCACTATCACTTAATGGTGGCCACAGAAAGGACCCAATATTACTTAGTGTGTCCCCTCTTTGGCCACCATTAGTACTTAAAGGGGTTTTCCAGTCATTTTTTATTGATGACCTATCCTCAGGATAGATCATCAATAGCTGATCGGCTGTGCTCTACCCCTTGGGACCCTGACTGTTTAGCTTCCACCATAAAAACACACAGGATGCGGAGTGGTTCAGATCACTTTGACCTGTGTAGTGGTCGATGCTCGTAATTGCAGGCACAGCTGTCGTTGATTGCAATGGCTGCCGATCCCTAAAGTTTCCCTAATAGATCCTATACAGACTGCATATGCTCACATGGCCAACGCATTTCTCCCAACTAGGTTGCTGCTGGGATCATCAGGGGATCCTCAAAAAAAAAAAAAGGCACTCAGACTAGTCTCCCGTCTGGACACCCAGATGAAAATGCAACCTGTCTTGCAAAGTGTGAGGTATTTAAACGTCACGGATTACGACCCCCCATCTATACAATTGGTGTATACACAAAAATACTCCCAACATCAGAGTGACAGTGCGCCGGAGCCGCTAGATGATATTGTATTTGCATGCGTCTCACCCCACGCTCGAATACAATTAGGCACAGATGCAATATAGATAGAGTGTAATCCCTGCTCAACCCTACGCTCAAGCGCAATTATGTACAGGCACATCACAGATGGAACACATACCATGCTCCAAATTTGCACAAGCAAAGTCTCCTGATAATTATAGCGGCAACCTAATTGGGAGAAACGTGGTGGACATGTAAGCATAGGGTCTAATAGGGAAACTTTAGGCGTCAGCCGCCACTAAGAGGGGGTGTCATTTTCAGGATGATTGCTCCACAGTCAGGCAGGGTGTAATAATGACCATCCTAGGGACAGATAGCCCGCACTGCCTGACTAATATTGTAGCACCAAGCTGCTCCTATATAGATGAATGGGACCCCCACCTTCCATCCAGTTGGAGAATGAAGGATGGAATATCTGTAGATAAACATTGATCCATCCAATCGGGAGTAATCTGATGATTGCATCTACCTAATAATATCTGGTCAAGCATTGGGTGCCTTGTGAACTTTAAGTGCCATATTGTCTTATGGCTGTCATACCTTATATGTTTCATCCTATTTGACTTATACATTTATGGACACATATATGAAAATTGGGTATCTGTGGTGTAAGGATTGATGCAGCATCAACCAGCTGCCCATCAGCTGCTGTTCGGGACAATAAGAAAGTTAAACTGACATCTTCCCTCCTTTTGTCGCCCCCTTCCCTCACAACTACCAGGCCTTTGATGACCATGTGGCCTCAGGAAATTCTTGTTCATGATGTCAATAAGGTTAGTCAGTGACAGGGGGGATGCTAATTACCCCCTGCCAGGGAGGTGTGACACCTTGGGTGGTTCCTACAGACATCCTGGCTCCAAGGTTCAAATCAGAAGAAAATCTTTAAATAAGGATTACTGGTTGTGCGAAGGTCCTAGCCCAATATGAATTATATTTTCGGAATCGGGTGGGCCAGTCGACTAAAACGTATCTACACACATTGAAGTACTGGCCCCAGGACACCCCCAAATGGCATATCCTAGTACCAGGTTATAATTTTAGTGTCATGCTGAAAGGGGTTGTCCCGCGAAAGCAAGTGGGGTTATACACTTCTGTATGGCCATATTAATGCACTTTGTAATGTACATCGTGCATTAATTATGAGCCATACAGAAGTTATCAGAAGTTATTCACTTACCTGTTCCGTTGCTAGCGTCCTCGTCTCCATGGTGTCGTCTAATTTTCAGCGTCTAATCGCCGGATTAGACGCGCTTGCGCAGTCCTGTCTTCTTCTTTTCTGAATGGGGCCACTCGTGCCGGAGAGCGGCTCCTTGTAGCTCCGCCCCGTCACGTGCCGATTCCAGCCAATCAGGAGGCTGGAATCGGCAATGGACCGCTCAGAAGACCTGCGGTCCACCGAGGGAGAAGATCCCGGCGGCCATCTTCACCAGGTAAGTAAGAAGTCACCGGAGCGCGGGGATTCAGGTAAGCACTATCCCGTTTTCTTTTTTAACCCCTGCATCGGGTTTGTCTCGCGCCGAACGGGGGGGCTATTGAAAAAAAAAAAAAAGGTTTCGGCGCGGGACAACCCCTTTAATATCATTGAATAGATAAAATTATGACCAGAAATATGCTGGGCATATATTCCTGATTGGAGGATCTCCTGTGGAAATATGGCTAAAATGGGGAATTATGGTTTTTCAGAGGTCGTCCTCATCTACCCACCCCTCTCTAAATGACCTCAAAGGGGGCAGGAGGAGAGGTGTGTTCTGGGGAATTCTTTATAACTCGAGACTCAACGAACCCCTAGGGTAAGACTTCGGAGATACGCTACGGCGTAAGGCCTTCCTGTGACTTCGCACAAATCAGAACCTTGGCGAATATCCCAAATCTGGTACCTTCCTTTACTTTATCCTTGTTTTATTTTAAATACTATCTGTTGGGTATGCCTGTAAACCTTACCTCCACTGTACCATTCAATTCTGTATATTTTTGTATACTGATAAATATTTAGCACTGCTAGTCTTTTTCAGATAGAATCTGTAATTTATTAGTCAAACCTTGTCCGTTTTGAAATGAACTATAACTTCAAATTTTGTTCACAACTCATAGTCCGGGTTCCAGCTTACTGGTGACATACAAGCTGGTGGTGGCAGTGAGTGTGTATGGGTATTGTAGAGTGCTGGAGATGTTACACTTTGAATTTGTTACCAATCTTAGAACGGATCAGGGAGTGATTTGAACTTTTACTCTGCATGCGTGCTGGAGCCTGGGAAAGCTGGGTACAAATCCTCCTGGATTCTAATGACTCTGCACTTGCAGCCCCACTAGAGTGATTGATTGAGGCTCTGCTGTGGCAATTGGTAGTGGCGAGAGTGCTCAAAGTAGTCAATCTGTGACAAATCGGTGACAGGTGACAGAGGACACCCCCCTCTCTCCCTGACAGTATCAATGTTGATTTTTGTTATGTGGGTTTTTAAAGGAATGAATAAAGTATGATTTAATAGGAATACTATTGCAGTGATACCTGTGTGGTTGGTAGTGTTTCTAACACTTCACTGTGATTGCAGTGATTTGTGACCCTCTGAATAGAAATGGGTGAAAATCATTTTCTTTTTCTAAAACCTTCACCGTGTTGCCCTAGTTGAAATTGCCAACTGGTCCTCCAAACCATCAGACCAAATGACAAAAATGAAAAACAAGACGGAAGAAATGTAATTCCAAAACTAAAATAAAATTTCAAAAGGACTGAAAAACATCCAATAAGTAGCTGAACTCTTTCCCAGTTGACCCTCTTAACCAAGACTTGCCTATTGAGTTGTCATATGTCTTGTGGTCGACACCATCACTCTTGGCATTGTGGTGCCATCTAGCTGTAGACATCCATCAGTCACCTAAGTTGACCTAGTAACCCAATATTCTGTTATGTATATACTGTCATAAGGAACCCAGCATAACCTTTATGTTTTGCCAAAGGGTCTCCTATGCGAAGATATCGGCCAATACATTTCTCCTGCACCACATGCTAATGATGCCTGGATCGTTCGATGGGCGGCCACCTCTGGCAGCCGTATGTCCTTTTTACAGCCTTTTCTGCTAAAAGCCGCTTCTTTCTTGTGGAGTGATGCCTCCAATTCTTCCCCTTGGAGGCGTCATGCGTTCCATCTCCAATACGCTGACAACGGCTCGTGCGTGTTACATCAGTCCAGCCTGAGAACGATTCACTACTTATGCGCCCAATTGCTCAGTGTGGCGTAGTTGCATGGGTGGTAGAAGGCAAAGGAAGAGTTGGGGGTGTCAATCATCAATAAAGGGGGCTGGAAGAGAGGCGGACCACCCATGGGATAGACTGGGGCTCTGGAGCGGGAGAAACTTATTGGCTGTTATCTTCGCATAGGAGATACTTTGGCAAAGGATAAAGGTGACGCTGGGTTCCTTATGACAGAGCATATATAACAGTGCTAGTTCAAATTTAGGTGATGGGCGTCCTTTAATGATCCGTCCCCAGAGTCCACAGAGCGGAAATGTTCTTGACTTTTAAGTAGTTTGAATCCCGGAGATTTCTCTTTTTTTCGGATGTCTTAGTTGTCGGAAGCAGCGCGTCCAGATAGCAGTGATTACTTTCTATCGTCTTCTCGTGTTTGATGTTTATTTTTAGAAGGGTGAATTATGGGGATTTTTCTGGCTAATCCTGCATATAAAGTGCGCCCGGCTGGAGCGGGGGGCTGTCTTTCATTCCACGGCTCGGAGTACACTCTTGACATTCCGCCTACTTTGGCACTTTGTTAAATCTTTATCCTGTTAAAGCCCTGCTGAGAGAGCTGCCCAATATTTCTCGAATTTGCATTGCCAATTCCTTCCCATGTCTGAAGTGCCGTTCTTATCATCAAATAGCTGTACAGCTTTATTATAGGAAGGGCGCAGAGTTAATGAAATTGGCATTAAACATGTATCAGCGTTTTGCAGGCTTACAAAAAAAAAATGTATTCTAAGCATTAAAATATTGTCGATGCAGTTTGAGACGTACACAGGAGCCGGAGTCGTGTGGACACTCGCTGCTTCTCCGTATGAAGTACTGCAGCGACGCCATTCAGACTCCTGCTGGTCATCGGGAGGCCAAAGCCCCAATTTATCAACAAACTCATGCCGTAAGCTCTGTAGCCTCTTTTCGATTGGTTGGGGTATTCATCCTGAGATTCCTCTTTTATGAGTATAATGCCAGAATGACAGTCCGGACTGACACTCACATGAACAAAGCAATAGGAAACTGGGAAAAAGGGAATATGCAGAAGAATTTAGGTTGCTATGTTATTTAGAGCCTGCGGAAAGCTGAGTGACAGTGCCTAGCCATGCTACTATATTCAGCATTGCTGCCCTTCTTACCCAACCGGACTTACAACTGTCTGAACAGATTATTAACCACTTCACGACCGCCTCATGTACATTTACGTCAGATGGTCGGGAAGTGACTGTGGAGCAGGCTTAGAAGCCGAGTCCGCTGCGAACTCAGCAGCTATCAGCTGTTTTTGACGGCCACCAGTAACTGCCTAGATCAGGGCTAGCTCTGATCGCCACAGTTAAAGCTGACTGCGCATCTAAACAGTCAGCAGTAGAGGAAGGGACACACCCTCCCGTGTGCCATTGATACCTCCCACAATGGGATCGGGGAGTGCCGATGGCCTAGCATGGCAGCGCCCAGCCTACTGAAGGCTCCCAGAACTGCCATGCATAGAAGCCAAGCATGAAAAAAAATAATGACATACCGAAGTATTGCAGTATATTGTACAAGTGATCAAATAATCGCAAGTTCAAGTCCCTCATACAGACTAAATAAAAGATTAAAGAAAAGTTTAAATAACGTTTTATAAATGTGAAAATATGAAAAGTTCTAAAAAAACGTTTTCCCTGTAAACAAATCTAAATAAAAAAAAAATAGATATTTGGTATCTCAATGTACGTAAAAATCCGAACTACAAGAATATCACAATATTTATCTCGTATGGTGATTGCCGTAAAAAAAAGGACAGAATGCCGAAGCTGAGATTTTTTTTAAGCTATATTTCCCAAAATTGGACTAAAAGAAACTACATCTCACCCCCCCAAAAACGAGCCCTCATGCTGCGAAATCAATGCGAAAATAAAACATTGACGGGTCCCAGAATATGGAGACGGAAAGGAATTTTTAAGAAAAAAATTGTATTTACTTTTTAAAAATAGAAAAACGATAAAAACTTTCATATAAATTTGGTGTCACCGTAATCGTACAGACCACAGAGCGAAGTTCATGTGTCATTTTTACTGAACTGTGAATGCTATAAAAACTACCTCCCCCTGGTGCAATTAAATTTTTTTTAATTTGTCGCCAAGTTTTAAAAGTTGTCCATATATTATGTGGTACATACGACGGGACTGCTAAAAAATTCTACTCGTCCCACAAAAAACAAGCCCTTATACAGCTATGTCAATAGAAAAGTATTAAAAGTTATGGCTCTTCGAAGGTGGAGGCAAAAAAAAAACTGAAATAAAAAAAAAAAATCTCCAGTCCTTGTAGAGGTTAAAGAGGACTCCCCACATGACACGTACATTACACCCACACTGCTGCTCATCTCAAAGGGGAGGGGCCTATGGGACCAAACTTTGATTTCACTCAAGTGTTTCTCTGTGTTTCCGCAATGGATTCATTTAGCTAATGACACATGAAAACGTTTATTCATTTTAACCCCTTCAGGACAAGAGATTTTTAATTTTTCTTTTTTTCATTCCCACCTTCCAAGAGCCACAACGTTTTATTTTTCCATTGATATGGCCGTATGAGGGCTTGTTTTTCATAGGATGAGTTGTATTTTTTTAACAGTACCATATAATGTATGGAAAAAGTATTTTACATTTTTACATGGGAAGAAATTTAGGGACATTTTTTGGAGAGGCTTTAGTTATACAGAATTCACAATGCAGTAAAATTGCCGCATGACCTTTGCTCTCTGGGCTGGTACGTTTACGGGGAAACCAAATTCATATCATTTTTTTTTTTTTTCTGTTAAAACTTTATTAAGGGTACAGTCACACCAGACGGTAATACTATATCATCTGACCATTGGCTCAGCGCTCGTTAGAGACTGTCAGGGTGCGCTGCCACGCCAGCATTGCGAGGTGAGGGCAGTGCTGTAACTGCAGAAATCACCTGCAGAAGCAGAAATGCCATGGAGCATGCGGACATTCTGCATCTGCAGCTCCATACACATTGCATGAATGCATGATGTATATTTACAAGACATTTCTTAGAAATGACCATAAGGGAGATGGAATAATGCCTCCACAGTGCCACCTATTGGAAGGCAGCATTCCTTCAAGCAAAAGTTAGACTCTTGATTCAAGCCTTGTAACAATGACTGGAAATTACCAAATGGTAACAATGACTGGGAAATGACCGAGACGATGTATCAATCTATGTGAAAAGTAGTAAGATAATACCGTAATCAGAAAACATTAGGGTCATTCCCTTTAAGAACTTCCGAAACAGGATAGTTTAATATGTTTGCATCTGTCTGTGATAATATAGTCAATTCCTGTAAAATATGTTAGTTTTTATACTGAGACCGTGTCAGCACTGGGCAAACCTAATGAGAGAGAGGGCGCAGTTGGCACAGGGACCCATGGTGATCTAGGCAAATCTACTATAAGCTTGACATCGAGCGCACTGGGATTGTTGTACAAGGAGAAAATTATTAGTAGTAGTAGTACCTGGTTTAGGAAATGACCCTCGGAATGATCTCTAAATAACCTGTGGACTGTTCTGGTGATGAAGGGGTTCATGAAGGGCGAGCAGAGGCCAGAGGAACCCTGATGGGGAAGTGTACAGTAAGAAACAGATGAACTAATGAAAGTCCGACAGATCTGTGAGAGCGACATTAATAGCCGAGAAGCAGGAGAAGTGAAAACAACTCTGAACATGGCAGCTGCGCCTCCACTGACCTCCTGACTCTACAGAAGGCGACAACTGCGCCAAAATCCATCCCATGTTCATCATCAGCACAACATAATACCCGATCATTAACTGCAGAGAGAGACAGGCTGAAATATCATAATAACCGTGAGACTGTCCAGAGACTGCAGCATATTCTCTTTACTAGAGATCACATCCTACTCAATGTACACAATACCGTACATTCTATTGTAATGTACTAGATATATCCTTGTACATACAAAGCAGTATTATAATAGTTATACTCATGTACATAGGGGGCAGTATTATAGTAGTTATATTCTTGAACATAGGGGGCAGTATTATAATAGTTATACTCATGTACATAGGGGGCAGTATTATAGTAGTTATATTCTTGTACATAGGCGGCAGTATTATAGTAGTTATATTCTTGTACATACGGGGCAGTATTATAGTAGTTATATTCTTGTACATAGGAGGCAGTATTATAGTAGTTATATTCTTGTACATAGGGGGCAGTATTATAGTAGTTATATATTTGTACATAGGGGGCAGTATTATAGTAGTTATATTCTTGTACATAGGTGGCAATATTATAGTAGTTATATTCTTGTACATAGGAGGCAGTATTATAGTAGTTATATTGTTGTAAATAGGGGGCAGTATTATAATACTTATATTATTGTACATAGGAGCAGTATTATAGTAGTTATATTCTTGTACATAGGAGGCAGTATTATAATACTTATATTCTTGTACATAGGAGCAGTATTATAGTAGTTATATTCCTGTACATAGGAGCAGTATTATAGTAGTTATATTCTTCTACATAGGGGGCAGTATTATAGTAGTTATATTATTGTACATAGCGGGCAGTATTATAATAGTTATATTCTTGTACATACAAAGCACTATTATAGTAGTTATATTCTTGTACATAGGGGGCAGTATTATAGTAGTTATATTCTTGAACATAGGGGGCAGTATTATAGTAGTTATATTCTTGTACATAGGGGTCAGTATTATAGTAGTTATATTCTTGTATATAGGGAGCAGTACTGTAGTAGTACTTCTACATAGGGGGCAGTATTATAGTAGTTATATTCTTGAACATAGGGGGCAGTATTATAGTAGTTATATTCTTGTACATGGGGGCAGTATTATAGTAGTTATATTCTTGTACATAGGAGCAGTATTATAGTAGTTATATTCTTGTACATAGAGGCAGTGTTATAGTAGTTATATTCTTGCACATAGAGGGCAGTATTATAGTACTTATATTCTTGTACATAGGGAGCAGTATTATAGTAGTTATATTCTTGTACATAGGGGGCAGTATTATAGTAGTTATATATTCTTGTACATAGGAGGCAGTATTATAGTAGTTATATTCTTGTACATAGGGGGCAGTATTATAGTAGTTATATTCTTGTACATAGGGGGCAGTGATATAGTAGTTATACTCATGTACATAGGGGGCACTATTATAGTAGGTATATTCTTGTACATAGGAGGCAGTATTATAGTAGTTATATTCTTGCACATAGGGGGCAGTATTATAGTTGTTATATTCTTGTACATAGGGGCTGTATTATAGTAGTTATATTCTTGTATATAGGGGACAGTATTATAGTAGTTATATTCAGGTACATAGGGGGCAGTATTATAGTAGTTATATTCTTGTACATAGGGGGCAGTATTATAGTAGTTATATTCTTGTACATCGGAGCAGTATTATTGTAGTTATATTCTTGTACATAGGAGCAGTATTATAGTAGTTATATTCTTGTACATAGGGGGCAGTATTATAGCAGTTATATTCTTGTACATAGGGGGCATTATTATAGTAGTTATATTCTTGTACATAGGGGCAGTATTATAGCAGTTAAATTCTTGTACATAGGAGCAGTATTATAGTAGTTATATTCTGGTACATAGGGAGCAGTATTATAGTAGTTATATTCTTGTACATAGGGGGCAGTATTATAGTAGTTATATTCTTGTACATAGCAGCAGTATTATAGGAGTTATATTCTTGTACATGGGGGCAGTATTATAGTAGTTATATTCTTGTACATGGGGCAGTATTATAGTAGTTATATTCTTGTACATAGGAGCAGTATTATAGTAGTTATATTCTTGTACATAGGGGGCAGTATTATAGTAGTTATATTCTTGTACATAGGGGGCAGTGATATAGTAGTTATACTCATGTACATAGGGGGCACTATTATAGTAGGTATATTCTTGTACATAGGAGGCAGTATTATAGTAGTTATATTCTTGCACATAGGGGGCAGTATTATAGTTGTTATATTCTTGTACATAGGGGCTGTATTATAGTAGTTATATTCTTGTATATAGGGGACAGTATTATAGTAGTTATATTCAGGTACATAGGGGGCAGTATTATAGTAGTTATATTCTTGTAAATAGGGGGCAGTATTATAGTAGTTATATTTTTGTACATCGGAGCAGTATTATTGTAGTTATATTCTTGTACATAGGAGCAGTATTATAGCAGTTATATTCTTGTACATAGGGGGCATTATTATAGTAGTTATATTCTTGTACATAGGGGCAGTATTATAGTAGTTATATTCTTGTACATAGGGGCAGTATTATAGCAGTTAAATTCTTGTACATAGGAGCAGTATTATAGTAGTTATATTCTGGTACTTAGGGAGCAGTATTATAGTAGTTATATTCTTGTACATAGCAGGCAGTATTATAGTAGTTATATTCTTGTACATAGCAGCAGTATTATAGGAGTTATATTCTTGTACATAGGGAGCAGTATTATAGTAGTTATATTCTTGTACATAGGAGGCAGTATTATAGTAGTTATATTCTTGCACATAGGGGGCAGTATTATAGTTGTTATATTCTTGTACATAGGGGCTGTATTATAGTAGTTATATTCTTGTATATAGGGGACAGTATTATAGTAGTTATATTCAGGTACATAGGGGGCAGTATTATAGTAGTTATATTCTTGTAAATAGGGGGCAGTATTATAGTAGTTATATTCTTGTACATCGGAGCAGTATTATTGTAGTTATATTCTTGTACATAGGAGCAGTATTATAGCAGTTATATTCTTGTACATAGGGGGCATTATTATAGCAGTTATATTCTTGTACATAGGGGGCATTATTATAGTAGTTATATTCTTGTACATAGGGGCAGTATTATAGCAGTTAAATTCTTGTACATAGGAGCAGTATTATAGTAGTTATATTCTGGTACATAGGGAGCAGTATTATAGTAGTTATATTCTTGTACATAGCAGGCAGTATTATAGTAGTTATATTCTTGTACATAGCAGCAGTATTATAGGAGTTATATTCTTGTACATAGGGAGCAGTATTATAGTAGTTATATTCTTGTACATAGGAGGCAGTATTATAGTAGTTATATACTTGTACATAGGAGCAGTATTATAGTAGTTATATTCTTGTACATAGCAGCAGTATTATAGTAGTTATATTCTTGTACATAGCAGCAGTATTATAGTAGTTATATTCTTGTACATAGCAGCAGTATTATAGTAGTTATATACTTGTACATAGGAGCAGTATTGTAGTAGTTATATTCTTGTACATAGCAGCAGTATTATATTAGTTATATTCTTGTACATAGGCAGTATTATAGTAGTTATATTCTTGTACATGGGAGTAGTTTAATATTAGTTATATTCTTGTACATAGGGGGCAGTATTATAGTAGTTATATTCTTGTACATAGCAGCAGTATTATAGTAGTTATATTCTTGTACATAGGGGCAGTATTATAGTAGTTATATTCTTGTACATAGGGGCAGTATTATAGTAGTAATATTCTTGTACATAGTGGGCAGTATTATAGTAGTTATATTCTTGTATATAGGGGGCAGTATTATAGTAGTTATATTCTTGTACATAGGGGGCAGTATTATAGTAGTTATATTCTTGTACATAGGGAGCAGTATTATAGTAGTTATATTCTTGTACATAGGGGGCAGTATTATAGTAGTTATATTCTTGTATATAGGGGGCAGTATTTTAGTAGTTATATTCTTGTACATAGGGAGCAGTATTATAGTAGTTATATTCTTGTACATAGGGGGCAGTATTATAGTAGTTATATTCTTGTACATAGGGGGCAGAATTATAGTAGTTATATTCTTGTACATAGGGGAGCAGTATTATATTAGTTATATTCTTGTACATAGGAGGCAGTATTATAGTAGTTATATTCTTGTATATAGCGGGCAGTATTATAGTAGTTATATTCTTGTACATAGGGGGCAGTATTATTGTAGATATATTCTTGTACATAGGGGGCAGTATTATAGTAGTTATATTCTTTTACATAGGAACGGTATTATAATAGTTATATTCTTGTACATATGGAGCAGTATTATAGTAGTTACATTCTTGTACATAGAGGCAGTATTATAGTAGTTTTATTCTTGTACATAGGGGGCAGTATTACACTAGTTATATTCTTGTACATAGAAACAGTATTATAGTAGTAATATTCTTGTACATAGGAGGCAGTATTATAGTAGTTATATTGTTGTAAAAAGGGGGCAGTATTATAATACTTATATTATTGTACATAGGAGCAGTATTATAGTAGTTATATTCTTGTACATAGGAGGCAGTATTATAATACTTATATTCTTGTACATAGGAGCAGTATTATAGTAGTTATATTCCTGTACATAGGAGCAGTATTATAGTAGTTATATTCTTCTACATAGGGGGCAGTATTATAGTAGTTATATTATTGTACATAGCGGGCAGTATTATAATAGTTATATTCTTGTACATACAAAGCACTATTATAGTAGTTATATTCTTGTACATAGGGGGCAGTATTATAGTAGTTATATTCTTGAACATAGGGGGCAGTATTATAGTAGTTATATTCTTGTACATAGGGGTCAGTATTATAGTAGTTATATTCTTGTATATAGGGAGCAGTACTGTAGTAGTACTTCTACATAGGGGGCAGTATTATAGTAGTTATATTCTTGAACATAGGGGGCAGTATTATAGTAGTTATATTCTTGTACATGGGGGCAGTATTATAGTAGTTATATTCTTGTACATAGGAGCAGTATTATAGTAGTTATATTCTTGTACATAGAGGCAGTGTTATAGTAGTTATATTCTTGCACATAGAGGGCAGTATTATAGTACTTATATTCTTGTACATAGGGAGCAGTATTATAGTAGTTATATTCTTGTACATAGGGGGCAGTATTATAGTAGTTATATATTCTTGTACATAGGAGGCAGTATTATAGTAGTTATATTCTTGTACATAGGGGGCAGTATTATAGTAGTTATACTCTTGTACATAGGGGGCAGTGATATAGTAGTTATGCTCATGTACATAGGGGGCACTATTATAGTAGGTATATTCTTGTACATAGGAGGCAGTATTATAGTAGTTATATTCTTGCACATAGGGGGCAGTATTATAGTTGTTATATTCTTGTACATAGGGGCTGTATTATAGTAGTTATATTCTTGTATATAGGGGACAGTATTATAGTAGTTATATTCAGGTACATAGGGGGCAGTATTATAGTAGTTATATTCTTGTACATAGGGGGCAGTATTATAGTAGTTATATTCTTGTACATCGGAGCAGTATTATTGTAGTTATATTCTTGTACATAGGAGCAGTATTATAGTAGTTATATTCTTGTACATAGGGGGCAGTATTATAGCAGTTATATTCTTGTACATAGGGGGCATTATTATAGTAGTTATATTCTTGTACATAGGGGCAGTATTATAGCAGTTAAATTCTTGTACATAGGAGCAGTATTATAGTAGTTATATTCTGGTACATAGGGAGCAGTATTATAGTAGTTATATTCTTGTACATAGGGGGCAGTATTATAGTAGTTATATTCTTGTACATAGCAGCAGTATTATAGGAGTTATATTCTTGTACATGGGGGCAGTATTATAGTAGTTATATTCTTGTACATGGGGGCAGTATTATAGTAGTTATATTCTTGTACATAGGAGCAGTATTATAGTAGTTATATTCTTGTACATAGGGGGCAGTATTATAGTAGTTATATTCTTGTACATAGGGGGCAGTGATATAGTAGTTATACTCATGTACATAGGGGGCACTATTATAGTAGGTATATTCTTGTACATAGGAGGCAGTATTATAGTAGTTATATTCTTGCACATAGGGGGCAGTATTATAGTTGTTATATTCTTGTACATAGGGGCTGTATTATAGTAGTTATATTCTTGTATATAGGGGACAGTATTATAGTAGTTATATTCAGGTACATAGGGGGCAGTATTATAGTAGTTATATTCTTGTAAATAGGGGGCAGTATTATAGTAGTTATATTTTTGTACATCGGAGCAGTATTATTGTAGTTATATTCTTGTACATAGGAGCAGTATTATAGCAGTTATATTCTTGTACATAGGGGGCATTATTATAGTAGTTATATTCTTGTACATAGGGGCAGTATTATAGTAGTTATATTCTTGTACATAGGGGCAGTATTATAGCAGTTAAATTCTTGTACATAGGAGCAGTATTATAGTAGTTATATTCTGGTACTTAGGGAGCAGTATTATAGTAGTTATATTCTTGTACATAGGAGGCAGTATTATAGTAGTTATATTCTTGTACATAGCAGCAGTATTATAGGAGTTATATTCTTGTACATAGGGAGCAGTATTATAGTAGTTATATTCTTGTACATAGGAGGCAGTATTATAGTAGTTATATTCTTGCACATAGGGGGCAGTATTATAGTTGTTATATTCTTGTACATAGGGGCTGTATTATAGTAGTTATATTCTTGTATATAGGGGACAGTATTATAGTAGTTATATTCAGGTACATAGGGGGCAGTATTATAGTAGTTATATTCTTGTAAATAGGGGGCAGTATTATAGTAGTTATATTCTTGTACATCGGAGCAGTATTATTGTAGTTATATTCTTGTACATAGGAGCAGTATTATAGCAGTTATATTCTTGTACATAGGGGGCATTATTATAGCAGTTATATTCTTGTACATAGGGGGCATTATTATAGTAGTTATATTCTTGTACATAGGGGCAGTATTATAGCAGTTAAATTCTTGTACATAGGAGCAGTATTATAGTAGTTATATTCTGGTACATAGGGAGCAGTATTATAGTAGTTATATTCTTGTACATAGCAGGCAGTATTATAGTAGTTATATTCTTGTACATAGCAGCAGTATTATAGGAGTTATATTCTTGTACATAGGGAGCAGTATTATAGTAGTTATATTCTTGTACATAGGAGGCAGTATTATAGTAGTTATATACTTGTACATAGGAGCAGTATTATAGTAGTTATATTCTTGTACATAGCAGCAGTATTATAGTAGTTATATTCTTGTACATAGCAGCAGTATTATAGTAGTTATATTCTTGTACATAGCAGCAGTATTATAGTAGTTATATACTTGTACATAGGAGCAGTATTGTAGTAGTTATATTCTTGTACATAGCAGCAGTATTATATTAGTTATATTCTTGTACATAGGCAGTATTATAGTAGTTATATTCTTGTACATGGGAGTAGTTTAATATTAGTTATATTCTTGTACATAGGGGGCAGTATTATAGTAGTTATATTCTTGTACATAGCAGCAGTATTATAGTAGTTATATTCTTGTACATAGGGGCAGTATTATAGTAGTTATATTCTTGTACATAGGGGCAGTATTATAGTAGTAATATTCTTGTACATAGTGGGCAGTATTATAGTAGTTATATTCTTGTATATAGGGGGCAGTATTATAGTAGTTATATTCTTGTACATAGGGGGCAGTATTATAGTAGTTATATTCTTGTACATAGGGAGCAGTATTATAGTAGTTATATTCTTGTACATAGGGGGCAGTATTATAGTAGTTATATTCTTGTATATAGGGGGCAGTATTTTAGTAGTTATATTCTTGTACATAGGGAGCAGTATTATAGTAGTTATATTCTTGTACATAGGGGGCAGTATTATAGTAGTTATATTCTTGTACATAGGGGGCAGAATTATAGTAGTTATATTCTTGTACATAGGGGAGCAGTATTATATTAGTTATATTCTTGTACATAGGAGGCAGTATTATAGTAGTTATATTCTTGTATATAGCGGGCAGTATTATAGTAGTTATATTCTTGTACATAGGAGGCAGTATTATTGTAGATATATTCTTGTACATAGGGGGCAGTATTATAGTAGTTATATTCTTTTACATAGGAACGGTATTATAATAGTTATATTCTTGTACATATGGAGCAGTATTATAGTAGTTACATTCTTGTACATAGAGGCAGTATTATAGTAGTTTTATTCTTGTACATAGGGGGCAGTATTACACTAGTTATATTCTTGTACATAGAAACAGTATTATAGTAGTAATATTCTTGTACATAGGAGGCAGTATTATAGTAGTTATATTGTTGTAAAAAGGGGGCAGTATTATAATACTTATATTATTGTACATAGGAGCAGTATTATAGTAGTTATATTCTTGTACATAGGAGGCAGTATTATAATACTTATATTCTTGTACATAGGAGCAGTATTATAGTAGTTATATTCCTGTACATAGGAGCAGTATTATAGTAGTTATATTCTTCTACATAGGGGGCAGTATTATAGTAGTTATATTATTGTACATAGCGGGCAGTATTATAATAGTTATATTCTTGTACATACAAAGCACTATTATAGTAGTTATATTCTTGTACATAGGGGGCAGTATTATAGTAGTTATATTCTTGAACATAGGGGGCAGTATTATAGTAGTTATATTCTTGTACATAGGGGTCAGTATTATAGTAGTTATATTCTTGTATATAGGGAGCAGTACTGTAGTAGTACTTCTACATAGGGGGCAGTATTATAGTAGTTATATTCTTGAACATAGGGGGCAGTATTATAGTAGTTATATTCTTGTACATGGGGGCAGTATTATAGTAGTTATATTCTTGTACATAGGAGCAGTATTATAGTAGTTATATTCTTGTACATAGAGGCAGTGTTATAGTAGTTATATTCTTGCACATAGAGGGCAGTATTATAGTACTTATATTCTTGTACATAGGGAGCAGTATTATAGTAGTTATATTCTTGTACATAGGGGGCAGTATTATAGTAGTTATATATTCTTGTACATAGGAGGCAGTATTATAGTAGTTATATTCTTGTACATAGGGGGCAGTATTATAGTAGTTATATTCTTGTACATAGGGGGCAGTGATATAGTAGTTATACTCATGTACATAGGGGGCACTATTATAGTAGGTATATTCTTGTACATAGGAGGCAGTATTATAGTAGTTATATTCTTGCACATAGGGGGCAGTATTATAGTTGTTATATTCTTGTACATAGGGGCTGTATTATAGTAGTTATATTCTAGTATATAGGGGACAGTATTATAGTAGTTATATTCAGGTACATAGGGGGCAGTATTATAGTAGTTATATTCTTGTACATAGGGGGCAGTATTATAGTAGTTATATTCTTGTACATCGGAGCAGTATTATTGTAGTTATATTCTTGTACATAGGAGCAGTATTATAGTAGTTATATTCTTGTACATAGGGGGCAGTATTATAGCAGTTATATTCTTGTACATAGGGGGCATTATTATAGTAGTTATATTCTTGTACATAGGGGCAGTATTATAGCAGTTAAATTCTTGTACATAGGAGCAGTATTATAGTAGTTATATTCTGGTACATAGGGAGCAGTATTATAGTAGTTATATTCTTGTACATAGGGGGCAGTATTATAGTAGTTATATTCTTGTACATAGCAGCAGTATTATAGGAGTTATATTCTTGTACATGGGGGCAGTATTATAGTAGTTATATTCTTGTACATGGGGGCAGTATGATAGTAGTTATATTCTTGTACATAGGAGCAGTATTATAGTAGTTATATTCTTGTACATAGGGGGCAGTATTATAGTAGTTATATTCTTGTACATAGGGGGCAGTGATATAGTAGTTATACTCATGTACATAGGGGGCACTATTATAGTAGGTATATTCTTGTACATAGGAGGCAGTATTATAGTAGTTATATTCTTGCACATAGGGGGCAGTATTATAGTTGTTATATTCTTGTACATAGGGGCTGTATTATAGTAGTTATATTCTTGTATATAGGGGACAGTATTATAGTAGTTATATTCAGGTACATAGGGGGCAGTATTATAGTAGTTATATTCTTGTAAATAGGGGGCAGTATTATAGTAGTTATATTTTTGTACATCGGAGCAGTATTATTGTAGTTATATTCTTGTACATAGGAGCAGTATTATAGCAGTTATATTCTTGTACATAGGGGGCATTATTATAGTAGTTATATTCTTGTACATAGGGGCAGTATTATAGTAGTTATATTCTTGTACATAGGGGCAGTATTATAGCAGTTAAATTCTTGTACATAGGAGCAGTATTATAGTAGTTATATTCTGGTACTTAGGGAGCAGTATTATAGTAGTTATATTCTTGTACATAGCAGGCAGTATTATAGTAGTTATATTCTTGTACATAGCAGCAGTATTATAGGAGTTATATTCTTGTACATAGGGAGCAGTATTATAGTAGTTATATTCTTGTACATAGGAGGCAGTATTATAGTAGTTATATTCTTGCACATAGGGGGCAGTATTATAGTTGATATATTCTTGTACATAGGGGCTGTATTATAGTAGTTATATTCTTGTATATAGGGGACAGTATTATAGTAGTTATATTCAGGTACATAGGGGGCAGTATTATAGTAGTTATATTCTTGTAAATAGGGGGCAGTATTATAGTAGTTATATTCTTGTACATCGGAGCAGTATTATTGTAGTTATATTCTTGTACATAGGAGCAGTATTATAGCAGTTATATTCTTGTACATAGGGGGCATTATTATAGCAGTTATATTCTTGTACATAGGGGGCATTATTATAGTAGTTATATTCTTGTACATAGGGGCAGTATTATAGCAGTTAAATTCTTGTACATAGGAGCAGTATTATAGTAGTTATATTCTGGTACATAGGGAGCAGTATTATAGTAGTTATATTCTTGTACATAGCAGGCAGTATTATAGTAGTTATATTCTTGTACATAGCAGCAGTATTATAGGAGTTATATTCTTGTACATAGGGAGCAGTATTATAGTAGTTATATTCTTGTACATAGGAGGCAGTATTATAGTAGTTATATACTTGTACATAGGAGCAGTATTATAGTAGTTATATTCTTGTACATAGCAGCAGTATTATAGTAGTTATATTCTTGTACATAGCAGCAGTATTATAGTAGTTATATTCTTGTACATAGCAGCAGTATAATAGTAGTTATATACTTGTACATAGGAGCAGTATTGTAGTAGTTATATTATTGTACATAGCAGCAGTATTATATTAGTTATATTCTTGTACATAGGCAGTATTATAGTAGTTATATTCTTGTACATGGGAGTAGTTTAATATTAGTTATATTCTTGTACATAGGGGGCAGTATTATAGTAGTTATATTCTTGTACATAGCAGCAGTATTATAGTAGTTATATTCTTGTACATAGGGGCAGTATTATAGTAGTTATATTCTTGTACATAGGGGCAGTATTATAGTAGTAATATTCTTGTACATAGTGGGCAGTATTATAGTAGTTATATTCTTGTATATAGGGGGCAGTATTATAGTAGTTATATTCTTGTACATAGGGGGCAGTATTATAGTAGTTATATTCTTGTACATAGGGAGCAGTATTATAGTAGTTATATTCTTGTACATAGGGGGCAGTATTATAGTAGTTATATTCTTGTATATAGGGGGCAGTATTTTAGTAGTTATATTCTTGTACATAGGGCGCAGTATTATAGTAGTTATATTCTTGTACATAGGGGTCAGTATTATAGTAGTTATATTCTTGTACATAGGGGGCAGAATTATAGTAGTTATATTCTTGTACATAGGGGAGCAGTATTATATTAGTTATATTCTTGTACATAGGAGGCAGTATTATAGTAGTTATATTCTTGTATATAGCGGGCAGTATTATAGTAGTTATATTCTTGTACATAGGGGCAGTATTATTGTAGATATATTCTTGTACATAGGGGGCAGTATTATAGTAGTTATATTCTTTTACATAGGAACGGTATTATAATAGTTATATTCTTGTACATATGGAGCAGTATTATAGTAGTTACATTCTTGTACATAGAGGCAGTATTATAGTAGTTTTATTCTTGTACATAGGGGGCAGTATTACACTAGTTATATTCTTGTACATAGAAACAGTATTATAGTAGTAATATTCTTGTACATAGGAGGCAGTATTATAGTAGTTATATTGTTGTACATAGGGGACAGTATGTTAATAGTTATATTCTTGTACATAGGGGGCGTTATTATATTAGTTATATTCTAGCACATAGGGTACATTATTATAGTACTTCAACTATATAACATCAAAAGGATTTGCACCGAGAGCACTAGCCCTTTAACAAATAATGTAGGAGAAATCATAGAACACAATGGGGGGAAGGCAAACCTATTAAATAGTTTCTTTTCAAGTATATTCACAAACGAAAAGGAAATGTCACACGAGATGCAGGGAAATAAAATGAACTCCTCACAAAATGTTTCATACCTAAAGCAAGAGGAAGTGTGGAACTGGTTAAAGAAGATTAAGATCGATAAATCGCTAGGCCCAGATGAAATACACCCAAGGGTACTAAGGGGACTAACTGATGTGATAGCTAGGCCACTATAACTAATATTTATGAATACTTTCAAGAACGGGGTCGTACCACTAGATTGACACATTGGTAATTCCGATATACAAAAAGGGGTCCAAAAGTGAGCCTGGTAACGACAGGCCGGTAAGTCTCACTTCAGTAACTAGAAAAGTATTCGAGGGGTTTCTGAGAGACGCCTTCTTGTATATTCTTGTACATAGGGGCAGTATTATAGTAGTTATATTCTTGTACATAGGAGGCAGTACTATAGTAGTTATATCCTTGTACAAAGGTAGCAGTATTATAGTAAGTATATTCTTGTACATAGGAGCAGTATTATAGCAGTTATATTCTTGTACATAGGGAACAGTATTATAGTAGTTATATTCTTGTACATAGGGAGCAGTATTATAGTAGTTATATTTTTGTACATAAGGAGCAGTATTATAGTAGTTATATCCTTGTACAAAGGTAGCAGTATTATAGTAAGTATATTCTTGTACATAGGAGCAGTATTATAGCAGTTATATTCTTGTACATAGGGAACAGTATTATAGTAGTTATATTCTTGTACATAGGGAACAGTATTATAGTAGTTATATTCGTGTATATAGCGGACAGTATTAAAGTAGTTATATTCTTGTACATAGGAGGCAGTATTATAGTAGTTATATTCTTGTACATAGAAGGCAGTATTATAGTAGTTATATTCTTGTACATAGGGGGCAGTATTATAGTAGTTATATTCTTGTACATAGCAGCAGTATTATAGTAGTTATATTCTTGTACAGAGTAGCAGAATTATAGTAGTTATATTCTTGTACATAGGAGCAGTATTATAGTAGTTATATTCTTGTACATAGGGGGCAGTATTAGAGTAGTTATATTCTTGTACATAGGGGGCAGTATTATAGCAGTTATATTCTTGTACATAGGGGGCAGTATTACAGTAATTATATTATTGTACATAGGGGGCAGTATTGTAGTAATTATATTCTTGTATATAGGATCAGTATTATAGTAGTTATATTATTGTACATAGGGGGCAGTATTATAGTAGTTATATTCTCGTACATAGGAGACAGTATTATAGTAGTTATATTCTTGTATATAGGAGCAGTAGTATAGTAGTTATATTCTTGTACATAGGAGCAGTATTATAGTAATTATATTCCTGTACATAGGAGGTAGTACTATAGTAGTTATATTCTTGTATATAGGTGGCAGTATTATAGTAGTTATATTCTTGTACATAGGGGGCAGTATTATAGTAGTTATATTCTTGTACATAGGAGCAGTATTATAGTAGTTATATTCTTGTACATATGGAGCAGTATTATAGTAGTTATAACTTGTACATAGGGGCAGTATTATAGTAGTTATATTCTTGTACATAGGGGGCAGTATTATAGTAGATATACTCTTGTACATAGGAGACAGTATTATAGTAGTTATATTCTTGTACATAGGGGGCAGTATTATAGTAGTTATATTCTTGTACATAGGAGCAGTATTACAGTAGTTATATTCTTGTACATAGGGGGCAGTATTATAGTAGTTATATTCTTGTACATAGCAGGCAGTGTTATAGTAGTTATATTCTTGTATATAGGTGGCAGTATTATTGTAGTTATATTCTTGTATATAGGGGGCAGCGTTATAGCAGTTATATTCTGGTACATAGTGGGTAGTATTATAGTAGTTATATTCTTCTACTTAGGGGACCGTAATATAGTAATTAAATTCTTGTACATAGGGGGCGGTATTATAGCATTTATATTCTTTTACATAGGGGACAGCATTATAGTAGTTATATTCTTGTACATAGGGGGTAGTATTATAGTAGTTATATTCTGCTACATGGGGGACAGCATTATAGTAGTTATATTCTTGTACATAGGAGGCAGTATTATAGTAGTTTCATTCTTGTACATACGGGGCAGTATTTTAGTAGTTATATTCTTTTACATAGGGAGCAGTTTTATAATAGTTAAATTCTTGTACATAGGGGACAGTATTATAGTACTTATATTCTTGTACATAGAGGGCAGTATTATAGTAGTTATATTCTTCTACTTAGGGGACCGTAATATAGTAATTAAATTCTTGTACATAGGGGGCGGTATTATAGCATTTATATTCTTTTACATAGGGGACAGCATTATAGTAGTTATATTCTTGTACATAGGGGGCAGTATTATAGTAGTTTTATTCTGCTACATGGGGGACAGTATTATAGTATTTATATTCTTGTACATAGAGGGCAGTATTATAGTAGTTTTATTATTGTACATAGGGGGCAGTATTATAGTAGTTATATTGTTGTACATAGGAGGCAGTATTATAGTAGTTATATTATTGTACATAGGGGGCAGTATTATAGTAGTTGTATTCTTGTAGATAGGAGGCAGTATTATATTAGTTATATTCTTGTACATATGGCGTTGTATTATAGTAGTTATATTCTGCTACATGGGGGACAGTATTATAGTAGTTATATTCTTGTACATAGAGGGCAGTATTATAGTAGTTTTATTATTGTACATAGGGGGCAGTATTTTAGTAGCTATATTCTTGTACATAGGGAGCAGTATTATAGTAGTTATATTCTTGTACATAGGGGGCAGTATTGTAGTAGTTATATTGTTGTACATAAGGGGCAGTATTATAGTAGTTATATTCTGTTACATAGGGGACACTATTATAGTGGATAAATTCTTGTACATAGGGGGCAGTATTATAGTAGTTATATTCTTGTACATAGGGGGCAGTATTATACTAGTAGTATTCTTGTACATAGGAGGCAGTATTATAGTCATTATATTCTTGTAAATAGGGGCATTTTTATAGTAGTTGTATTCTTGTACATAGGGGGCAGTAGTATAGTAATTATTTTCCTGTACATAAGGGGCTGTATTATAGTAGTTATATTCCTGTACATAGGGGGCTGTATTATAGTAGTTATATTCTTGTACATAGCAGCAGTATTATAGTAGTTATATTCTTGTACATAGGGGGCAGTATTATAGTAGTTATATTCTTGTACATAGGAGCAGTATTATAGTAGTTATATTCTTGTACATATGGAGCAGTATTATAGTAGTTATAACTTGTACATAGGGGCAGTATTATAGTAGTTATATTTTTTGTACATAGGGGGCAGTATTATAGTAGATATACTCTTGTACATAGGAGACAGTATTATAGTAGTTATATTCTTGTACATAGGGGGCAGTATTATGGTAGTTATATTCTTGTACATAGGAGCAGTATTATAGTAGTTATATTCTTGTACATAGGGGGCAGTATTATAGTAGTTATATTCTTGTACATAGCAGGCAGTGTTATAGTAGTTATATTCTTGTATATAGGTGGCAGTATTATAGTAGTTATATTCTTGTATATAGGGGGCAGCGTTATAGCAGTTATATTCTGGTACATAGTGGGTAGTATTATAGTAGTTATATTCTTCTACTTAGGGGACCGTAATATAGTAATTAAATTCTTGTACATAGGGGGCGGTATTATAGCATTTATATTCTTTTACATAGGGGACAGCATTATAGTAGTTATATTCTTGTACATAGGGGGTAGTATTATAGTAGTTATATTCTGCTACATGGGGGACAGCATTATAGTAGTTATATTCTTGTACATAGGAGGCAGTATTATAGTAGTTTCATTCTTGTACATACGGGGCAGTATTTTAGTAGTTATATTCTTTTACATAGGGAGCAGTTTTATAATAGTTAAATTCTTGTACATAGGGGACAGTATTATAGTACTTATATTCTTGTACATAGAGGGCAGTATTATAGTAGTTATATTCTTGTATATAGGAGGCAGTATTATAGTTGTTGTATTCTTGTACATAGGGGGCAGTATTATAGTAATTATATTCTTGTACATAGGGGGCTGTTTTATAGTAGTTATATTCTTGTACATAGGGGCTGTAGTATACTAATTATACTCTTGCACATAGAGGGCAGATTTATAGTAGTAATATTCTTGTACATAGGGGGCAGTAATATCGTAGTTATATTCTTGTACATAGGGGGCAGTATTATAGTAGTTATATTCTTGTACATAGGGGGCAGTATTATAGTAGTTATATTCTTGTACATAGGGGGCACTACTATAGCAGTTATATTCTTGTACGTAGGAGCAGTATTACAGTAGTTATATTCTCATACTGGCAGTATTATAGTAGTTAAATTCTTGTACGTAGGGGGCAGTATTATAGTAGTTATATTCTTGTACATAGGGGGCAGTATTATAGTAGTTATATTCTTGTACATAGGGGGCACTACTATAGCAGTTATATTCTTGTACGTAGGAGCAGTATTACAGTAGTTATATTCTCATACTGGCAGTATTATAGTAATTATATTCTTGTACATAAGTGGCTGTATTATAGTAGTTTTATTCTTGTACATAGGGGGCTGTATTATAGTCGTTATATTATTGTACATAGGAGCAGTATTATTGTAGTTATATTCTTGTACATAGGGACAGTATTATAGTAGTTATATTCTTGTACATAGGGGGCAGTATTATAGTAGTTATATTCTTGTACATCGGAGCAGTATTATAGTAGTTATATTCTTGAACATAGGGGGCAGTATTATAGTAGTTATATTCTTGTACATCGGAGCAGTATTATAGTAGTTATATTCGTGTACATAGAAGGCAGTATTATAGTAGTTATATTCTTGTACATAGGGGACAGTATTATAGTAGTTATATTCTTGTACATAGGGGGCAGTATTATAGTAGTTATATTCTAGTACATAGGAGGGCAATATTATAGCCGTTATATTCTTGAACATAGGGGGCAGTATTATTGTAGTTATATTCTTGTACATAGGGGCAGTATTATAGTAGTTATATTCTTGTACATAGAGGGCAGTATTATAGTAGTTATATTCTTGTACATAGGGACAGTATTATAGTAGTTATATTCTTGTACATAGAGAGCAGTATCATAGTAGTTATATTCTTGTACATAGGGGGCAGTATTATACTAGGTATATTCTTGTACATAGGGGCAGTATTCTAGTAGTTATATTCTTGTACATAGGAGCAGCATTATAGTAGTTATATTCTTGTACATAGGAGCAGTATTATAGTACTTATATTCTTCTACATAGGCGCAGTATTATAGTAGTTATATTCTTGTACATAGGGGGCAGTATTATAGTAGTTGTACACTTGTACATAGGAGGCAGTTTTATAGTAGTTGTATTCTTGTACATAGGGGGCAGTAGTATAGTAATTATATTCTTGTACATAAGGGGCTGTATTTTAGTAATTATATTCTTGTACATAGGGGGCAGTATTATAGTAGTTATATTCTTGTACATAGGGGGCACTACTATAGTAGTTATATTCTTGTACATAGGGAGCAGTATTATAGTAGTTATATTCTTGTACAAAGGAGCAGCATTATAGTAGTTATATTCTTGTACATAGGAGCAGTATTATTGTAGTTGTATTCTTGTACATAGGGGGCAGTATTATAGTAGTTATATTCTTGTACATAGGGGACAGTATTATAGTAGTTATATTCTTGTACATAGGGGCAGTATTATAGTAGTTATATTCTTGTACATGGGAGTAGTTTAATATTAGTTATATTCTTGTACATAGGGGGCAGTATTATAGTAGTTATATTCTTGTACATAGCAGCAGTATTATAGTAGTTATATTCTTGTACATAGGGGCAGTATTATAGTAGTTATATTCTTGTACATAGGGGCAGTATTATAGTAGTAATATTCTTGTACATAGTGGGCAGTATTATAGTAGTTATATTCTTGTATATAGGGGGCAGTATTATAGTAGTTATATTCTTGTACATAGGGGGCAGTATTATAGTAGTTATATTCTTGTACATAGGGAGCAGTATTATAGTAGTTATATTCTTGTACATAGGGGGCAGTATTATAGTAGTTATATTCTTGTATATAGGGGGCAGTATTTTAGTAGTTATATTCTTGTACATAGGGCGCAGTATTATAGTAGTTATATTCTTGTACATAGGGGTCAGTATTATAGTAGTTATATTCTTGTACATAGGGGGCAGAATTATAGTAGTTATATTCTTGTACATAGGGGAGCAGTATTATATTAGTTATATTCTTGTACATAGGAGGCAGTATTATAGTAGTTATATTCTTGTATATAGCGGGCAGTATTATAGTAGTTATATTCTTGTACATAGGGGGCAGTATTATTGTAGATATATTCTTGTACATAGGGGGCAGTATTATAGTAGTTATATTCTTTTACATAGGAACGGTATTATAATAGTTATATTCTTGTACATATGGAGCAGTATTATAGTAGTTACATTCTTGTACATAGAGGCAGTATTATAGTAGTTTTATTCTTGTACATAGGGGGCAGTATTACACTAGTTATATTCTTGTACATAGAAACAGTATTATAGTAGTAATATTCTTGTACATAGGAGGCAGTATTATAGTAGTTATATTGTTGTACATAGGGGACAGTATGTTAATAGTTATATTCTTGTACATAGGGGGCGTTATTATATTAGTTATATTCTAGCACATAGGGTACATTATTATAGTACTTCAACTATATAACATCAAAAGGATTTGCACCGAGAGCACTAGCCCTTTAACAAATAATGTAGGAGAAATCATAGAACACAATGGGGGGAAGGCAAACCTATTAAATAGTTTCTTTTCAAGTATATTCACAAACGAAAAGGAAATGTCACACGAGATGCAGGGAAATAAAATGAACTCCTCACAAAATGTTTCATACCTAAAGCAAGAGGAAGTGTGGAACTGGTTAAAGAAGATTAAGATCGATAAATCGCTAGGCCCAGATGAAATACACCCAAGGGTACTAAGGGGACTAACTGATGTGATAGCTAGGCCACTATAACTAATATTTATGAATACTTTCAAGAACGGGGTCGTACCACTAGATTGACACATTGGTAATTCCGATATACAAAAAGGGGTCCAAAAGTGAGCCTGGTAACGACAGGCCGGTAAGTCTCACTTCAGTAACTAGAAAAGTATTCGAGGGGTTTCTGAGAGACGCCTTCTTGTATATTCTTGTACATAGGGGCAGTATTATAGTAGTTATATTCTTGTACATAGGAGGCAGTACTATAGTAGTTATATCCTTGTACAAAGGTAGCAGTATTATAGTAAGTATATTCTTGTACATAGGAGCAGTATTATAGCAGTTATATTCTTGTACATAGGGAACAGTATTATAGTAGTTATATTCTTGTACATAGGGAGCAGTATTATAGTAGTTATATTTTTGTACATAAGGAGCAGTATTATAGTAGTTATATCCTTGTACAAAGGTAGCAGTATTATAGTAAGTATATTCTTGTACATAGGAGCAGTATTATAGCAGTTATATTCTTGTACATAGGGAACAGTATTATAGTAGTTATATTCTTGTACATAGGGAACAGTATTATAGTAGTTATATTCGTGTATATAGCGGACAGTATTAAAGTAGTTATATTCTTGTACATAGGAGGCAGTATTATAGTAGTTATATTCTTGTACATAGAAGGCAGTATTATAGTAGTTATATTCTTGTACATAGGGGGCAGTATTATAGTAGTTATATTCTTGTACATAGCAGCAGTATTATAGTAGTTATATTCTTGTACAGAGTAGCAGAATTATAGTAGTTATATTCTTGTACATAGGAGCAGTATTATAGTAGTTATATTCTTGTACATAGGGGGCAGTATTAGAGTAGTTATATTCTTGTACATAGGGGGCAGTATTATAGCAGTTATATTCTTGTACATAGGGGGCAGTATTACAGTAATTATATTATTGTACATAGGGGGCAGTATTGTAGTAATTATATTCTTGTATATAGGATCAGTATTATAGTAGTTATATTATTGTACATAGGGGGCAGTATTATAGTAGTTATATTCTCGTACATAGGAGACAGTATTATAGTAGTTATATTCTTGTATATAGGAGCAGTAGTATAGTAGTTATATTCTTGTACATAGGAGCAGTATTATAGTAATTATATTCCTGTACATAGGAGGTAGTACTATAGTAGTTATATTCTTGTATATAGGTGGCAGTATTATAGTAGTTATATTCTTGTACATAGGGGGCAGTATTATAGTAGTTATATTCTTGTACATAGGAGCAGTATTATAGTAGTTATATTCTTGTACATATGGAGCAGTATTATAGTAGTTATAACTTGTACATAGGGGCAGTATTATAGTAGTTATATTCTTGTACATAGGGGGCAGTATTATAGTAGATATACTCTTGTACATAGGAGACAGTATTATAGTAGTTATATTCTTGTACATAGGGGGCAGTATTATAGTAGTTATATTCTTGTACATAGGAGCAGTATTACAGTAGTTATATTCTTGTACATAGGGGGCAGTATTATAGTAGTTATATTCTTGTACATAGCAGGCAGTGTTATAGTAGTTATATTCTTGTATATAGGTGGCAGTATTATTGTAGTTATATTCTTGTATATAGGGGGCAGCGTTATAGCAGTTATATTCTGGTACATAGTGGGTAGTATTATAGTAGTTATATTCTTCTACTTAGGGGACCGTAATATAGTAATTAAATTCTTGTACATAGGGGGCGGTATTATAGCATTTATATTCTTTTACATAGGGGACAGCATTATAGTAGTTATATTCTTGTACATAGGGGGTAGTATTATAGTAGTTATATTCTGCTACATGGGGGACAGCATTATAGTAGTTATATTCTTGTACATAGGAGGCAGTATTATAGTAGTTTCATTCTTGTACATACGGGGCAGTATTTTAGTAGTTATATTCTTTTACATAGGGAGCAGTTTTATAATAGTTAAATTCTTGTACATAGGGGACAGTATTATAGTACTTATATTCTTGTACATAGAGGGCAGTATTATAGTAGTTATATTCTTCTACTTAGGGGACCGTAATATAGTAATTAAATTCTTGTACATAGGGGGCGGTATTATAGCATTTATATTCTTTTACATAGGGGACAGCATTATAGTAGTTATATTCTTGTACATAGGGGGCAGTATTATAGTAGTTTTATTCTGCTACATGGGGGACAGTATTATAGTAGTTATATTCTTGTACATAGAGGGCAGTATTATAGTAGTTTTATTATTGTACATAGGGGGCAGTATTATAGTAGTTATATTGTTGTACATAGGAGGCAGTATTATAGTAGTTATATTATTGTACATAGGGGGCAGTATTATAGTAGTTGTATTCTTGTAGATAGGAGGCAGTATTATATTAGTTATATTCTTGTACATATGGCGTTGTATTATAGTAGTTATATTCTGCTACATGGGGGACAGTATTATAGTAGTTATATTCTTGTACATAGAGGGCAGTATTATAGTAGTTTTATTATTGTACATAGGGGGCAGTATTTTAGTAGCTATATTCTTGTACATAGGGAGCAGTATTATAGTAGTTATATTCTTGTACATAGGGGGCAGTATTGTAGTAGTTATATTGTTGTACATAAGGGGCAGTATTATAGTAGTTATATTCTGTTACATAGGGGACACTATTATAGTGGATAAATTCTTGTACATAGGGGGCAGTATTATAGTAGTTATATTCTTGTACATAGGGGGCAGTATTATACTAGTAGTATTCTTGTACATAGGAGGCAGTATTATAGTCATTATATTCTTGTAAATAGGGGCATTTTTATAGTAGTTGTATTCTTGTACATAGGGGGCAGTAGTATAGTAATTATTTTCCTGTACATAAGGGGCTGTATTATAGTAGTTATATTCCTGTACATAGGGGGCTGTATTATAGTAGTTATATTCTTGTACATAGCAGCAGTATTATAGTAGTTATATTCTTGTACATAGGGGGCAGTATTATAGTAGTTATATTCTTGTACATAGGAGCAGTATTATAGTAGTTATATTCTTGTACATATGGAGCAGTATTATAGTAGTTATAACTTGTACATAGGGGCAGTATTATAGTAGTTATATTTTTTGTACATAGGGGGCAGTATTATAGTAGATATACTCTTGTACATAGGAGACAGTATTATAGTAGTTATATTCTTGTACATAGGGGGCAGTATTATGGTAGTTATATTCTTGTACATAGGAGCAGTATTATAGTAGTTATATTCTTGTACATAGGGGGCAGTATTATAGTAGTTATATTTTTGTACATAGCAGGCAGTGTTATAGTAGTTATATTCTTGTATATAGGTGGCAGTATTATAGTAGTTATATTCTTGTATATAGGGGGCAGCGTTATAGCAGTTATATTCTGGTACATAGTGGGTAGTATTATAGTAGTTATATTCTTGTATATAGGGGGCAGCGTTATAGCAGTTATATTCTTGTACATAGAGGGCAGTATTATAGTAGTTATATTCTTCTACTTAGGGGACCGTAATATAGTAATTAAATTCTTGTACATAGGGGGCGGTATTATAGCATTTATATTCTTTTACATAGGGGACAGCATTATAGTAGTTATATTCTTGTACATAGGGGGTAGTATTATAGTAGTTATATTCTGCTACATGGGGGACAGCATTATAGTAGTTATATTCTTGTACATAGGAGGCAGTATTATAGTAGTTTCATTCTTGTACATACGGGGCAGTATTTTAGTAGTTATATTCTTTTACATAGGGAGCAGTTTTATAATAGTTAAATTCTTGTACATAGGGGACAGTATTATAGTACTTATATTCTTGTACATAGAGGGCAGTATTATAGTAGTTATATTCTTGTATATAGGAGGCAGTATTATAGTTGTTGTATTCTTGTACATAGGGGGCAGTATTATAGTAATTATATTCTTGTACATAGGGGGCTGTTTTATAGTAGTTATATTCTTGTACATAGGGGCTGTAGTATACTAATTATACTCTTGCACATAGAGGGCAGATTTATAGTAGTAATATTCTTGTACATAGGGGGCAGTAATATCGTAGTTATATTCTTGTACATAGGGGGCAGTATTATAGTAGTTATATTCTTGTACATAGGGGGCAGTATTATAGTAGTTATATTCTTGTACATAGGGGGCACTACTATAGCAGTTATATTCTTGTACGTAGGAGCAGTATTACAGTAGTTATATTCTCATACTGGCAGTATTATAGTAGTTAAATTCTTGTACGTAGGGGGCAGTATTATAGTAGTTATATTCTTGTACATAGGGGGCAGTATTATAGTAGTTATATTCTTGTACATAGGGGGCACTACTATAGCAGTTATATTCTTGTACGTAGGAGCAGTATTACAGTAGTTATATTCTCATACTGGCAGTATTATAGTAATTATATTCTTGTACATAAGTGGCTGTATTATAGTAGTTTTATTCTTGTACATAGGGGGCTGTATTATAGTCGTTATATTATTGTACATAGGAGCAGTATTATTGTAGTTATATTCTTGTACATAGGGACAGTATTATAGTAGTTATATTCTTGTACATAGGGGGCAGTATTATAGTAGTTATATTCTTGTACATCGGAGCAGTATTATAGTAGTTATATTCTTGAACATAGGGGGCAGTATTATAGTAGTTATATTCTTGTACATCGGAGCAGTATTATAGTAGTTATATTCGTGTACATAGAAGGCAGTATTATAGTAGTTATATTCTTGTACATAGGGGACAGTATTATAGTAGTTATATTCTTGTACATAGGGGGCAGTATTATAGTAGTTATATTCTAGTACATAGGAGGGCAATATTATAGCCGTTATATTCTTGAACATAGGGGGCAGTATTATTGTAGTTATATTCTTGTACATAGGGGCAGTATTATAGTAGTTATATTCTTGTACATAGAGGGCAGTATTATAGTAGTTATATTCTTGTACATAGGGACAGTATTATAGTAGTTATATTCTTGTACATAGAGAGCAGTATCATAGTAGTTATATTCTTGTACATAGGGGGCAGTATTATACTAGGTATATTCTTGTACATAGGGGCAGTATTCTAGTAGTTATATTCTTGTACATAGGAGCAGCATTATAGTAGTTATATTCTTGTACATAGGAGCAGTATTATAGTACTTATATTCTTCTACATAGGCGCAGTATTATAGTAGTTATATTCTTGTACATAGGGGGCAGTATTATAGTAGTTGTACACTTGTACATAGGAGGCAGTTTTATAGTAGTTGTATTCTTGTACATAGGGGGCAGTAGTATAGTAATTATATTCTTGTACATAAGGGGCTGTATTTTAGTAATTATATTCTTGTACATAGGGGGCAGTATTATAGTAGTTATATTCTTGTACATAGGGGGCACTACTATAGTAGTTATATTCTTGTACATAGGGAGCAGTATTATAGTAGTTATATTCTTGTACAAAGGAGCAGCATTATAGTAGTTATATTCTTGTACATAGGAGCAGTATTATTGTAGTTGTATTCTTGTACATAGGGGGCAGTATTATAGTAGTTATATTCTTGTACATAGGGGACAGTATTATAGTAGTTATATTCTTGTACATAGGGGCAGTATTATAGTGGTTATATTCTTGTACATAGGGGCAGTATTGTAGTAGTTATATTCTTGTACATAGGGGGCAGTATTATAGTAGTTATATTCTTGTACATAGAGGGCAGTATTATACTAGTTATATTCTTGTACATAGGGAGCAGTATTATAGTTGTTATATTCTTGTACATAGGGAGCAGTATTATAGTAGTTAGATTCTAGTACATAGGAGCAGTATTATAGTAGTTATATTCTTTTACATAGAGAGCAGTATTATAGTAGTTATATTCTTGTACATAGGGGGCAGTATTATAGTAGTTATATTCTTTTACATAGGTGGCAGTATTATAGTAGTTATATTCTTGTACATAGGGGACAGTATTATAGTAGTTATATTCTTGTGCATAGGGGCAGTATTATAGTGGTTATATTCTTGTACATAGGGGCAGTATTGCAGTAGTTATATTCTTGTACATAGGGGGCAGTATTATAGTAGTTATATTCTTGTACATAGAGGGCAGTATTATACTAGTTATATTCTTGTACATAGGGAGCAGTATTATAGTAGTTATAGTCTTGTATATAGGTGGCAGTATTATAGTAGTTATATTCTTGTATATAGGGGGCAGCGTTATAGCAGTTATATTCTGGTACATAGTGGGTAGTATTATAGTAGTTATATTCTTCTACTTAGGGGACCGTAATATAGTAATTAAATTCTTGTACATAGGGGGCGGTATTATAGCATTTATATTCTTTTACATAGGGGACAGCATTATAGTAGTTATATTCTTGTACATAGGGGGTAGTATTATAGTAGTTATATTCTGCTACATGGGGGACAGCATTATAGTAGTTATATTCTTGTACATAGGAGGCAGTATTATAGTAGTTTCATTCTTGTACATACGGGGCAGTATTTTAGTAGTTATATTCTTTTACATAGGGAGCAGTTTTATAATAGTTAAATTCTTGTACATAGGGGACAGTATTATAGTACTTATATTCTTGTACATAGAGGGCAGTATTATAGTAGTTATATTCTTGTATATAGGAGGCAGTATTATAGTTGTTGTATTCTTGTACATAGGGGGCAGTATTATAGTAATTATATTCTTGTACATAGGGGGCTGTATTATAGTAGTTATATTCTTGTACATAGGGGCTGTAGTATACTAATTATACTCTTGTACATAGAGGGCAGATTTATAGTAGTAATATTCTTGTACATAGGGGGCAGTAATATCGTAGTTATATTCTTGTACATAGGGGGCAGTATTATAGTAGTTATATTCTTGTACATAGGGGGCAGTATTATAGTAGTTATATTCTTGTACATAGGGGGCACTACTATAGCAGTTATATTCTTGTACGTAGGAGCAGTATTACAGTAGTTATATTCTCATACTGGCAGTATTATAGTAGTTAAATTCTTGTACGTAGGGGGCAGTATTATAGTAGTTATATTCTTGTACATAGGGGGCAGTATTATAGTAGTTATATTCTTGTACATAGGGGGCACTACTATAGCAGTTATATTCTTGTACGTAGGAGCAGTATTACAGTAGTTATATTCTCATACTGGCAGTATTATAGTAATTATATTCTTGTACATAAGGGGCTGTATTATAGTAGTTTTATTCTTGTACATAGAGGGCTGTATTATAGTAGTTATATTATTGTACATAGGAGCAGTATTATTGTAGTTATATTCTTGTACATAGGGACAGTATTATAGTAGTTATATTCTTGTACATAGGGGGCAGTATTATAGTAGTTATATTCTTGTACATCGGAGCAGTATTATAGTAGTTATATTCTTGAACATAGGGGGCAGTATTATAGTAGTTATATTCTTGTACATCGGAGCAGTATTATAGTAGTTATATTCGTGTACATAGAAGGCAGTATTATAGTAGTTATATTCTTGTACATAGGGGACAGTATTATAGTAGTTATATTCTTGTACATAGGGGGCAGTATTATAGTAGTTATATTCTAGTACATAGGAGGGCAATATTATAGCCGTTATATTCTTGAACATAGGGGGCAGTATTATTGTAGTTATATTCTTGTACATAGGGGCAGTATTATAGTAGTTATATTCTTGTACATAGAGGGCAGTATTATAGTAGTTATATTCTTGTACATAGGGACAGTATTATAGTAGTTATATTCTTGTACATAGAGAGCAGTATCATAGTAGTTATATTCTTGTACATAGGGGGCAGTATTATACTAGGTATATTCTTGTACATAGGGGCAGTATTCTAGTAGTTATATTCTTGTACATAGGAGCAGCATTATAGTAGTTATATTCTTGTACATAGGAGCAGTATTATAGTACTTATATTCTTCTACATAGGCGCAGTATTATAGTAGTTATATTCTTGTACATAGGGGGCAGTATTATAGTAGTTGTACACTTGTACATAGGAGGCAGTTTTATAGTAGTTGTATTCTTGTACATAGGGGGCAGTAGTATAGTAATTATATTCTTGTACATAAGGGGCTGTATTTTAGTAATTACATTCTTGTACATAGGGGGCAGTATTATAGTAGTTATATTCTTGTACATAGGGGGCACTACTATAGTAGTTATATTCTTGTACATAGGGAGCAGTATTATAGTAGTTATATTCTTGTACAAAGGAGCAGCATTATAGTAGTTATATTCTTGTACATAGGAGCAGTATTATTGTAGTTGTATTCTTGTACATAGGGGGCAGTATTATAGTAGTTATATTCTTGTACATAGGGGACAGTATTATAGTAGTTATATTCTTGTACATAGAGGGCAGTATTATACTAGTTATATTCTTGTACATAGGGAGCAGTATTATAGTAGTTATATTCTTGTACATAGGGAGCAGTATTATAGTAGTTAGATTCTAGTACATAGGAGCAGTATTATAGTAGTTATATTCTTTTACATAGAGAGCAGTATTATAGTAGTTATATTCTTGTACATAGGGGGCAGTATTATAGTAGTTATATTCTTGTACATAGGTGGCAGTATTATAGTAGTTATATTCTTGTACATAGGGGACAGTATTATAGTAGTTATATTCTTGTACATAGGGGCAGTATTATAGTGGTTATATTCTTGTACATAGGGGCAGTATTGCAGTAGTTATATTCTTGTACATAGGGGGCAGTATTATAGTAGTTATATTCTTGTACATAGAGGGCAGTATTATACTAGTTATATTCTTGTACATAGGGAGCAGTATTATAGTAGTTATAGTCTTGTACATAGGGAGCAGTATTATAGTAGTCAGATTCTAGTACATAGGAGCAGTATTATAGTAGTTATATTCTTGTACATAGGGGGCAGTATTATAGTAGTTATATTCTTGTACATAGGAGGCAGTATTATAGTAGCTATATTCTTGAACATAGGGGGCAGTATTATAGTAGTTATATTCTTTTACATAGAGAGCAGTATTATAGTAGTTATATTCTTGTACATAGGGGGCAGTATTATAGTAGTTATATTCTTGTACATAGGGGGCAGTATTATACTAGTTATATTCTTGTACATAGTGAGCAGTATTATAGTAGTTATATTCTTGTACATAGGAGCAGTATTATTGTAGTTATATTCTTGTACATAGGGGGCAGTATTATTGCAGTTATATTCTTGTACATAGGGGGCAGTATTATAGTAGTTATATTCTTGTACATAGCGGGCAGTATTATAGTAATTACATTCTTGTACATAGGGGGCAGTATTATAGTAGCTATATTCTTGTACATAGGGGCCAGTATTATAGTAGTTATATTCTAGTACATAGGGGGCAGTATTATAGTAGTTATATTCTTGTACATAGGGGGCAGTATTATAGTAGTTATATTCTTGTACATAGCGGGAAGTATTATAATAGTTATATTCTTGTACATAGGGGGCAGTATTATAGTAGCTATATTCTTGTACATAGGGGCCAGTATTATAGTAGTTATATTCTTGTACATAGGGGGCAGTATTATAGTAGTTATATTCTTGTGCATAGGAGCAGTATTACAGTAGTTATATTCTTGTACATAGGGGACAGTATTATAGTAGTTATATTCTTGTACATAGCGGGCAGTATTATAGTAATTACTTTCTTGTACATAGGGGGCAGTATTATAGTAGCTATATTCTTGTACATAGGGGCCAGTATTATAGTAGTTATATTCTTGTACATAGGGGGCAGTATTATAGTAGTTATATTCTTGTACATAGGGGGCAGTATTATAGTAGTTATATTCTTGTACATAGCGGGAAGTATTATAATAGTTATATTCTTGTACATAGGGGGCAGTATTATAGTAGCTATATTCTTGTACATAGGGGCCAGTATTATAGTAGTTATATTCTTGTACATAGGGGGCAGTATTATAGTAGTTATATTCTTGTGCATAGGAGCAGTATTACAGTAGTTATATTCTTGTACATAGGGGACAGTATTATAGTAGTTATATTCTTGTATATAGGAGTAGTATTATTGTAGTTATTTTCTTGTACAGAGGGGCAGTATTATAGTAGTTATATTCTTGTACATAGGATGCATTATTATAGTAGTTATATTCTTGTACAGAGGGGGCAGTATTATAGTAGTTATATTCTTGTACAGAGGGGCAGTAGTATAATAATTATATTCTTGTACATAGGGGGTCGTGTTATAATAGTTATTGTTTACTGTCAGTTGTCAGCTTTTTTAACATTAGGAGTCTGAAGGGGTTAAACTGTTTCACACATAGAATTCACAGCGATGTTTCTTTGGTTTCGGCTATGTGAAGCTTTTAAAGGATGATTTCTAAAACAAAAAAGAAAGACAAAGATGAAAGGAAAATGACATTTGAATCTGAGATTTTTAGGAACAAAAAGGCAAAGGATTTTTCTATTTGAAAGCAGGAAAAATGACAGAAAATGAGACATACTGTGACAGTAATATGTTGATTTTTCCCCCAGATGGTTCTGTAAAATCTACTCCGTATTTGTCTTTCTTTGCGTCTGGCTCTTCCTGCTGTGCAACCTTTTTAGAATTAACGAAAAGAGGATTCACATAGCGGCGCTGAGCCGTCTGTCCGTCTGGATGAACGCGCTAGTTGACTAGTAGAGCAGGTTGTGTCATCTCAGGTGCCGCATTACAGGAAATAATCTAGGATTTACAAGAGGAGATGTCTGTCAGTAAGTGATGAGTGTTATGGGGGCGGCAGCTATGCATCTTCTTACAACAGTGATGCAAAAAGTTTTAGAAAAAGTTATAGATATGGAGGCTGAAATGCTTTCTTTATGGTTCCGGTAAAGGTCCAGATTGAAGTCTTTGTTGTGAATGCCTATTGTGATGAACTTGAACACCTTGCGCTATGGGTGAGTTTTGTGTTCCCCCTTCTACCACCTATCCTTGCAGTTTGACATTTATTTTTTTTGCACCCCTCACAAGTAAATTAAAAGTGACTTTCCATTAACCTGAGTTATTATTGCTCATTTTTCAAAGTTTCTGATGCAGAACTTTTTGAGCTTGTTGTGGTTATATAGCTGCTTCAGTATATTCACATTCGTATATGAGAACCTGTTCATACACTTTTTTGACAAAAGTACTGGACACACAGAGGTGATGAAATTGGAATTTAATCCCATTGTTCAGAACTGTGTTGGGCCGCCTTTGGCATCAATGACTGCAGTAAGCCTCTTTGGCTGCTTTCAACCAAATTCCCATAGATGTGTGGAGGGATTTGCCTCTATTTCTCCAGGAGCTCCAGATATTGATGTAGAGGATGATGGTCGTGTTGGATGTGCACGGATATGGGGTTCCAGTGTATCCAAAAGATGCTCAATTGGATTGAGATCCAGACTTTGGGCCAATGAAGTGTACAGACGTTCTGCTCCTCAGAACAAGCCTCCACACCAGATGCCGTATGACTTGGTGCTCAGTCATGTTGGTAGAGACACAGAGCTGTACCAAAGTATTGCCTCAGGGTAGGTGATGCCACATTGTCTGGAATGTCTCTGTAGCTATTGGTGGTGAGGGTGGACTTCACTATAACCAATGGTCCTAGTCCTTCAAAGCAGAAACTCGTACATGGTAACCCTTCACATGCCGTTCCCTATGGATGGTTATGGTGCTAATGGATGTTCCAATGTCCTGTGAGACCTCCTGAGTGCAGGCAGACGATGTGTTTGATGCCTTCACAGCTCATACAAGGCTTCGTTGTCCACATTCTGTCAGTTCACGAGGTCTCCCTGAACGTGGCTGCACCACACACACCAGATGGTCTCCATCTCCCAATAACATGACCAACAGTGGACTCTGAAAGGTCCAGAAGCTGCGATGTCCGTAGTGATTGGATGATGACATCCCACCACCAGACCCCATTGTCAGCTCTACACCTAGTGATATCCTCCCACCAGACCCCGTTATCAGCTCTACACCTGGTGACATCCCCCACCAGACCCCGTTATCAGCTCTACAGCTGGTGACATCCCACCACCTAACCCCATTGTCAGATCTTCTTCTAGGGGCATCTGATAGTTTCTGTACTGGGGTCTCCTGTGTGATCCTCTACTTTATACCTAATGCCCACACATCTGATTTGCATATCCTCTTCACCTAACAGCACAGGATTGGTGAGGGTCCAATACTTTTGTCAACATAATGTATATTAAAACTGTATATATTTAGCAAAATGTATCCTTTTGCGATAAGTTCTCTTATCTTAAAGGGATATTCTGGGACTTTGGTCTTATCTTTACAACCTTTGTATTAAAGGGGTCTCCCAATATATTAAACTCTCGTACATTGGGGATGGGGGAGTGGGAGGGGGCGAATGTATGAATGATATAAACAAGAAAAATCAATAGCCACCTCACTCATTGCGCACTACTCCAGCACCGCCTCTCCATGCTTCTGGTCAGTCTGTCTTTGCATTGGCTGCAGCGGTGATGTGCTTGTTTACCCAGGTGACCGCTGCTGCCAATATCCTGGCTAGGGTTGCCACCCGGCCAGTTGCTTACCGGCCTAGCCAGTAATTATGTCCAAAGGCCGGTGGCGGTATTTATCTTTTGTTGCCCATAATAATCCGTCTGGCCCGTTGTAGTCACAGCTGTGATCCCTGACCTTTCCTTCTGGCGTCTTCATCCTGCAAGTCCTGTACGCATGGCAGATGCTGGGAGGTTGGATGTCACAGCTCTCATTGCGGTGCCTGGACAGGAGCTAAAGAGAGAGCGAGAGGGTGAGTGATCTATTAGATGCAGTGTGATTGCTGCATGGCCACAGGTTCTTGTCATGGATGGCATAAAGGGGGCCCTATTACTATAGAGGCCACTAATGCAGTTACTATTACTATTGGGGCTACAACTCAGGGCATAATTAATCATGGAGGTGCTAGTACTATTGGAGGCACTACTGCAGGCACTTTTACTATATTAGGGCCACTTATGGAAGCGCTATTACTATTGAGGCCACTGAGGGATACACAATTTCTACTGGGGCCACAACTGAGGCACTATTACTGTTGAGGCCACTACTGGGTCATTATTACTACGGGAGGCACTGTTGCTAGGGCCACAACTGGAGGTGCTGTTACTATTGGGACCACTACTGGGGGCACTATTACTATAGGACCCAAAACAGGAAGCACTATTCTATTTTGACCACTACTGTTGGGGGCACTATTACTAATGGATCACAGACTGAACATGAGTCAACAATTTGATGCAGCAACAAAAAAGGCAAACACAACTCTGGATGTATTAAGAGAAGCATAGAGTCTAGGTCACGTGAGGTCATTATCCCCCTCTGCTCTTCCTTAGTCAGACCTCATCTGGAATACTATGTCCAGTTCTGGGCACCCCATTTTAAAAAAGACATAGACCAACTGGAGCAAGTTCAGAGAAGAGTTCCCAGGATGGTGAGCGGTCTGCAAATCATGTCCTATGAGGAACAGTTAAAGGATCTGGGGAACTCTGATTGTCACAAATTACTGCTGAGAATAGGCCCGCACATTGTGTTTAGATGTTTATGTTTGCTACTATATATAAAGAGTATGTGTCTGTCACTCCATATGGAGGGGGGGTGAATTGGGCTGTAACTGTACATATTTAGGCCATTCAATGCACATGGCTGTATCTGGGCGATACCATGTCTTGTATTATGCTTGAGAAATCTCTTAGTATAAGGGCTTTATTAGAGGGTCATTCAAGAACAAACAAAGACACAAAAACTTCATCTAGAATTTGGGAGCTTTCTATGTGGAGTCCAACATTAGAGAAAATGTGAGATGACACAGAAAGAAAAGGGTATTAAGAATTAACCATGTGATTACCATCTGTAAATGATGCTGCCAGAGTGATAGTGTATGGGGCCTCCTGGAGTATGCAGATAAATACAGCACCAGAATCAAGCTCAAAACATAAATACAGCACCAGAACCAAGCTCATGACAAGAATACAGCACCAGAACCGACTCATAAGTACAGCACCAGATCTGAATTCATAACATAAATACAGCAGCAGAACAGAACTTGTGATATAAATACAAAACCAGAACCAAGCTTATAACATAAATACAGAACCAGAACCAAGCTTATAACATAAATACAGAAGTAGAACTAATTAATTGTGTTGCGGCAGTGCCATTGAGCTCCCGGGAGCTTGGGGGAGTATTATAGATTCCATTGTTCATAGCCTTAAAATTACATTGTACATCACGGTGACCCGACCTCCCGTATTTGGGATCTTGGGTAATTAATGCATAAAATAACTAAGAAGAGAAATACTTCTTCATTTGCTGGAGTAGAATTCCTGTATAGATTTTGTAATGTAATCTCATGCACAGCCGGCCCCAAGACTCGTTACAGCGACATCAGTATTAAGCAGAATCTAATTAAATGGAAAACGATGAGCAGATATACATTCACTGCAGGGCAGATGTATAGATATACTTTTTGTTGCAAACAAAAATATCTTGTAATATTGCTGCCATAGCTGGCTGCAGGTATAAGTAGCCCCATGGGCAACAGAGTCACAGAGGACCCCCTATTGGTATTACTCTTTGTTTGGCCAGGGAGAGTATAATGGACTCATTTATCAAAATTATCTGAGAGGAACTCCTCCTGTGCTGCCCGTAGCAACCAATCACAACCGAGCTCTCATCTTTCCAAAGTAGTTTAAGAAATGAAAGCTGCACTCTGATTGGTTGCTATAGGCAACCACAAAGGTTTTTCTGTAAGACACTGTAAGCCCTGTGTCTTTTGACATCATTTTGGGCCTCTGTCATATATTTTACCTTTATTTAGCAAATAAGAGGCTGAAGGCCTAGTTTGGGGAACCCACTAGAGCACCCGTGTTAAAGTCAAGGCCCGCGGGCTGCATCTGACCGCCACCTCATTTTATGTGGCCAGCGAGGTCTGGATGTAGAAGAGCCTGTCCTACATCGGAGGACCCTCTGGTGGACTTTGGACTCGTGTATAGCCACCACCTTGGTCCTACGCTGTGGCGTCAGATGAGTGCTGGAACCTTTGCTGTGCATCCCTTGTCTGATTCTCCTGCTGACTCTATCCTGCAGTGCAGCGCTGCTTGCTGGGGTTCAGACCAGGAGGTGGCTTGTACATCCCGGATGGTCCTCGCTACCATCCAGCGTGCCTGTCTTTATATTGTGAGCCTGCTGCACGGATCAGAGGGGATCGTTGTGTTATACCACTGCTGAACCAGCGAGGAAAGGCTCTGTCCTAAGGAATTTTTGGAGAACCTTTCACCAATTTCTGCTGACTGCCATCATTTTACCTTTTCTTTGACTCTTTGGCAGTTCAGAGTCAACTGTCTGTGTTAGAGGACTTGTGCCCCAATCTTTCTGGACTAGCGCTTTGCTCAGGTCCGTCTGTCCCCCCTTTCCATCCTTTAATATAGCCTTTAAAATACAATCCTAAAATTACAAAGAGCCTTTAAAGTCAACCATAATGCCGATGTGAATCTCACTGAAAATGTATTTGCAACCCCTGCATTAGGGTACCAGACCTGAATGAAGACAGTTTACTCCAAATTATGGAGCTGCTTAACCTGTTAAGGGCACGGCCTAGTTCGGTATTTAGGGCTCACTCACATTGGCATCTTGTCACTGCGTAGTAAGCACAATTTTTTAATGCACATAATACAGGTTGCTAAAAGACCATTGATTTTTATTGGGCCACTCAGATCTGCATTTTTTTAAGGTGCATACTAGGCACATGAAGAAAACATAGTGTATCCTACTTTAGTGTGTAATATGCACCAAAATAGAATCATAGAATGGTAGAGTTGGAAGGAACCTCCAGAGTCAGTGGGGTCCAACCCCCTGCTCAGTGCAGGATCACTAAATCATCCCAGACAGATATTTGTCGAGCCTCTGTTTGAACACTTCCATTGAAGGAGAACTCACCACCTCCCGTGGTAACCTGTTCCACTCATTGATCACATTTGTATAATTACTGCACATAATCAGGTACACAACATTGGACGTGGAACATGTGAATGTCCCCGGGATCTTATAGTCCTGCTGTGTATTGGGGATCCGAATCCTGTCAGCGGTCCGTACATGTCAGCAGGTCTTGCAGCATCTTATATTACAGGGATAAGTTCCTTTTTGTGTGTCAGAGGGTAATGCACTCCTGATTATAAAGTTCCTCAAGTTGGGAGGTTGCCTGTAACACAGAAGGGGAGGGTCTGGGAATATGGTTTTCAAACGGTCATCCTTGTGTAAGGTATGGTGGAGTTTCTTTGCGGTTTTCCTTAGTACCTCTAGTTGCGGATTGTAGGTCACTACAAGAGGCACACAATTCTTTCTTTCCTTCTCCTTGTATTAGAGTAGTTGATTCCTGGGTATCCTGGTGGCTCTGGTGATTCCTGGGTATCCTGGTGGCTCTGGTGATTTCTGGGTATCCTGGTGGCTCTGGTGATTTCTGGGTATCCTGGTGGCTCTGGTGATTTCTGGGTATCCTGGTAGCGCTGGTGATTCCTGGGTATCCTGGTGGCTCTGTTGATTCCTGGGTATCCTGGTGGCTCTGGTGATTTCTGGGTATCCTGGTGTCTCTGATAATTCCTGGGTATCCTGGTGGCTCTAGTGATTCCTGGGTATCCTGGTGGCTCTGGTGATTCCTGGGTATCCTGGTGGCTCTGGTGATTCCTGGGTATCCTGGTGGCTCTGGTGATTCCAGGGTATCCTGGTGACTCTGGTGATTCCTGGGTATCCTGATGGCTCTGGTGATTGCTGGGTATCCTGGTGGCTCTGGTGATTGCTGGGTATCCGGGTGGCTCTGGTGATTCCTGGGTATCCTGGTGGCTCTGGTGATTCCTGGGTATCCTGGTGGCTCTGGTGATTCCTAGGTATCCCGGTGGCTCTGGTGATTTCTGGGTATCCTGGTGACTCTGCTGATTCTTGGGTATCCTGGTGGCTCTGGTGATTCCTGGGTATCCTGGTGGCTCTGGTGATTTCTGGGTATCCTGGTGGCTCTGATAATTTGGTCATCAATTGAGGTGGGATAGTATCCCTGATTTAAAAATATACTTTTAAGATGGTACAAATGTTCCTCTCTGTCTGTTGGCTTGGAGCCGATCCGGTTGTATCTGAGGGCCCAGCTGTAGATGATAGACTTTTTGATGTGTTTAGGATGGAAACTGTCCCATCTGAGGTATGTAGGCCGATCAATCGGTTTTCGGTATAGGGATGTCTGTATTGAGTTGTTTGAAATCTTTATGGTGGTGTACAAAAAGTTGATTTCGGCATACGAGTAGCTTAATGTCAGGTTTATGGTGGGGTGAAATGCATTGAATCTCTGATGGAGAGATGAACCAAACAGCTAGGCAAAACAGAAATGAAAAGCAGAAAGACAACTGAAAAGGAACCTGCATCAACTTATCTGCAGGTAGCAATACACCCAGCAGAGAAGAGCTCCAAACTCCAAGTACTCCACCATGGAATGGAATAAGCAGCACTGAGCAAAGGAAGGGGTGAGAATATAAAGCCCCTCCACACTAAGATGTAATTCATCTGGACCTTGAGAATTGAATTCATTTAAGTTAACTATTAGTTAACTTAAATGAATTCAATTCTGTTTCCTCGCCATCTCTCTGCTTACAGATGGCCTGCATTCTTTTATTTCCCCAATAGCAATTGGAAGATCAGTTGATGTTAAGGTCTAATTTGATAGGTGTGAATTTTATCCCATTATGTGGCTGTAAAAATCATGGCTGCATAGCGGAACGAAATGAAACCATTGATTTCAATGGTTTCTTTTCCACTTGCGGTATTCTCAAACGTTAATACTATGTACAAGAAAGATCTGCCGCGGGACTTTGCAACGCCCGTAGACAGACGGCCTAAATGACACGATAACTTTTATCTACAGGATAGTATGAGTATTATGACGATACCAAAATTATATATATATTTTTTTAGGTTTTCACATTTTCGCACAACAAAAATCCTTTTGTTCTGAAAAATCATTTACTTTTGGCGCCGCTGCATTCAAAGACCCAGAACTTCTTTAATGGCTTGTTTTATGCAAAAGATACTAGTTTTGGGGTACACACAACTTTTTTAAAATCACTTTTACTGTGTTTTTGGAAGGTGAAATAAACAAAAATAGCATTTTGCCTTAGTTCTTTAAAAATGTTTTTCAGTGTGCGAGATAAATAATGCATTGAATTCTTGTATATCTCATTACAGATACTGCGATATTAATTACACAATGTTTTTATTGTTATCCTTTGTACATAAAATGCGGGCAAAAGGGTCAAAAAGTCAAGTTTGGCACAACTTTTTTTTTTTTAAACTTTTATCTATATTCTTTTCAGGACTTGATCATGTGATTTTTCTGATCACTGATATCCCACAGGTATGTCAGCCTGGAGGTGTTGTTAGTCCTTGAGGTTGCAATGGCAAGCCCTCATAAGGTGTTAAACAGATGGCTCTTAATGCCAGGTGTTAGCTGTATTATAGTAATGGCACAGGCACATCTCCTGAGCCATTCTGGGCCATCATTATGACATACTATTATGTTGCATTGCAAGAATGATGCTATAGAAATACTAATATGGTGAAGTGGGTGCCTGGTTTAGAAAACTCATTTGCAAATACCCTATTTGGAAATTTGGAGTTAAGAGAATGTGCCGCCCTCCTTCTGTACCCTTACCAGGGTGGAGAGAGCCTATGAAATCACTATTTTCTCTCCCTGGAGGACCTGGCACATCCTTATAGAATACTGGCAGGCCATTGCTTACAATGAAAATTGTGTAATACTTCCTTTCACCTGCAGTGGTGCTGTGGATAAATTTCCACTGACACATTCCCCCACAGATTATAGTTGACCTCTGAGGTTCCCAGCAGTGAAACACTCTGTGATCCGCTCTTCGAAGGAGGACCCTTCTAAATAAATGGGATTGCCCAAAGTGGAGAGTCCCTTTAATATCATCCTCATGAATATAATTGTTATCCTTATGTCTGCTCTCTATCATTTCCACCCGCTGCTCTCGCACCAACTTTTTTTTCCCGCTCCCATGAATCAATAATAATCCGACGTAGCATCGACCGCTTTGCTTCTTTTACACCCCACTATCCATCTCCGTCACGCGCGTGTGGAACGGCGTCATGTACCTGTGTAGGTCGGGGGAATACAATATCAAAAAAACAATTAAAAGGCTATAAGGACAAAAGTGTTCACAATGCATTTTTATAATTGACTTTGTTATCTGATTTATCGACCCGCTATAGTCTCCGGCGCTGGAGTGTTGTGCTCTGCAGTTTTGGTTCAGTACATTTACAGAGAAAAGATATCTTCCGAGACCACCTTCCAGCGCCGCTTCCCTCGCAGTGCATGGAGGACATTTATCAAAGCCTCAGCCGGATGGACTCTGATTAACTGTGTAGTCACGTAACCAAGAAAACTCTACAAGACGACTGGAAGACTCCAGTGGATATACATTCTGGATGTATACACCTGCAAAGAATATATCATACTCAACATGTCGGACTCCAATCTACCGATTCCACATCACCTCCGTCCCCTATCCATGTCTATGAATGTCTATGTATAGTCTTCTTAAGGGCTCAGTCACACGGGTGCATCGGCATCCGTACACCGGCACCGATGCGCCCGTGTGACTGCAGGAAGGAGACGGACGTACCTGAAGACGGCCGTCTCTCTGCAGCGCCGGAGGAAAGAACATGTGATCGGCTTCAGTGTGACTGAGCCCTAAATTTAAAAGGACCCACAATGCATAATGTGATGGTGGTTACTGGTCACATCATTGGGTTATCTAACTCATCGTAACTTCGGTCCTCTGCTGTAGTGATTGGTGGATGTCCCAGTGGTCAAACACCCAACAACTAAGCATTCAGTGGATAGGTGGTAAATGCTTGTGGCTGGAAAACCCTTTAAGGATGCAGACACAAATGGGTCTTCATACCACTTCTGTGAATCAGCTGTCCAAGGCAGGGGTGGTAGGCTTCTCATTTTCTCAAGCCAGTAATTACAAAAGGGCAGTATACGGTAGTGCCAGTCACACAGATCACAGTGATCTGTCTGCTGTGGGGATCTGTGCAGTAGTTTTGGAGACACTTGCATTTTATTAGTAGCAGCACATATATAGAGGACTTCAGGAAGTAGTCCTGGATATTCATGAGCTACAGGCTAGGTACACCAACCCTGCCTTCCAGCCATTGATTGACTGCTTTCTATCTATTACTTCATAGTGAGAAAGCTGACAATCACTGGCTGAAGGGTCTGGTGGGCGTGGCTAGCTCATTAATATGCAGAGCTAATTATGTGTCTGACTGCTGTTCATTCAATGCAAGTTTCCCCCAAACTACTGCACAGATCCACACAACAGAAATATCACTGTAATCAGTGTGACGGGCACTACCTTATAGTGGTCTCAGTGAGGGCTGTGAAAAGATAGTGACAGGGTCTCTTTAACTACTGGCTTGGGTAAAGCAGATGCCTCCCACCCTTGCCTGTTTGCTTTCCTGGTCTGGAGCTTTGAACTGTAGTAAAGGCCCATTTACATGCAACGATTATCGCTCAAAATTCGTTAAAACGGTCGCAGCTGAGTGATAACCATTGTGTGTAAATGCTACCATTGTGCACTTTTCATAAGAACGATGATTTTAGGGTGAGGTTTCTCATGTAGCGGTGTGAAGAATATTCCAAGAATGGCCTGATCGAAGAAAACATCCAGGAAAAGGGGATCCTGTGGATCATCAACAACTTGTTGCCCAAAGGGGTCAGAGGAGGATGTCAGGAGTCATTCTGACCAACAGGAGCTGCAGTCAGGAGCAGCCAAAAACAATGCTAATGCTCTAGTTAATGTTTCCTTAATGCAAAATTCACCCGTTTCTTGGTACAGATGGGCTATACCAGCAGACGACCAGTTCCAGCACTGTTGTGTCTAAGAGAAATGAAAAGGTGAGACTCCGATGGGCTAAATAGCGCAAAAACTGTATCAATCAGCAGTGGAAAAACATCGCCTGCTCAAATGAATGTCAGAGATCTGTATGGGCAGACCAAAAACCCTTATAAATGCTTATTAGGAGGAATGTTGCTTTAAATCCACCATTTTGTTTATACTGGTTTAGGGCTCAGTCAGACGAGCGTTATTCTTAGCGCACTCATGTGCGCAAAAGAACGCCCTAACACACGTTAAAAATGCACATGACAGACATTGTTTTCAATAGGTTCGGCGCTACTGCAGTCGGCGCAATTGAAAGCAATGGGATGCAGGCAACCCCCACAGTGATTTTCGGGGAAGGTCTTAAAATATAACCCCTTCTCTGAAAATAATCCCTATCTGGTGTAAAAATAAAAAAAAATACATACATCACCTTTTGCCGCTGTTGGGGCTCCAGCACGTCTTCTCTCTTCCATGCTGGGACTGCTCTGAAGCACTTTCTGATGCGTGGGGATTTAAAAAATCCTCGCCTCCCGAAAGTGCTGGTCTGACTGGCTGAGCGCTCAGCTAATGACAGGCAGTGCTCAACCATTCATTGAATGACAGCTGAGCGGTACCTGTGATTGGTCACAGCACTCAGCCAATCAGAAGCAGCGCTCAGGCATTCATAGCCTGGCTAGCATTTGTTTTGAATGCACAACTTTTTGTAAAATTGTCGAAACTTTTTGGCATGTTTGTCAGTTATCCAAACTATATTTTATAAAATACAGGTTTCAGAATCCAAGCAATATTACAGAAAGGCTAAACAATTTTTTCAGCATCAACTATTGTTGCATAATAGTCCATCTGACCCCCACCTTTTTTCCCGGGAACTATAATAATAATCTAACTATTGTTTGTGGATTAGTTAATAATAAAGCCAATTGATTTGAATAACTTCACCATCTGGCTTCTTATTTAATTCAGGTAAAGTATACCGTATCATGCAGTATAATGTATGTAAGTTGTAGTCACAAAACTTATCCATAAACTTTATAAAACTGTAGTTAGGAAACCCAGTATATGACCAACTTAGGATAGCAGTTACAAAATAGCATAAACATAGAAAATCTCAATATGTAGTAGGCTAGAGTGGGAGGTTAGGCTCATGCCAGCTAGTCTTCTCCTACCCAGCTACAGTGAACTGTAGGGTTTGATGATAAAGGCTGGCCTCTGCTCCTTGGTGATGTCTTGCTGTAGTGCAGTGTCACCCAGTGGAAGAGTCCAAGGAGTCAAGCAGGGTAACAGTTACAGTAACTCACATTTATTCAGCATTCAGGTCCTAGTCAAGTCCTAGTCTCCAAAGTCCTGTCCTGAAGGCGGTGGACGGAAGTGCTACTGCCTTTCGGTTTGCTTCTGTACTGCTGATCTGTACCCAGATTACCTGCTCTGAGCACCTTGTATCCTCTAGGCATCAGATACAGGACGTAGCTGTTAGGAACTGGGAGGATCTACACCCCAAAGCAGCTTATTTGCTTACTTTTCACTACAACTTTATCTTCTCCTCTTCCTTCTGAAACTTCTGGAACATTATAGGAACTTATGTAACTTTTAAGAATCTTTACTCCTCCTGATTGGCTGAGAGTTAGAGGCTAGAAACAACGGAATCACTGAGAATGGGGGGGGGGGGGGGTCTGTCCCCTTCGGGGGGGTCGGTCCCCTTCTAAACTAAACTCTATTATCTTCAAACCGCCAGTGTCACGTCTGGAGAGTAATACAGTATATAACACAAAGATACATATGCACACATTTTGCAAACATATTTGCCTCAATTCCAAAAGTGTGCAAAATATTATTATGTAGTGACACTAATGGGTTAAAAACATTGAATATACTTTGTTGGACAATTTAAGGTATTGTTTCAAAATATACAAAAAGAGTCTCAACTGCTGTTGGGAAGAGAATGAGCCACCCTTCAAAGATTTCTGCTCAAGACAGAAGAGCACTACACAGAATCGTCAAGAAGAATCTGTGAGCATCAGTGGCTGCAATCTCAATGGAGTGGAATTCCATTACCGGCGAGAAGTGAAGTAACATAAGATGCAATACAGCCAGACGAGGGTCGGCTTCTATAGAGCAAAGGAAAAAATACTTTTTACAAGCTTGTAAAAAATAATTATCTGGTGTGCGCTAAGAAAACTGGGTGCCTCGTCAGTGGAATTGGATAATATGGAGTGATGTGTCAAAGTTTGAGCTCTGCATTGGTAATGAGCACAAACAAGTGATCTGAACTTCTGAATAAGCTCTATACCCAGACTGCCTTACTCGGACGGTGACATTTCCAGATTCTATAATGGTGTGGGGATGATGTCAGCTCAAGGTGTTGGCAGTCTCCACTTAATAGTCTAAACTATCCATGCTTTAGCTACCAAAATATTTTGGCTGAACATCTTTTGCCCTGATGTTCTGAAGCTGTAAATTAACAATGGAGAATTTGCTTTCCAACACAATGGAGCGTCCTGCCATACAGCTAAGTTGACTAAAGCCCGGTTGGCTCAAAATAGGATCCCCACACTTCCCTGGCCTGCAAGCAGTCCTGATTTGTCGCTAACTAAGAAAGGATGAAACAGGAGCTGAGTAAAAATCTGTGCCGCACCAAGGATGGATTAAAGGGAAAGATTCAGAAACTGTCAGGTTCAACCATCCCTGAGGAGTGCGAACACGAGTAAACTCGATGCCTCTCCACTAGAAGCGGTCATTCTATGTAAAGGGGGTTCAACAAAGTTTTAAATAAAATGATTTTTGGATATTGCTGAATCAGTTGTATTATTTTGATACACACTGGTGAAAATTAAAAGTTTTACACCAAGTCAGAGTTGCAGAAAATTTATGAAGCTTAGATCAAAATCTCTCCAAATGAAAGGTATTGAATAGAGATGAGCGAGTATACTCACTAAGGCACATTACTCAAGCGAGTAGTGCCTTATCCGAGTATCTCCCCGCTCGTCTCTAAAGATTCGGGGGCCGGCGCGGGTGACAGGTGAGTTGCAGCGGGGAGTGGGGGGGGGGGGGGGGAGGGAGAGAGGGATCTCCCTTCCGTTCCTCCCCACTCTCCCCCGCCGCTCCCCCCGCCGGTCCCCGAATCTTTAGAGACGAGCGGGGAGATAATCGGCTAAGGCACTACTTGCTCGAGTAATGTGCCTTAGCGAGTATACTCGCTCATCTCTAGTATTGAATAATTAAAAACCTTGTAATAGTATGGAAAATGAGGAGGCCCCTTATTATGCAGAATGCTTCATTGTTTTAGTTCATAACTCGTAAAGTTTGTTATACAAGAAGGCCCTTTCCTGTTCACAGATTGCTGCTGGCGAAGTGTGCCAAATCATAGAGTTTGAACTCCATATACCCAAATGTCTGACTTTGGGAGAGGTTGGATAATTGGCATGTTGGAAATGGGGGCATCATATGGTGAAATCTCCTGAAGGATGGCCGTAGTGTAGTGTCAGTACAGGGAGTGGTTACTCAGTGGACACAGGAAGGCTCCAATACCCAGAAGGACAACGTTATGTGAAGACCACCAAATTGTGTGGATGGCAGTTGACAATAGACGGGCGACTGCAGCACAGATCGTAGCAGTGGTTGGAGTTAGAGTCACCGCACAAACAATTGTAAATCGGTTGCTTGAAGTTGGATTGTATTCTTGGGACCCCAAGCAGTGTGTTCTGTTCACCCAATGTCACTGCCAGCAGTAACTAAGCTGGTGTATTGCTAGATGCAATTGGACTAGAGATGAGCGAGCACCAAAATGCTCGGGTGCTCGTTACTCGGGACGAACTTTTCGCGATGCTCGAGGGTTCGTTTCAAGTAACGAATCCCATTGAAGTCAATGGGCGACCTGAGCATTTTTGTATATCGCCGATGCTCACTAAGGTTTTCATTTGTGAAAATCTGGGCAATTCAAGAAAGTGATGGGAACAACACAGCAACGGATAGGGCAGGCGAGCGGCTACATGTTGGGCTGCATCTCAAGTTCCCAGGTCCCACTATTAAGCCACAATAGCGGCAAGAGTGGGCCCCCCCCCCCAACAATTTTTACTTCTGAAAAGCCCTCATTAGCAATGGATACCTTAGCTAAGCACCTCACTACCTCCAACAAAGCACAATCACTGCCTGCATGACACTCCGCTGCCACTTCTCCTGGGTTACATGCTGACCAACCAACCCCCCCCCCACGACCCAGTGTCCACAGCGCACACCAAACTGTCCCTGCCCAGCCTTCAGCTGCCCTCATGCCACGCCACCCTCATACCTATTTATAAGTGCGTCTGCCATGAGGAGGAACCGCAGGCACACACTGCAGAGGGTTGGCATGGCTAGGCAGCGACCCTCTTTAAAAGGGGCGGGGCGATGAGAAATCCAATCCTGTACCACCTCCATCTGGAGCTGCACACGTGGGCATAGCAATGGGGAACCTATGTGCCACACACTATTCATTCTGTCAAGGTGTCTGCATGCCCCAGTCAGACCGCGGTTTTTTATAAATAGTCACAGGCAGGTACAACTGGGAATCCCCAACTCCGCAATGGTAATGCCGTGTGCACCCACAGCATGGGTGGGTGCCAGGAAGCCACCGGCGGTACATAAATATATCCCATTGCATTGCCCATCACAGCTGAGGTAATAATGTCATGTTTAATGCAGGTGGGCTTCGGCCCACACTGCATGCCCCAGTCAGACTGGGGTTCTTTAGAAGTGGACACATGTAGTTACAACTCCGTGTGGACCCACAGCATGGGTGGCTCCCTGGAACCCACCGGCGGTACATAAAAATGTCCCATTGCATTGCCCATCACAGCTGAGGTAATAATGTCATGTTTAAAGGGGTTGTCCCGCACCGAAACGGGTTTTTTTTTTTTTCAATAGCCCCCCCGTTCGGCGCGAGACAAACCCGATGCATGTGTTGAAAAAAAAATCGGATAGTACTTACCCGAATCCCTGCGCTCCGGTGACTTCTTACCTACCTTGCGAAGATGGCCGCCGGGATCTTCACCCTCTGTGGACCGCAGGTCTTCTGTGCGGTCCATTGCCGATTCCAGCCTCCTGATTGGCTGGAATCGGCACACGTGACGGGGCGGAGCTACGAGGAGCAGCTCTCCAGCACGAGCGGCCCCATTGAGAAAAGCAGAAGACCGGACTGCGCAAGCGCGTCTAATCGGGCGATTAGACGCTGAAAATTAGACGGCACCATGGAGACGAGGACGCTAGCAACGGAGCAGGTAAGTGAATAACTTCTGTATGGCTCATAATTAATGCACAATGTACATTACAAAGTGCATTAATATGGCCATACAAAAGTGTATACCCCAACTTTGTTTCGCGGGACAACCCCTTTAATGCAGGTGGGCTTCGGCCCACACTGCATGCCCCAGTCAGACTGGGGTTCTTTAGAAGTGGACACAGATGCATTTACAACTTCCTGTGGACCGACAGCATGGGTGGCTCCCTGGAACCCACCGGCGGTACATAAAAATATCCCATTGCATTGCCCAACACAGCGGATGTTACGTCAGCTGTAATGCAGGTGGGCCAAAAATTAATTGGATTACACTGTAGGCGAGGGCCCACAAAAATTGGTGTACCAACAGTACTAATGTACCTGAGAAAAATTGCCCATGCCCAACCGAGAGGGCAGGTGAAACCCATTAATCGCTTTGGTTTATGTGGCTTAATTGGTAACTAACTAGGCCTGGAGGCAGCCCAGTTAAAATAAAAATTGGTTCAGGTGAAAGTTTCAACGCTTTAATGAGCATTGAAACGTATAAAAATTGTTTAGAAAAATTATATGAGTGAGCCTTGTGGGCCTAAGAAAAATTGCCCGTTCGGCGTGATTACGTGAGGTTTCAGGAGGAGGAGCAGGAGGAGGAGGAGGATGAATATTATACACAGATTGATGAAGCTAAAAGGTCCACGTTTTTGGTGGTGATAGAGAACAATGCTTCCATCCGCGGGTGCAGCCTACGTATTGCTTAGGTATCGCTGCTGTCCGCTGGTGGAGAAGAGAAGTCTGGGGAAATCCAGGCTTTGTTCATCTTGATGAGTGTAAGCCTGTCGGCACTGTCGGTTGACAGGTGGGTACGCTTATCTGTGATGATTCCCCCAGCTGCACTAAACACCCTCTCTGACAAGACGCTAGCCGCAGGACAAGCAAGCACCTCCAGGGCATACAGCGCTAGTTCAGGCCACGTGTCCAGCTTCGACACCCAGTAGTTGTAGGGGGCAGAGGCGTCACCGAGGACGGTGCTGCAATCGGCTACGTACTCCCTCACCATCCTTTTACAGTGCTCCCGCCAACTCACCCTTGACTGGGGAGCGGTGACACAGTCTTGCTGGGGAGCCATAAAGCTGTCAAAGGCCTTAGAGAGTGTTCCCCTGCCTGCGCTGTACATGCTGCCTGATCTCTGCGCCTCCCCTGCTACCTGGGCCACGGAAATTGCCTTCGGCCACTAGCACTGTCGGATGGGAAGTTTACCATCAGTTTGTCCACCAGCGCCCTGTGGTATAGCATCATTCTCGAACCCCTTTCCTCTTCGGGTATGAGAGTGGAAAGGTTCTCCTTATACCATGGGTTGAGCAGTGTGTACACCCAGTAATCCGTAGTGGCCAGAATGCGTGTAACGCGAGGGTCATGAGAAAGGCATCCTAACATGAAGTCAGCCATGTGTGCCAGGGTACCTGTACGCAACACATGGCTGTCCTCACTAGGAAGATCACTTTCAGGATCCTCCTCCTCCTCCTCCTCTGGCCATACACGCTGAAAGGATGACAGGCAAGCTGCATCTGTACCCTCAGCAGTGGGCCAAGCTGTCTCTTCCCCCTCCTCCTCATGCTCCTCCCCCTCCTCCTTCTCCTCCTCCTCCTCCTGCCATACATGCTGAAAGGATGACAGGCAAGCAGCATCTGTCCCCTCAGCAGTGGGCCAAGCTGTCTCTTCCCCCTCCTCCTCATGCTCCTCCCCCTCCTCCTCAACACGCTGAGATATAGACATCAGGTTGCTCTGTCTTCCCCCGCCTCCATTTCTGATTCCAAAGCGTCTGCCTTTATGCTTTGCAGTGAACCTCTCAAGAGGCATAGCAGAGGAATGGTGACGCTAATGATTGCAGCATCCCCGCTCACCATCTGGGTAGACTCCTCAAAGTTTCGAAGGACCTGGCAGATGGCTGCCAACCAGGCCCACTCTTCTGTAAATAATTGAGGAGGCTGACTCCCACTGCGCCGCCCATGTTGGAGTTGGTATTCCATAGCGTTCCACTGTGTGGGCACGTCGCACAGCAGTTGGTGCACTGGCAGATTAAACCGATGTTGCAGTGTCCGCAGGGTGGCAGCGTGCGTGTGGGATTTGCGGAAATGTGCGCAGAGCTGGCGCACCTTTCCGAGCAGGTATGACAAGTGGGGGTAGCTTTTCAGAAAGCGCTGAACCACCAAATTAAAGACATGGGCCAGGCATGGCACGTGCGTGAGGCTGCCGAGCTGCAGAGCCGCCACCAGGTTACGGCCGTTGTCACACACGACCATGCCCGGTTGGAGGCTCAGCGGCGCAAGCCAGCGGTCGGTCTGCTCTGTCAGACCCTGCAGCAGTTCGTGGGCCGTGTGGCTCTTCTCTCCTAAGCTGAGTAGTTTCAGCACGGCCTGCTGACGCTTGCCCACCGCTGTGCTGCCACGCCGCGTGACACCGACTGCTGGCGACGTGCTGCTGCTGACACATTTTGATTGCGAGACAGAGGTTGCGTAGGAGGAGGAGGAGGGTGGTTTAGTGGAGGAAGCATACACCCCTGCAGATACCACCACCGAGCTGGGGCCCGCAATTCGGGGGGTGGGTAGGACGTGAGCGGTCCCAGGCTCTGACTCTGTCCCAGCCTCCACTAAATTCACCCAATGTGCCGTCAGGGAGATATAGTGGCCCTGCCCGCCTGTGCTTGTCCACGTGTCTGTTGTTAAGTGGACCTTGGCAGTAACCGCGTTGGTGAGTGCGCGTACAATGTTGCGGGAGACGTGGTCGTGCAGGCCTGGGATGGCACATCGGGAAAAGTAGTGGCGACTGGGAACCGAGTAGCGCGGGGCCGCCTCCGCCATCATGCTTTTGAAAGCCTCCGTTTCCACAAGCCTATACGGCAGCATCTCTAGGCTGATCAATTTTGCAATGTGCACGTTTAACGCTTGAGCGTGCGGGTGCGTGGCGTCGTACTTGCGCTTGCGCTCAAACTGTGGCGCTAGCGACGTCTGGACGCTACGCTGAGAGACATTGCTGGATGGGGCCGAGGACAGCGGAGGTGAGGGTGTGGGTGCAGGCCAGGAGACGGTACTGCCTGTGTCCTCAGAGGGGGGTTGGATCTCAGTGGCAGGTTGGGGCACAGGGGGAGAGGCAGTGGTGCAAACCAGAGGCGGTGAACGGGCATCGTCCCACCTTGTGGGGTGCTTGGCCATCATATGCCTGCGCATGCTGTTGGTGGTGCCTCCCCAGCTGATCTTGGCGCGACAAAGGTTGCACACCACTGTTCGTCGGTCGTCAGGTGTCTCTGTGAAAAACTGCCACACCGTAGAGCACCTTGACCTCTGCAGGGTGGCATGGCGCGAGGGGGCGCTTTGGGAACCAGTTGGTGGATTATTCGGTCTGGCCCTGCCTCTACCCCTGGCTACCGCACTGGCTTGGCCTGTGCCCACACCCTGACTTGGGCCTCCGCATCCTCGCCCGCGTACACGTCCTATAGGCCTACCCCTACCCCTCAGCATGGTGTATTAGCAGTAGTGCAGAAACAGAACGCTGTAATTAAATGTGCCGCTTATTGGCCTGTGGTTGGAGGCTCACTTCATTTACGGAACGCCAGGAAATAATTTGGCGCATGCCTGCTGTAACACTTAGCTGGCTGCGTATTTATTTGTAGAACTACCACACCCAGCACACACAGACCCAGAACACTGAGCACAGTGACAGGCAGGCCAAATAGATTTTTTGCCCAATATTTTTTAGAAAAGGCCCACTGCCTATATTCAATTAATAATATATGTCTTCTGTCCCTGGACTGTGTCACGGAACTGCAGAGTGTTGCACTGTTATTAACTGCAAAAGAGCGGTGATTTCAGAGCCAGGAAATAATTTGGCGCAAGCCTGCTGTAACACTTAGCTGGCTGCGTATGATTTTGTAGAACTACTACACCCAGCACACACGGACCCAGAACACTGAGCACAGTGACAGGCAGGCCAAATAAATTTTTTGCCCAATATTTTTTAGAAAAGGCCCACTGCCTATATTCAATCAATAATATATGTCTTCTGGCCCTGCCTACGCAATTCTGTCCCTGGAGTATTACTGCAGGGCGCAATGCTCTGCACGGCCGATATACCAAAAAAAAAAAAAGTGCAACACTGCTAAAAGCAGCCTCCACAGTACTGCACACGGTTAGATGTGGCCCTAAGAAGGACCGTTGGGGTTCTTGAAGCCTACAATAACTCCTAACGCTCTCCCTGCCTAACCACCACTTCTGTCCCTGGAGTATTACTGCAGGGCGCAATGCTCTGCATGGCCGATATACCAAAAAAAAAAAAAAGTGCAACACTGCAAAAAGCAGCCTCCACACTACTGCACACGGTTAGATGTGGCCCTAAGAAGGACCGTTGGGGTTCTTGAAGCCTACATTAACTCCTAACACTCTCCCTACAGCAGCTCCAACACTATAGCACTGTCCCTCAGCTATGTCACAACGCATCTGTGGTGAGCCGCGGGAGGGGCCGATTTTTATACTCGGGTGACACCTGATGTCGCCAGCCACTCACAGCAGGGGGGTGGTATGGGGCTTGAACGTCGCAGGGGGAAGTTGTAATGCCTTCCCTGTCTTTCTATTGGCCAGAAAAGCGCGCTAACATCTCAGAGATGAAAGTGAAAGTAACTCGAACATCGCATGGTGCTCGTCTCGAGTAACGAGCATCTCGAACACGCTAATACTCGAACGAGTATCAAGCTCGGACGAGTACGTTCGCTCATCTCTAAATTGGACACATGAATGAAGATCAGTTGTGTTTATTGAAGAGTTCTGATACTGTTTGGGGCAAAGTGATAATCGTCACTGTATCCACAGGCATTTTGGAGAAAGGGCCACCCTGCTGTGATTTCAGAGCGCCACACAGGTCCAACCCTTGAAGTCATGGTTTGGGGGGGCAATCACTTATGACAGCAGGACTGAGTTGGTGTTTGTTGAAGACACAATGACTGCCCGCTAGTATGTGGATAGAGTGGTACCCTGTTATCAGACCCTTCATGACCACCATCCAAAATTGTATCTTCCAATAGGATACCATTGGCAGGTAAATGCATGATATAAAACATGGCAGCCAAAGCTTCCATATTGGAGGGCCTCCTGGGGAAGTATGCCCGAAATGTTAAATTAAGTTTCCTCCCAGAAGACTTGCGCATCTACTTAGCCAGCCCTTTAATTGTGCCACAAGGGGATGGCAGAGATGTGAGTTAAAGAAGGCTTTAAAACTAAGGGGGAATCAACTTCCCAAATTGTCAGACCCAGGAGTGGCATCTAAATACCGGCCTGCCCCCATTCTGTGCGCTCCTCGCAACCAGGACTATTGAAAACAATTTCAAAGACTGGTATTTTCCATTATTTTATCCCTTTTTATTTTCATACTGTTTTCTGTGTATTTGTAGCTCCCCACCCTTCTGTAAATACCTCCTTTTGTATATTTTTACCTAAGCCCTGCTAATAGAGATGAGCGAGTATACTCGGTAAAGGCAATTGCTCGAGCGAGCATTGCCTTTATTGAGTACCTGCCCGCTCGAGATGAAAGGTTCGGGTGCCGGAGCGGGGGAGCGGTGAGTAGCAGCTGTCAGCAGGAGGGAGCGGGGGGGGGGGGGGGGGGAGAGAGGGAGAGAGAGATCTCCCCTCCGTTCCGCCCCGCTCTCCCCCCTCTCCCCCGCAGCTCCCTGCCCGCCGCCAGCACCCAAACCTTTCATCTCGAGCGGGCAGGTACTCGCTAAAGGCAATGCTCGCTCGAGCAACTGCCTTTAGCGAGTATATTCACTCATCTCTACCTGCTAACCATTGTTACAATAAAGCTTTAAACTTTATTAGTCATCCTTAAACACTTTAAGCGATCCGTAACTGCAAAGTGTGTTAACTGTGTGTGGGCTGGTGGAACCAAGGCGGCTGACCTACGTGTCAGAAATGGTCAGTGGTGGCAGCGAGGGGTGCTGGGGTGTGCTAGGCCGTGCCGGGTGCGATTTGGGTCCCATCTAGCACGACTGCAGTATCTGGTGAGCTGGAAATAAGTTGACCCTGCGGTCTGCCCCTGGGTGCCATACGTCACAGGTTGGTGGCTGTCGGACCTGTAAACCCCGTTACTGTGACAATTCCAACTTACTATTATGTATTCTGGGTATGATATATGTACCAGGCTTCATGAAGTTCCACCGATTCCTTCTGGGTGGAACACTTTCGATTTCCACATAGTTGTCAGCTGATAGTCCGACTACTAGAAATCTCTTTGTTTCTAGTAGCTGGATATTTTGTGGCACATTTTCTTGTATGTAGGCAAATGTTTCTTTTTTTTTACGCCTCCTTTGTTTCGAACGGAATTAATTTTTAAATAAGGCAACGAAACAAGTTTATCTAACCGAAATGTAGAGGGTAGCCGAACTGTTATGAAAAGGGGTAGTAGGGGACAACTGGGAACAGAGTTCGATGCTTGCTGATCCCCCTGAACATAACACTACTGATTGCTTATACCAGTGATGGGCAACCTTTTGAGCTCGGTGTGTCAAAATTCGCCAAAAAACCGAGCATAACTGGAGTGGTGTCTCACTTTGAGAAAAAAAAATTAATTCGTGATATTCATAGTTTAAATAACAAAAATGTATAACTGTATTTAATAAACCCAAAACACCCATAGCACAGGCCCTCGCCTCTCGCAGCCTTCCCCTCACTTATCTCAGTAATGATGAGCCCCCAGTGGTGACAGTGCCCCCCCAGCAGCGACAGCGTGCCCCACAGTGACAGCGGCCCCCCCCCCCCCCCCCCCCCCGCAGTGACTGACCCACACAGTGGCCCCCCAGCAGTAACTGACCCCCACAGCGGCCCCCCCAGCAGTGACTGACCCTTAGTGAGTGACACCCCCCTCTGAGTGCTCCCCCGAGACCCACGTAACTACCTCCTGGAAGCTCCGCTCCTCCTTTGCCCGGCGCGCTGCTAGCAGAGATGATCTCCGGCGCACACTGTGATGTCAGTGTGCTGCCAGATGCCTCCTCCCCCAGACGCTCTCGTGGAACCAACAGGTAGGAGACGTCAGGGGAGGGGGGAGGAGGATTCCGGCTGCACACTGACATCACAGTGTGCGGTGGGATCAGCGCTGCTAGTAGTGCTGGTTAGTGAATACAAGCAGCGGAGCCGCGGCCCCTGCCAGTATTCACTAACTGGGTGAGCGGCCGCGTGTCAGCGACTATGACTACGCGTGTCAGCGCTGACACGCGTGTCATAGGTTCGCCATCACGGGCTTATACCATGCAATAGACACTTAGTCCATCTTGCAAGCAGCACAGTAGTGAGCGGCTGCTGTGCATGCAATTACTCCCCTCATCTTACTTCCCATCCAGTTGGGTTGTTCCGGTGATGCTGATGGGAAAGCGCTGACGGGAGCTCCGCCTTACGGGAGGGAAGGTAACATGTTTATTTGGAAAGAATAGTGTGTGGGAAACATGCGGAGCCGACTGCAATAAGACAACGGAGCTCAGGATAGGGATCAATAGCAATGTAAGAGAGAAAATGACAATCGATAATGAGCCACCTGCTCCAGGAAGCTTTGATTCATCCACAGCCTGTAGTGATAAGACTCCTATCAGATCTCATACAGCTGCAGTCTATAGAGACAAATTATCACAAGGCCACAGTCAGTGATAGACTGGAGAAAACATCGGGAGTGGATAGATGGCTGCACCTGCCATTACTTGCAAGGGATTATCTGCAATCTTGGAGAAACTCAGGCTATAATTGACATCTATGGACTTGTTCCATAGAGATGATGTGACTTACCAACTGGAGGACTTGGATGCAATTAAAGGATACCCTCAGATTGTCGTAGCTGCTTGTACTTTACTTCGCTTACATGGTTCTTAGTAATGGTGACTTGTACTATGAAGAGAATCCCTTTTTATGATTGCACTAAGCCCGAGCAATCGGCCCTAATCACCAGGAAAGACGTGTGCGGGTATGCACTATATGTCCCCTGCAAAGGAAACGTAGCACCATATAGTGTAGTGACCCACAGTATAATACTGCCACTACTAGGCAGTGCTAACACCTCAGGGACACTGTGTCACATATGTATAGGGTGTCTCAAAATTGCATCACTGTTTGCCTAATCGTTTTAATTCTACATGAGTGTTTCCACACTTTTGAGACACCCTGTATATGGTATTACATGTGATTGTGTGTATCTCTGCCCTTCACAGGGTCTGGGAAATCCCCTAATGTCAGCCAGCCCCTCTAGTTACATCAACCTTCATAGACAACTATCTATGCTAGAGGAAGGGGTGGAGTGCGAAGATGCTAGAAGTGGAGGCTACTAGAGAGCCAGCACTTCCTTTTTGAGGTTAGTTGGGCATTAGCTCAGGAGTTGAGCAGTGTAGAGATCGGTCTACCCGAATGAGGGCAATCTGCCCCTGCTCCTCACATTCAGCATGCAGCACCCTGAGCTGTAAGTCGGTGCTAGCCCAGGAAGGAGCATCAGCCCGTGTGGGGAGAGCAGCAGAAGCAAAACTCGCCAAGTCCCAGAAGTGAACCCCAAGACTTGAATAAAGTACAAGCAGTATTATAAAGGGATACAGGCTAGTGGAAGCAATAAGAGAGAATCATGTGATTCTGTGAGAACTGTGATTACTCTCAGTGATGGAATTCGGCTGTAACTTGCTGCGGAACTTTCAGTAAACAATTATTGGGCTGATGATTTCCTTGCCTCCAGTCAGTCTGTCCATCACCGAAGATCTCAGCCACCTCACACCGCACCAGCCAGGGCATCAGAATGCTGCATTAGGACAGATTTGCAAGTCTGGGGGACCCTCTTGTGGAGCAGCTGTCCGATATGACCTATAGTGGAGGTGCTGAGTGATGACCATCTTCTATAACAATCATATACCCTGATAGGTCATATGGAAAGGGTTTTTAGTGATGGAACAACCCCTTTAGTGGCACGCCCGGAAAATCTCCGGGGCTTGCTGCACTGACCATGCAGTTAAACCCGGAGATTTCCGTGGACAGCTCCAGTGCTGAAATGCTGGCTAGGACACACAGTTATTGTGCCACTGTACACATTTGCCACTTCGAATTACCACAGGAAAATCTTCAGGGCTTGCTGTGCTGACATGGTAATAATAAACCTGCCACTGAAGGGGTTAATGCTGGACAGGGCTGGTTAAACCTACCCTGCATCCCAAACAGGATACACAGGCTCTTGGCGGTTTTAGTATAATTTACTTGCAGTTTTCACAATCTCATTCCCACTACAGAAAGTTATCCCCTATTCACAGAATAAGGGATGATCGGTGGGACTCCACTTATGCAGAGAATATAGCTGCAGTGAGCTCAAGTGTGGACAATGGTGAATAGGCATGCGCACCTCCGCTCCATTCACTTCAGCGGGACCACCGGAGACAGCTGGAGGCTTGAATCATTACAGTGTAGCACAGGCATTTGTTCCCCTTATTTCTTCTTGTCTTTTTTCTTCTGATTTTTATAATGGCAACAAAGTCGCACTAGGTTTTACAAAATGCCATTAACCCCTTAAAGACATGGCCCAGTTTGCTACTTAAGGATGCAATTTTATTTTGGGGGGGGGGTGGGGCGACACTTGAAGCAAATTAGCAGTAACTTCACCCATTTTGTGGCCCAAACTGTAGAGAATTGGAACTGCTGTCAACTATGGGATGGGCAAAGTGGGCAAATCCTTTGTTTCTGGCCACCATCCCAATCTGTTAAAAAAAAGTAGGCATCACCTTTATGTATGAAGGCCAGGATTCTACTTTATTTCAGGCCCGAGTTCTTGGCTTTGTTCTGGTGATGGACAACAGACAACCAGCTTTTTCTGTTCAATCACTCAAATAATAACTCGTCTTGAATAACAATCATACGCAGAGAAATGTGTTTATGGAAAGGGACTGATAACAACTGAAACCGATGCCCCGACTTCAAGATTTCTGATTATTCATACAAGGCAACAGACAAAGCTGCAAGATAAAGCTTGTCACTGCCGGAGGACGGGGACACCTCGGGTGATGAGAAGGAAGTGTACAAACACATGAAAATGTCAAGAAGAACATAATGATGTCCCGGGGCTGCGGTCCGGCCGTATTACCAGCCAGCGGCATCCTGACCATGGGAGTAATCTTACAAAGTAATTCTAATGGGGGTAGGAGGGGGTTAGCAGCTCAGAAGTGAAGAAAAGTCCTTAGGATATTATGTTCCTGAAATCTAAACACGCCAGCACCTTTTACTATTCCACCTGCCAGAGTATTCATTTCCATTTATTACAAAAACTTGGTAGTCTTTGTAGTCTGGTAGAAATGTCTACAAACACAAACAATAAATGCTTGGTGGGGGTCTTCTCTATGGGAGCTCAGGGTCCGTTCAGTCATTCCAATCCATATTGTTATTCTTGCCATCTCAGAAACGTCAAAATGGGTTCAATTGGGTTCTGTGTTTTGGTCAAAAGGTATTACCATAGTAGGTGCCCATTGGGGGACAAGTCGATTCTATTACAAGACCCCAGGGAAACCAGGGAATAATAGACAATTTACCTAAGGCAATGTAATGAAAATTATGGTATCCCCTTTTAAAAGGTATAATCTTTATTGGTGTGCATTAAAAAGTGGTATCTAAGAACCCAGTATCCTCCACGTGCTGCTCTGACAGATATTGGCTATGTTCCGTATTTCCTAGCTAGCTTGGTAAATAAAGAAGGTGAGATCCTATATAACTATTATTGTGTACTAGCAGAAATAATTGAATTAACTGAAACTGACTGCCGCAACTCAACTGTCACCCGCGCCGCCAGCCGAACCTTCTCTGCTGAGCGGGGAGATACTCGCTAAGGACAATGCTCGATCGAGCAATTGTCCTTAGCAAGTATACTCGCTCATCTCTAGTTTTAACCCCTTCATGACACGGCCCTTTTTTCCCCCCCCCCATGATTGTTTTTTCTTCCCCCCCTTAAAAAAAAAAATCACAACTCTTTTATGTATCGATCAATGGAGCTGCATGAGGGCTTGTTTTTTGCGGGACGAGTGGTATTTTTTAATGGGGCTATTTAATGTACTATATAATGTACTGAAAAACTTAAAAAAAAATTCTTGTTACGATCGTGTGGGCAGGCAAAGCACAGAACCCACATGATCGTGACCAAAGGGGACGCACACGGGTATCACCAGGGTCACATGGGACTCACACCGGTTTCAGGCAACTGACCCTGTGCTACAAAGAGGAATGAGAGTGGCCCTACCTGAGTGGGGACATTGCCCCAATAAGGGCAGCCCAGTGGTCTTCAGATCTGGGCCCTAGCTGATCCTGGGAGCCACGCACCAGAACAGGATGCATTCACATGACAGACCCAGAATACACTGCATACAACATGCAACCACTAGTAACAGATTGGAAGCTGAATATAAATACCAGGTATTGGTTGACATTTTGTACAAGATGTTGAAAGCTAGCGGGCCACTTCACGGCTCCTGGTTATACTGCTAGTCCCTACACTAACCAGGAGTCCAGCAGAACCGGACACAGTTCACACAGAAAGCTGCAACAGGACAGGACACAGATTGCAGGACACACAGCAAGCTAACACAAAACTGACAGAATTTAAACGTACAAACGGACATGAACCTGATCACACTGCAACCCTCACCAGACAAGCATCCATGACTGCTCACCTGAGGGGCCATACAGACTGACCAGGAGCTGGGTTTATATGTGAGCACAGATCCAGGGGATTGGCTAGCAGGAAGAACCACACCCAGCCAGCTCAATCATTAACCCTGAGATTGCTGTGCTGCTGGAATCACAATAGTACTACATGTATCAGCAGCACACATAACAATTCTAAATGGAGTAAAATGAAAAAAAAACAAACACATTCCGCCATCTTTCAGTGCGTCTTGTTTCTACAGCGCACAAACTGCAACAAAAACGACATGATAACTTTATTCTCTGGGTCAGTACGATTTCTACGATACCAAACTTGTAGAGGTTTTTTCTTACTGCACTACTCCTTTTTTTTTCAAAGACATTTAATTTTTTTCAATTATTTTCTGCGGTCATCTTGTGCGCAATAACTTTTTTATTTTTCTGTCGACGTAGTTCAGCGATGGCTCATTTTTTGCAGAATGTCCTGTAGTTTCCGTTAGTACTAATTCAGAATATGTACGACTTTTTGATAACTTTTTATTGCGTTTTTCTGGGAGACAGGGTGACTGAAAAAGTGCCTTTCTGGCGTTCTGTATTATTTTTTTTCGGACGACGTTCACCATGCGGGGTAAATAATGCGCTACTTTGATAGATCAGACTTTTACAGACGCAGCGATACCAAATATGTATTTTTATTGTATTATTTAGACTTTTTAATTACAGATATGGCAAAAGGGGGGTGATTTAAACTTTTATTACTTTTTTTTTTAACAATTAAAAAAACTGTATTGCTCTTTTTTTCACTTTACTTGGGGGACTACAATATGCGATACTTTGATCTCTCCTGCAGTATGACGTAATGCTATAGCATTATCTCATACTGCATTCTGACAGGCAGCCTATCAAGCCACCCCACGGGGATGGCTTGACAGGCAGTCTCTCAAGGCAGCCCTGGGGCCTTTCAGAAGGCCCCCGGCAGCCATGACACCTGCACAGCTCCCCCGATCTCACCGCGGCGGGGCCATACGGGCCCCCGAACAGTGTTCGGGGGCTTTAAATGCCGCTGTCAGCACTGACAGTGGCATTTAAAGGGTTAATAGCCGCTGGTGTCAGCTGTAGTAAACAGCTGACGCCCGCGCTGTATGCAGAGAGGTCGTCCCGCGACCTCTCTGCATACATACCCCGACGCTCCAGGACGTAAATGCACATCCTGGAGCGGGAAGGGGTGAAACCACGGCATGTGAGTGCCAAATGATTTTTCCCACTTATAGGAAATAATGGGCAATTCTTGAACAAGAATCGACAAAAAAATAGGACATGCTGCGATTTTTCTATCTGAGACTCTCAGTATGAGATAAAAAACATGTTTTTAAACCCATTGAAAATGGTGGGCTCTTTACTTGTTCCGTTCATATCACAAGGATCTCGCACATGTTTGTCGCCTTTGTAAATACGGCTTCACTATGTAAACATACTTCCCAACTTTTAGAACTTACCATTAAGAAGACAGGAAGAAGCAGTGCATGACGTTTTGCACTTTTTTTTTTCTCTGTGTGTGTAAGCCATGCCCTTTTCCACAGACCACACCCCTTTTGTGCATGCTATATCTCCTATTTGATGCACATGACTCCTGGAGCAAGGGTACCAATACAAAAGGGGTACCTGGAAACGCTCCATCTTGCTGTTGCTTCCATCTTTCTCAGTAATTATTCCCCATTTGCTGCAGACCGTTCTGGTGATTACGCCAAAAGCCTGCAGAGTTACCCTATTAACCCTTTTGTGCCATTTTGTACTACTTGCTTTATTCATGGCTTCCTATCCTCAACTTGCATTCTTTTCCTAGCTCATTGTTACAGCAGTTCCTGGGAGCATCTTTTGTATTGGCCACTGATCTTCTCTGCCAGCTGATCCTCCTGTGCTCCAGGTCTCAGCGCTGCACTGAGCTCCAAAGCTATCCACGTCAAAATTACCATACATCGGCTTCAAAACGTGGCACAGCAGACTCAGAGTACTAGAGATGTTTTAGCAGCAAACTCTGTAGTCTTTTGGAGTAATCAGCAGAATGGTCTGGGCCAAATGAAGAAGAAAAGTCAAGTGAGTCACCAGATTAAATATTTATTTTGCCAGAATTTGTTTCTTTTAAGATGTGTTTAAATCTCTTTCACTGGAGAGTAAGATGCCTTATAATCAATTATAGGGGTTGTGGGGCTGAGATCAATTTCCTAATCTGCCTAGGACACTGAATCACCATGTCTCGGTCCTGTTACTGAGAAACACTTTTCATATAGGAAAAAAGAGGACAAAGGTGTAACTTAAAGCTTCTACGCTTCAATGAAAAGTCTACAAGAGAGTTCCCTGACCTACCAAGTGCTGGTATCATCTTTAGGCACCATTACAGCCTATGTGCAACTGATACTTCTACTACCCCTACTATAACTATTCTCTACGCTATAGGGGATACACTTAATAGCCACTTTATTAGAATCACCCATCTAATAGGTTGGCTGTCCTTTGGCCTTCAGAACCAGAACAAATCATCAGGACGTCCAACCATGGGTCTCAGAGGACCTGGGGTGTACCAAGAAACCATTCTCTTTGTAAGATTTTTGCTAGTAACTGTAGCCAGTTTATTGTATGATATAGTATATAATACTGTAAACAGCAAAAACGTGAGGTTTGGGATTTTCTATATGTGGACAATATCATTTGGGTCATGTCAAACCAGTTCAGAAGGATGTGTAATTGGACTCACAACTTGACATGCAAGGTCTCACAAGGTAATACACCTGCCTTCTTTTATTTCATTTTTGGGTAAAACGACATCTATTTTTCAGGAACAATACGACCATGCCGCCATATGCTGTTCTCTTGTCCCTGTAAAGATATCATTCTGCAGGACCTTCATAGCTAATTACGAGATGATGCATTTGATGACTGAAGCTCGGGGACTGCACATCTGTCAGAAGATCCCAAGATCTAGACATCATCTGCTCTCGTCAACTCACCTGGACAAAGCTGCGCCAAACAAATCAACATATTGCTGTCCATTTAGAGCCTGCGATGATCAACATGACACAAACACGACAGGACGAAGCAGAGACGCACGAGATGAAGGCTATGAATAGCAACCGGGAAAAGAACATTTTGTAGCTTTCTGGTGTTTATTGAAAAGTTTTTGAATCCCAAGAGAAATTACGATTCTTGAAATCCCAAGTGTGGCTTCTGGAGAACTTCTGATTCGAAAATAGGAAAGAGAAAGAAAACTCATGGGACAAGTAAATGCACCCAGAGGAAATTGTTTCACTATTCCATTTTTATCTTACTCTGCCTTACGTGATTTTTATGTCTGTCTGTGGTGTACGGAGAAAGTGAATGAGCACCTGAAAGCTCTTCTCTGGTTTTGAGAAGAGCTTTCAGGAAAGGGGGACATGTTCAACTTGGCCCATACAACATTAACTATAAGATCACACCAAAATACAGCAGCGCCCCCTCTCACTGGAGGAATAAAGACTCATTCACCAGTGGTGGAAACCCTTCTGGATTGGTTACTTGGTATATGTGGTCCAACTCTTGGTTCTGACTACTGACTTTGTTCCTGACAATGCAATTGCTCTCCTGTTTACGACTCCGGTCTCCTTTCCTGCCAAGTTATTTGCTACCCTAAGTAAACCTGCCATCAATCTGTATGTATACTGCAGACCGTGACCTTGGAATCTTATCAGCAAAGTTCTTACCTCTTTGGGGGTAAGGGTCTGTTCATATCCCAATTTTATCTATGTTTAAGGGTTCCATTGGGTTTTATGCCCTAAACACCATTAAAAAACCCCACTGGGAACTTGGATGCAAATTATCTCTATTAGGCCGGACACACACTTGTCATATGGGCACAACTCACATTAGACAGCACACGGACACCTGTCCATATGGATGGCCCGCACATTGACATGCCTTTACATGTCCCAATTCTTGTTCGTGATATGGACAAGAATAGGACATGCAATGAGTTTTTTCACATAGACCATCAGTCCATGTGAAAAACCAGCAGTGTGCATAACTCATAGGCATTAATGGGTCCATGCAGTCTGTGAATTAACATTGACAGCACACGGACCCAAATACACTAGTATGCCAGTGGCCTATTTGTTGAAATATGCTGAAAAGGAGATCAATAGGTTTCCATTTCAGCAGATTTCTGTTAGTTTCTGGTATTTTGTGCTGAAAGAATAACAAGAATTCCAGTACAAAATTCTGTAAATGGACTAAAATTTGCAGAAACAGAGGCCTGTCAGTAGAAGAGATAAGCTGCATCCAGGGAGTTTCATTTTGGGGTTTTTGGACATAGATAAAAATGAGATGTGAAGAGACCCTCGAGGGCGAAGAATGGCCGTTGGCTGGTAACTTCACGTGATCAGATTTCAGTAGATAATAAGGGCTTCCCTAATGTTCTTCTGATAGCTCTCCTTTAGGCCAGTTTCAGATGAGCATATTGTAGCACATCCATAATATGGATTCGTATCATGAACGTGTTACAGATGACATTACAACCATATGTATTCAATATTTGATCTGTTTTTGCCCCCATATATTTAGGACAAATGCTGATCTATATTTTCTCAATAAACAAGAATGACAATATGGAGTTAAAAATGCAAAACCACAGTGATTTTTCTTCATTACAGGCAAGGACAACATTATCTCAAGCAGAACGTGCTGAGATCATCCTTATGTCAGATGAACGAAACCCATGAGTCACCACCACAGATTACAATCAACGCCACTCAACCAGACCTCCCATTACCCACAGTGCAGTGGGCAAACTTCTTTCCAAATTTCGAGAAACAGGTTCTGTTGCTGATAAACCCAAATCTGCTAGATGAGGCCAGAACAGCGGTTGCTGATGCTTTATCAGTAATGGCTTTTAGTAGCCAAGATTTTGGTTTAAGAGTGACAAAACCTATTTCTTGGAATTTGGAAACAAGTTTGGCCACTGCACTATGGAGGTCGGGTTGGATGGAGCTGATTGAAATCTGTGGTGATGACACATGTGATTTGTTCACCTGACATAAGGAAGATCTCAACACGTTCTGCTTGAGATAACACCATAATTCACTCTGTCTGTGGAGGAGAAAAATCACAGATAGCATTAGAACTAATAAAGCTATTTTAAAATGGAGCACACTATTGTTTTACTGGTGAAATTCTCTGCCAGTCTGATATATCACACACCTACCTTTCCACTGGAAAAGTTAGAGTTGAATTCAAGATGGTAGAATTCAAAATGGCCGTCATGTTGGTCACATGGCCTAACAGGTTTCCCTCTTCACCCACAGCTGCTTTGCAAAATTGTATCACCATGTTCCAAACCATTTTCACTTTGTATGACTGTTTCCACGCGTTTGAGGCACCCTATACAATGACCAGTTTATAAATGATTCCATTCTCACATAACTCCCTTTCCCAAGTTGGACATTATTCACACAGCTGCAATGAAGCCAGATTTTAGCGTCCAAGGTTTAGTCACAGCACCTGAACCTCCTGTGGTTCAACTGAATCAAACTAAGATCACCAAATGGTTTACTAGGGAATCACGTTCAGCCCAGGTGAACCACAGAAGGTCTGGGCACTAATACAGATGCTAAAATGTAGCCACATTGTTGCCGTCTGAATGAGGCCTTAGCCTAAAGCGGCACACATCTCTTTTCAAAAATTTCAAAAACAGTGATTTTTGAATGAGTTTTTTGAAGCAAGCAATAAAAAAAACTTGAATGCCCCAGCCAGAATCATGTCAATGTCAAGTGGAGTTTGGCTTTAATTCTGTTGGCTTCATTGGTGCCTCTGCTGGCCATGATGAGGAAACGCGTTTCCATTGGCAGCTCAGTCTTTAACATTTCAGTGGATACTAATACAGAACAATGGGACGTAAAACATGAAGAGCTAATATGAGCCGGAATAAATGGAGAGGTAAAAATATCTACAACCGCGTTCCCGCAGGTCTAAATCTGCAAAGACGAAGAATGAATTAGAGCAAAAAGGATTTCTGCTTTAGGGTTCCATAAACACTTAAAAAGGGGAAATTTGTGCAAACAATTTGTCAGAGCAGATGTCACTAACATGCAGGCTTTAGATTTTCTTTATCTTTCCTAGAGAAAATCTAGCCTCGGGGGGTCTACAGTATGGATCAAGGATTTCATTATGAGCCGTCACTAACAAGAACCTACAGAGAGGAGCGAAGCTAAAACGGAAGTCCTCGCCATTACTGAAGTCATTTTTAACTATTTTTGTTCCTAAATTGATTTTTAGATACTTTCCAGGCAGGATTTTTTTCCCAGTTTGTTTCAGTTTCAGTTTGTTGGGGTCTTCTCCGTCTTGGCACACTACCACCGGCGACATTTAGCCCCTGTACAACATAAAGGGAAGCAGCATGAAAGGTGCCAACTGGACTCCATCGTTGTAGACGGTGAGTGATGTGCCGAACATGGCCTCAGACTCCTGGACAAGTAGAGCGTTCCTTATAGATGACACGCTGGTTGTGTGAGACGGAGATACCCGGATTATATCGGAATTTATTGCGTCTCTTAATGACCATGAAATTCACTGGTAATTTTGATGCTAATGTAATTCATTTCTTAGATGCTACTCCCTAATAGGAGATGTGACATTAGAAAAGTAAAAACTGAACCCTATCGTAAAAAGATGGCACAAAATAACATCCTTCATAGTACTACCCTGTTTCCCTGAAAATAAGACATAGCATGATTTTCCAGAATTTTTGAGGATGCTAAATGATTTTTCAGGCTTTTTGAGGATGCTTGAAATATAAGCCCTACTCCAAAATTAAGCTTTGCTAACAGTTAATTAAAAAAAAGTCAATTTAAATAGTGTCCAGGCAGCTATACATGTAAAAAAGTTAAATCTTTTTGAACAAAAATTAATATAAAACACTGTCTTATTTTCGGGGAAACACGGTAGTAGTCACCCACAACACCCACTGAGGGCTATACCAGTAGGGGGAGCTCACAAGAAGGAAACATGCGTGTTCTGATGAAATTCATGAAGAGTCGTTAGTTACCATAAAGACTCGTTAAGGGGGGGGGGGGGCGGTTATTGTTTTTGTCTCTAAATAGAAAAGTAAAATAGTTTCTGAAAAACACTAAGGTTCGTTATTGAAATCCAAAAACAGATCAGAATTTTAGAATGTCTCTGATTACTTTTTTCATGAAATTTAGTAATGAATATAAAGAGCAGAACTCGTTAAAAGAAATACTGCAATATTATATCAAGATGATGTAGGAGCCAAAATTATGGATAATGAGTGCCAAATCGTAGCCAAAATCGGTAGAACTTTGGGGGTATATTGTGTCACCAAGTACATTTACTAGTAAAGTACATAATGAAACACGGCGAGGCATCGAGGGCAATTTTAAATGCGGACCCAGCAGATGCAAGACGTGCAAATACATATACAGAACTGAGAAATGTAAAAAGGTTGATAGTTCACGCTCTTCTGATATACAAACATGTATCACCTGTGGAATATGTAGTATATTTGTTGTGTTACATGCCATTTAAAGTACAAACCAGAAAACTAAGACTCAGGATTTCAGAACATATTGCAGATGAGAACAGTGCAGGAGATAGACATATAATTGGGGCGGCAGAACACTTTTTGAAAGGCAATACCTTTTGAAATACTTCCCTCTCCAGTAGTCCACTTGTAGATTAAACAGGCTGAATGGAATATAAGAAAACAAGTGGTGCTGGTGAGCTGATCTTTTTCTATTTGGGTTATTGGACTCATAGTCCTTTAGAATACAAAACGGAGATGGAAGAAAGGCTCTGGAGCACCACCTATTGGACGGTAGCTTACTTAGCAGTCAGTGCTAACTCATATGGAAGCTACCGTCCAATAGGTGGCACTGTAGAGTCTTTGTTCCATAGTTTATTTGCATACCCTATTTCCCAGAGGAGTTTGCATGGCATGGTCTCCTCATGCTAACTTGGTGATCTCCACAAGGAGAGACAGTACTTCCTTTAGAGTGCAGCATCGCTATATTTGCATGGTCTCCTCTAGAATCCAATGTACATTTCTTACCTAACATGCCAGACCCCCACTAACACCACACGTGTCTATATGTACCTCTAATCTTTCCTTTTGTGCCTCACTGTAGAGTCTGCTCTGCTATGGGTAGTGACTCAGAGCAGCCATTACCTAATAATACTGATAGTTCTGATCGATAATTGTATAATTTTGCCTTTAAATGTGTTATGCACTTTACTGGTGTCTAGACTTGAAGATGGTGGTTTGTGTATAATATAGAGAGAGGGATAAAACAGCACAGTGACTCGGATCCTTTCACAGCAACCAATCAGCACTAAGCTAGTGGGAGGAGCAAAAGTTATAGAAGTTTTTGTAACATTCTAGATGTTTCACTCTAGAGAACAAGAGAGTAGAATGTAGTGTAAACCAATAGCTGCTTTAGGGAACAGAAGCTCACAAACCTTCTTGGATTAACGTCTTGTAAGAAAAGTGGTGAATTGGGAGAGCTGTACTCCAGGGCCGTGGTGAAAAACCCACACCAGACAATGTAGCATCCTCTACTGCAACACTACACAGTAATAGTTGTGACTTCTTGTAAGAATGTTGCAGAAAATGTTGTGCAAATATATGCCAAAATTGGAACATTTCAGAGAAGATTAGCATGAGCAAGGAGGACACGCAAATTCATGAAGCATTCCTTAGCTTTTAGCTTGCAGAAAAGAAGACGTAATAGCTGTCTACAAATATCTGAAGTGCTGTCACAGTGCAGAGGGATCAGCCCTTTTCTCATCTGCACAAGGAAAGACTAGAAGCAATGGGATGAAACTGAAAGGGAGGAGACACAGATTAGATATTAGACAGTGAGGGGGATCAATGAGTGGAACAGGTTGCCACGGAAGGTGGGGAGTTTTCCTTCAATGGAAGTGTTCAAATAGAGGCTGGACAGACATCTATCTGGGATGATTTAGTGATCTTGCATTGAGCAGGGAGTTGGACCCGATGACCCTGGAGGACCCTTCCAACTCTACCATTCTATGATTCTATGAGCTCTATGTAGGAGGCCATTTTGAATCCTTCTCCACAGTAACACTGGCTCATCAAATTGTCACTTGGTATTTGTTTTGCTAATTCAGGTTCTGGTCCTTCCTCTGACTTCATCTCCATCTCATCCTAATGTCGCTAATTAAGCTTCATTGCCTAACAGTAACCCCATAATTGCTGTTGTGCTTTCACACAGGAGCGAGGATCGCTCAGTGAATGGAGAAAGATCGGGTTAGAGATCATTCTGGCCTGCCTGCCTCCATTCACAGTAAACAGGCCATCATTCATAGATGATCAACTGCCTGTTAAGACGGGCCGATTGCTGTTTAATTGGTCACTACCGGCATTTACACTGAACGATTACCGTTCAGGTTCCCACTATCCAGCGATAATCTGAACGCATCTTGTTTGGTCAAACGGGTCCTAATTAAACGTTGATGACTTGTTTTAACACATTATCTTAACACCATGAAAGCCATTGAAAAGGCAAGTAAAAGTTCTGTGCTGCAGTTTATTTAACGCATTGTCAAGTTGCAAGATTTGTACCTCCAATAGGTGGCACTAGAGAGACAGTTTTTTTTTTCTGGAGGAGAGCTCATTTGCATACAGCTCGTATAATGCCATCATTCTGTGGGTATAAAATACTGCCATTACAGCTCAACTAACACCAAGCCAGCAATGGTGAGGACGTCTAGATGAATAGTAGTGGAGGCTGTGATAATTTTGCCCTCCTTGCCCTCCTCCATCATACAGCCCTGACTATTGTATTGGGATTGGTGAATTGTTACATCACCATTCCTATAATTTTCATCCTTTATGCACAGTATCCCCCCAAACATTTTGTTGCTTTTATGTTAAAGGCTCGCATAACATCCTGGCAAATGATTATGAATCGTCCTGTTTAAGATTCACTATTATTTATGCTCCATATGTGCTCGAATTCTCGGCATCCATTTATACCCGTCAGATTAATGGGAACTGTTTCATGAAAATAAATCTAAAACTAAAGAAGAAAGAGCAAAGCTGAAGACAGAACAGCTGAATATTCTAATTTTTACGACGCGGTGGGGGAGGGGCACGGAGAGGTCACTCATTTAATTAAATGACTTTATTCATTCGCATTTATAACTCAACGTGCAAAAAAAAACCTCCCCAAATAACGACGACATAAAATAAAAAAAAAAACTGCTTCCAGAGTCTGAAGGATATAAGTGGCATTGAGAAATGCATATATTACATCACGGCGTGTAAGAGGCATATGGGAACTGTATCGCCTGGGGGTGAAGAGGAAACGACAAGCATTAAGTGTATCTCACAAATATTCAGGAATGTGTTCATTCCAGTTAATTACAAAGGGAATGCTATTTTCATTTCACTCGCCCCGAGCGTCCAGAACAGATCAGGACTCATTAATTCACTTAAACAAACACAGAGATGAAGCGGCCACGGTTTTTTTGAATCAACCAAATTATTCCTTCATAACGATGTTCTCCTCATTTCCTGGCCAGTTCTTCAACACATTTCCTGCATTGGGAATATTATAGATTTCTATTGATAGGAAATTAACAAAAAATTGATACATTGTATTACGGCTGATCAAAATTCTTTTTTTGGAACAGTTTAATTTTATTTTTAAGAGATAACTCATAGTAATAGTATATATATTCTATGAAATATATCTTTTCATATATTTCTTAGATCAGCCTAGGCTAATATATATATATATATATATATATATATATATGAATATATCTACCTTCTTAGTAAATATCTAGCAGCTAAATGGTTAATTTGTTTAATATTATACCTTGGTATGTGCAAGCAAGATGCTTGCACTTACTCCCACACCTCTTTCCCAGGAGAAAAGCTGTCTGATAGCCCTGGGACCCCCCCTTTGAATTCCTTTGTCTGGGCAGGGATATTAATTAGTCTATTCTAGTTTTGTTTATAAGAAATCACGTGTTTAGTAGTAACACACACCTTAAGGCATTAACATGTGTCAATCATTACAAACTAAGCCAATCATGAGTTCTTATGATTTCATGGGGTATGTACTTCTGCTGCTGTGTCATTTGGGGTATATCTGTACTGTGATGATGTTAATAAGCCAGGAGTTTACTGATGATTGACCAGCATTGTGTCACTGTCAGTTACTTTGCATGTATGCACTTCTCATTGTAACCAATTTGGAGCAGTACAAAGATTTGGAGAGCGATATGATTTATTCCCATAACATAACACTTTGTAGATCTACTGTTGCTTAATATAAGAAGATTACCAGTCGCAATCAGGGAGTGGGACCAAGGTTGTGTCGCTTTGTCAGCCTGGTCCACGTGACCACACTATGGACGCTGTTGAAAGTCTCTTCACTGTCACTGCAGAAGGTGCTTTAGTTGTCGTCTGTTGGAAATCCCTCAGCGTATCCTGTCACTGTAGAAGTTCTCTTGGGAGTTGCCTGTTAGGAATCCCTCAGTATTTAATGTCCCCATTTTCTCATCTCTGCTTCAATATCCTGTGGTGTATGGACTGATTTGCCACAAGAAGGTGTTTCACCTAGCCAGATGGATGTGTATTTATTCCAGTCTCACATGGGCGCCACTTATTCAGCTGTGTGCATGCATGCTGTTCGGACAATTGACTGGGGTTGTCTATGTTTGGTCTAAGTCCTGTCTTGTTTGAGCCACTTGTCCAATAGTGATCAGATGCTTAACTCCTGTCTTGTTTATTCCACCTGATTGTGGTCAAATACCTGAGTCTAGTTCTGTCTGTTACCTTCTTCTGATGGTGGTCAGCTGTCTGAGATATATGTCCTGTCCGAATTACCTCCATGCGTTATTGTGTGGACACCTGAATCCCCTCAGTGCATTGGTGTGCAGACGCCTGAATCCCCTCCGTGCGCTGGTGTGTGGCTGCCTGAATCCCCTCCATGTGTTTGTGTGCAGGCGGCTGAATCCCCTCTGTGCATTGGTGTGCAGGCGCCTGAATCCCCTTCGTGAGTTGGTGTGTGGTTGCCTGAATCCCCTCCATGCGTTGGTGTGTAGGCGCTTGAATCCCCTCGTGTGTTGGTGTGCAGGGGCCTGAATACCCTCCGTGCATTGGTTTTGGGTGCCTGAATCCCCTCTGTCTGTTGGTATGTGGGCACCTGGATCCCCTCCGTGCTTTGGTGTTCAGATACCTGAACCATGTCCTGTTGTTGTGTCTGGTGTGGCTGTGGACTCCTGTCTGTTATATGCCTTTTCTTAGCCCTGCGGGCATTTCCATCTCCAGTATATTTTTGCCTATCCTCCATGTATGATCAATGGACAGGCAAGGTTCCTTAGGTTTGAGACGGTGTGCCATTCCTATCAGGACGATCACCCTACTTTTAGGCAGGATCCTCCAAGCCAATGTTGGTAAGTGATAGCATTCTTATTCCTGTTTTTAGATTCAGCTCCAGTTTTGGTGTTGTGATATATGTCTATTTTGGTCCATTATGGACATTATCGCCATCATGGCTTGATGTAGAGGGCACCATATTTGCTCTTTGCATGAACGTAACAAAGATGGGGTACATTCAGTTGGTTACATCCATCCTACATGGAGTATTGTCTTACAGGTCACATCCACATTGAATGACCCCTGGCCCTTTCACAATCAGTTTCAGTGTGAATCCACATTAGATAAAAAAATCCAGCGATCATAGCGACTTCCAATGAGGCCGGTCATGAGGGCTAGACTAGCCGGGGCTGGGATTTCACTGCCAACTGCGTGGGGTTTCTCATGCAACGAAGTGGAGAGTATACAGAGAATGGCATGATCGAGGAAAACATTTAGGGAAAGGGGATCCTGTGGACGGAAACAACTTGTCACCGAAAGGAGTCACAGGAGAATGTCAGGAATCGTTCTGACTGAGCAACGGGTGCTGAACAGTCAAGAGCAGCCGAATATGATTCTCGAGCTCCAACGAACATATGTCTATAATATTGATAATCCTGGTGGAATTCAAGCACTATAAATTATTACTGATGTAAAGTTCTATAAAACATTTCCCCTGGGGACGTCTTGTAATCTCTCCCGCTAGAAACACTTTAGGTTTTATCAGCTGCTATAAATGTTGTTTCCAGACAGCAGAACGCTAGGAATAAATCATTTAGTTTTACTCCACAATCAGTAAGTGTCTCCTTGTAACTGTTTATTACGTACAGAGTTTAAAAATTAGCAAATCCTGTGAAGATGAATAGTTTCCCTTCTGCTGTCATTGTTCCTTTCTGTATTTCTGTAGGTTCATGAAGAAAAGATGAAATATTGTTATTAGAAAGTAAATTTAAAGCAGAATACTCAATTTTTACAATCTAAGCTCCGCCCCTGAGCTGTTCAAGCCACACCCTAGCCACACAGAAACACCCATGCTTTAGCAGGATGAAACTCGTTATTTAAATGAGTATGTTTATTTTGGGCTCAGAGAATCCACGAAGGAAGGTGATGTATAAAAAATCTCCTAGTGCAATTAATCCAAACCTGTTACATACTGATGAAGCCGGGCTGAATTTATCATTAAAGGGGTTCTGACATCAAAAAAAAAAAATTGTACTCACCTTGCCTGGCCTGGCCCGATCGCCAGGCATGTCCCCTCCAGCCGGCATCTTCTGTGCCTTTAAAGCAGAGCAGGAGCGGTCAAAAAGACCGCTTCCTGCTCTGGTCCGTCCGTCAGGCACTTCCGAGGTCAACGGACGGACCGCCACAGCAAGCACGTCACAAGCAGTGCTTGCTGTGGGTGGCCCGTCCGTCCGGCTGAACTCCGGAGTGCTGCGCATGCGCAGTGGAGACGCAGCCCATCCTGACTCCTGTCAGAGGGCACCTCTCCACTGCGCATGCGCGCGATCCCGGAGCGGCACGGCTCGTGCAGACAGAAGAGGAGGAGCAGCGCCTGCTGGGAGATGACCCCCCCGATGTCAACAACAACAGAAGAACAGGTAAGTATTATCTTTTTATGCTTTAGCAGCCATTAAACCATGGGTTCCCTGGGTCCATTAGGCAGACCAGGGAACAATGGCTGCTAAAGCATAAAAACATTGTTCATGTCAGAACCCCTTTAAACTCTATTTATCTTTTTGTGTAACATCAGCACCACTCTTATCTACACTGAATGATCACTGCATTAGGAACACCTACTCAATAATGGGTTGGTTCACCTTTTTGGGTGATCATAGCTTTCAGACATTGGTGAACAGGTTCCCTAAGGTTGTGAACATCCTCCAAACTCAACTCAATCCATGCCCGCAGCAGCAGCTTCGTCAGTTGGTGCATATTTTGTGGATCAGTGGTTGCAGATCTCACAGCCCTTTCCATCAATTTCCAAACATGTTCAATGCATCAATGGTGAGTTTGGGGGCCCAAAGCAGTGTGGAGAATTCATTGTGGTGTTCCTCCAACCATTCTTAGTCATTGGAGCTCGATGACACGGAGCGTTGCCTTGTTGAAAGATGACACTGTGGTTAGGGAAGACTTCCTGAAGATATGGGTGAAAATGGTCAGCTAACAGTTTCCTGCAGTGTTCACCATTCAAGGACTGTGCTCACCAGACCATGCTGCACCCTGGGAATATGGCTTCATGCTGTTCATGCCAGATGTGGAGGCAGCCCTGTTGGACCACCTCTAGCTTAGATACAATATTTGGTACAGGCAGCCATGGAGACTCTAGTACCCTGTTAGACCGCGTCTAGCTTGGATGCCAAATGTAATACAAGCAGTCATGCAGGCTTGAGTACACTCTTGAGATGCCTTTATTTTGGATACAAGATGTGATACAGGCAGGCATGATGGTTCTAGTACCTTGTTGGGCCTCCTCTAGCTTAAATACAACATGTGATTTGGGCGGACATGGAGGCTCTAGTAACCTGTTGGTCCACCTCTGGCTTAGATAAAAGATGTGATTCGGGTGGGCATGGAGGCTCTAGTAACCTGTTGGCCACCTCTAGCTTGGATACTAGATGTGGTATGGGTGGGCATGGAGGCTCTAGTAACCTGTTGGCCACCTCTAGCTTGGATACTAGATGTGGTATGGGTGGGCATGGAGACTCTAGTACCCTGTGGTACTGCCACTAACTTGGATACAACATGTGATACAGGTGAGCATGGAGGCTCAAGTACCCTGTTGTATCACCTCTAGCTTGGATGCAAGGTGTGATTTAGCAAGACTTGCAGGCTCTATTATCCTGTTGGCTATGGAGGCTCTAGTACCCTGTTGTACCGCCTTTAGCTTGAATACAAGATGTGAAACAGGCAGGCATGGAGGCTCTAGTACCCTGTTCTACCACCTCTAGCTTGGATACAAGATGCGATACTGGCAGGCATGGAGGCTCTAGTACCCTGTTGTACTACCTCTAGCTTGTAAGCAAGATCTGATCTGGGCAGGCGTAGAGGCTCTATTACCCTGTTGTACTGCGTCTAGCTTGGATAAAAATGTAACACGAGTGGGTATGAAGGCTCTAGAACCCTGTTGTACCGCCAGTAGCTGGGATACAAGATGTGATATGGGTGTACATGGAGGTTCTAGAACCCTGTTGGGCCACTTCTTGCTTGGATACAAGGTGTGATTCAGGCAGTCATGTAGACTCTAGTACCCTGTTGTACTGCCTCTAGCTTGGATACAAGATGTGATACTGGTGGCTATGGAGGCTCTAGTACCCTGCTGCCCACCTCTAGCTTGGATACAAAATGTAAAACAGGCAGGCATGGAGGTTCTAGTATACTGTTCAGCCATCTATTACTTGGATACATGGTGTGATACAGGTGGGCATAAAGGCTGTAGTACCCTGGGGGGTTGCCTCTAACTTGGATACTAGATGTGATATGGTCAGGCATGGAGGCTTTACCACCACCCTATTGGTCCTCCTCTAGTATGGACACAACATGTGATATGAGTGGGTATGGAGGCTCTGGTACCCTGTTGCGCCCCCACCAGCTTGGATACTACATGATCCAATATATGTTCTTTTGGTAATAAATCTGGCAACCGGGCAGTCACGAAAGTGTTACAATGTTGTGGCGAAATTCCGGTGACCCCCTTGTGTGTGCGGACGAGCATTATACTGCTGCCTCTTGGAAGCCGCCATGAGAGGAACACATGTGGCTGCAGGATGTCCTGAACATATCGCTGAGCTGTCATTGTCCCTCGTACCACTTCTAGGGAGTTGGAGCTACCTGTGCTTGTCGCTACGACCATCCAGCATCGCACATCCCAATAATGCGCCCCTCTCAGACTCTGGTAACTGGGTAAAATCTCTTCTCTGCATCGTACAGGCGTCTAGTGGTCAACAAGCTCTACAAGCAGAAGAAGAGGTCACTACACACAAGAAGCCTCCAAGAGGCTTTTATTGGCCAATGGGGGGACCACTTTTAGGGCCTCCGGTGACGAGACCGTCCATCTAATCACCACAACTCTCATCATTTACAGATCTGCCTGAGATGGAACTGCAAAGAGTGCACTTTGGGAACAGTTTAATACGGGTCTATACAAGAAATGACAATACAATAACACTGCTATACAGATGGAGTAGCATTTATTGCAGCGGCCAGGTTAATAGGAATTAGGTGGATCATTCGCTGACATCCATGATTATTTCCGCTGTGGAAAATGTAAACCAGCGTCAGCGCTTTGTCATTCATTGCAATTAACTCTGCTCCATCTGTACAGCTAGAACAGTCGGCATTCTGTCAAGTGTGCCGTCCAATGTGTCTCGGCTCTGTGTACCCAGCAGATGCCATGTTAGAGGAACGCATGTTCTTTGCTAATTATCTTGGAGTCCTGCACTGTGCCGCTCCTCTGATGACACTACTGACCTGCGAACAGAGATGCATGAAAATCCACTGTCGCCATGTAAAGACTCGCTTTCCCTACGATCAGAGTATATTAAAGTAGATTTATTAAGACCGACGCTTCAGCTGAAGTTCGCTGGAGTCATTTGCCCCAAATTTATTAAAAACTACTCCATTGGGGTGCAGCGAGGGTCAATGGGGCATTTACCTAGATTGGCATCCATACTGAAGTACAAGTAAACCATGCGTCAGTATAATCACGCCTCTTAATACATTAGTCACATCTGATGGCACCTCTGTGCTACAACCTATTGTAGGTTTCTGCTATAATGTATGGCCGTTTCTGGTGCAAATTCTGTGAGGCCACACCCACTAACTCTAGGTACGGCTCTCTTTTTTAAAAAGTGGCGGCAAAACTTCAAAAAGTTGCAATTTTGACATATGTGCCAAAGTTTAAAGCTTTTGCACTCCAGAAATCCTACATATGCTCCAATGACTCCAGCCTAGCTGCAGTCTGTTGGAGTCTGACATACAGTAGTCTGGAATCTGCCTCCTGTCAATCTCAGACTGCTGTTTTATATTTCCTCTACGCTTTACACTTCCAAAAAAAAAAATAAAACAAGGGGTTTTCCTGTCTTAAGAATAGGTCATTAGTAATTGATCGGTAGGGTTTGCCAGCTGATTGAAGTGGCTGCTGCGCTTTCGTGAGTGTTGCTGTCACTTCAGACGATACCAGGAACAGCAACGTACATAGTATAGTGGCTATGCCTGGTATTGCAGCTTAATCCCATTCACTTGAATGAGACTGGTCTTGGAAATGATCTCTTTGGCCATGTTACTGATGAATGTGACGTCACAGGCCTAAGAAGAGGCCACAGCACTCACCAGACTGCTGCGGGTGCTTTTACCAGCTGATTGGGTGACCATCGATCAACTACGGATGACCCATCCTGAGGGTAGTTTCAAGATGGGTCATCAATACTTTAGTGTTGGTAAACCCCTTTAACGAATTGATATGCAGATTATGTTCGGTGGGTGGAGTTGCCTTTCAAGGTCCTTATTTAAGTGCATGGAAACTTGTGCATTTTACCGGCACATTTGCATGCAGTTAATATATTCGTATCGGTTTGTTATTTCCCGTGTTTCTCTTTCAGATGTCTTTCCTGCTTGAAGGGATTAAATATTAAATTGTTCAGATTTGGAGAGAAGTTGCAGATTGGAATCAGCTGCCGCCTGCATTACGCAGCCTATCATTATGTAAATCCCATAGAAATCAAGGATATACAATATATGTTCCCAGCAGTCGGGTGACACAATTGGATGTGACCCTGCTTGTTGTTTTTACCTCTTAATGCTGCGCATATATATTTTTTCCATTACTTGTTAGTTTTGGAGACAGCCGTATTGTGACACTCACATAGACTTCACCGAGCTCTGGATCTCAGGGGGTTTGGTGTAATTACTGGCTGCACCCACTAGACAGGGACTGTGCCTAAAGGAGGAGGCCCATCCTGATGATCATTCATGGCCCTCTATTTTGGGGAAGTAGTATATTCCTCTAACTGGTCCCCTTCTCACTTATTTGCTAAGAGACCTGCGCAGGTTCTTTCTACATATGAAGAAGTCGTACGGCATTGTACTGAAGTCCATGGATGCCCATAGTAATCAATGGGCAGCAACTAGTCTTAAAGGGAATTCGTCACCACTATTCCAACCATTGAACTATCCCCTGCACACCGTCAGCCACCAAAAAAACCTTTCCTAATGTGTATACAATAATGTTGTATACCTTATAAAACATACTATATGAAACTCTCGTTCCATATTCTCATGATGACTTAAAGCGACCCTCCAGTTTCGGGACAAAATTCTGTCCTGGGACTGAAAGGAAGAGGTGGGTATATTGTCTGTAGTTGTTCTTATCTGCTGGCCCTTCAGTCCACTGATCCGGTTTCTGTTTTCAGCTGTCGAATATGACCGGCAAAATCTTCAGACTACCTAATCCCCACAATGCATTGCTATTGTTGGCCTACCAATGAACTATACCTGCTCTCTGATTGGCTAGAGCTGATGATGTGATCAGCACAGGCCAATCAGACAGTGTGCATTAGGTAGTTAGAAAACGGGGCCTGGAACTGACAGATTGGAGGAAGGGTGTCCAGAGAGGAACAACTGCAGGTAATATATCGCTTTCCTATCCTGGAACAGAATTTTTTCCCAAAACCGCCTGCTGGATGTCTCTGGTCTCTGTATAGAGGGGTAGTGCTTGGGAGATACACAAGAGCACTGTTTGATAATCTGCATACGCGGGAAAAATAAAAACTCTCATTGTATAGGAATACTTTGCCTAGGATGTCTAAGAAAAGAATTATGGAGAAGTGCATTCTGGTATTGCTTTAATGCTGTAGATGGTTTAGGGAGAGGAAAACTGATGACAGGTCCCCTTTAAGCCCTCATTAGAATACAGGAGTTTTATAAAGTATGCTTCTTACGATATGTGGGTGCTGTTGGCAATTATAGATACACATTAGGAAAGGTGATTTGGTGGCTGACAGTGCACCACGGATGGTTTAATGGGTGGAAAACAGATGGCAGGTTCCTTTTAAGACCCACATCCAGCTATGCCCATGTTGCCAAACTTTCTACCAGACCCTCTACCAGTCCCTAAAAAATTGCATTTCTGGTCTTCTTTGGCTTGGACAATTCATTTTTAAAATTTCAAGTGGGTAATTCTGAATTCTAGGGGTCCTCCAAGACCATTGCATTAACGGCCTATACTTATTATTTGATTACTAGGGTCAGAACCAGTACAGTGAAAGTGCCATATGAACACTGAAGCCCATTTCCAGTGCTAATCACTGGGGATCCTGGAGGACAGACTCCCAGTAAAATGAAAAATTGATGGTCTATACTAAGGATATGCTATAGTCTTCAAAAACCCCTTTAATAGAGGAGTGTTTCTTGTGCAAGACCAATAAGTTACATCTGAGAGCATCTACAAGTAGTATCTCCTTCTGTAGAGTATCCAGTGTTGCATGGACAACCCATTGATTTCAATAAAAACTGTGTAATGTTTCATTCTGCCTCTGGGGGTGCTACAGGGAAATTGTGCTGCTCATAAATTATAGCTGATCACTGGAAGAATCAGCTGAATGACACCCTGTGATAAACTCACTGTCAGTGGACCCTTTTAATAGAAAGCATTGTCCGAAGTGGGTATGAGTACACAAAATAAAGTGACGTGCCAAAAGTCCTGGGATTGCAGTATGTAAATTGATTATGAAGTGAGGTTACCTCAGGGGACAGCTTGGGAATGTCCACACCTGAGGTGTAATCTTGTGAATGAAGCTGAACACTGGCCAGCGTGCTCATGGCAAGGCAATGTGAATTATTGAAGTTGAAATGATATTGGGTGCCAAACAGATGTGATGTTCCATTTCTAATCATGTGCGGGCATTTAACATTCCTTGATCCATAGTGTCACTTGTGTGCTGAGGATACATAATAGAAGGCATTACCATCCAGCCCAGTGTCCGCTCATTGGTGCTTAATGATCAAGAGCAGTGGCGTTTGGCTAGAATTATCTGTGTCAACAGACAAGCAACTCCGGCAGGAATCACATCCACATTCAGTGCAGGAGACCCCACACGTATATCCTACAGGTCAGTACAGCATTCTTTAATATGGAAGAAGAAGACATGCCTGAGCACCTCTGTTATCACCACAGCACTAGATGCAGCACCTCACCTGGGCATGTGAGGTTGCTAACTGGACCCTAGAGGACTGGCAACATGTTGAGTGGTCCAATGAGTCATGGTTCCAATTGCTTCAGGCTGATGGTAGGGTGATGGGTCCATTCTGGTGTGGGGTGTGTTCTCATGGCATGGGTTGGGTCCATTGGTCCACCTAAATACATCATTGACTGGTGCCTGCTACAAATCATCACTTGGTGACCATTTACAGCTCTTCATGGACTGCATGTACCCCCACTATAATAGAATAGTTCAACAGGATAATGCACCGTGCCATCAGGCCCAAGTGCAGCGTCCGAGAAGTGGGCCCACAGCTGAGGAGATAGTGGGGTAGTTAAAGACCTTGTCACAGGGTTCTACCATCTCCACCCCTGGGGGTAGCTCGTGACCCGGCCACGTTACTGCTGGAGGAGATCACAGGGAACGTAACTGGGGATTATCTTGAGTCCATTTGTCACATGTGACACCACCGTTTCGTCCTTTGCGGTGAAAGTTGATGATGAAATAAAGTAGTCCATACACAGGGAAAACTTTTTGAACAAAACTGGTAACGGTCGGTAATGTCCGTTTACTGTAACTTGGCAAAGTCCAAACCACATCAACAGTCCTGGCACAGATACAACAAACTAGAGTAGTGTAACAGGGAGAATTCTTAGGGTATCTCAGATGATCCACAGTCCCAGTTATCTGTGTGATCCCGCTCCCGGCGACTCTTTCTCTCTCTCACACTACTGGTAAACAATCACTCTTGTCCTCTTCTCACCATGCAGGTGGTTGGTCTCTCTCAGCACTCAACAACAGCACCAAGGTTTCCTGGGCAGGCTGGGCCTAGGCTGAGTATCAGACCATCGCTCGGCCTCCTCCATTATCTACACTCTGTAGTCTCTCTGACTCTTCACAGACTGCACACTAGACAGACTCTTGCACGAAGACCTCAGCTTTCTCTCTCTCTTTCTTTCCTTCTTTCTTCACCTTGCAAACACATACATATATACCAAACATAGTCACATGACTCACACAACGATACATTTTCTAGACATAACCCAGGCATTAACCCATTCAGTACTGCAGAAGGGCAATACACATAAACCAAAGGCATACTACACATAAGACGCTGACAAGACAATGGCATGAGACAGACATATAACATTATGGAGGGCCTCACTACCACTGGGCCACTACACAAGTTGTCCAGAATTGGTTTGAGTTCCTACAAATGGAGTTCCTACAAATGGTGTGGCCTATTTGCTCACCCGACATGAGCCCACGCAAGCATTTATAAGAAGTGGATCCAAGATCATGCATCTACAAATACCGCAGAGCTGTGGTGGGCTATCTAAATGGCTCATCATCCCTCTAGATTTCTTCCATCCACTTGTGGAACGATGCCGTGTTGAGTTGACGTACTTTGCTAAGAGATCCTACACAATATTTGTACCTGTCCTATGATTTCTGAGATGTGAGTGTATATGACCTGCAAACTTATTCATTGTACAATAGAAAAGCTCTATTTGCAAAAGTAGAATTCCCCTTTAAATTGTACAGGATGAGTAGTCGTCGACTATAAATATAAATATTATCAGAGAATGGTGGATGTTATCTGCTCATGAATGTTTGTCTGCTTTCCGCCTCACATACGTTACCAGCCATACTCTGTGTAGTATGGCATAATGATCGACTCCTGTGATTGGCTGGCCTGTGTTTAGGCTGCAGGTAGCGGGGCTGTCAGGGCTCGGCTCTGATGAGTTGTAGTATATAATATAATTCAGGACATTTATTATTTACAGCTTTATTAATATGCAGCTATAAAACGGTGTACGCAGCAGGTCAGAATGCTGCTCGGCTTAACTAATACAGGGCAAATAAGGAGTTTTTGATGAGCTTTTACACCCTGGCATAAAGAGTTATGGGAACAAATGGTCTCATCTATCAGGCGGATGACAGCAGAAAATTAGCTTAAATATAGCCGCAATATATTTAGGGAAAAATGCTTATTCTGCTGCTTTTTAGCAATGCAGATTAGGAGAGAGGATTATTGCATAAATAATGATTGGAGGCTTCTACGCACTTCACCCCCCCCCCCCTCCTCCGTTCTCCTGTTTTACTAATTTCCTTCATCCACCAGAACTGCACCTTCTAGATGACAGACGGATGAGAACACCAGCGGAATTATCTCCTATCTATCTCATCTATCTATCTCATCTATCTATCTATCTATCTATCTATCTATCTATCTATCTATCTATCTATCTATCTATCCATCCATCCATCCATCCATCCATCCCATATGTATCAATCCATCTCATATCTATCTATCCATCCATCTCATATTTATCTATCCATCTCATATCTATCTATCTCATATCTATCTATCCATCTATTTCATATCTATATTATATCTATCCATCTCATATCTATCTCATATCTATCTATCCATCTCATATCTATCTATCTATCTCATATCTATCTATCTCTCTAATATCTATCTATCTCTCTCACATATATATCTATCCATCTATTTCATATCTATATTATATCTATCCATCTCATATCTATCTATCTATCTATCTCATATCTATCTATCTCTCTAATATCTGTCTATCTCTCTCTCATATCTATCTATCTATCTATCTCATATCTATCTCATATCTATCTATTTCATATCTATCTCATATCTATCTATCTATCTCATATCTATATTATATCTATCCATCTCATATCTATCTATCTATCTATCTCATATCTATCTATCTATTTCATATCTATATTATATCTATCCATCTCATATCTATTTATCTATCTATCTATCTATCTCATATCTATCTAGCTATCCATCTCATATCTATCTATCTATCTATTTCATATCTATATTATATCTATCCATCTCATATCTCTCTCTATCGTATCTATCTATCTATTTCTCTCCCATATCTATCTATCTATATATCCATCTCATATTTATCTATCTATCTCATATCTATCTATCTATCTATCTATTTCATATCTATATTATATCTATCCATCTCATATCTATCTATCTATCTATCTCTTATCTATCTATCTATCTCTTATCTATCTATCTATCTCATATCTATCTATCTATCTATCTATCTATCTATCTATCTATTTCATATCTATCTATCTATTTCATATCTATATTATATCTATCCATCTCATATCTATCTCTCTATCTATCTCTCTCATATCTATCTGTTTCTCTCCCATATCTATCTATCTATCTATCTCCTATCTATTTCATATCTATCTAATATCTATCTATCCATCTCCTATCTATCTATTTCATATCTATCTATCTAATATCTATCTATCTATCTATCTCCTATCTATCTATCTATTTCATATCTATATTATATCTATCCATCTCATATCTATCTATCTATCTATCTATCTAACTCTTATCTATCTATCTATCTATCTCATATCTATCTATCACTTATCTATCTATCTCCTATCTATCTATTTTATATCTATCTAATATCTATCTATCCATCTCATATCTATCTAGCTATCCATCTCATATCTATCTATCTAACTCATATCTATCTATCTATCTCCTATCTATCTATCTATCTATCTATCTATCTATCTATTTCATATCTATATTATATCTATCCATCTCATATCTATCTATCTCTTATCTATCTATATCTCATATCTATCTATCTCATATCTATCTATCTCATATCTATCTATCTATCTATCTATCTATCTATCTATCTATCTATCTATCTCATATCTATTTATCTATTTCATATCTATATTATATCTATCCATATCATATCTATCTCTCTATCTCTCTCTCTCATATCTATCTATCTATCTATCTATCTATCTATCTATCTATCTATCTATCTATCTATTTCATATCTATCCATCTCATATCTATCTAGCTATCCATCTCATATCTATCTATCTCCTATCTATCTATCTATCTATCTATCTATTTCATATCTATATTATATCTATCCATCTCATATCTATCTATCTCTTATCTATCTATATCTCATATCTATCTATCTCATATCTATCTATCTATCTCATATCTATCTATCTATCTATCTATCTATCTATCTATCTCATATCTATTTATCTATTTCATATCTATATTATATCTATCCATATCATATCTATCTCTCTATCTCTCTCTCTCATATCTTTCTATCTATCTATTTCATATCTATCCATCTCATATCTATCTAGCTATCCATCTCATATCTATCTATCTAACTCATATCTATCTATCTATCTAACTCATATCTATCTATTTCATATCTATATTAGATCTATCCATCTCATATCTATCTATCTATCTCTCATATCTATCTATCTGTCTATTTCATATCTATATTATATCTATCCATCTCATATCTATCTCCCTATCTATCTCTCTCATATCTATCTATCTATTTCTCACCCATATCTATCTATCTATCTCCTATCTATCTATCTATCTATCTATCTATCTATCTATCTATCTATCTATCTATCTATCTAATATCTATCTATCCATCTCATATCTATATAGCTATCCATCTCATATCTATCTATCTAACTCATATCTATCTATCTATCTATCTATCTATCTATCTATCTATCTATCTATCTCATATCTATCTATCTCATATCTATCTATCTCATATCTATCTATCTCTCTCTATCTATCTTCTATCTATCTATCTATCTATCTATCTATCTATCTATCTCCTATCTATCTATCTCATATCTATCTATCTATCTATCTATCTATCTATCTATCTATCTATCTATCTATCTATCTCATATCTATATTATATCTATCTCCCATATCTATCTATCTATCTATCTATCTATCTATCTATCTATCTATCTATCTATCTATCTATCTATCTATCTCATATATATCTATCTCTCTCATATCTATCTATATTATATCTATCTATCCGTCCATCCATCTGACATAAAGGTGATTTTCTCTAGTTTTAAGTACTATATTACACACATTGGGGTATATTTAGTTTCAAAGGATGTTTTTATGTTTTATAGTCAAACATGAGATAGGCTTCTAATAGCATTAAATTGCCTCGCAGGAGGCAATTTACATATTAATTATTCACATATAGGGATACGGGAAACGGTTTACAAAGGAAGTTGAAGAAAGGGCTGTCAAGAATCCATTGGAATATATTTGCTTAGATTGGCATTGCATACTGGGACCTAAGCAGAGACGTATGCAAGGGGTGGCTACATGGCTAAAATCACTCCGTCGCTTCAGCCAGGGTTTTTTTTGTAAATTTATTTTATTTTTACCATACAGGTTATTTTCTAGTGCCTACCCCCTTTGTAACCACTATGAAGAAGTTCTTACATGGGGCTTTATTGAAAAATCATCCTCTTCTGTCCCAGCCACCCACAGGTCATGTGACAGCCACACTAACTTTCAGCTTCACAGCATCTGCTGTGTGGACTGGATGTCAGACTCATGCAAGTATATGAGCGCTCCATGAGTCTAATAGACTTGCAGAGAGTTGAGCTATTCATGCTGCCACACTGTATCAGACAGCAGTTGTCCTCCTCTGGCTGGAGTTGTGGGGACAGCAGACTCCATGGGGGCACAGAGTGGCTGTATTACTTTCTGGGGACTCAGAGGCATTATCAATTTGATGTGGCATAGAGGGGGCATTAGTGCTTTTAGGTGCACAAAGGAGGTACTATTACTTGTGGGGCAATGGAGAGGGCACTATTGATTTGGGGCCTATGGTGGTATTACTTTTTAGGAGAACAAAGTGGGCGTTATTACCTTGTGGAGGGGGCGGGGTGGTGGCGGGGGCGGAGGGGGGGGGGGACAAAGGGGAATTACTCTGGGGGTAAAAAAAAGGGTACTATTACTGTGAGGCACCAAGAAAGTATTTTTCCTTGTGGTGGGCACTATGAGGGAATTATTACTGTATGTTGCAAAAAAGTGGGTATTACACTGGCCAAGGAAAAAAATATTTTGAAATGTTTCTTTAACTTCATGAGTCAAATCTTACTACTTTTAGGGTGAGAAAAACGAATATGACAAAGAAAACTTTTTCTTCGCTGTAGTTTCTGTGATATACAATAGGTGGAAGTATGTTATTTTATCGGATTAAGAGAAAATGATACATTTTAATTACATATGCTAACAACATTGAAATTTTTTCTAATGTCAGTTACATTCTAAGAGTTCTAAATTAATGGACGAATTCTTGGCAGGTGGTTTGGTGTGAAGATAATCATGTGGTGACTTCATGAGATCGTTTTCTTTTGGCTTGCCTCTTGTAAGCGAGTTCTGGAGCATCCCTACATACAGATCAGCAGTAATCCGCAAGCATTGCTTCATTCCAACGGCCCTGATATCTGTGTTCCATTACAGAAATATCCTGGTGGAATCTTTCTCCGTGTTCATCACTGACAACTCCACAACTAGGAGGGAAAAAGTCTAGGTGGGAGTGGAAAAAATGGATTTTAAGGGACATGTTGCATCCGAGTTGATGGTATTTTTCCAGAAGTACTGTCCCTGACTGAGTGTAGTGATCATCTCTTTAGTTGCCTAGGAATCCATGAATAACTCCCTTTAAGGCTCGCCAAGCTTCCTTTTCTTTTCCTTCCAAAACTTGGTCAAACGCAGGATCCTTTACGAGTTGTCGAATTTGTGGCCCAACAAAAATACCTTCCTTAACCTTTGCATCACTCAATCTAGGAAATTTTGTCTCTTAAGTACTTAAACGCCTGTCCTTCCTGGTTCATACCTTTGACAATTTTTTTCATTAAAGCCAGCTTTATATGAAGGGGTGGAAGAAGAACATCTTTTGGGTCCACGAGAGGCCCGGTAATGACATTTTCCTTGGTAGAGTCAAGATTTCTTGCAGGCCAGTCCGCTTACATGTAATGCAATTTCCTATGCCTACTGTCCCCCATATATAAAAAGCAATAGTCTTTAGTGTACCTCATTTGCATTTCTAAGAGTACAGAGATGACTTTTAGATCACCAAAGATTTTCCATTTGTGTTCTGCATGTTTGATTGAGTCGAGGAGGGCTGTCATGTTTGCATAAGTCTCCTTCATGTAAACTGCATGACCAACAGGAATAGAAGGAAAACAGTTGCCGTTGTGAAGTAATACAGCTTTCAAACTAAGCTTTGGAGGAGTCAATGAATATTCTCCATTCAGTTGGATCATGTTTCAAATCCAAACATTTCATCAAGCCATTAACGTCACAGCAAACAACCAGATTGTTTTTCTTCTAAAAAAAAAAGAAGCAGATCCCTCTCACGTACTCAGTACTGTGAGACCCTGACATCACGTTGGAGAAGACGCCATTGCTGTAGTCTTGACCCTAGAAGTTCCACCTTCTCCTTGACAAGTCAAGGCCTCGAATGAGATCCCTCAATTCCGCTTGACTCAGTCTGTGCGGTGTATCATCTTTACCTAAAAGTCAGGGTCATGGGATGTGGAAGGCTTGTTGGGTTCTTCTTTTTCCACACTTTCTTCATTTTCTACTTCAAGCTCATAATGTTGGGGTGGAGTAGGAACTGGTAAACTATCTGAATGTGGAATAGGTCGAATAGCAGATGGAAGATTCGGGTATTAAATTGTTCCTGTTTTCTTCATTGACAATCCTGCCTTTATAGGCAAAGTCAAGCAGAAATAGCAGTCATCTGTATAGTTTGTAGGCTCCCGCCAAACCATAAGGCCTCCTTCCCACGAGCGTGACGGGCTCCGCCGCGTAATATTCCGCTGCGAAGCCCGTCACGGCGCCCCCCAGAGCCCCTATACTTACCTGCGGGAGATAGCGTGAAATCGCTTCCACGCCCACCGTCGCCGCGTCACCGCCCGTCACCGCCCACCGCCGCCACGTCACCGGCCGTGTCACGTGCACGGCCGGCCGTGTCACGTGACGCGGCCGGCCGCGTCATATGGCGTCATATGACGCGCGGCGGTGGGCGGGAAAGCGTTTTTTCACGCTATCTCCCGCTGGTTACAGCGGGAGATAGCGTGAACGGACGGCTTCCATTGACTGCAATGGAAGCCGTCAGTGCGTACAGCCCGTCCTCACCCGCAGAAAATAGAGCATGCTGCGGGTGAGGACGGGAGAAATCGCGGTGCGTAATTCCGCGGTGGAATTACGCATCGTGAGCATTGTGCTATTAGGTTCAATAGAACCTAATAGCTGCGGGCAACGCAGCGGATTTTCGCCGCGAATTACGCGGCGGAAATCCGTTCGTGGGAAGGAGGCTTAAGGCAGAGCAAAAGCCATCAATTGTTTTTTTATTTTTCAGCCATTCTCGTAGTTTAACTGAACAAGAGTTGTGACTAGAGATGAGCGAACGTACTCGTCCGAGCTTGATACTTGTTCGAGTATTAGGGTGTTCGAGATGCTCGTTACTCGAGACGAGCACCACGCGGTGCTCAACTCCATTACATTTCGTTCCCTGAGAAATTTGTGCGCTTTTCTGGCCAATAGAAACACAGGGAAGGCATTACAACTTCCTCCTGTGACGTTCAAGCCCTATCCCACCCCCCTGCAGTGAGTGGCTGGGGAGATCAGGTGTCACCTGAGTATTTAAATCTGCCTCGCCCACGGCTCACCACAGATGCATGCTGACAGAGATCAGGGAAAGTGCTGTCTTGCTGTAGCTGCTATAGGGAGAGTGTTAGGTGTTATATTCGTCTTCAAGAACCCCAACGGTCCTTCTTAGGGCCACATCTGACCGTGTGCAGTACTGTTGAGGCTGCTTTTAGCAGTGTTGCACATTTATTTATTTTTTTTGTATATCGGGCGTGCAGACCATTGCGTCCTCAGTCTGCAGTCATTTTAAAGAGTATAGGGGCAGTACTGGTGAGGCAGGGAAAGAGGTATACTGGCTATATAGGCAGTGGGCTTTTTCCCAAAAAGTGGAAAAATATACTATATTTGGCCTGCCTGTGACAGTCTTCAGTTTACGCTGTGTCTGCTGAGGGGAGTAGTCGCTGATTAATACCCAGCCTTGCGCATAATTGTTTCCTGGCTGCACTGGGCTTTCAGTAACCACAGTCATCCTCCAACAGGGAAATCCAAATACAGTGTATATCAGAGGCAGTGGGCTTTTTCCCAAAAAGTTTAAAAATATACTATATTTGGCCTGGCAGTGACCGTCTTCAGTTTACGCCGTGTCTGCTGGGGGGAGTAGTCGCTGATTAATACCCAGCCTTGCGCATAATTGTTTCCTGGCTTTGCTGTGCGTTCCGTACGCAAAGTCATCCTCCAACAGGGAAATCTAAATACAGTGTATATCAGAGGCAGTGGTCTTTTTCCCAAAAAGTTTAAAAATATACTATATTTGGCCTGGCAGTGACCGTCTTCAGTTTACGCCGTGTCTGCTGGGGGGAGTAGTCGCTGATTAATACCCAGCCTTGCGCATAATTGTTTCCTGGCTCTGCTGTGCGTTCTGTAAGTGAAGTCAGCCTCCAACAGGGAAATCGAAATACAGTGTATATCAGAGGCAGTGGTCTTTTTCCCAAAAAGTTTAAAAATATACTATATTTGGCCTGGCAGTGACCATCTTCAGTTTACGCCGTGTCTGCTGGGGGGAGTAGTCGCTGATTAGTACCCAGACTTGCGCATAATTGTTTCCTGGCTCTGCTGTGCGTTCCGTAAGCGAAGTCAGCCTCCAACCACAGGCCAATAAACGGCACATTTAATTACAGCGTTCTGTTTCTGCTCTACTCGTAATACACCATGCTGAGGGGTAGGGGTAGGCCTAGAGGACGTGGACGCGGGCGAGGACGCGGAGGCCCAAGTCAGGGTGTGGGCACAGGCCGAGCTCCTGGTCCAGGTGTATCGCAGCTGACTGCTGCGGGATTAGGAGAGAGGCAAGTTTCTGGGGTCCCCAGATTCATCTCACAATTAATGGGTCCACGCGGTAGACCTTTATTAGAAACTGAGCAGTGTGAGCAGGTCCTGTCGTGGATGGCAGAAAATGCATCCAGCAATCTATCGACCACCCAGTCTTCTACGCCGTCCACAGCTGCAACTCTGAATCCTCTGGCTGCTGCTCCTCCTTCCTCCCAGCCTCCTCACTCCATGAAAATGACACATTCTGAGGAGCAGGCAGACTCCCAGGAACTGTTCTCAGGCCCCTGTCGAGATTGGGCAGCAATGGTTCCTCTCCCACCGGAGCAGTTTGTCGTGATCGATGTCCAACCTTTGGAAAGTTCCTGGGGTCCGGGGGATGAGGCTGGGGACTTCCAGCAACTGTCGCAAGAGCTTTCAGTGGGTGAGGAGGACGATGACGATGAGACACAGTTGTCTATCAGTCAGGTAGTAGTAAGGGCAGTAAGTCCGAGGGAGGAGCGCACAGAAGATTCGGAGGAAGAGCAGCTGGACGATGAGGTGACTGACCCCACCTGGTTTGCTAAGCCTACTGAGGACAGGTCTTCAGAGGGGGAGGCAAGTGCAGCAGCAGGGCAGGTTGGAAGAGGCAGTGCGGTGGCCAGGGGTAGAGGCAGGGCCAGACCGAATAATCCACCAACTGTTTCCCAAAGCGCCCCCTCGCGCCATGCGACCCTGCAGATGCCGAGGTGCTCAAAAGTGTGGCAGTTTTTCACTGAGAGTGCAGACGACCGACGAACTGTGGTGTTCAAGGTTTGTCGTGCCAAGATCAGCCGGGGAGCCACCACCACCAGCCTCACCACCACCAGCATGCGCAGGCATATGATGGCCAAGCACCCCACAAGGTGCAACAAAGGCCGTTCACCGCCTCCGATTTGCACCACTGCCTCTCCCCCTCTGCCCCAACCTGCCACTGAGATCCAACCCCCCTCTCAGGATACAGGCACGACCGTCTCCCGGCCTGCACCCGCACGCTCACCTCCGCTGTCCTTGGCCCCATCCAGCAATGTCTCTCAGCGCAGCGTCCAGCCGTCGCTAGCGCAACAGTTTGAGTGCAAGTGCAAGTACGCCGCCACGCACCCGCACGCTCAAGCGTTAAACGTGCACATAGCCAAATTGATCAGCCTGGAGATGCTGCCGTATAGGCTTGTGGAAACAGAGGCTTTCAAAAACATGTTGGCGGCGGCGGCCCCGCACTACTCGGTTCCCAGTTGCCACTACTTTTCCTGATGTGCCGTCCCAGCCCTGCACGACCACGTCTCCCGCAACATTGTACGCGCCCTCACCAACGTGGTTACTGCCAAGGTCCACTTAACAACGGACACGTGGACAAGCAGAGGCGGGCAGGGCCACTATATCTCCCTGACGGCACATTGGGTGAATTTAGTGGAGGCTGGGACCGAGTCAGAGCCTGGGACCGCTCACGTCCTACCCACCCCCAGAATTGCGGGCCCCAGCTCGGTGGTGGTATCTGCGGCGGTGTATGCTTCCTCCACTAAACCACCCTCCTCCTCCTCCTCCTACGCAACCTCTGTCTCGCAATCAAGATGTGTCAGCAGCAGCACGTCGCCAGCAGTCGGTGTCGCGCGGCGTGGCAGCACAGCGGTGGGCAAGCGTCAGCAGGCCGTGCTGAAACTACTCAGCTTAGGAGAGAAGAGGCACACGGCCCACGAACTGCTGCAGGGTCTGACAGAGCAGACCGACCGCTGGCTTTCACCGCTGAGCCTCCAACCGGGCATGGTCGTGTGTGACAACGGCCGTAACCTGGTGGCGGCTCTGCAGCTCGGCAGCCTCACGCACGTGCTATGCCTGGCCCACGTCTTTAATTTGGTGGTTCAGCGCTTTCTGAAAAGCTACCCACGCTTGTCCGACCTGCTCGGAAAGGTGCGCCGGCTCAGCGCACATTTCCGCAAGTCCAACACGGACGCTGCCACCCTGCGGACCCTGCAACATCGGTTTAATCTGCCAGTGCACCGACTGCTGTGCGACGTGCCCACACGGTGGAACTCTACATCTGCCAGGTCCTTGGAAACTTTGAGGAGTCTACCCAGATGGTGAGCGGCGATGCTGCAATCATTAGCGTCACCATTGCTCTGCTATGCCTCTTGAGAAGTTCCCTGCAAAGCATAAAGGCAGACGCTTTGCGCTCGGAAACGGAGGCGGGGGAAGACAGTATGTCGCTGGATAGTCAGAGCACCCTCCTGTCTATATCTCAGCGCGTTTTGGAGGAGGAGGGGGAGGAGCATGAGGAGGAGGGGGAAGAGACAGCCGGGCCCACTGCTGAGGGTACCCATGCTGCTTGCCTGTCATTCTTTCAGCGTGTATGGCCTGAGGAGGAGGAGGAGGATCCTGAAAGTGATCTTCCTAGTGAGGACAGCCATGTGTTGCGTACAGGTACCCTGGCACACATGGCTGACTTCATGTTAGGATGCCTTTCTCGCGACCCATGCGTTACACGCATTCTGGCCACTATGGATTACTGGGTGTACGCACTGCTCGACCCACGGTATAAGGAGAACCTTTCCACTCTCATACCCGAAGAGGAAAGGGGTTCGAGAGTGATGCTATACCACAGGACCCTGGCGGACAAACTGATGGTAAAATTCCCATCCGACAGCGCTAGTGGCAGAAGGCGCAGTTCCGAGGGCCAGGTAGCAGGGGAGGCGCGGAGATCAGGCAGCGTGTACAGCGCAGGCAGGGGAACACTCTCCAAGGCCTTTGCCAGCTTTATGGCTCCCCAGCAAGACTGTGTCACTGCTCCCCAGTCAAGGCTGAGTCGGCGGTAGCACTGTAAAAGGATGGTGAGGGAGTACGTAGCCGATCGCATGACCGTCCTCCGTGACGCCTCTGCTCCGTACAACTACTGGGTGTCGAAGCTGGACACGTGGCCTGAACTCGCGCTGTATGCCCTGGAGGTGCTTACTTGCCCGGCGGCTAGCGTCTTGTCAGAGAGGGTGTTTAGTGCGGCTGGGGGAATCATCACGGATAAGCGTACCCGCCTGTCAACCGACAGTGCCGACAGGCTTACACTCATAAAGATGAACAAAGTCTGGATTTCCCCAGACTTCTCTTCTCCACCAGCGGACAGCAGCGGTACCTAAACAATACGTAGGCTGCACCCGCGGATGGAAGCATCGTTCTCTATCACCATAAAAAACGGGGACCTTTTAGCTTCATCAATCTGTGTATTATATTCATCCTCCTCCTCCTGCTCCTCCTCCTGAAACCTCACGTAATCACGCCGAACGGGCAATTTTTCTTAGGCCCACAAGGCTCAGTCATATTACTTTTGTAAACAATGTTTTTACGTTTCAATTCTCATTAAAGCGTTGAAACTTGCACCTGAACCAATTTTTATTTTAACTGGGCTGCCTCCAGGCCTAGTTACAAATTAAGCCACAGTAACCAAAGCGATTAATGGGTTTCACCTGCCCTCTTGGTTGGGCATGGGCAATTTTTCGGAGGTACATTAGTACTGTTGGTACACCAATTTTTTTGGGCCCTCGCCTACAGTGTAATCCTAGTAATTTTTATGGGCTTCGCCTGCACTCATGGTACAGCAAGGTGTGTGGGGTTGGCCTACACTTTTGCTACATAAATGTAGCTGGGGCCTTGTCTATACTGCAACTACTGAAATGTGAAAGAGACTGTTATCTCCCTAAACTGCTGCAACAGGAATGTTACTGTGGCCTGTCTTGACTGCTACTACTACTGAAATGGAACTAAGACTGTGCTCCCCTATACTGCTGCCAGTGATATGTTACTGGGGCCTGTCTTGACTGCTACTATTACTGAAATGGAACTAATACTGTGCTCCCCCTATACTGCTGCTAGTGATATGTTACTGGGGCCTGTCCCTAATGCTACCGCTGAAATGTTACTAATTCTGGGCTCTGCCTATACCGCTGCTAATGCTATGTCACTGGGGTGTGGAAACGGAGGCTTCCCAAAGGCATGATGGCGGCGAGGCCATTTCCCACCAACGCGGTTACTGTTAAGGTGCATATAACCACGGACACGTGGAGAGGACACGTAGTGCCTCAAAAACATCCCCCTCCTCCTCCAACAATGAAAACATTGGCAAATACCTTTGCATTGGTCCGTCTGGTGGCAGTCCAAGAATTTCACCTTTAACGACACAACAAGAGAGCCCCCCCCCACCATCCCCCCGCCATGGCCCACTTAATCCTGGCCACATTCCGAAAACCAACTAAATAAAACCGCGCTACTAGGTCCGCAGTCACGACCACATTCCCACCAACGCGGTTAATGTTAAGGTACATATTACCAGTCTGACTGGGGCATGCAGTGTGGGCCGAAGCCCACCTGTATTGTATCTGACGTTAGCTCTGCTGAGCAGGGCACTGCAATGGGATATATTTATGTACCGCCGATGGGTTCCAGGGAGCCACCCATGCTGTCGGTCCACAGGGACTTCACAATAGGGAGTTGTAACTGCCTGTGTCTACTTATAAAAAAAACCCGGTCTGACTGGGGCATGCAGTGTGGGCGAAAGCCTACCTGTATTTCATCTGACGTTAGCTCTACTATCCGGGGCACTGCATTGGGACAAACTACAGAATCAATACAGCGCTAATGAGACGTGCACAGCTACGCTAGCTTTGGAGTCCGCTGTAGGCACGCGATTGCTGAGGGTTTGTGCAGAGGCCTATGTCCTGGGTGCAGTGAAAGTCCGCTTCCAGCCTAGGATTGCTGAATCTGTGGGCCGAGGCCTATGCCGTGGGCGCGGTGCAAGTCTGCCATGTTTGGCCGCTCAGATCAATTTTTTGTTCATGTCTTGGGTTTCCTAGGACCCCCCTATGCTGTTGGTGCAAACTTAGTTCCCATTGCGGTGTTTGACCTGTCTGGCACAAAGGCACTGACTGACTTGGGTAGGGGGGAGAGCGCTGATGGCTTTCCCCTTGCAGTGTGGATTGAGCTATGCGACACCCTGACAGAATGAATACTGTGTGGCACATGGATTCCCCATTGCTATGCCCATGTTTGCAGCTCCTGATGGAGGTGGCACAGGATTGGAGTTCTCATTGCTTCTGTACAGCGTACATTGCTTCTTTTACAGAGGGTCGCTGCCTGGCCGTGCCAACCCTCTGCAGTGTGTGCCGGCGGTTCCTCCCCATGGCAGACGCACTTATAAATAGACATGAGGGTGGTGTGGCTATGAGGCCAGCATGTGGCATGAGGGCAGCTGAAGGCTGCGCAGGGACACTTTGGTGTGCACTGTGGACACTGGGTCGTGTGTGTGTGTGTGTGTGTGTGTGTGTGTGTGGGGGGGGGGGGGGTTGGGCAGCATTTAACCCAGGAGAAGTGGCAGTGGAGTGTCATGCAGGCAGGAATTGTGCTTTGTTGGAGGTAGTGTGGTGCTTAGCTAAGGTATGCATTGCTAATGAGGGCTTTTCAGAAGTAAAAATGGTTGGGAGGGGGGGGGGCACTCTTGCCACTATTGTGGCTTAATAGTGGGACCTGGGAACTTGAGATGCAGCCCAACATGTAGCCCCTCGCCTGCCCGATCCGTTTCTGTGTCGTTCCCATCACTTTCTTGAATTTCCCAGATTTTCACAAATGAAAACCTTAGCGAGCATCGGCGATATACAAAAATGCTCGAGTCGCCCATTGACTTCAATGGGGTTCGTTACTCGAAACGAACCCTCGAGCATCGCGGAAAGTTCGACTCGAGTAACGAGCACCCGAGCATTTTGGTGCTCGCTCATCTCTAGTTGAGACATATATGTGGAGTCGATAAGTTATCCTGGTACCCTACCTTCATACCAAAATTATGATGATAGACAGTCTTCAAAAGAGGTGTCAGATTGCGTCTCTGTAACGAAAATGTTATTTTACTACAAATGTAACAAAAATTATTAACTAAATTTACACATTTTTGTGGCAAATGTGTAAATTTTATACTTCAAAAGCACTCCAAAACAAGAACTTCTGAAAAAAAGAAAAACAGAAACTGGATGAAACTCAGTCACAGCAACATTTATTATGTTTATAACCTACAAACATTTGGAGAATGTTGTGTTATGTCAGTTGAGAGGAGTGACAACTCCCCCCTCCCCCCCCCCCAAAAAATACCCACAAAATAAAAATGTAAACTCTAAAAAATGACATTGGATGAATGAACACAGACCTTGCACACATGTTAAAAACGAATAAAAATATGTTTATCAAATAGAAAGAGGGGGAAATATCTAAATAAGAATATAATGTGGTCTGCAGAAACTGTAAGGCAAGTGTCATAAAAGCTAATAATGAATTGAGGCTTGCAATAGAGGCCAGAAGCAATAAAAAAGGATTTGGGGGGTATAGAAAAAGAAAAGTCAAAGATGCTATTGGATGCTTACAAGATGAAAATGGTGAATTGGTTAAGAATGATGTTGAAAAGGCCGAACTTTTAAATCCCTGTGCAATTGGAGGTATAAAGGCATGCAGGCTATTTATAAGCAGAGAGATGGTGAGGTAACACTTAGCTAACTTACATGAATTCAAGTCTCAAGGTCCAGATGAATTACATCCTAGGATACTGAAGGAAGCAGTGGAGGTAATTGCTGAACCACTCAGAGGAATCTTTGAAAATTCTGGAGAGCAGGAGAAGTCCCAAAAGACTGGAAAAGGGCAAATGTTGTCACTATCTTCAAAATAGGGAAAAAAGTAGACCCAGGAAACTACAGGCCTGTGAGACTGACTTCTATACTGGGAAAGATTTTTGAACAAATTATTAAACAGCACGGATGGAAGTAGTTGGATGAGAATGAAGTAATTAACCAGAGCCAGCATGGGTTTGTAACAAACAGGTCATGCCAGACTCACCTAATTTCCTTCTAAGGGCTGATTCACACGGGCAGCGATCCGCGCACATTTCCGCACGGAAAAATGTCCGAACTGCAGACGTCCGCACCTGTCAAAAATAGAACATATGGGTGGCAATGCAGCTGGTCATGTGGATTTTTTTCCGCACGCGGTGCGGGCGTTTTTTTGCGTGGTAATATGCGCGGATCGCCGCCCGTGTGACTGAGCCCTATGACAGAATCACTGACTTTGTTCATTAGGGAAATGCGGTGGATATAGTATATCTTGACTTTAGTAAAGCATTTTGACAAAGTATCTCATACAATCTTTATTGAAAAAAATGACCAAATATGATTGACAAGGCGGATTGACAAGGTGGATTTACAACTGGCTGAGTGATCGTACTCAAAGAGGGGTCATAAATGGCTGCACATCCAAGTGAAAGAATGTATCAAAGGGGTACCACAAGGCTCTGTCCTAGGACCAGTGTTGTTCAACATTTTTATAAATGATCTGGAAGAGGAAATTAAGGGGAAACTGATCAAATTTGCTGATGACACAAAACTAGGAGGGATAGCTAAAACTAAGGAATAAAGAGAGAGATTCAAAAACATCTAGACAGTGGGCGGTCACTTTCAGAATGGTATTTAACAAGGAGAAATGCAAAGTCCTACATCTGGGCAAGAAAAATTAAAATAAAAGCGCACACAGAATGGGAGGAATTGGGCTAAGCAGCAGCACATGTGAAAAAGACTTGGGTATACTAATATATCATAGACTGAACATGAGTCAGCAATGTGATGCAGCAGCCAAAAAGGCAAACACAATTCTGGGATGTATTAAGAGAAGCATAGAGTCTAGATCACGGGAGGTCATTATCCCCCTCTACTCTTCCTTAGTCAGACCTCATCTGGAATACTGTGTTCAGTTCTGGGCACCCCACTTTAAAAAAGACATTGACAAACTGGAGCAAGTTCAGAGAAGAGTTACCAAGATGGTGAGCGGTCTGCAAATGATGTCCTATAAGGAACGGTTAAAGGATCTGGGAATGTTTAACTTGCAAAGAAGAAGGCTGAGAGGAGACTTAATAGCTGTCTACAAATATCTGAAGGGCTGTCACAGTGCAGAGGGATCAGCCCTATTCTCATCTGCACAAGGAAAGACTAGAAGCAATGGGATGAAACTGAAAGGGAGGAGACACAGATTAGATATTAGACAGTGAGGGGGATCAATGAGTGGATTAGGTTGCCATGGGAGGTGGTGAGTTCTCCTTCAATGGAAGTCTTCAGAGTCTGGACAGACATCTGTCTGGGATAATTTAGTGATCCTGCACTGAGCAGGGGGTTGGACCCGATGACCATGGAGGTCCCTTCCAACTCTACTATTCTATGATTCTATTAACTGGTATCTGCCTATTATATGGTGAATATATTATTTAGATGTATACTAGAGCTGAGCCACCAAATCTAAGCCCGCAGTGTTGTATTATTAAAAGTTGTCAAATCAATATGCCTCCAATGCATTGAATTTATCTTTTTTTTCCTGGCAGAGAGTAATATGTGTCTTTGGCCTTGTATCCATAATAAACTAGACCAGGTCGAAATCTAGCCCTACTCCCGTCTTGAGAGAATCTTGTGTATGTTCTTGGGGATGAAGGAACTATGTTCTAGGCTAAGTGGGACAAATGTATTAAGAGGCACAAGTCAGAATAAAAGCTATGCCAGAGACTTTGCGCACTTTCTATATATCTATTGGTATGTCAAGTCCGAGGAGACAAAAGCAGAGCCCAGGGAACATGCTCATGCTATCACTTGAGTTTGTAGGCTGGGAAGAAAACCAGGAGACTAGACAGCAGCCACATGGCGAAAGGGTGGCTGGGAAAGAGGGATATATGTTCCCCATGGCCCAATCCCCCAGCAATTGTTCCAGTCCAGCTGGCCGACTGGAATCCGCGACCACTTTCCCTACCCATGTATCCGCCTCTGTATGGGAAAGCCGGTTGCAGAGGAACCTGTGAAAGCATCCAAAGCAGGGCAAGCTTAGTAGCTAGACGCTAACAGTGCAGGGCCAGCGGGAAGGGGCAGGTGCACCGCTACAAGTCAATCCTATGCCTAAGCGGTGCATAGTGTCACACACATAGGAATGACTTGCAGCAGTCCGCCCGCCTCTTCCCGCTGGGCCTGTGCTGTTATCGTCTAGCTTACTACACTTTTCCTGCTTTTGCTGCTCCTGCAGCTTTCGCAGGTTCCTCTGCAAGCGACCAAAATAGACTTGGGAGCAGAAGGTGGAGAGCTGCTTCCAGGCATCCGGAATGTCTGGGGGTTAATGCAATTTAAAAAAAAAGGATAAGACCCCCTCTCCATCTCTCCATGGCTATGATAATTTTTCTCTGATGACCTATCCTCATGGTAGGCCATCAATAGATGATTGACAGTGGCCTGCTGCCTGGGATCGCCAACAATCAGCTGATTCCTGGCACCGCTGTCAGTACGGACAGCGCGAGAAGCTAATAGTGCTCTCCGTACTGCAGCAGCCTAGGTTGGTAGTGCAGAAGCAGCTCACATTGATTGCAGCAGGAGCTGCGGAGCTCTGCTGTATGAATGTCGGGATCCGCTTGCTGCACTGTCCATACTGACAGCGGTGATGTGTATCAGCTGATTGGCAGGGAGCCCGAGCAGCGAACCCCTGCTGAGCATCTGTTGATGACTTATCCTGTGGATTTATGTGCTGAGCATGGTTCTGGTGTATTAGTTAAGTTATGAGCTTGGTTCTGGTGACGTATTTATGTTATGAGCTTGGTTCAGATGCTGCATTTATGTTATTAGCTTGCTTCTGGTGCTGCATTTATGTCATGAGCTTGTGTCTCTTTGTGCTCCTGGGACCTGTAGTCCTATGGGCTTCCAGGAACATCCTGCTGCAAGTGTGGTTGATTTGGCTGGCTGATGGTATGATTTTCTCCAGCAGCTCTTATTAGAGGGTGGTGGTCATTTTATACCTTTACATCTCCTCACGAAACCTGGGTGTTAGGATGCATGCTGTGCAGATCTTCCTTCCGTTTGCATCTTGTTCTGTCTGTCTGCTTTGTGGTCTGCGTGCATGTAGTTTTGTTTTGTCTGATGTGTGTTTGTGTCTGAACTTTGTCCTATGTCTGATCCACCCATCCATTGGTAATTGGACGCCTGGTCCATGTTTGTTTGTCCTACCCGTCCATTGGTGGATGCCTAAGCCTTGTCCTGTTGACTTCCCTTCCTCCGTTGGTAGGTGGACGCTGGAGCCTTGTCCTGTCTGTCTATCTGTAGGTGTGCAGACGGCTGTTCTAGTCCCCTTGTCTGGTGCTCCTGCTCTTTACCATCTAGGTTGAATTAGTTGTTCCCTGGGTTCCAGCATGAGGCCGTTCCTATCGAGATGATCGCCCCGCTTGTAGGCAGGGTCTCCCTTTCCTTTGTTGTAATTGTCTTGTGAGTCCCTACACTAACAAGACATGGAGGACTCTTGGCGTGGGCTTATGTGTTTGGGCCAAAATACAAACCAATACTTATTCATATTACCGTCTGCTTGTGTATTAGTACGTTTGGTAGGTATTTTGCCGCCTGTTGTCATTGTCTGTCTTGTAGTTTGCACGTTCGGTTTATGTTTTGGTGTGTACGATGTCCGTACATGTGTGCATTAGAGATGAGCGAGCGTACTCGGATAAGCACTACTCGCTCGAGTAATTTGCTTTATCCGAGTATCGCTGTGCTCGTCCCTGAAGATTCGGGTGCCGGCACGGAGCGGGGAGCTGCAGGGGAGAGCGGGGAGGAACGGAGGTAAGATCTTTCTCTCCCTCTCTCCCGCCCGCTCTCCCCTGCTCCCCGCTGCGACTCACCTATCAGCCGCAGCGGCACCCGAATCTTCAGGGACGAGCACAGCGATACTCGGATAAAGCAAATTACTCGAGCGAGTAGTGCTTTTCCGAGTACGCTCGCTCATCTCTAGTGTGCATACTTTCCCTTCAGCCTTATTTAGGTTGCATTCATGTAGTTCGCTGTTCCCACACCCTGCACAAATGTAATAGCTTGCTTCTAATGCTGTATTTGTGTTATAAGTTAGGTCTGGTGTTGTAATTATGCCATGAGCTTGCTTCTGGTGCTGTAATTATGCTATGAACTCAGTTATGGTACTGTATCCATGTATCAAGTTTTGTTCCGGTGCTATATTTATGTACCAAGCTTCAATTTGAGCTGCATTTATGTTCTGAGCTTGGTTCTGATATTATATTTGCTGTATGTTCTGAGCTTGGTTCTGGTACTTTATATCTTGAACTCAGTTTTGTTACTGTATTTGGTACTGTATTTATGTTAAACAGAATATCAGATTCAGGGTAGAAACACACAATATAGCTAAAATCTGCCAGCCAGCCTCTGCACATGGGGTATCAAGCTTGACACATATTCACTGATCATGAATGGATAGACATTGACAGGTTTGGAGGAAAAAATGCTGAGACTTTGAGCACTTTTTATATATATATGGATCTTGTGTATGGACATGCGAAGTGTGAGGAGTCGGAAGAAGAGGCCAGGTAACATGTTTATGCAACTACTAGAGCTTGTAGGCTGGGAAGGAGACCAGGAGATCAGACAACAGCCACATGAGATATGAAGCTCACCCCACTTTGGTGGTCTTGAATGGATAGATATTGACAGGTCTGGAAAAGCTGAAGCCACTTTTCACACTTTCTATACATATGTATTCTGCATATGAGCATGTGGAGTGCAGGAAGGCAGGAGGAGAGCCCAGGGAACATGTTAATGCAATCATTTGAGCTTTTAGAATAGGAAGGAGATCAGGAGACCACAGATCACCCCCCTGAGATATCAGGCTTGACATGTTTGCTGGTCATAAATGGATGGTCATTGACAGCTCTGGAGTAAAAAGTGAAGAGCCCACGCATACTTTCTACACATATGGATTATGTATATTTACATGTGAGAGTGGAGAAGATGAAGGAGCATGTTAATGCAATCATTTGATCTTGTAGGCTGGGAAGGAGATCAAACGGCAGCCACATGAGATATCCGCTTGACACATGTTTGCTGGTCATGAATAGAGACAGCTCTGGAGGAAAAACTGCTGAGACTTTGTACATTTGCTACACATATGGATTCCGCACGCAGACACACAAGTACAAGGAGACAGGAAAAGAGCAATCATGCAATCACTTGAGCTTGTAGGCTAGGAAGAAGGCCAGGAGACCAACCAGCACCACATGAGATATGAATCTTGACACATGTTTGCTGATCATTTGAAGAGTGGAGAAGATGGAGGAGAGCACGCTAACACAATCATTTGAGCTTGTAGGCTCGGAAGGAGACCACAGAGCGCCCAGATGAGACATCAGGATTGTGCGCCATTTGTTAGTCATGAATGGATGGTCATTAACAGGTCTGGAGATAAAACTGTGGAGGTTTTGTGCATCTTCTACATGCATGGATTTTGTATCTAGACATGCAGAGTTCGAGGTGGTGGAAGGAGAGCCCTGGCAACATGTTTATGCAATCACTTATAAGCTGGGAAGGAGGCCAGACAGCAGCCACATGATGTATCAAGCTTGACACACAGTTACTGGTCGTAAATAGATAGACATTGACAGCTCTGGAGGAAAAACTCCCGAGACATGAGACTTTGTGCATTTTCTACTCATATAGATTCCGTATGTAGACACACAAGTGCAAGGAGACGGGAGCAGAGCCCAGGGAACATGTTCATGTACTTGAGCTTGTGGGCTGGGAAGGCAAGCAGGAGGCCAGACAACAGCCAGATATCTTGACCCATATTTGCTAATCATGAATGGATATACACTCACTGTAAAAAAAAAACTAAATCCTTCCCTAGAAAGTGTCAGAATCGAATTAAACTTTCTCTGTGTGATTGTAACATTAACATCAGTAAGTGATTACAATATCAGAGCAAAGGGATCATTTATTGCGGAGAACCGACCACTTGTAGGGAGGCTCTAGTACACTGTTGTACCGCCTCTAGCTGGGATACAAGATGTGATACAGGCGGGCATGGAGGCTCTAGTACCCTGTTGTACCACCTCTAGCTGGGATACAAGATGTGATACAGGCGGGCATGGAGGCTCTAGTACCCTGTTGTACCGCCTCTAGCTTGGATACAAGATGTGATACAGGCGGGCATGGAGGCTCTAGTACCCTGTTGTACCACCTCTAGCTTGGATACAAGATGTGATACAGGCAGGCATGGAGGCTCTAGTACACTGTTGTACCGCCTCTAGCTTGGATACAAGATGTGATACAGGCGGGCATGGAGGCTCTAGTACCCTGTTGTACCACCTCTAGCTTGGATACAAGATATTATACGGGGGCATGGAGGCTCTAGTATCCTGTTGTACCACCTCTAGCTTGGATACAAGATGTGATACGGGGGCATGGAGGCTCTAGTACCCTGTTGGGCGACTCTAGTTTGCATACAAGATGTGATACGGGCGGGCATGGGCGCTCTAGTAATTTTTTTTGGCTACCTCTAGCTTGGATACAAGATGTGATATGAGCGGGCATGGAGGCTCTAGTACCCTGTTGTACCACATCTAGCTTGGATATAAGATATAATATGGATGTGCATGGAGGCTCTAGTACCCTGTTGTACTGCCTCTAGCCTGGATACAAAATGCGATACCGGGGACGGGGAGCATGAAGGCTCTAGTACCCTGTTGGGCTACCTCTAGCTTGGATACAAGATGTGATATGGGGGCATGAAGGCTCTGGTATCCTGTTGGGTGCCTCTAGTTTACATACAAGAGGTGATATGGCCAGGTATGGAGGCTCTAGTACCCTGTTGGTCAACCTCTAGTTTACATACAAGATGGGATACGGGCGGGCATGGAGGCTCAGTACCTTGTTGTACCGCCTCTAGCTTGGATACAAGATGTGATACGGGTGGGGATGGAGGCTCTAGTACCCTGTTGTACCGTCTCTAGCTTGGATACAAGGTGTGATACGGGCAGGCATGGAGGCTCAGTACCCTGTTGTACCGCCTCTAGCTTGGATACAAGGTGTGATACGGGCGGGCATGGAGGCTCAGTACCCTGTTGTACCGCCTCTAGCTTGGATACAAGATGTGATGCGGGTGGGGATGGAGGCTCTAGTACCCTGTTGTACCGCCTCTAGCTTGGATACAAGATGTGATACGGGTGGGGATGGAGGCTCTAGTACTCTGTTGTACCACCTTCAGCTTGGATATAAGATATAATATGAATGTGAATAGAGGCTCTAGTACCCTGTTGTACCGCCTCTAACTTGGATACAAGATGTGATACAGGTGGGCATGGAGGCTCTAGTACCCTGTTGTACTGCCTCTAGCTTGGATACAAGATGTGATACAGGTGGGCATGGAGGCTCTAGTACCCTGTTGGTCTGCCTCAATCTTGGATATAAGATGTGATATGTGTGGGCATTGAGGCATAGAGGTTCTGTGTGGCATCCTGTGGCATATCGCTTCACATTTTCTGTACCTGAGCCTGTAGATCATGTACACTCGTAGGCTATCAAAACTGGCATCCCAGATGGTCCCATACATGTTCTATTGACAATAAATCAGGTGACCGGGCAGCCACGGAAGTGTGACAATGTTGTGGGGGCTCCTGTGACCCACTTGTGTGTGCGGCCGAGCATTATCCTGCTGGAAGCTGCCATGAGAGGAACACATGTGGCTGCAGGATGTCCTGAACATATCGCTGAGCTGTCATTGTCCCTCGTACCACTACTAGGGGGACCGACTGTCGTATGCACTGGCCCCCCAGACCATCACACCAGCAGGGGGCAGTGTGCCGCTCCACAGCAAAGGCAGAATTGAGGCGCTAATTCCGAGGTCTCCAGACATGAACTCTGCCGTCGTTAGTACTGCAACTAAACCTGGATTCATTGCTGAAGACAACCCAGTTCCACTCCGTAGAATCCAGCTTTGTAGTTCCTTACATCACTGCAAACGGCGCTGACGGCGGGTGTCAAAGTCAGTTCATGTAATGAGGGCCGTGAGACCAAATGCATTGAATAAATGTAGGAAAAAAGTCGTTGTAGGCACAATCCCTCTTTTAAAAGAGGCACAAGACATGTTTCTAAGCTCAACTCTTCTGTTTTTATTAAGAATTAATTGTCCATACAATAATAGACGTGCTTCCAGGCCAAAAAAAGGAGTCGTGCCTCTTTAAGAAAAGGGAATGCACCTACAACCACTTTTTCCCTACATTTATCCCATGAATTTGCAGATCCTCCTTGGAAGGGGTGACGTTTCGTGGACTGGCTGCACCCTCTCAGACTCATCAAGAGTTGATCAATCTTACTCCCATATATAATAAGGGAGAAGAAAATAAAATAAAATTTCCAAACTGGAACATTGGTTTACAGACTTTGGAACTTTCAAGTACATGCTCCGCTGCCTTTTTTTCCCTCTCATCTTGCATTAGCTGTGAGACCAAATGTCCTTCTGCCAAGCAACTGGAAATGGTTCTGAAAGACACAGGGGTGTAACGATGGCGCCCCCCTGTCTCTGGATGGTAGACAATGAGATGGTTGCAGCTGCTGGTGCTTGTCGGATGTTCAGAGGATCATTTCTACTGGTGGTCTGTCGGGGGTCCTGAGCCCGGTTGCCTAAAGTGACCTTACGCATCCACTGGTCTTAACACCTCCTAACAGTCTGGACAGAACGGCTCGGTGGGGGACAATTCATGGATACGACCATCCAGCTTCTCACATCCCAATAATGCGCCCCCCTCAGACTCTGGTAACAGGGTGAAATCTCTTCTCTGCGTCGTAGAGGCGTCTAGTGGTCAACAAGCTCTACAAGCGGAAGAAGAGGTCACTACACACAAGGAGCCTCTGAGAGCCTCTTATAGGCCAAGGGGGAACCACTTTTAGGGCCTCCGGTGACAAGACCGTTCATCTAATCACCACAACTCTCATCATGTACAGATCTGCCTGAGATGGAACTTCATGCCAAGTTTTACAGCAAAACAATAAGGCTGGGTTCACATGGGGTGTATTCCTGCCGGAAATCCTGCCTTTTGGCCACAGCAAAAACTGCGAGATTTCCGCCGGGAGAACCGCCACGGAAAAACCTGCGGCGGCTTTGAAGCGGCCTGGCTGCTCGCTCTTCCGCTGCGGCCGGCGCTCCCATAGAGGAGAGCGCGGCTGCGGCGGAAATTAAAAAAAAAAATAGACATGCCGCATATTGTGAAACCGCGGCTGCGGTTCCAGCCTAACTTACCACAGCGGATTGGCCGTCCCGTGTGGACGAGATTTCTGAGAAATCTCGTCCACATGGCTGGCTAATCCTGAGATTAGCTGCGGCGAAATTCCGCGGCAAATCCGCCCTGTGTGAACCCAGCCTAACTCCTTTTAAGGGATAGATTATTTTTTTGACAAAGTGTGTATATTGACAGGCCTATAGGAAAATCTGCTAAGGCTTTGGACACTTTCTATGCACAGTGTATGGATTCTATTACAATTAGAGATGTGCGAGCGTACTCGGAAAAAGCACTGCTCGCTCGAGTAATGTGCTTTATCCGAGTATTGCTGTGCTCGTCCCTGAAGATTCGGGTGCCGCTACGGCTGACAGGTGAGTCGCAGCGGGGAGCAGGGGAGAGCGGGCGGGAGAGAGGGAGAGAAAGATCTCCCCTCCGTTCCTCCCCGCTCTCCCCTGCAGCTCCCCGCTCCGTGCCGGCACCCGAATCTTCAGACCCGAGCACAGCGATACTCGGATAAAGCACATTACTCGAGCGAGTAGTGCTTTTCCGAGTACGCTCGCTCATCTCTAATTACAATGTGACATTTTCAATTTTGGCCAGAGTTCTTGTATGTTTCAATACCCCCTTCACATCTTTAAACACACTTTTTTAAAAACAGCTTTCATTTAATCACCTTTCGAATGAAACGATGTCAGCATCTCGGGGCGGTTTGAATTAGAAAGCGATTCCTTTAGCAAGAGCGATGCAGAAATATCACATAAAATCTGCCTTTCATGTGTTGGGAATACTTGTACGGTGCAAAGTGCTCGGCAGCGTTGTGGTTCTGTGATGAATAAATGATAAGATTTTATACGATCCGATAAGGAACGAACAAGACAACTTTATAACAAACACTATACATTTACTGATACATTGTAAGTACAAATCCGAAGCCTCAGAAAATATAGGCGGGAGGTAAAAAGCTCTGAAGACCTAACGATTTCAAGTATTATCTATGCTCCCAGCCAGTAACTTCCTATTAGGTTTATTTCATTTGACAGAGGCTGAATGAGACAACTGAAGATAATTGGATCCAGAGATAAACGACCGGGGAGCCTTGTTCTGACATCGAGACACTTGCAGCTAATCACATGATGCGTCCATGTGCACCAGTCTATTGTAGAGTACACAGCTCCATTTTTAATGTCTCTTCACTAACAGGGTGATTATTTTTAGAGATTTTATTGAAATATATATATCTGAAGTGAAGAAGATGGAAATCTCATTGACATAAATGCATTTGTTGGCCACCACTGAATTGAAGCTCAACTCATCTGCTTCTTCCTCCAATGGGAAATGGGCTACAATTTCTAATGGGGCCAAGAAAAATGAGTTTTGTAAAATTTTGGCCATGGCCATACGATACAGTGAGGATTCTTGAACTACATGGCCACTTACCTGACCCTGATCTGTTCAAATGGTGCTACCATTGTTATGCTGCCATCTGACAATGGTTGTTTAATAGTGCTGCTGTCCATTGACTACTACAGAGTGAAGGTGTTATATCCGTATTGGATCCTATGCATTGTGTGAGTCAATGCTCAGTGTCAGGTTTCATTACATACTTTTTACTTGTAATACAGGTTCAGAAAATATTAATTTCATGCCTCCCAACTATCTTGGATTTGTTGGGACAGTCTTGGATTTTGGGGCTGTCCACCATCCCAATTCCTTCACCACTACTCCTAGGCCAACACTCCCAAATCTTCATCTATTAGCAGCAGTTAAAGCTGTCTTCATCACTCACTCAGTAGGGCTAAACAGCATGTTCTGTACAGCAGCACCCAACTCCTTCCCCCTCTCTTGCTTTCACAATGCAGTGCGTCTGGGGGTAAGCAATTAGTAAGTGAAGCCAAGGAGGAGGCACTATACCTAAGTGGGGGCACTATAAGTAAGTGAGGCCTCAGAGGGTGCACTGTAACTAAGTGGGGCCGTGAAGGGGGATTATAAGTAAGTGGAATCACGGAGGGCCACTGCAACTAAGTGCAACCACAGAATGCAACATATTAGTAAGTGGGGACACAAAGAGGGCAGTATAAATAAGTGGGGCCACAGTGGGGGTGCTATAAGCATGTAGAGACACAAAGTAAGCACTAGTACTACGGGGGTGGCCTTACTCAGAGGGCCATAAAAGGTAGTATCAGGACGGGGAGAGTGTGCAGAGACAAGCCATGACTGGAAGAAGTGTATATGGTGGTCTGCACCCAGTTAGAGAAGAAAAATGAAAACAGATGACTTTGATCAAAGAAGACGTCCCCTTTGATCATAGGAGGTAACTGCACTGTAATCACTATCACTGTGTAGAACTGGTATCTAACTACATTATTACTGTGAGGGCATGCAAATGGCTTGGCTTAATGTGAAAAGGTTTATGCCTGAGTTAAAAAAAAAATTGTCTGCCTGCAGCAGGACTCGTCCCACTTTTTTTTGTTAGAAAGTTGTGAGATATGCATGTGAATTTTGGAAGCCTCGGTATGGAGTAGCTGTTGTTCAAGTGCCACGATTATTGTTGTCGTGCTAGTAGACGCACCCAGGCCACCCAACTTTTTGGAGCCCAGTAGACTCTTTTCCACGTACCAAAACACAAATATAAATCGCAGATGATAGGAGGAGGAGCTTAATCTAAATCGGTGAGCTGATCAGCAGGATGGCGATCTTCGGACAAAGAGTGGTTTTCATGACATATTAATAGGAGTTGGTCACATTACTGTTACATACAGACTCATGGTCTGCAGGTTGTCCCTTGTTCTCCTAATATCAGATTAGGAGATATTACATCAATGTCTTACATAGGATTCAGTATCAACAGCAATTATGGTTAACTGGGTTGAACAGGTTAGAAAAACATGGCTGCTTCCTTCTAGAAAACCTGTTCATGAGGCAGGAGATTGAGAAAAAGTGGTTCATGAAACAACCTTCCAATAAAGAAAGCAAAAGACAAGAAGATAATCCAACTTCTCCTATTATTGTTTCAACCAGCAGAAAATGAGTTTCGAGGCCCCAGTCCTCCTCCTCAGTAAGAAGAAGATCCTCAATCTTCCCCGGCATCTGGGTTCCTCATTATACTATATGCAGCACATATCCTGAGGGAAAGAGTGAGGATCTTCTCTGAGTGCTCTAGCGACTTCCTATCCCGACTGGAGCTTCAGGGTGAGATACAGTACATAATGACAGGGGTTCGGCCAGGCTGTAGGTTCAGGGGTGGGGAGGGCACCAAGAGAATACACTATTACTGCTAGGGACACTAAGGGGGGCACTATAACTACTAGCACCACTAAAGGTGGCACTATTATTCTTGGGGCCACTGAAGGGACATTGTTACTATTGGGACCACTAAACGGGGGCAGTATTCCTACTAGGGACACTAAGGGGGGAAATATTAAAACTGGGGCCATTAAGCAGGGCACTTTTATTATTGGGATCACTAAAGCAAGCACTATTACTCTTAGGGCTACTAAAGACACCACTATTACTATTGGGGCCACTCAAGGGGACATAATTACTATTGGGGCCTCTAAAGAGGGCACTATTATAGCTGGAGCCACTAAAGAGTGCACTATTTTTACTAGATGACATTAATCTTTGGTGACAAAAGTGGCAACCATAGCAGCAGCTGCATATTCATGCATCACCTTTTCCTGCCTTTACGCTGGCCTCACAAAGTCATAGGTACCACAAGAGGCTTCTCCACCCACTCATTTCTATTCCATCCCACACCTGTTGAAGGCTTGTCCCTAGTATTGAGAAACAGCTCCTTAGATGAATGTGACTGAGCTGCATTACCACACACAACCTGTGGACAAGAGTGGCGCTGTTTTGTAAGACAGCAGCCATGTTTTTCTAATCATGTGCAGCTTTTTAATTTATCTCTATGTTATGAATTTAGGTCGGATTAGTCCTCCTTTCTACATATAACAGGGTTGTAAACGGGGATAAAAGTTTTCAAGTCATTTTAAAAATTCATTCCAACCTTCTGAAACGCGTTGCACTGGTTGATGATACCTCATCTGAGGCTTCACCAGCTTGTCACTGACATTCGCCAACTTTGGCATCTGGTTATTTATGTTTCGCTGTTTTTATACAGTAATAACTGTCAGCGCTTGGCCAGGAACACAGGTGGCTATGAGAATTTAATGAGACCGCGCTGCTTTCATTCATCTCATTAATTTCGGGATAGAAGAGGAGATATAATTGTATCGCCTCCATTGTGGCATTGTCACAAAATGGCCGAATGTACGTCTATCTGATCTGGCGGGTGAACAGGAAATGCCATCCTCACATGGCAAGATCTGGGAACCACGCTCGCATATTTTTTTTAGACTTGTTTTCTTACAGATGGATTTTTACAAAGCTCATAAATATAAAGATGAATTTAGTTTACGAGCCATAAATTATTGCCGCTCCGCCGTGGCGCTGGATTTTCAGAACAAAAAATTTCAATTGAAATAATTTTTTATACAGCGAACACGACATAAAATGAAGATTAATTATTCTTTTTGTTTTTTCTGACACCTTTCAGCATTGGCTTTTGTATTCACATGAAACATATGGCCCTGTCTTCTCCAGTCTAAATATGCATGGGTAATGCACGTGGATCCTGGATGCCGGCAAGCCGTGCGTCCCCCTGTTCATTAAATAAGGAAAACTGACGAGCGTACTATGCAGACTCTATCCCGTCCAACAAACAAGAGCACCTGCTAATTATCATATCTGACTGGGCCAGAATGTACAATGTACCCGTGACAAGCGGCTTACTGATAGAGAAGAAGTGACATACCTTTATGTAATTCATTATGCCTCAGAATGGAGAAAGGTTTTCCTATTCTATTTCATCTGGAAGTGTGTCATGGTCTCAGTGTCGCCTCCCGCTGACTAATGCACTATGACCTGCCAAGAGGAGTGTGAATGACTGACAAAAGTTGTAAACAAATCTATCTCTCACAAAAGGATTTGTCACATAGCCAGAGCATTCAGCTGCAGGTCTGACAAACTAAGCAGAACATTTATACTCTATATGTTAAATGAATAAAACAGCTAGAATGCTGCCCCCTATGTACTAGAATATAACTACTATAATACTGCCTCCTATGTACAAGAATATAACTACTATAATACTGCCTCCTATGTACAAGAATATAACTACTATAATACTGCCCCCTATGTACAAGAATATAACTACTATAATACTGCCCCCTATGTAAAAGAATATAATTGCTATAATACTGCCCCCTATGTACAAGAATATAACTACTATAATACTGCCCCCTATGTACAAGAATATAGCTACTATAATACTGCTCCCTATGTACAAGAATATAACTACTATAATACTGCCTCCTATGTACAAGAATATAACTACTATAATACTGCCCCCTATGTACAAGAATATAACTACTATAATACTGCCCCCTATGTACAAGAATATAACTAGTATAATACTGTCCCCTATGTATAAGAATATAACTACTATAATACTGCCCCCATATGTACAAGAATATAACTACTATAATACTGCCCCCTATGTACAAGAATATAACTACTATAATACTTCCCCCTATGTACAAGAATATAACTACTATAATACTGCACCCTATGTACAAGAATATAACTACTATAATACTGCCCCCTATGTACAAGAATATAACTACTATAATACTGCCCCCTATGTACAAGAATATAACTACTATAATACTGCCCCCTATGTACAAGAATATAACTACTATAATACTGCCCCCTATGTACAAGAATATAACTACTATAATACTGCCCCCTATGTACAAGAATATAACTACTATAATACTGCCCCCTATGTACAAGAATATAACTACTATAATTCTGCCCCCATATGTACAAGAATATAACTACTATAATACTTCTCCCTATGTACAAGAATATAACTACTATAATACTGCCCCCTATGTACAAGAATATAACTACTATAATACTGCCCCCTATGTACAAGAATATAACTACTATAATACTGCCCCCTATGTACAAGAATATAACTACTATAATACTGCCCCCATATGTACAAGAATATAATTACTTTATATCAGGGCTTTATATTGGGAAAACAGGACAAAAATTGAGAGCGAGGATGAGACTCATCGCCACTCAATTACACAGGAAAAGATTAGACTACCTGTGGCATAACATTTTTGTGGTCAGGGACACAGCATAGATCAGATGAGAGTTATTATACTGAAGGGCAATTTCAAGTTGCAGCATCACAGAAGAATTTGGGAGTACAAATTTATGGTCATATTTGACACCCTCAAGAATGTATTGAACCCCAGCCCAGGATTCTTGCATAAGTGGAAAATATGAAAGACTAGCTGATATACCTGGCTTCGCCCGAGTTAATTTGGTACTGGTGTTTATCTGGTGTTCACACGGAAAATCTTATGAAGTCGTGGTTACTTTAGAGATACCGAGGAAAAAAATATGTTCACCATTTTGCATGGTTCTTTGCGTTACCCAGGAAACACCACGTGGAGGTAGCCATGCGACGTTTCCTATATATAAAATGACATCAGGAAGTGAGAGAATTAGATTACGTACGTAAAATTTGGACGCTAATTCTTTTGCGCTTTGAATTCAATAATCGAGTTGGGACCTCTTTACTTTTCCTATTTATGACATAATCAATGCTCGTGCCAAATTTCAAATTTCTATGACATCGGGAAGTTGAGGAATTAGTGGCGAGTCAGTCAGTCAGTGAGTCAGTGAGTCAGTGAGTGAGTCAGTGAGGGCTTTCATCTTTATATATATAGATCTGAAGGAGCTCAAGAGGGATGTCCTCCTCCGAATCATTAAAAATTTTTTTTCCCTTTTGCATTAAAACTTCATAAAAATTCAGAACTTGACTTGTAATAATGTTGCCATCCACTAGATAGTGCTGCATCCCCTTTCATGTGCAGGTTGAAGGAGAGATAAGACACATCATAAAACTGTCCTGAGCTCAGTGGACTGATTTACGATGTATGTCTCCGCTCTATTTGTTTGTTGTTTTAAGTTTTGAGTGCAAAACAGTCCCAAATTTCTGTGTGTGAACATTTATTTAGATCAGGAGGAATGCCCCCCCTCCCCCCTGCATCGGTATGTTATAATTATGGCCATCCAAACTAGTTTCATTCAATAGCCTGACGAAGGGGGCGAAATATCCCCGAAAGCTCGCTGTAACATCATGTATTTTAGTTAGCCATTAACAGGTCTCATATCTACAAGATCACTTGCTTTCTCGCTCTGAGAACAATCACACTTTGCTCTACTGGTGACACCGGACCAAACTATTTTATTTCATTTTAATATAACTACTATAACACTACTTAAAGATGGCAAGGAATTGAGACTGTATTCATTAGAAAGTGGCAGAACACTTCCTTGTTCTCTGCTTTATCGGATCGTCCGTTTACTTTTTCAAATTTTAAAGAAAGTATAGATGTACTAAAACAACTAAAACAGGTGTAAATACTTCTCCTTGGCCCCAGCGAACCAGCTTTGCAGCCCTGTGATTCTCTGTCTACGGTGGAAATCAGGTGACTGCTGCCTGCCAATCAGAAGCCACAGTGTCACCATTCTGAACTCTTGCCATTATGATACCCAGGCTGTGAGCACTAATGCCCACGGGACAACGAGTGGTAATGCTGCATCCTTTGATTTGGCAGGTGGCTATCACCTGACTTCTGCTGCCAACAGAGACATTCCATGTGCATTTTGCATTGGGAATTCCGCATGTGGATTTGCCCTTTGGAAAAGGAAAATGTGTATATGGAACCATAGCCAATTGTTTGCAAAGTTGCATCAGGAATATGTAGTTTAGCTACGGAATTCTGCAACAGCTTTTAGCCAAACATACCTATATGCATTGGTTGCACTTCACAGCAGTACTACAGTTACTTAGACTGATGCATAAAACACTGGTCTAAGTCAAAATACCCTCTAATTTTAATGGGGTTTTTAAGAAGTACACTATTGATGACGTAGCCTCTGGATAGGTAATCAATAGTTGATCGTGGGGGTCTGCCGAGTGGGATCCCCACCTTTCATATAATTGAAATGACAGAGGTGCTTGGGTGAGTGCTGCTGTCACTTCAGTCCATACCAGGCACAGCACTGTACATTGTATAGTGGCGGTGTCTGGTACTGCATCTGAATTCTATTTCCTTCAATGGGTTAGAACTGCCCTGAGGCAATTGGCAGATGAACATGATGTCACTGGCCTGTAAAGAGGCCACGGCCTATTCAATCAGCTGGTCGGTGGGGTGGACCCTGCCAATTAAATATTGATGAAGTATCTTGAGGATAGGTCATCAATATTGCATTCTGAGAAAACCCCTTTAACACTTTCCTTTCCAGAGTGCACAACCTAGGGGTAACACTTCCCTTCTGTCTTCAGCTTTCTTATGTGCCCTCTTTGCCCATAGGTAACTTGTTAGACTACACAATGTATCTTGGCTTCCCCCTCCCCTCGTGATATCACTGATTCTGAACGGATTCCCATCCTCCAGCTCACATTTATGATAATTGAATTATGTTCCTCGTTGCGGTGAACAGTAGGACACTATTCTCTCCTTAATCTGTTTCGGATTGTGACAATGTCATTCTGCCTAATTATATAAAATCGATATTTTCAATTTAAGGTCAGATCAATGGGGTGTAATTAATGTGCAGCCGTTTAGAAAAGCAATATCCACTTATTGGGAAGGTAAATCTAATATGGCTTCTTAAAATGCAACTCCACTAAAAACCTGTGTATTCTGCTGAGACTGAAGTAAGCCAAATTCCCCCATCACTGGCCCAGAGGCTGATATACACTAAGCTGACAAAAGTATTGGACCCCCACCAATCCTGTGCTGTCAGGTGAAGGGGATAAATGCAAACTGGATGTGAGAGCATAAGGTATAAAGGAGAGGATCACACAGGTGATCCCAGTACAGAAATCATTAGAATGCTACCAGATGTAGAGCTGACAACGGGGTCTGGTGGTTGGATGTCACCAGGTGTAGAGCTGACAACGGGGTCTGGTGGTTGGATGTCACCAGGTGTAGAGCTGACAACGGGGTCTGGTGGTGGGATGTCATCAGGTGTAGAGCTGACAACAGGGTCTGGTGGTTGGATGTCACCAGGTGTAGTGCTGACAACGGGGTCTGGTGGGGGGATGTCACCAGGTGTAGAGCTGACAACTGGGTCTGGTGGGGGAATGTCACCAGGTGTAGAGCTGACAATGGGGTCTGGTGGTGGGATGTCACCAGGTGTGGAGCTGACAATGGGGTCTGGTGGGGGGATGTCACCAGGTGTAGAGCTGACAATGGGGTCTGGTGGGGGGATGTCACCAGGTGTGGAGCTGACAATGGGGTCTGGTGGGGGGATGTCACCAGGTGTAGAGCTGACAATGGGGTCTGGTGGTTGGATGTCACCAGGTGTAGAGCTGACAACGGGGTCTGGTGGTGGGATGTAACCAACCAATCAGTATGGGACATCACAGCTTTTGGACCTTCCAGAGCCCATTGTTAGCCATGTTATAGGGAGATGAAGACCATCCAGTGTGTGCGGTGCCGCCATGTTCAGGGAGACCTCATAGGCTGACAGAACGTGGACAAGGAAGCCTTATATGAGCTGTGAAAGCATCACACACATCGTCTGCCCTCACTCAGGGGGTCTCACAGGACATTGTAACATCCATTAGCACCAGAACCATCTATAGGGAATTGCATGTGAATGGTTACCATGGACAAACGGCTGCACACAACATCACAGCAGTGAATGTACGGTGACGCCTGCGATGTTGCTTCGAGAGACGGACTGTAAGTGAGTAGACACAAGTGCTGTGGACAAATGAATCACAGTACACCATCTTCCGATCAGATGGCCGTGCTTGGGTGTGGCAGTTTCTACGTGACTGCATCATCCCAACAGTGAGGTTTGGAGGAGGTTCTGTTATGGTGTGTGTGTGTGTGTGTGTGGGGGGGGGGGGGGGTTCTGCTGGAAAGGACTAGGGCCATTGGTTTTAGTTCGCCCTCAATTCTCGACAATTTGGCATTAACTACCCCATGGCCATACTTTGGTACAGCTCCGTGTCTCCACCAACATGACCGAGCACCATGTCCTACAGCACTCAGCATTGATCCTTGGTTTGAGCAGAATGTCTGAAAACGTCATTGGCCAGCCCAAAGTCTGGATCTCAATCCCATCGACAATTTTTTGGGATGAACTAGAACATTATATCCGTGCACGCCCAACATGCCCATCATTCCCCGTATCACTATCTGAAGCTGGAGGCAAATCCCTCCACAGATCTTTGGGTATTTGGTGTCTATACCATTCATCATGCGATATAAATGACATGATAATGATATTACGCAGGTCGTTAAGATTGGACTATACCAATTTTATAAAGTTTTAGTTTATGTTTTACTACTTTTGTACAATAAAAACATTTTTTTTCAAAGAAGTGATTTGTTTTTGAGTTGCCGCAGTCCCTCAGAACATTTTTTTTACTGGCAAGAGAACTTCAAGAGTATTTATTTGTTGCAGGCCAACTTGTTGTTTTCATCGGCGCTATTTCAAGGTATATAGGTCTTTTTGATTATTTTTCATTACTTTTTTGGGAAGGTAGTGTCATGGTGAAACCGGTGGATGGTTGTGGGTCTGGGATGGTGCCGTTGCGTTGGCCCTGGCCCTTGCGATACACCATGCTGGTGCATATTCATTTTCTGTCGGTAGACATCAGAAAAGAGTCAACTACTCCTTGCTGTTATGAGGATAATTGGCTGAGGTAATTAGCTGCTTAGCCAGTTAGCATCTGTTTGGTTATTTAAACCAGCTCCTTTGAACAAAAAGCGCAGATCATACGTTCTGTGAGACGATGTTTCTGGTCTCGTCTGTGGCTTCTGGGTTTAACCTCAATCTCAGTATCTCAGTTAGGATAACTCTGTTGAGTATATATCTTTCTTCTTGTACCTTAGTGTGGGTTAATATACATTGAACATCACCATTTAGGAAAAATCAGGGTTGCCACAGGTTCCTAATGTGGGGTTGCCCTCCTCACGGCGAGCACTCTGCTTATAGGTAGGGTCTTCTTCTATTAGATAGTTCAGGGTTACATTCTCCTTTTCCCCGTTCTGTGTTTCCTTATTATATTTTTGTATTATCCACATTTATATTGTGTATATATTTGTCCTTATAGGAGTCAACAAATATGCCTGGGTCAGCCATAATAGCTAGGATAAAAAGCATCAATTCTGGCATTGTTGTTTAGTACTTTTCTATTATAGTATTCAGTGTGTGAGATAAATAATATGTTAGGTTTATAGTAAATTTCATTATAGTTGAAGTGATACCAATTATGTATTGGTTTTATTTAATCTTTTTCCATTAATTATGGAAGAGAGAAACAAGTTTAGTTTTCTTACTTAAAACGTTTATTTTAACACTTTATGTAACCTTTTAAAATATTTATTTTTAGTCCCACTACGGGTCTTGACCATGTGATCCTGTGATCACGTGCATAATACACTGAAAAACACCTACAGTATACTGTAGTTAATTATGCCTTTCAGCATGAAAAGAAAGAAAAAGGGGAAGGTAAAGGAAGAAGGAAAAGGGATAAGGAAAAAGAAGGAAAAATCAGAAGAAGAAAACAAAGGGGGAAAGAAGCAGTAAGAAAAGAAGATAGAAAAAGAAGAAGGAAATGAATGGGGAGAAAAAAGAAAAAAAGAAATAATAGGGATAAGAAAAAAGTAGGAAAAAGAAAAAGAGAAGCAGAAAGAAAAGAAGATGGAAAAAGAAGAACGAAACAGAGGGAAAAAATAGGAAGAAGGAAAACGAAAAAGAGGAAAAATAAGTAATAAAATTCTTCTTTCTTTCTTTCTTTCTTTCTTTCTCTTCATTGACTTTGCCTTAAAAACATATAAGACGCACTTAGATACGCTCCTAAGAGTGCTATACAAGGCTCTGATGGCTCTTAGTGATATACAACAGTTTTAGGGAAATTAGTAGAGATGAACAAACCTACTCGGCCACGCCCCTTTTTCGCCCGAGCGCCGCGATTTTCGAGTACTTCCGTACTCGGGCGAAAAGATTCGGGGGGCGCCGTGGGTGAGTGGGGGTTGCAGCGGGGAGTGGGGGGCGAGAGGGAGAGAGAGAGGGCTCCCCCTGTTCCCCGCTGCTACCCCCCGCTCCGCCACGCCTCCCCCCGCCCCCCGAATCTTTTCACCTGAGTACGGAAGTACTCAAAAATAGCGGTGCTCAATCGAGTAATTACTCGAAACGAGTATATTCGCTCATCTCTAGAAATTAGTGAAGTTACATTTAAGTTCAAACTACTTTGGACCAAATTAAATCTTTTGCCTAAAGTTTGTGAACCGGCTGAACCGAAAGTTTCAAAAGTTCACTCATCACTAGTTACCTGCATAAGGAATGGCACATGACCACTGCAGCAGAGGTGGGGGACCGGAGCTCCTCCATTAGACTGGGGTCATTTAAGGAGGTGAGCATGGCTTATTTCTTCACTTTACCATATCTCCTAAATTGAACTACACTAAAAAATTTGCCTCTTCTTGAAGCTGCACATTTCTTGTTGCCCATTTCGCAGCACAGCCAGACGGGTGTGCCATTCAGGAGCCATGGATCAGCAGAGAGAACCAGTCCCCCAACTTTCCCGGTAACATATATACTAAAGGAACAGAATTCAAGATGACCTTTGATGAATTTTGTGTTTCGGCTTTAACAGACAGACAAATAAAATGTAACTTTCTCTGCAGCTCCTGATAACATAACAAGCCAATAACTTTCTCGCCAGTGTTCCTGCACCAGTCATCGAGTACACCCCCCCCCCCCACCTTCAGCAGGTCATGACATGATACTAAATACATTATAAAAGTCTAATTTAATCCTGTCTCTAAGAGTTGGCATGCAATATTTTACAGCCGAGAAATGGTGACAGGAATCGGATTGGTTCGCCCTCGCTCCATCATTTGATTGCCGCCGTGTGAGAAGTCACTTGGAGACGCTTCATTTACACAAACACAAAAATGAACTAAGAGAAAAAAAGGCTGTGAAGTCCTCAGCGTGACGCCAGGGTCCTTTCATTACTCTCTGATCATTTCATCAGGTTCTCGGCTGATTCAATTTGCACAATACGCCTGTCATATCTTCATGTATAATTACCGCCACTTGTCTGGAAATGTTGTGATTCTCCCTTTTTTATGGTGCCTTCGCTCATTTTGTCTGAGGCAGAATATAAGAAAGTGTTTGAAGAACAGCATTTGATGCCATAAAAGTTCCGAGATTTCCCATTCTCATACTGAGGCTAAGTGCCAGTGTCACTGTATCATTAAATAAATGGCGCTGTATCGTCCGGTTATTTGGATTTCATTAATTTGTAGTCATAAAACGTACAGTGCCCGTCAGTGCATTCTTATGGATGAGCACCGGGTCACACTTAACACTGGAGACTCAGGTTGTCATCTACTCATGACCAAAAGAAAAGTTTTACCTGCAAGAAGCTCTTCTCCAAAGAGCAATGGCCTCTATATGTTGCACATTTAGGGCGGTCATAGTGTAGTGGCCCGAAATACCTATATCTGGCCCCTCCATAATTGTCTATAACTGTCTTAAATGTCATGTCTTCACTGTGGATGCTCTGTGCAAATTGTCTTGTCACTAGTTATGTGTATTGCACAGTTGCAGCATGTAAGAAGTTAATGTCTGTGAATGTCTGCGTTATGTCTGGAAATGTAACAACTTGTGAGGTCATGTGAGTATGATAGATATATATGAATGCAAGGTGCAAATGAAGGGGCGAACCTGCTTGACTAAGTCGGAGAAAGAAGGAGTGAATGCAAGTAAAGTTCCGGTTGCTGACCGTTCCCAGCAACTGAGTGTTATCAAGTTTTACCGTCCGACAGCCCACGGAGCAAGGAATGGTGTCGTCACCCGTGATAGAATTCTTCAAGTCCACTACACCACTTATTCAGGTAACCACTGCACCGGCATTGCCTGGACAGGCCTGTCAGGGCTGTGGTCAAGGATCGCACACGTCCCTCAGGGGAGGAGTTGGTATTGCCACCGTGACAATCCTAAACAGCTACCCCGCCATCTCCTCCGTGGTGTGCCTTGTGCCTTGGTCGCTGTAATAGGATTTCTGGGCCCTCGGTTATAGCAATATTTTAGCTCCGCTCCTCTTTGTGGACTAAGGGGTGCTCCCAAGAAGCACAATATAAGAACATGAAGAAAAGCAGGAAAAAACTTAGGCCGCCTGCAGACGGCCAGGTCGGATCCGGCTGAGAGAATTCTCGCAGCGGGACCCGACCCAAGCGCCTGCAGAGAGCACCGCGGAACTCACCTGCTCTCGCAGCTCCAGCTCTTTCATGTGCTGGCTGCCGGGCAGCCGGCGCATGCGTAGAGCGGAGCCGGCGGCCGGGGAGTGACGTTTCTGTGCGGGGCTCTGCGAGCCCTGCTCAAAAATAGAGCTTGCCGCGGTTTGCTTTCTGCACGTGATTTTGCGCAGACAAACCGCGGTTGTCTGCATAGGATTGCGTATTGCAATGCAATCCTATGCAGGCGTGTACGGGCGGAAATTCTGTGGGGAATGGTCTTGTGCAATTTTGTTCGTATTGCGTGCAAATTTGCGCAACTCCCGTAGACTTCTGCGGGGATCCTTGGTGCACAAATGTTGACTAAAATAGAGCAGGTCTTATTTTTTGCGCACTCGAAAAATGGGAGCACAAAAAAAAAGAAATGAGAATGAACGCAATGAAATCAGTGGGCTCCATTCTCTGTGTTTTGCGCGTTAAACATTTACGCGTGCAAATATGCCCATTAGAAGGAGCCATTAATATGCATGATACATGTGTATTTGCTGTGTACTGCATATTACGTGTGTAAAAAGATATGCGCATAATACACAAGCTAAATTCGTTCCCCTGACTGAGCCCTAACCTTTTCAAGTTCCTAAATAGCAGTAAATCTGCTTGTCTCCCAACAGTGCAGTGAAAGGAGGGACAAATTTAGCAGAGAGTGTAGCTCACTGTGGCGAGATTTTATGACAGGCCACGCCCCTTTTCCTCTGTATCCCTTAATATTACCTTTCAGCTACCCCTCCTCTCAGGAGAATACATGGCATATCACACAGATTTGGGTATTTAAATGTACCAAGCGATTGTGATTTAAATGCCCCTGCCGCAGGAGAGCCAGATTGGGGTCATGACACCCTGGGGCCTTCCGAAGCCTCCAAGGCTGCCTTGTATTTCTGCCTATTAAGATGTTCCTGTGCCACGTGTTTTATAGGAAGCCTATTATAACACAGTATAATGCAATACCATTGGTGCGATTGTGTTTATTTCCCATTTCACTCACTTGAGAGTTTTGAAGCATCTTCCAATGGTACCACTGCTGCCCTGCAATAAAGAAGCCCTCAAGTAGATATGTCAACCGAAAAATAAAACAGTTATGATTTTTTTGAAAGTGGGAATACCAGAACTGCAGAATCAGTGACCTGAATGCAAGCGCATCAATGACCCTTAGGGCTCCTTCACACGGGAGCTGTGATTTTCGGTCAGCCGAAAATCACGTGAACGAGCGACAGCCATGACCAAGTCGCGGCTGCATCTCCCGTCTATACAACCATTCAGACGGCCTGGGTGTGGCGAGTATACGCCTAGCCTGTGATTCCCTCGATCTGGGGGAGAGAGTTTAGCTCTGCTAAACTCCCTCTCCCTCCCTGCCCCCTCTCCGCCCCTTGCCGGCTGTCGGCAAAGGGAGGGGGTGAATAGGGTGGGAGCTAGTGTGCTAATCTCCTGTCCCGCCCCGAACCCTTCCTTTGCCAATAGCCGGCAAGGGGAAGAACTGGGGGAGGGAAAGTGGAGGGAGTTTAGCAGAGCCGCTACTAAACTCTCTCCCACCTCTCTTTTTCAGCAGCTCCCATAGGAGTCTATGGAACCGGCGGCCGTAATTCAGCAAAAAAGAACTATGTTTTCTGGCCGGTGTAAAAACAGCCGACAGGAATGTGCACCGTAGGCGCACCTTTTCTAGCCGACTGTTTTTATGTACCCGGAAATCTGCCATCTGAGCTGATGCATTGGAATCCAATGCATCAGAGATGGTCACATATAGTGGCCGGCCGTGAAAACACAGCTGATATACGCTCGTGTTAATAAGACTATAGTCATGAAAGGGTTAATCATCTGTGTGATTCTTGGAATGACGTTAAAGAAATCTTCACGTTACTGTATGTTCTTCCCGCCATTTTCCTGGGGTGATAACGACACATAATCTACTAATACAACATATTAATCCCACTGATGAATTTTCCCAATTAGCACTCATAATCCTCCATGGAAACATTGCGCTTAATTGGTCCAATAAACAATTAAAACAAGCTCAGTGTTCTCTCTGCCTATACGATTCCTATATTCTAGTTGATTTATCTCCCAAGGCTACTTATGAGTCATATACAATTGCGCTGAATTTCGTCTTCGATTTCCTCATCATTGCTGTTTCTGCTCCTGACTCGATCACACTGACATCTTCTACTTGGGGAAATGTTAATCTGTAAAACTAAAATAATACTACTGGGAAAGTAGGTCATGCCCGGAGAAGAGGGCGCTCTCAGGTTATGGAGACGACAACCATTGAATGAATATGACGCTATGAAAAAGATCGATTTCTAGTGGGATTAAATAGGAATAAATGGGTACATACACAGAATGGTAAAATTATTAGAGACCTCCTAATATTAGTGAGTTGGACTCCTTTGACCTTCAGACCTGCAGCAGTTCCTCGTGGTGTAGATCCCACTAGGTGATGATGTCATTCTGCATTAATATCGGCCCCTGCGGACAGGAAGCTTCTTCTAGTTGCCACACATTAGATAGAGGTGCTGACATGTTCTGATCAGCTGACAGATAGGGGTCATCAATTCATGTTGCTTGTGCCAAGCAGGAGATGTTTTTGAAAGGCAACACATGTGGCTGCAGGATGTCCTGAGCATAGCGCTGAGCTGTCATTGTCCTTTGTACCATTATTATGGGGGACTGACTGTCGTGATAGCTCCCCAAACCATTACACCAAAAGTGGGGGCAGTGTGCCACTTCACAGCAAAGGCAGGATTGAGGCGCTCACCCATAAATCTCCAGACACGAACACGGCCGTCGCCAGCGCCCAAACTAAACGTGGATTTTTTGTTGAAGGCAACCCGATTCCATTCCATAGCAGTACAGTTTTGTTGTTCACGACACCACTGCAAACAGAGGCATTGATGGGTGGGTTCCAAAGGCAGCACACGTAATGGGCACCATGAGGAGAAATGTCCTTCAGCCAAGTGCCTGGCTATAGTTCCCACAGGCACAGGGGCCTGTAACGATGGCGCCATCTGTCTCTGAATGGCGGAAAACGAAACAGTTGGAGCTGCTGGTGTTTATCGGATGATCAGATGCTCCTCTCTACTGGTGATCTGCAGTAGGCGTTCTGAGCCCGGTCACCTTGTATGCCCCCACACATCCGCTGGTCCCAACACCTCTTAAGGATCTCGTCAGAATGACTGAGGTGCGGGCAATTCGTTGACACGACCATCCAGCTTCTCCATTCCAATAAGACCCTCTACCAACCCCTAAACTCTGTTAACTGGGCAAAATCTCTTCTTGGCGTCGTAGAGGCGTCAACAAGCTCTACAAGCGGAAGATGAGGTCACTGCACACAAGGAGCCTCCGAGAGCCTCTTATAGGCAAATGGTGCAACTTTTAGGGCCTCCGGTGAGAAGACTGTTCATCTAATCACCACAACTGTAATCATTTGCATATCTGCCTGAGATATAACTGCATGCTGAGTTCTGCTGCAAAATGAAAATTCATCTAGGGGCTGGATTTTTTTTTTGATAAAGAGTATATTATTTCCTTCTTATTTCTGTCTTAGGATAGATCTATGCTTATCCCCGGCAGCTTGAATTCATTTGTTATTGATTTTCCAACCACGTCTGCTGAAAGTTTGTTCCAAGCATTTACTAATGTTTCAGTAACAAAAATTTGAGGGTGAGTCAAAAATCATGCACACTCCTGTTATATTAAAAATCCTTGTTGGCCGCTTTGTCTTATCAACACCTTCCGTTGTAGGCCGCTGTCTTTCCAGTCATTGCTTTGTGGGTTTGAACATATTACATCAGTTAATTTTGACTGCGAGGCAAGAAACGTCTGCCCCACTTATGGACTGCATTAAATAAGAGCAGTGTGCAGGGATTCATTTTTTGAGCCTAAGAGTAAACTACAGAGAATGGAATGGAAACATCTTCAATTGTCAACCAAGAGAAAATTCAAAAGTCAACCATCAGCTGGAAAATGAATTCTTACAGTTTTCTAGGATTTTCAAATGCCCATATTGAACGAATATCAGAGAAAAACTTAATTTTGAGGTGTTAAAGCATCCTCCCTGAAGTCTTGACCTGCCCCATCGGACTGTTACCTGTTTGGTCCTCTGAAAGAAGCCCTAAGAGGACGAAGATTCATGACTGATGAAGAGGTGATGACAGCGGGGCATTCGTGGCTCGCAGCTCAGCCTAAAACATTTTTTTTAAATGAGGGAATTGGAAAGCTTGTGGACAGATGGACAAAGTGTATTGAAAAATTATGTAGAATAATAACACATTTGTGTTTTCTGAAAGTTGATTAAAATACATTTTTCAGCCAGTGTGTGGATAATTTTTGACTAACCCTCATATTTTCTGATGTTGCTTCTAATTTTTCCTCCAATTAATCTCTTAATAAATACATTTCCCTCCTGAACCTTATTTATATCTTTACAATACATAAAGGTTTCCATCATGTCCCTCCTCTCCCTTCTCTCATCCTGTAACATATATAAAGGTTTCCATCATGTCCCCCTCTCCCTTCTCTCCTCCTGTAGCATATATAAAGGTTTCCATCATGTCCTCCTCTCCCTTCTCTCCTCATGTAACATATATAAAGGTTTCCATCATGTCCCTCCTCTCCCTTCTCTCCTCCGGTAACATATATAAAGGTTTCCATCATGTCCTCCTCTCTCTTCTCTTCTCCTATAACATATATAAAGGTTTCCATCATGTCCCCCTCTCCCTTCTCTCCTCTGGTAACATATATAAAGGTTTCCATCATGTCCCCCCTCTCTCTTCTCTCCTCCTGTAACATATATAAAGGTTTCCATAATGTCCTCCTCTCTCTTCTCTCCTCCTGTAACATATATAAAGGTTTCTATCATGTCCTCCTCTCTCTTCTCTCCTCCTGTAACATACATAAAGGTTTCCATAGTGCCCCTTCTCCCTTCTCTCCTTCTGCCACATATATAAAGGTTTCCATCATGTTTCCTCCTCTTCTCACTTCTTTCCTCCAGGCTATACTGTTTAAGTTCTTGAAATCTTTCCTGATAAGTTGTGTTCTTGTGACCTTTCATCTTTTTGCAGTCAGTCTTTGGACTTGTTATATCACATCAATGTCTTTCTGTAGATGAGGTCTCCAGAATTGCATACAGTATTCCAGACGTGGTCTTACCAGAGCTGTAAACAGCAGGATCACAATCTCCCTCTTTCTACTAGTTAAACCTCTAGAAAAACAGCTCAGCATTCTATTTGCTTTCTTTAGTGTCTAACTGCACCGCGGACTCATTTTGAGGCAGTCAGAAACCGAACCCCTAAATTCTCCTTTTTTGAAGTCCTGTATACCACAGAAAACGCAATATACATCATTTAGGTCCCATATACTGTGAAAAGTTTATTGACAAAACATTGTAATGAGTCTCCATATTAGATGCTGTAAGACATTGGGTGATGGATTTAGGCTCCCATTCCTGCGAAGAGTCTAGATTGGATCAAACATTGGCTATAGGGTAATGTGCCGTCCAATCAAACACCTTCATCTTCATCTACAGAAATTCATTTTATAATATCTAATGACTAAGTTTAATTATCTTAAGATATTAACATGTTGCCATCAAATCGCACCCATTGAAGTCTGTGCACTTAATCTGCACCTTTGTAGACCTCCAATTTAATAGGCAGTTTTATTTATCTTAGATTATATAGGACTCACCCGGTTTTGCATGTTATTCCATGGATTCTGCCCCAAAAACAAGCATGTAGTGGTCCCATACAATGTGCACAGAGAGTCTATGACCCAAACTATGGAAACATAGGGCTCTGTTTGCTGCCACGAAGTACAACAGCAGAATTTTTTGACCTCCCTACAAGGTCAACTCCTTTTTTACTTGGAGAAAAACATATTTTTGGTCGCTGAAGGTCTGCACGAAACCAAAGAGACATTTCAGAACAAGGAATAAAAATCTCTACAGTTTTATTTCATTTGATTGTATTTTTATGGTTCGTAAACGGGTTACCTGTGGAGCGCGCAATAAATATTGTCTCAGATTTAGTCAGACCTCCAGTAAAAGGCCAAGATTTATAGTGTTTTATTGATTTCTTATGCTGGTCTAAAAAAGGCTGGTTATTGAAATAAATTGACAGCTTTCAGTTCTCCTCCACCTGATAACTGTCTCTTCTAATGATGGAAGAGGCGGCCACACCACCTCTATATAAAAGCTAATTTCCAATTTAGGATGCGTGAACAAAGACAAATAAAACTCAGATGACTCTCACTAAATCTGTGTGCCATTTAATACATAGTGGCATTTATACAGCTCCACACTGAGAAATTGACACAATGTCTTATAAAACTAAGAACAAAAAGAAAAGAAGTATTTTAAACACTTGATAAAACTGAAAGAAATTCTCTCATTTCTCAATCTCACCAAGATACTTCTTCCATAGTTCAGGTTCCATAAATCTAAAGTGCAGTGAGACTACATTATTGCCAATACATATTGCTGATTCATATATACTTTGACAAAGTAGCATACTACCATCTATGCACAAGATTAAACTGCTACAATACTGCACCCTATGTGCAAGAATATACCTACTACAATACTGCCCCCTATGTGCAAGAATATAACTACTATAATACTGCCCCCTATATACAAGAATATAACTACTATAATACTGCCCCCTATGTACAAGAATATAACTACTATAATACTGCTCCTATGTACAAGAATATAACTACTATAATACTGCTCCCTATGTGCAAGAATATAACTACTATAATACTGCCCCCTATGTACAAGAATATAGCTACTATAATACTGCTCCCTATGTACAAGAATATAACTACTATAATACTGCTCCTATGTACAAGAATATACCTACTACAATACTGCCCCCTATGTGCAAGAATATAACTACTATAATACTGCCCCCTATGTACAAGAATATAACTACTATAATACTGCCCCCTATGTACAAGAATATAACTACTATAATACTGCTCCTATGTACAAGAATATAACTACTATAATACTGCCCCCTATGTACAAGAATATAACTACTATAATACTGCCCCCTATGTACAAGAATATAACTACTATAATACTGCTCCTATGTACAAGAATATAACTACTATAATACTGCCCCCTATGTACAAGAATATAACTACTATAATACTGCCCCCCTATGTACAGGAATATAACTACTATAATACTGGTCCTATGTACAAGAACATACCTACTATATTACTGCTCCTATGTACATGAATATAACTAATATAATACTGTCCCTATGTACAAGAATATAACTACTATAATACTGCCCCCCTATGTACAAGAATATAACTACTATAATACTGCCTCCTATGTACAAGAATGTAACTACTATAATACTGCTCCCTATGTACAAGAATAGAACTACTACAATACTGCTCCCTATGTACAAGAATATAACTACCATAATACTGCTCCCTATGTACAAGAATATAACTACCATAATACTGCCTCCTATGTACAAGAATATAACTACTATAATATTGCTCCCTATGTACAAGAATATAACTACTATAATACTGCTCCCTATGTACAAGAATATAACTACTATAATACTGCCCCCTATGTACAAGAATATAACTACTATAATACTCCTCCTATGTACAAGAATATAACTACTATAATACTGGTCCTATGTACAAGAATATAACTACTATAATACTGCCCCCTATGTACAAGAATATAACTACTATAATACTGCCACCTATGTACAAGAATATAACTACTATAATACTGTCTCCTATGTACAAGAATATAACTACTATAATACTGATCCTATGTACAAGAATATAGCTACTATAATACTGCCCCCTATGTACAAGAATATAACTACTATAATACTGCTCCTATGTACAAGAATATAACTACTATAATACTGCTATATATGTACAAGAATATAAATACTATAATACTGCACCTGTGTACAAGAATATATCTACTATAATACTGCTCCTATGTACAAGAATATAACTACTATAATACTGCTCCTATGTACAAGAATATAACTACTATAATACTGCTCCTATGTACAAGAATATAACTACTATAATACTGCCTCCTATGTACAAGAATATAACTACTATAATACTGCTGCTATGTACAAGAATATAACTACTATAATACTGCCCCCTATGTACAAGAATATAACTACTATAATACTGCTCCTATGTACAAGAATATAACTACTATAATACTGCCTCTTATGTACAAGAATATAACTACTATAATACTGGCCCCTATGTAAAAGAATATAACTACTATAATACTGCCTCCTATGTACAAGAATACAAATACTATAATACTGTTCCCCTATGTACAAGAATATAACTACTATAATACTGCCTCCTATGTACGAGAATATAACTAATATAATACTGCCTCCTATGTACAAGAATATAACTACTATTATACTGGTGCTATGTACAAGAATATAACTACTATAATACTGCCCCCTATGTACAAGAATATAACTACTATAATCCTGCTCCCTATGTACAAGAATATAACTACTATAATACTGCTATAAATGTACAAGAATATAACTACTATAATACTGCTATAAATGTACAAGAATATAAATACTATAATACTGCACCTGTGTACAAGAATATAACTACTATAATACTGCTCCTATGTACAAGAATATAACTACTATAATACTGCCCACTATGTACAAGAATATACCTACTATAATACCGCTCCCTATGTACAGGAATATAACTACTATAATACTGCCCCTATGTACAAGAATATAACTACTATAATACTGCTCCTATGTACGAGAATATAACTACTAGAATACTGCCCCCTGTGTACAAGAATATAACTACTATAATACTGCCCCCTATGTACAAGAATATAACTACTACAATACTGCCCCCTATGTACAAGAATATAACTACTATAATACTGCCCCCTATGTACAAGAATATAACTACTATAATACTGCCCCCTATGTACAAGAATATAACTACTATAATACTGCCCCCTATGCACAAGAATATAACTACTATAATACTGCCCCCTATGTACAAGAATATAACTACTATAATACTGCCCCCTATGTACAAGAATATAACTACTATAATACTGCCCCCTATGTACAAGAATATAACTACTATAATACTGCCCCCTATGTACAAGAATATAACTACTATAATACTGCCCCTATGTACAAGAATATAACTACTATAATTCTGCCCCCTATGTACAAGAATATAACTACTATAATACTGCCCCCTATGTACAAGAATATAACTACTATAATACTGCTCCTATGTACAAGAATATAACTACTATAATACTGCTCCTATGTACAAGAATATAACTACTATAATACTGCCCCCTATGTACAAGAATATAACTACTATAATACTGCCCCCTATGTACAAGAATATAACTACTATAATACTGCCCCCTATGTACAAGAATATAACTACTATAATACTGCTCCTATGTACAAGAATATAACTACTATAATACTGCCCCCTATGTACAAGAATATAACTACTATAATACTGCCCCCTATGTACAAGAATATAACTACTATAATACTGCCCCCTATGTACAAGAATATAACTACTATAATACTGCTCCTATGTACAAGAATATAACTACTATAATACTGCTCCTATGTACAAGAATATAACTACTATAATACTGCCCCCTATGTACAAGAATATAACTACTATAATACTGCCCCCTATGTACAAGAATATAACTACTATAATACTGCCCCCTATGTACAAGAATATAACTACTATAATACTGCTCCTATGTACAAGAATATAACTACTATAATACTGCCCCCTATGTACAAGAATATAACTACTATAATACTGCCTCCTATGTACAAGAATATAACTACTATAATACTGCTCCTATGTACAAGAATATAACTACAATAATACTGCCCCCTATGTACAAGAATATAACTACTATAATACTGCCCCCTATGTACAAGAATATAACTACTATAATACTGCCCCCTATGTACAAGAATATAACTCCTATAATACTGCCCTCTATGACCAAGAATATAACTACTATAATACTGCTCCTATGTACAAGAATAATTTCTGCACTTTAAAGTTCTATTTCAGCCTTAGTAAATAAACATTGAAGTATTAGATCCCTCGTACTAAACCCCTTGCTGGTTTTTGATATGTAACAGTATGTGACGTTCCTGGTAATGTTCTGAGATGAAGTTGTGCTTTCCTTTCTTTTGTTTCCTCCCGGTTTATAGACATTGTAATAGCCGGTGACAGGATTTGATCCATGGAGATGAGGGATGTGTGATGCTCATGACCTCCCATGTTCTGCTGATGGAGCGGTGCTACAGGATCAGGATTACAGTCTAATCACTGCAGATCTGCAGGAGTCCAGCTGTAGATTCTTTGGATTTCTCACAGTCTAATTGCATGTACTATAGTAGGATTATGTTACACCTGTTAGACCTGAGATGATGTGATTAATATTGGAGAGGCCTTCACCACAATTATAGTCATCCTCATTTACATGACTCCAATTGTTCAAATTCCATAATGCAGTATTTGTGTAGATGCTAGAACTCCATCTTCTAATACCAAGCCTCAAATCCCCTGTATAGACATAGAGGTGAATGATAAAATTCTTCCTAGCTGCAGTCACCCCTAGGGGTAGCTTGGAAGCTTACAGCATACTAATTATACCGGCGGATTCAAAAGTCAGCATCACCAAAATATCTTCTGAATGAGCGAAGATGCCACTAAAACTTTTCAGAACACTTACATGGGGGGAGGGGTGGGGGGATGTTTTAGCACTGTGGTGGTGCCTGTTGGATATCTCGGTGGCCGCAGTCATATTGGATTCAAGCCAAAAAATGTAAAAAAAAAGGGGGGGCATGGGATACGTGATTTAACCCCTTTTAAAATGGTCTAATCATTGAATTTCAACTAATTTTGCAGTTGCGTCTCAAGAGCCATAACTTTTTCATTTTTCCATTGACATGGCCATATAAGGGCTTGTTTTTTGTGGGACAAGTTGTGATTTTTTAAATAGGGGGGAGGAAAAAAAGAAATGGGGAAAAAAGAAAAAAAGGGGCCATGTCATTAAGGGGTTAAATAATGCATTAACTTCCTTCTCTGTGTCATTACGACGCATGGATACCACATGTGTGATTGTATTTTTGATTTTTTTTACCAAGGGAGACAAGTGTTTTTGTAATTTTTTTTTTCTATAATTTTTTTACTTTTGTTCTTTTTTTACTTTTTTTTTTGTCCCTTTAGGGGACTTCAACAGGGACCCATCAGGACCCCCTGATCACATTCCGGGGGTCCGATGGTAACAGCCCTTTATATGCTGCGGTGACAGCCCTTTACATGCTGCAGTCACATAGACTGCAGCATGTAAAGGGTTAACACAGCAGAGATCGGAGGTTTTCTCTGATCTCTGCTGTAAGAGCTGGTGCCTAGCTGTCCTCTGCCAGCTAAGCACCAAGCTCTCCCTGCCACAGAGACCATCGGCTTGCTTCTGACAAGCCGATGGTCTCTATGGCAACCTATAAACAAAGCAGGACTCTGAAGCAGGAGATTGCCGGCAGATCGGCAATATCTTCTGCTGGTTTTTCAAAGCCCTTGCTTTGTTCTCTGTGGGTCTGTGCAGGCAGAGCACACTGTCACAGCTTGTGGCACTGTGCTCTGCAGCTCCCACAGTGATACATAGCCCGGAAATCTTCCGGGCTATATCACTATCGGCAGTGGAGCTCGTCCCGGAAAATTTCCGGGCGTGCCACTCAAGGGGTTAAGGGTAGAATTGTATCACAAATTGATAGTTGCAGTCACTTTTTCATTATGTACAACCATTTTCGAGTTATAGATGATGTCATGTTAAGTATTAATAAAGTCGTTACGTTGAATTATATGGTATGGAAAACATTAATCGCATGTCGTTTCAGGTACCAGAAGATGTTGCTAACAATCCAGAACAGAAATAAGATCATTCTGATAGTCGGTAACAGAAGTGCACATAGGGTGGTGGAAGCTTTCAATAAAGAACACTCAGGAAGAGCCAGTGAGGGGAAGATGTATCAGGAAACTGGGAACTGGTCATCTGAGAACTGGTTGTCCCTGCAGTGTTTCCCATCCCCAGGTGTCGACAGCTATGCTAGCTGTTTTCACAAAGAGTCTACATAAAAGCACCAGGAGACCAGCATTGGGTCAGGAACGCTATATTTTCTCCTTAGGGAGAGCACCTAGAAGGTGAGTGAGGAAACTTATAAGGCCATTCATGCTCCTCTGGGTAATATGCAAATAAGGGAGATGGAACAATACCTCTGCAGCGCCATGTAACAATGACTGGGAATTGAAAGGGAAGCCAGAATCAATACACAGAAAGCTTTTTTGGCATTCTGGCATCAGAGCATGCTGTGAGTCACCCAACCGTAGTAAGGAACCTGAAGACACAAAAGTGGCGCCCAGACAAACTACAGCTGCAACAGAAGTTGTGTGAAGACCACCCCGACATGACTTGAAGTCTGCTAGTGAGCATTACAAATGTGTGAACAAGATGCACAATTCGCAGAAACTGCTGGCACGACCAGTTCTCGGACGACCAGTTCCCAGTTTGTTCTGGACATTACCAGTTTCCATGAACTTCTGAATCAGTTTCCGGATATTGCTTGCACTCACAGACTCTTCTTGGGCATTCTTGATTGAAAGCTTCGGCTACCACAGAAGGCTTCTGTAACTGACCACCGTATAATATCACTTCTGTCCTTGATTGTTAACCACATCTAATGGTATCTGACAAGACATGTGCTTTGTGTTTTTCATATCACATAATTCAACATAACTTTACTAATACCCAATATGACATCATCTGTAACTCAAAAATAGTTGCAGATATTGAGAAAAATGAGATGAGCGAACGTACTCGTCCGAGTATTAGCGTGTTCGAGATGCTCGTTACTGGAGACGAGTACCACGCGATGTTCGAGTTACTTTCACTTTCATCTCTGAGACGTTAGCACGCTTTTCTGGCCAATAGAAAGACAGGGAAGGCATTACAACTTCCCCCTGCGACGTTCAAGCCCTATACCACCCCCCTGCAGTGAGTGGCTGGGGAGATCAGGTGTCACCCGAGTATTTAAATCTGCCCTGCCCGCGGCTCGCCACAGATGCATTCTGACAGAGATCAGGGACAGTGCTGCTGGTGCCGGAGTTGCTATAGGGAGAGTGTTAGGAGTATTTTAGGCTTCAAGAACCCCAACGGTCCTTCTTAGGGCCACATCTAACCGTGTGCAGTACTGTGGAGGCTGCTTTTTGCAGTGTTGCACATTTTTTTTTTTGTATATCGGCCGTGCAGAGCATTGCACCCTGCAGTAATTATACATAGTCCAGGGCCAGTAGTGGTGAGGCAGGGACAGAAGACATATATTGTGAGGCAGGGACAGAAGACATATATTTATTGAATATAGGCAGTGGGCCTTTGAAAAAACATTTGGGGAAAAAAATCTATTTAGGCTGCCTGTGACTGTCCTCAGTGTTCTGGGTCTGTGCTGGGTGTAGTTGTCCTCCTAATTCATACGCAGCCAGCTAAGTGTTACAGCAGGCTTGCGCAAAATTATTTCCTGGCTCTGTGTTGGCTGTTACATCACATTCCAGTCCACAGTGCAACAGTCTGCAGTTATTTTACATACTCCAGGGCCAGTAGTGGTGACGCAGGGACAGAAGACATATACAGTGTATATAGGCAGTGGGCCTTTGCAAAAACATTTGGGGAAAAAAATCTATTTGGGCTGCCTGTGACTGTCCTCAGTGTACTGGGTCTGTGCTGGGTGTAGTTGTCCTCCTAATTCATACGCAGCCAGCTAAGTGTTACAGCAGGCTTGCACAAAATTATTTCCTGGCGTTCCGTAAGCGAAGTCAGCCTCCAACCACAGGCCAATAAGCGGCACATTTAATTACAGCGTTCTGTTTCTGCACTACTGCTAATACACCATGCTGAGGGGTAGGGGTAGGCCTAGAGGACGTGGATGCGGGCGAGGACGCGGAGGCCCAAGTCAGGGTGTGGGCACAGGCCGAGCTAGTGCGGTGGCCAGGGGTAGAGGCAGGGTCAGACCGAATAATCAACCAACTGTTTCCCAAAGCGCCCCCTTGCGCCATGCCACCCTGCAGAGGTCAAGGTGCTCTACGGTGTGGCAGTTTTTCACAGAGACGCCTGACGACCGACGAACAGTGGTGTGCAACCTTTGTCGCGCCAAGATCAGCTGGGGAGCCACCACCACCAGCATGCGCAGGCATATGATGGCCAAGCACCCCACAAGGTGGGACGAAGGCCGTTCACCGCCTCCGGTTTGCACCACTGCCTCTCCCCCTGTGCCCCAACCTGCCACTGAGATCCAACCCCCCTCTGAGGACACAGGCACTACCGTCTCCTGACCTGCACCCACACCCTCACCTCCGCTGTCCTCGGCCCCATCCAGCAATGTCTCTCAGCGCAGCGTCCAGACGTCGCTAGCGCCACTGTTTGAGCGCAAGCGCAAGTACGCCGCCACGCACCCGCACGCTCAAGCATTAAACGTGCACATTGCCAAATTGATCAGCTTGGAGATGCTGCAGTATAGGCTTGTGGAAACGGAGGCTTTCAAAAGCATGATGGCGGCGGGGGCCCCGCGCTACTCGGTTCCCAGTTGCCACTACTTTTCCCGATGTGCCGTCCCAGCCCTGCACGACCACGTCTCCCGCAACATTGTACGCGCCCTCACCAACACGGTTACTGCCAAGGTCCACTTAACAACGGACACGTGGACAAGCACAGGCGGGCAGGGCCACTATATCTCCCTGACGGCACATTGGGTGAATTTAGTGGAGGCTGGGACAGAGTCAGAGCCTGGGACCGCTCACGTCCTACCCACCCCCAGAATTGCGGGCCCCAGCTCGGTGGTGGTATCTGCGGCGGTGTATGCTTCCTCCACTAAACCACCCTCCTCCTCCTCCTACGCAACCTCTGTCTCGCAATCAAGATGTGTCAGCAGCAGCACGTCGCCAGCAGTCGGTGTCGCGCGGCACGGCAGCACAGCGGTGGGCAAGCGTCAGCAGGCCGTGCTGAAACTACTCAGCTTAGGAAAGAAGAGGCACACGGCCCACGAACTGCTGCAGGGTCTGACAGAGCAGACCGACCGCTGGCTTGCGCCGCTGAGCCTCCAACCGGGCATGGTCGTGTGTGACAACGGCCGTAACCTGGTGGAGGCTCTGCAGCTCGGCAGCCTCACGCACGTGCCATGCCTGGCCCACGTCTTTAATTTGGTGGTTCAGCGCTTTCTGAAAAGCTACCCATGCTTGTCATACCTGCTCGGAAAGGTGCGCCGGGTCAGCGCACATTTCCGCAACTCCAAGACGGACGCTGCCACCCTGCGGACCCTGCAACATCGGTTTAATCTGCCAGTGCACAAATTGCTGTGCGACGTGCCCACACGGTGGAACTCTACGCTCCACATGTTGGCCAGGCTCTATGAGCAGCGTAGAGCTATTGTGGAATACCAACTCCAACATGGGCGGCGTAGTGGGAGTCAGCCTCCTCAATTCTTTACAGAAGAGTGGGCCTGGTTGGCAGACATCTGCCAGGTCCTTGGAAACTTTGAGGAGTCTACCCAGGTGGTGAGCGAGGATGCTGCAATCATTAGCGTCACCATTCCTCTGCTATGCCTCTTGAGAAGTTCCCTGCGAAGCATAAAGGCAGACGCTTTGCACTCGGAAATGTAGGCGTGGGAAGACAGTATGTCGCTGGATAGTCAGAGCACCCTCATGTCTATATCTCAGCACGTTGAGGAGGAGGAGGAGGGGGAAGAGACAGCTTGGCCCACTGCTGAGGGTACACATGCTGCTTGCCTGTCATCCTTTATGCGTGTATGGCCAGAAGAGGAGGAGGAGGAGGAGGAGGATCCTGAAAGTGATCTTCCTAGTGAGGACAGCCATGTGTTGCGTACAGGTACCCTGGCACACATGGCTGACTTCATGTTAGGATGCCTTTCTCGTGACCCTCGCGTTACACGCATTCTGGCCACTACGGATTACTGGGTGTACACACTGCTCGACCCACGGTATAAGGAGAACCTTTCCACTCTCATACCCGAAGAGGAAAGGGGTTCGAGAGTGATGCTATACCACAGGACCCTGACGGACAAGCTGATGGTAAAATTCCCATCCGACAGTGCTAGTGGCAGAAGGCGCAGTTCCGAGGGCCAGGTAGCAGGGGAGGCGCGGAGATCAGGCAGCATGTACAGCACAGGCAGGGGAACACTCTCTAAGGCCTTTGACAGCTTTCTGGCTCCCCAGCAAGACTGTGTCACCGCTCCCCAGTCAAGGCTGAGTCAGCGGGAGCACTGTAAAAGGATGGTGAGGGAGTACGTAGCGGATCGCACGACCATCCTTGGTGACGCCTCTGCCCCCTACAACTACTGGGTGTCGAAGCTGGACACGTGGCCTGAACTTGCGCTGTATGTTCTGGAGGTGCTTGCTTGTCCTGCGGCTAGAGTCTTGTCAGAGAGGGTGTTTAGTTCGGCTGGGGGAATCATCACGGATAAGCGTACGCGCCTGTCAACCGACAGTGCCGACAGGCTTACACTCATCAAGATGAACAAAGCCTGGATTTCCCCAGACTTCTCTTCTTCACCAGCGGACAGCAGCGATACCTAAGCAATACGTAGGCTGCACCCGCGGATGGAAGCATCGTTCTCTATCACCATCAAAAACGTGGACCTTTTAGCTTCATCAATCTGTGTATAATATTCATCCTCCTCCTCCTGCTCCTCCTCCTGAAACCTCACATAATCACGCCGAACGGGCAATTTTTCGTAGGCCCACAAGGCTCACTCATATAATTTTTGTAAACAATTTTTATACGTTTCAATGCTCATTAAAGCTTTGAAACTTTCACCTGAACCAATTTTTATTTTAACTGGGCTGCCTCCAGGCCTAGTTACAAATTAAGCCACATTAACCAAAGCGATTAATGGGTTTCACCTGCCCTCTTGGTTGGGCATGGGCAATTTTTCTGAGGTACATTAGTACTGTTGGTACACCAATTTTTGGGGGCCCTCGCCTACAGTGTAATCCAATTAATTTTTAGCCCACCTGCATTACAGCTGACGTTACATTAGCTGTGTTGGGCACTGCAATGGGATATATTTATGTACCGCCGGTGGGTTCCAGGGAGCCACCCATGCCGTGGGTCCACACGGAGTTGTAACTGCATGTGTCCACTTCTAAAGAACCCCAGTCTGACTGGGGCATGCAGTGTGGGCCAAAGCCCACTTGCATTAAACATGACATTACCTCAGCTGTGATGGGCAATGCAATGGGATATATTTATGTACCGCCGGTGGGTTCCAGGGAGCCACCCATGCTGTGGGTGCACACGGAATTCCCATTGCGGAGTTGTACCTGCCTGTGACTATTTATAAAAAAACGCAGTCTGACTGGGGCATGCAGACACCTTGACAGAATGAATAGTGTGTGGCACATAGGTTCCCCATTGCTATGCCCACGTGTGCAGCTCCTGATGGCGGTGGCACAGGATTATATTTCTCATTGCTTCTGTACAGCATTGTGGGCTATCGCCCCGCCCCTTTTAAAGAGGGTCGCTGCCTAGCCGTGCCAACCCTCTGCAGTGTGTGCCTGCGGTTCCTCCTCATGGCAGACGCACTTATAAATAGACATGAGTGTGGCGTGGCATGAGTGCAGCTGAAGGCTGTGCAGGGACAATTTGGTGTGCGCTGTGGACACTGGGTCGTGCGGGGGGGGGGGGGGGGGGGGTTGGGCAGCATGTAACCCAGGAGAAGTGGCAGCGGAGTGTCATGCAGGCAGTGATTGTGCTTTGTTGGAGGTAGTGTGGTGCTTAGCTAAGGTATGCATTGCTAATGAGGGCTTTTCAGAAGTAAAAGTTGTTGGGGGGGGGGCCCACTCTTGCCGCTATTGTGGCTTAATAGTGGGACCTGGGAACTTGAGATGCAGCCCAACATGTAGCCCCTCGCCTGCCCTATCCGTTGCTGTGTGGTTCCCATCACTTTCTTGAATTGCCCCGATTTTCACAAATGGAAACCTTAGCGAGCATCGGCGATATACAAAAATGCTCGGGTCGCCCATTGACTTCAATGGGGTTTGTTACTCGAAACGAACCCTCGAGCATCGCGAAAATTTCGTCCCGAGTAACGAGCACCCGAGCATTTTGGTGCTTGCTCATCTCTACTATTTATCAATTTCTGATGAGCCGCTTTCCATTGAAATTTCTTGGCATGAATTCAAGATGACTGCAGGCACCACCAAAGTCTTTGCCACCCATTTAAGTGTTCTAGAAAGTTTTCTACTTGTACTTTTTATCGGTCAGAAGATATTCTGGGTTGCCTTGACTTTTCAACCATCCTGTACATTTCTTAATAATCAGACAGTATGGAGTAATCTCCTGAGCTCCCCCTAGTGGTCTGTGCAGGTAGAAAGAATTTTATAATGTAACTCTCTGTCTATGCAGGGCATTTGGACCTCTGTATCAGAAAAATGCATCTCTGACTTCTATAAACATTTAATCAGCCCAGAGGGTTGGACATGATAACGAGTATTGGGGAGATGTATTATTACTGACACAGTGTATGAACAGTATTAGTCTCTTCGCCAGTGCAGTGCGCCAGGTTTAGCGTACGTCCTGTTGATGAATCTGTTGTAAGAACAAAATGCCAAATCAGACCTGGCATAGTTTTCCGACACATTTCAAGTTCAAAAAGTAGCGGAACTCCTTAGTGACTGAGTTGAACTCGATGCCACTCTGAAGCTTCGCTCACTCTTTCCAACATGCTTTTATAGTTTGCATCGTGCAAGTGGAGCAGGCTTCATATATTTGGCACCGTGTACCTGCCATGTTGATCCCAGCTCCATCTGACTACATGTGTTGTATGCAGCTGTAATAATCAGAAACTATTTTGAGGACTGCAACCTTGGGATTCCTCAACTGTGATTCCTCATAGGATGAGTGTATACATGGATATATTTAATGCCCACAAGGTTGATTTTGCCTTATCTGGTAAGCTCTTCATACTGGCCAACGTCCCTTAAAGGGGTTGTCCCTAGAAAGCAAGTGGGTCTATACACTTCTGTATGGCCATATTAATGCACTTTGTAATGTACATTGTGCATTAATTATGAGCCATACAGAAGTTATCAGAAATTATTCACTTACCTGTTCCGTTGCTAGCGTCCTCGTCTCCATGGTGCCGTCTAATTTTCAGCGTCTAATCGCCGGATTAGACGTGCTTGTGCAGTCCGGTCTTCTTCTTTTCTCAATGGGGCCGCTCGTGCCGGAGAGCGGCTCCGTGTAGCTCCGCCCCATCATGTGCCGATTCCAGCCAATCAGGAGGCTGGAATCAGCAATGGACCGCACAGAAGCCCTGCGGTCCACCGAAGGAGAAGATCCCGGCGGCCATCTTCAACCGGTAAGTAAGAAGTCACCGGAGCGCGGGGATTCAGGTAAGCGCTGTGCGGATTTTTTTTTAGGACCCTGCATCGGGTTTGTCTCGCGCCGAACGGGGGGGCTGTTGAAAAAAAAAAAACCCGTTTCGGCACGGGACAACCCCTTTAATGCAGGAGAAGAGCTTTGTAGGGGTGCTCTAATCCTTGGAGAAGGTGCCATATCTAGTAGCACTGGCGAAACTATAGGGGATACAGGGCATGCGGTTGCACCACAGACTAGGAGCCTTAGGGGGCCCATAAGGCCCCTCTTCTCCATATAGGAAGCCCAGTACTATGAATAAAGCATTATACCCTGTTTCCTGAAATTAAGACATCCCCTGAAAATATGACATAGCATGATTTTCCAGAATTTTTGAGGATGCAAAATGATTTTTAAGGCTTTTTGAGGATGCTTGCAATATAAGCCCTAGTCCAAAATTAAGCCCTGCTAACAGTTAATTAAAAAAGTCAATTTAAATAGTGTCCAGGCAGCTATACATGTAAAAAGGTTTCGGGGAAACACGGTAGTTGGGGGCCCTGTTACAGGTTTTGCATTGGGGCCCAGAAGCTTAAAGTTACACCTCTGCGTTAAGGGGTTAAGAGAAGTTGGGAAACCCCAAGATAAACGTTTGCACCCGGGCCTGTGGTATGAGGAGTTATAAGCTATTGTTTCTCTGTTATCAGCCCGAAGGTTGAAGAAAATTATATATGTATTGTTTTGTTACTACATATGTATCTAACAAATAAAATGTAGCTATTATATACTAACTTTACCTTTTATTAACTTCCCATTTATAAATGTAGTTGACTAAAAGATGTTTCTCTCTTTAACAAAAGTAGATCCAGTCTGCTCTTCTATGTATCTAATCCTGCTCTATGTAATATGTCTCCCATATAGCAGCTGATGAACACAGTGTAACTGGATACTAAGGAGATTGCAGCGACATCCCCCAATGGCCCCTTCACTCTCTCTGTCTTTCTGTACCTTTATGTATGTAACTTGCATAAGTAAAGGTAAACTATACTTCTTTCTTTCTCTTTGTCTGATGTTAAAAGATAAGATGAACCAATAAGTATTAGCTTGTAATAAGCTTGCCTATTCAATATATAAAGCTCTGTATGTGATGTAGTAAGCCACTCTGAAATTAGAGAACACACGGTTCCCTCAGAGTAAATTGTGTCAACACAAATAAATCTTTGTTCACTACCTATGTCCTGGGTATTGCATCAGATGTCGCATCGTACATCAGGCCCATGAGCCTTTAGATACTCCCCTGTCTGGTAGACATATCTTTAGGTGCCTAAAGGCCCATTTACACGGAGCGATGATCACTCAAAAATCATTCAAATGACAGTTTGAGTGACAGGTTTAAGCGATCATTTTGCATAAACTATTAAGTAGATACTCAGCTACTTAATAGCTTATTAGCGTGCAAATGAAGCCTTTAGCTGAAAGTAGTTAATAGCCGGAGGCTCTTATCTGCATTCAGTTCCTTTGTTCTCTGACGGGTAAGAATGCTATCAGCACTACCCGCGGAATACTCAGTGTGCGGTCCTGATAAGACCGCACGATGATTTTAAGCCTGGCTTGAATTTAACGATCAGCTAGCAGTGCATGAAAAGTGCACGATGGCCGTGCGTTGAGACGCAACGATTATCGCTTAAACGATCGCTTTTGAGCGATCATCGCTATGGGTAAATGGGCCTTAAAGCTGGTCAGACTGGTTTCAGAGGAAAACAGCTGAAGATTGCACAAACCTCAAAGTAGAAGACAGGCAGATGGGCCTCTGTTTGTCCAAGGTGAACATCCCCCACTCTAGTAAGGGGGAAAACAGAACAAAAATATGAATATAAATAACATTGTTTATTGCACAATATCACAGGAATAAGAAAGAAGCATAAAAATAAAAAGGAGAGACCGTGTCCATACAAGTGGCTATACATAGGCATAAACATACATGGTCATAATGGTAAACATCATACAGATACCGTGGGGCGTGGTATGCAAACTACATTGACGGTATCTGTATTGTATTCAGCATATTGTGTGATATCTATATATATATATATATATATAAAGGTGAAAACCCTCACTGACTGACTGACTGACTGACTGATTGACTGATTGACTGACTGACTAACTGACTGACTGACTGACTGACTGACTCGCCACTAATTCTCTAACTTGTCAGTGTCGTACAAGCATGAAATTTGGCAGAAGCATTCTTAATTATTCAATCCTAAGTGCAAAAGTAAGTGACCCCCTATGTAAAGTAAACAATAACTCACATCTGTACCTCACAAACATGAAATTTGGCACGTCCATTCTTTACGTCCTAAATAAGAAAAGTAAAGGGGTCGCAACTTCAATAATCAGTTCTAAGTTTGAAAAAATACATGACACATAAGCCCAGGGAAATGATTTGTATACTGAGAACAATCTAACGCTCCTCTATGTGTATATACTGAGGAGAATCTACCTCACCTCTGTGTGTATATACTGAGGAGAATCTACCTCACCTCTATGTGTATATACTGAGGAGAATCTACCTCACCTCTATGTGTATATACTGAGGAGAATCTACCTCACCTCTATATGTATATACTGAGGAGAATCTACCTCACCTCTGTGTGTATATACTGGGGAGAATCTACCTCACCTCTATGTGTATATACTGGGGAGAATCTACCTCACCTCTATGTGTATATACTGAGGAGAATCTACCTCACCTCTATGTGTATATACTGAGGAGAATCTACCTCACCTCTATGTGTATATACTGAGGAGAATCTACCTCACCTCTATGTGTATATACTGAGGAGAATCTACCTCACCTCTATGTGTATATACTGAGGAGAATCTACCTCACCTCTATGTGTATATACTGAGGAGAATCTACCTCACCTCTGTGTGTATATACTGGGGAGAATCTACCTCACCTCTATGTGTATATACTGGGGAGAATCTACCTCACCTCTATGTGTATATACTGAGGAGAATCTACCTCACCTCTATATGTATATACTGAGGAGAATCTACCTCACCTCTATGTGTATATACTGATGAGAATCTACCTCACCTCTATGTGTATAAAATGAGGAGAATCTACCTCGCCTCTATGTGTATATACTGCGGAGAATCTATCTCACCTCTATGTGTATATACTAAGGAGAATCTACCTCACCTCTGTGTGTATATACTGAGGAGAATCTACCTCACCTCTATGTGTATATACTGATGAGAATCTACCTCACCTCTATGTGTATATAATGAGGAGAATCTACCTCACCTCTGTGTGTATATACTGAAGAGAATCTACCTCCCCTCTATGTGTATATAATGAGGAGAATCTACCTCGCCTCTATGTGTATATACTGCGGAGAATCTATCTCACCTCTATGTGTATATACTAAGGAGAATCTACCTCACCTCTGTGTGTATATACTGAGGAGAATCTACCTCACCTCTATGTGTATATACTGATGAGAATCTACCTCACCTCTATGTGTATATAATGAGGAGAATCTACCTCACCTCTATGTGTATATACTGAGGAGAATCTACCTCCCCTCTGTGTGTATATACTGAGGAGAATCTCCATCACCTCTATGTGTATATAATGAGGAGAATCTACCTCGCCTCTATGTGTATATACTGAGGAGAATCTACCTCCCCTCTATGTGTATATACTGCGGAGAATCTATCTCACCTCTATGTGTATATACTAAGGAGAATCTACCTCACCTCTGTGTGTATATACTGAGGAGAATCTACCTCACCTCTATGTGTATATACTGATGAGAATCTACCTCACCTCTATGTGTATATAATGAGGAGAATCTACCTCACCTCTGTGTGTATATACTGAAGAGAATCTACCTCCCCTCTGTGTGTATATACTGAGGAGAATCTCCATCACCTCTATGTGTATATAATGAGGAGAATCTACCTCGCCTCTATGTGTATATACTGCGGAGAATCTATCTCACCTCTATGTGTATATACTAAGGAGAATCTACCTCACCTCTGTGTGTATATACTGAGGAGAATCTACCTCACCTCTATGTGTATATACTGAGGAGAAACTACCTCACCTCTATGTATATATACGGAGGAGAATCTACCTCACCTCTATGTGTATATACTGAGGAGAATCTACCTCACCTCTATGTGTATATACTGAGGAGAATCTACCTCACCTCTATGTGTATATACTGAGGAGAATCTAACGCTTCTCTATGTGTATATGCTGAGGCCAATGTAACGCTCCTCTATCTGTATATACGGAGGACAATCTAACGCTCCTCTGTGTATATACTGAAAATAATCTAAGTCATATCTCTGTGCATTTACTGAGCAGAAGAAAGCGGCCATGGACTGCAGGGATGGAGCCTTTTAGGCTAAGAAGGGGCTGCAACTTCCAGTCTGGGGGTAAATTTGAATAAAAAGGGGTGTTACCCTTAAGGGTAATAAGTGAGGAGAGTGGAAGGGGTGGCACATTCTGCAGAGGGGCATCGGTACATGCAGCCTGAGAGGAGAATCTAACTCTCCTCTATATGTATACATATTTCATTTCTCGGTTCCTCTAAAGTAACTGTGACTTCATTCAATTTTCAGTGTGAACAACAGCAAATTAACGTGGGCAAAACCGGGTATATCAGCTAGTATATATATATTGGTTTACTCAAACACCATTGGATTGCTTAAAACCTAAAGATTGGTGGGGGTCCAACCACTGGGACCCCACTGATCCCGAAAATGGGGGGGCATGTCTTCCCTATTTCACAATGCAGAATCCTTTCTCTGTATTTCCATAGTATAGAAGTGAATGGGCCACTGGATACACACGCACCACCATGACTCCATTCAATTAAATGGAGCAAACAGATAGCTGAGCATTATGCTCAGCTATTTTTGTCAGCTCCATTGAAATGAATGAAGCGGTGCCTCTCCATTCATTTCAATGGGATTGCTGGAAATAACTAAGCGCTACGCCAATCTATCTATGTTTCCCCCATTGAAACGAATTGAGCTACGGGCACACATATGCACTGCTGTTCCATTTAAGTCAATCGGGTAGGCAGAAATAGCTGAGCATAGCTCTCAGCTATCTGTCTGCGCCATTGCAATGAATGGAGCCGTAGCCGCGCATGTGCGCCTAGCAACTCATTCGCTCCTACACTATGGAAATACAGAGAAGGGAGTCTGCATGGAGAAACAGGTGGGATGAGGATATGAATACCCCATTTTCAGGACTGGTGGGGGTACCAGCAGTCTGACCCACACTAATCCAGTGGATAGGTAAAAACTTGTAATTTCCTCCAATAACTGGAATACCCCTTTAATCCTTTGATTGCTAGAGAGTATGGGTGTGTGTACTAAGCTTGGAGATTTAACTAGTGGTGGTGACTGGAGATCAGAGCAGCGGTGGGGACCACAGTCTGAAACATTGGTGGTGGCAAGAGACTGGAGTAGTGATGGTTACCACCAGTGATTGGAGTAACAATGATGACTGAAGATTGAATCAGCAGTGGTGAGAAGGTATTGAATTAGTTGTGACAGTTGAAGATTAAAGCAGCACAGGTGGATGGAAAATGGAGCAGGAGCGATGAGAGGAGATGGAAGCAGAAGTAGTGACTGGAGATCGGAGCAGTGGTTGGAACTACAGATTGGGGCATTAGTTGTTGCTGAAGATTGGAGTAGAAGTAGTAGGTTGACAGCTCTTCCATCTGACCCAGCCATATAGACGCATACCTTGGCTGAGTATACTTATGTTCTCTATAGGTAGAGGTGAGTACATAGTGGCCAAACACCTCTGGTGGCAGCTTGCCTTTCTTGAGAACAAAAGTATCGGGCATGTTGTGCTTCTTTCCCTTGACATTTAACATCAGAGCCATCAGAGGAGCCTTGTAGAGCTTCCATAAACATTAACATTAGATGGTTGGAGGATTCAGCTACCATTCATCTAATGTGCATTTATCACTACACCATAGTGCCTAATGCTCTCTTCGAAAGGACACTTTTTTGAAGATTACCAATTAGGACAAGACCCACTCTGATTCCAGTAATTTTTTTTTTTTCTAAATCAAGTTTTATTAAGGTTTTTGAATAATTTCACAAATAATACAGCAACAATGACATATGGAGGCAGAAATACCAACTGTCGTAGGCCACAGATACAACATGTACAGTAACCTATTAAGGAGGTAACTTTGAGGGGTCCCTCCTTGAGAAGCATCTGAGACTGTTCTGGTAGCTTTATATACCAGGGGTCCCCAAAGAAGGAGCCCCATCAGAGGTCTGCGCTCCCATGACCATTAACATCCAATGATAACAGATACGAGACATACGACACACAAGGGATGGGTAGCACAGCTTAGAAATATTATAGCAAGAGGGGAAGAAACAATGTGAGCAGGCCTGTGGGGATGGGTGGGGGGGGGAGGAGGTGGGGGGGGGTGTTCGTACAGTCTATGTAGGGTGGACCCGTCCTCTGAGTGATAGTTGGTCCAGTGGAGTGCTTGCAGTTATATTTTTGTGAACAGGGGTTGAGCCGGGGTTCCTACTCATGGTAATGACCTGTGTTATTGTCTTTCCGGGAAAGACGGAGTCGGTATGGATTCCCTCCCGTGGCGGGGGGGGGGGGGGGGGGGAGCGGAGAGCTCCTTATATTAGATCAGAGGAAATGCTCTACTGGATTGATTAACGACTTAGATCAAGTGAGGTTCGTCTCAGCTCTCTCCAAGGGCCCCATATGTGAAGGAACTTATCGTGAGTTCTGCTGGACCAACTAGAGAGTTCCTCTAAATTGCAGATACCGTCCACCTTTGCCAACCATTGAGCTGCCAAAGGGGTGGTTTTTTGGAGCCACAGAGTAGGTATCAAGGCTTTGGCGGCGTCTATCAAGAAGGCGATGAGTCTATTCTTCTTTGGGTGAAACGCAGGGGAGGGTCTCCATAAGAATATCATCTCGGGGGAGAGGTGCACAGCCGGGGCAAATTTCCTCACTACCTCTTCCACCTCCGATTCCAGTAATTTTGAACCCAAGGTACAACCTGCCATGGAAGGCCAGACAAGCTGCTCTGGGTGCCACAGTCATGGTTCCTAGTTATATATTCTATGTTTTGACTGGAGCCGACACTGAATTTTACATCACTCAAAAATTGTTTCTTCTATGATAATGCAGTAATTCAGTAATTAACGACTACCTATCAACTTGTAATCTTCTCATATCCGGAGACATTCTTCAAATGGTTCATAAAATGTTTGAAACTGTAAACAAGAAATCACAAAAAGTAATTTTAGACACAAACTCCATGAACCTCAATATTTTCTACAACTGTAGATGTAGCAGTCCCGCCGCAGAACAAGACTGTGAGAACAGATGATCGTTTTACGTCTTAACTCCATGAATCTGCTGCTAGGGACAAATTAAAGAATATCACCTAGAAATGGAAGAATTATTCTACGCTTCGAGTTTTATTAAAGGAGGTCTTACAGGTACTTAGAAACCCGCAAGGAGTCTGAATTACAAGATATATGCGCTGTATCCAGCTATAAAACTGAGATTTCTGCTAATTGACTTTCCAAAATCAGAGGAGATATAAAGAAAATCCAGAACACCTTCTCTTCAGTAATTATTACCAACCAGGTCACCTTAAACCCAGGACATTTTTCATAATCTTTCACTTATAAGGGGGATGAAAATGTTAGCTTTCTGCAATCTGGAAAATGCTACAATTGCTGTTTATTGTACAACTGTTACTGTTTATTGTGCAGCTGTCCTGATTGATGTAACAGTCTCTGTTGTGGCCCCTGTGGATGTTGTGTGAATAGTCTCAATTCGAATCCAGTGGGCATTCTATGGTTTACAGAACTGGTCACTATCCTAGTTGTGGCATCCAAGTCCCGCAGACAAATGACTGGACACATCTTGCCATGCAGGAGGGTACCTGTGGGTGGTGCAAATGGTAGGGTGCGGCATGTAAGCATTGTTGTGGCCTCGGTGGTAAAGTGCACAACCAAATACAAGAGATTTGTCACAGAGGTTGAATGCAGCCTGCAGTTTGTGAGCCAGGAGAGGCGGTGGTGCAGCCAAAAACACTATGCTGTGTGAAAACCTCTGATTGCAGAGCTGAGAATTCCCCAGTCAGTCTGAACCATCGAACTCAGGGAGCTCTGTTTGAGACCTGCAAGAAACTCACCTAAAAGGGTCTAAAAGTTGCCATAGAAAAAATCTGGAAATGATGAACCAAAAAAAAAATGCACAAAAATTGCCACATGCTACAAAATTTGCACAAATTTTGACCCAGCTTAACTGAGCATGCTCCATGGAGACTTACTGATTGGCTGATGCCTGGCCATAAAAGGAACAATTTTTGCTGCACAACCAGAGTCGTGGGCTGAATGTAATAGTAGAGGACCTGCTGCCTGCAGACTGAGAAAGGAGAAGATCCAAGACAGGAGGACAAGAGGCTAGTGGCTGAAAGGACACAGAAGCAAGATTGCTAATCCTGGAGAACAGAAGACCAGACCAGAACTGATAGAGAAGTGGAGAGGACCATTCCTGACTACCACACGATGCAGTGGGACCACTGGGTTGCTAGTAGCTATGAGCCCTGGTCATCAACTTGTAAGTAAGGCTGGCCTCAGCTGACAATTGACGTGTACACACCTATAGAGACGAGTAATGGTTACCCAGAAGGCCTGCTTGGGTTCTTTTCATTGTTTCTGTGGATTTAGATGGGACTGTATAGGACATTGTGGGATCCACCTCTCTTAAGTGTGGACTGAGGAGGTAGTAGATGGCAGCAGAGGTTAAAAAGTGTTAACCCATCAACAGAAACTGTGCATTATATTTTGTGATCTGCATTTCTGTGAAAAATAAGCCATACCCCCAAAATAAGCCCTAACTGCCCTAAAATAAAACAAAAAAACCAATAGATCACCTAATAGGTGCTTTCCGCTCCGCTGTACTTTTCCTCTGAAGCTCCTGTACACTTTAATGTGATGGCTGTGATTGGTTCATCGATCGCTGCCGTGATTGACTTGGCCGCGGCTCTTTAAAACCAATCAGAGACAGCGCTTCCTAGAGGCGGGATTTTTGAACCCCTGACCAGGAAGCACTGGCTGAAGACTGCAGACAAGTGTGCCAGAGCTTCGGAGGAGAAGTGCGGCAGAGTGAGGTGATGTGCTGTTTTTTGGGTTGTTTTTAGCGCAGCTAGGGCTTATTCTAGGGGAAACAGTAGGATTTCCTACTATAAAAGTTGCACCACACGAAAACCGTATTTTCGTGCGATGCGATGTCACACAAAGGAAGGCACCATAGAGAAACATGGGCTCCAAAAGATTGCAAGTTGCTGCTGTATAGAGCATGCCATGATTTTTTTTCTCGCAATGTATCGGTAATGTGAAGGAACCCATCGGAAGGCACGGGCTTCACATACATGTGATTTGTGGCGCTGTCGCATTGTGAGAACATCACACGGTTTTGTCGCCCGTGTGAAAGCGGCCTTAATGCTTGATGGCTAAAAGTCTCCATACCACAGCAGGTCTCCCAGGCCAGCTCATCCCTTCAGCTATACCGTGTAGGAGAGAAGGGCACATGAGTATGTGGCGGTGATATTAGAGGTGAATCTTGTGAAGTTACACATAGCTGTCTCCAACTAATCTCGGGACAGGGGGTAAACCAACTGCATCACTACTGGATTCAGGAGAGGAATAAACTGGTGGACAGAGTCTTTACATGATCACTTTAACCCTTTCCTGCAGGCTGCTGTAATAGTATATCTGAAGAACAACAGCGGAGTGATGGTGGGAGCCCAAGAGCAGAGTCCGTGCCATGAGGTGCAGTTGGCAGCTGTATTACACAGTTGGCACCTATGAGATCGGAGAGAACTTATATCCCTGCTCTTTAACCCCTTACATGCATGGTCAGTGCTGAGATCTGTCAGCCTATTAGCCCATGACTATATTTGCACATGCCAAATAAAATGTGAAGGGGCCCATGTATTTGCTGTGCAAATGCGCAGTGAATAAGCAGGTTTCTTGTGTATTTGCGCTGTCTCATTCTCTGCACCAAAATAGGACATGCCTATGAAAAAATACACTCATGTGAATGCACCCATTGAAATCAAAAAGATCTATTCAGTGCGTATTGCGCATGCAATAACACAGTGCAAATATGCCTGTGTAAATGAAGCCTAAGGGCTCAGTCACACGGGCGCATCCAGGTGCCGATGCGCCAGTCTTCCTGCAGGATAAGACGGCCGCACTGCAGGTGCGGAGAAAGAACACATGACCGGCTCCATTGCCGGTCATGTGTTCTTTCTTCCGGCAGTGTGGAGAGTCGTCCGGACCTGCAGTGCAGCCGTCTTCTTCATGCAGTAACACGGGTGCATCGGCACCTGGATGCGCCCGTGTGACTGAGCCCTAAAGTGTAAAGTGATATACAATAATATGCTGCAGTACAGATGCACTGCAGTGTATTATATGAGCGATCATAGGATCACATTTACAAAAATATTAACGCATTATATATACTGCATAATGAAAAAAAAAGAAAAACAAAAAAAAAGGCCAAAATGCTTTTTCTTGTTTATTTCGCCTCCTCCCTAAAAATATAAAGAGTGTTCAGATAAGCGCATGCAAAAATATGCGTATACATTCGCCTCAGCGCAACATATTTACTCAGTGACCGAGGCTTGTCTGTGCGCACCTGCGTAGTTTACTGTATGTATTTGCATAGACACGGCATGCTCACATGGGTGGAGGACATCCATGCGCAAATGCACTCATAATATGCAACAGGATGAACAATACTCATTGCATACTATGCACATATTTGCATTCTTCCCATAGACTTCTGCAGGGACCCTTCGTTGCCAAATATGCAGTTCAATAGGGATGATCCACCCTCATTTAAATGGCAATAGAGCCTAATGATGTCCCGTGTGTGCTTTTCCCGACGTGTTTGGGTGCGCCAAAAAATAGGACTTGCTCTATTTAACAGCTTATTTGGCAATGAAGGGTCCCCACAGAAGTCTATGGGAGGAACGCAAATATGTGCACAATATGCAATGAGTATTGTTCATCCTGTTGCATATTATGAGTGCATTTGCGCACCTCCCATAGACTTCTGTGGGGATACTTGGTTGCCAAATACACAGGAAGATATAGCAAGTCCGAATCTTTTTACCCGGACTGTACAAAAATGACAGCATGTCCTGTTCTGGTCCCAGTTCTTGCACGCCCATTCAAGTCAAACAGGAGTTTTAGGGTGTCGCATCAGGAAGATCATTTGTAATAACCCATATATAAAAGCGGGTGTGTCAGGACAGGTTATGAGCGTTCCCAGGTTGATCAGGGGCGGGGCTTAGGGGTGTCGCTATACTGTATAGCTGTGTGAAGAGGAGCGGGGGATATGGAGCTTTGTATCCGCAATCCTATAAAAATGTCCTATGAAGTTAATCATTGCAAAACTTTTCAGATGTAAAAATGAAATAGTGACAAAAAGTAAAGATTGAGGAAAAAAAAGATCCAGTGACCTTCCCGTGCCGCTCGTTTTCTGTGGGCATGTAGCTGCCATATTACAAGACTAAGCAATGTTACCCCTGAGAAGCGAAGCTTTCGTATATGACCGTGCTGTAAATGTAATGACTCCGACACTTCAGACTCCGCATATGTTCATTGTGACTCCGGCGCAGATGTTCGGGCGCTTTCTGCAGCTTTTCCTATGTATTTTTTACAGTTTAATGAGGCAGTAGCGTGTGCAGATGGTTAGGTAAAAGTGCTAAAAGCTTTAGATCTGAACACAAGTGACGGTGCGACGAGGGAAGTGATGACTGGATCTGCAGAGTATCTCATCTAGGAAGCTTGGCTTCAGTATAGATCTGGTGAGATACTACAATGCATAGAATGGTTGGAAGGGACCTCCAGGGTCATCGGGTCCAACCCCCTGCTCAGTGCAGGATTTACTATATCATCCCAGACAGATATCTGTCCAGCCTTTGTTTGAATACTTCCATTGAAGCAGAACTCCCCACCTCCCGTGGTAACCTGTTCCACTCACTGATCCCCCTCACTGTCTAATATCTAATCTCTTCCCTTTCAGTTTCATCCCATTGCTTCTAGTCTTTCCTTGTGCAGATGAGAATAGGGCTGATCCCTATGCACTGTGACAACCTTCAGATATTTGTAGACAGCTATTAAAGGGGTTGTCTCGCGGCAGCAAGTGGGGTTATACACTTCTGTATGGCCATATTAATGCACTTTGTAATGTACATCGTGCATTAAATATGAGCCATACAGAAGTTATTCACTTACCTGCTCCGTTGCTGGCATCCCCGTCGCCATGGATCCGTCTAATTCTGATGTCTTCTGGCGTTTTTAGGCGCGCTTGCGCAGTCCGTGCTTCTGCCTGGTGAATGGGGCCGCTCGTGCTGGAGAGCTAGTCACCGAGTCGTCATCGTAGCTTCGCCCCGTCACGTGTGCCGATTCCAGCCAATCAGGAGGCTGGAATCGGCAATGGAACGCACAGAGCCCATGGTGCACCATGGGAGAAGACCCGCGGTGCACCATGGGAGAAAACCGCAGTGCATCCCTGGGAAAGGACCGGCGGCCATCTTAGGGAGAAGATTTTTATAACTCCATATTTCGTTGGTGAGTAGCAAGCGGTTTAAAAACCGCTTTAAATTGCTATTTTATGCCAGGGGGGTGACAGGGGGAATGGGGTAAGGTAAAATTTTGATGTTTGCCGCGAGACAACCCCTTTAAGTCTCCTCTCAGCCTTCTCTTCTGCAAGCTAAACAATTCCAGATCCTTTAACCGTTCCTAATAGGACATGATTTGCAGACCGCTCACCATCTTGGTAACTCTTCTCTGAACTTGCTCCAGTTTGTCTTTGTCTTTTTTAAAGTGGGGTGCCCAGAACTGAACCCAGTATTCCAGATGAGGTCTGACTAAGGAAGAGTAGAGGTGGATAATGACCTCACGTGATCTAGACTCTGTGCTTCTCCTAATACATCCCAGAATTGTGTTTGTCTTTTTTGCTTCTGCATCACACTGTTGACTCATGTTCAGTCTGTGATCTATTAGTATATCTGAGTCTTTGTCACATTTGCTTCCACTAGAGGCAATAAAAATAAGTGGTAAGCAGAGCTGTAGCACAAAGGAGGAACTGGATGAAAAAAAATGTAAAAAGTTGTCAGATGTCAGATTTATAGAAACTGCACCACAACACCACTGTTGGCCCATGGGTTGGGCCTGTTATTTCCTTTCAATCCTATTCAAGTAAGTAAAGCTGGGAAAGTGCAGGATTTAAAGGATTAAACAGTCAGGATCAGAGGTTTCTTTGATTATGACCATTACAGGGGCTCTTAAGGTGATCACCTTGGTATACATGTGTAGTGGCCCAGAGTTAGTGGGGCCCCTCTGCAACGGCCGAGCTGAGCGTACCACAGTGGTATTGCAAGATGGTTGTCATGGGTGGCTCTGTAATCCCTCCCGACAGTGGCAAGGAGAACGTGTAAGGACATGTTTGAAATAAGCATTTGCTTTGTCAAGGGGGACGCCAGTACTCCAACCTGAACTCCCAAGTGAAGTGTTGGTGAAATAACTTGAGATGAGTCCAGTAGCTTGCTCTAGTCAACTGGGAGCATGCAGGTTTACTGAAGCTTTATTGAATACAGCAGAAATATAATTCAAGTTTTCAGCACTGAGGATGTAGCAGAGCCGGCAATGATGCAGTAATTGAACATGTTGAATACAGTAGATTTGTATTTGGAACAACAATTTCTTCAACGCTCTCTCTCTACTCTCTTAACCCCTTCATGACATGGCCTATTTTGGCGTTGAGGACCAAGCGATTTTTTGGTATTTTTCCATCTCCATTTTTCAAAAGCCATAACTTTTTTATTTTTCTGTGGACGCGGCCGTATAAGGGCTTGTTTTTTGCGTGGCGAACTGTAGTTTTTATCGATGCCAATTTTGGGTACATAGACTATATTGTAAAATTTTTTATTTTTTTTTTTTAATGATAGCAGAGAGAGAAAACGCATCAATTCTGCCATAGATTTTTTTTTATTTTTTTTACACCGTTAATCATGCAGCATAAATGAGACTTTCCATTTTTTCTGCAGACCGGTACGGTTACAACGATACCAAAATTCTAACATTTTTTTTAGGTTTTCCCACTTTTCTGCAATAAAAACCCTTTTTTTTGGAAATCTTTTTTCTATTCTAAATTGCTGCATTCAAAGTCACGTAACATTTTTATTTTTTGATGTACAGAGCTCTATGAGGGCGTATTTTTTGCGAGACGAGCTGTAGATTTTATTGGTACCATTTTGGCGTACATACGACTTTTTTGATCACTTTTATTGCGTTTTTAGTGAGGCAAAATGCTAAAAATGAGCATTTTGCCTCAGTTATTTAGCTTTTTTTTTAGCGTTTTTTTCGGTGCACAGTCAAAAGCATGTGCAACTTATTGTACGCATCGTTACGGACGCGACAATACCAAATATGTGGGGTTTTATTTTTTTTTTACCTTTTTTTATGCCAATCTGAGAAAAAGCATAAAAAATGTTTTTTTTACTCTTTTTTTTACATTTTTTTTAATTCATTTTTTAAATCTTTCTTTCTTTTACACTGTTTGTGTCCCTCTGAGGGACTTTAATCACTGCCCTGATGATCGCTGTCATAAGGCATGGCAGAGCTACTGCTCTCCCATGCCTTATCGCTCATACAGCGATCTCAGGCATAGGCAATACAGGACGCTAGTGTCTGGCGTCCTGTTGCCATGGTGACAGGCCGGGCTCTCGCGATGACATCGCGAGTTCCGGCCGGAGACACAGAGGGAGCCGCGCTCCCGCTGTGAACTCTTCCCCTGCCGCGATCTAAGTAGATCGCGGCAGGGAATGGGTTAACAGCGGGGGGCGCATCTCCGATGTCCCCCCGCTGCTGCAGCGAGACGCCGGCTGTGACTGACAGCCGGCTCCCGCTGCGGGATAGCGCTGGATCATATGTGATCCCGCGCTATCTCCAGGACGTAAGTTTACGCCCTGTTGCGGGAAGTACCCCGCTCCCAGGACGTAAACTTACGCCCTGCAGCGGGAATGGGTTAAAGGGGTTGTCCCGCGAAACAAAGTGGGGTTCAGCACTTCTGTATGGCCATATTAATGCACTTTGTAATGTACATCGTGCATTAAATATGAGCCATACAGAAGTTATTCACTTACCTGTTCCGTTGCTAGCGTCCTCGTCTCCATGGTGCCGTCTAATCTTCAGCGTCTAATCGCCCGATTAGACGCGCTTGCGCAGTCCGGTCTTCTCCCTTCTGAATGGGGACGCTCGTGCCGGAGAGCGGCTCCTCGTAGCTCCGCCCCGTCACGTGTGCCGATTCCAGCCAATCAGGAGGCTGGAATCGGCAATGGACCGCACAGAAGCCCTGCGGTCCACCGAGGGTGAAGATCCCGGCGGCCATCTTCACAAGGCAAGTATGAAGACGCCGGACCGCGGGGATTCGGGTAAGTACTATCCGGTTTTTTTTTTATCCCTGCATCGGGTTTGTCTCGCGCCGAACGGGGGGGGGGGGCTATTGAAAAAAAACAAAAACTGTTTCGGCGCGGGACAACCCCTTTAAGGCCCATTTAGACACAACGATGATCGCTCAAAAGATGTCCTTTGAGCGATCATCGTTGTGTCATTTACAGCGCAAGATGATCGCTCAAGATGAGTAATCACCTTGCGCTGCGAGCAGAGGATGCAGAAGACAAGCGGGGTGTCCCCGCTTGTCTTCTGCATCCAGCTGTTCCCTGCTCCAAGCATCCAGCTATTATACAGCCGAGTGCTCAGAGCGGAGGATGCAGAAGACAAGCGTGGATAGCCGAGCGCTCCGTGACGGGTATGGAGAACAGAGCTGGACCGCTCTGTTCTTCGTACCCCACCTGTCACCAGGGAGCAGGATACAGCTGAAGCAATAGTACCAGGTGTATCCCGCTGTGAATCCCTGATTAGGCTCATCATCAGCACGCTGACAGACAACAATGGGCGATGGCATAACGAAAACTGCACGATGTCAGAGAGTTACACACAACGATTATCGATCAAAAGACGACTTTTGAGCAAATTTTGAACAGTAATCGTTGTGTCTAAATCAGCCTTTAGAGGTTACTCAGTAATGACTTTCCCTCAGTATTAAATAGCTGGTGGGCTTACTGGACATGTATGATGCAGGTGTTGGATGATAGTTGAAAATGGTCACTGAACTAAACCTGGCTTTGAATTCACCGGGTAGTTAAACTCCGATCTCCTTACTGCAGGATGGACAAGGGAGCGAAAAGGCACCTCTCTACCCTTGCTGAGTATATATATACAATGGATCAGACAGCGCCAACGGATACTACACCGACTTCAAACGTGCTTCATCTCCTATCCTCCGTACAGGAGGAGAGCTGCAAAGACAATAAGGGGGGACTCTCACCAGGAGAGTGAGCCCCCAATAAAAACAAACAGCAGAGTTTCAGTAAAAAAAGCTATGCGCTCGCGAAGATTACAACAAGTCAAGCGGAGTTTAAACAATTTCCGTCCTGTGGAGGACGGAAAGAAGGAAATGAAATAGAAAGGCACTTACTCAAAAGGAGGGGGGTGTATAAAACAAGAAGCCCCCTCCTCTAAGTGCTGACTCCTCTGGGTCCTCTTAGTCGCCGATGGAATTGGCAGGAAACAAGTTGGTTTCTTCGGTTTTATTTGTACATAGGCTTGAGAAAGGTGCATGCTGCACCGAAACGCGTTGCCTCTTTGTAAATTTGCTTTTATACAAATAAAACCGAAGAAACCAACTTGTTTCCTGCCAATTCCATCGGCGATTAAGAGGACCCAGAGGAGTCAGCACTTAGAGGAGGGGGCTTCTTGTTTTATACACCCCCCTCCTTTTGAGTAAGTGCCTTTCTATTTCATTTCCTTCTTTCCGTCCTCCACAGGACGGAAATTGTTTAAACTCCGCTTGACTTGTTGTAATCTTCGCGAGCGCATAGCTTTTTTTACTGAAACTCTACCCTTGCTGGCTTGGTGAAACAGTGCACACACGGCTTACTTACTAGCACACCTCCTCTCCGACCACGACTTGCTGCAGACTCCTTTCTCCTCTGACTGCCCTTCTTCTCACTCTATCTGCTCTGATTCCTCCTTCACTTCCTCTCTCACTTCAGGCATGTTAAGGTTTCCCACCTGAGACTCACTCACTAATCAGTGGAGGCATGACATATAGCCAATAGGCAACCAGCTATCGCCAGCACTAAGCTCTCAGCTTAGGAAGGGGAGAAACAGGGTTTCTCTGATGCGCGGCCACTCCTATGCCTAAGGAAGGCGCATAGACAGGTGTGCCAGGACAAAAGTTGATGTGTCTATTCTGGAGGACCCCCCGGGCCACTACACCACCATGATGTTATATGGGTGTCTTGTGCTAATTGTCTTGTCAGTGTCTTATATGTAGTATGCATTTGGTATGTGTATTGCACATCTGCAGCACTGAATGGGTAAATGTCTGGGTAATGTCTGAGAATGTATCTTGTTGTGTGTCATGTGACAATGTTAGATATATGTGATTGCAAGGATGCTATGCAAGACAGTCTGCAAGTTAGTTAGCAAAAGGCAGTCTGTAAGAGTCAGAGTGCAGAACAGTCTAAGAGAGTCAAAGTGTGCAGTCTTTGATCGGTCTGTGTGTTGAGCATGGAGGAAGCCGAGCGATTCTCTTCTGCTTGGTGTGGGATTAGTCTACCCAAGATATTCCAGTGTTACCACTAAAGACTGAGAAGTGAGAAGAAAGGACTGCTGCTTGGCAAGAGAAAGGCACAGGACGCGTGAGTGTGTACCGAGCGGGATCACACAGATAAGTGGGACTGTGGATTGTCCAGATTACCCCTAGAGTCCTAACTGTTGCACCACCTTCTCCTGTTGTATCTGTGCCAATCTACTGTTGTACCGTGGATGTTAACAAGTTACGGCAAATGCACATTACTGACCGTTCCCGGTTTGACCAGAAAGTTGTCCTGTGTGGACTAAGTCATATGCTATCAGCAGGATTCACCACAGAGGGCGGAACGGTGGCGTCACGAGTGACAAAGAACTTAAGGTAACTCCTGGTTACTTTCTCGCTGTGAACTCCCCCAGCAGTAATTTGGTCGGGTCCCGAGCTACACTCAGGGGAGGAGATTGTAGAGCCCCATGACAAGGTCTTTATCTACCCCGCCATCTCCTCGGCTGTGGGCCCTGTGACAAAATGGGGTCTGCTTGCCACGGGATTGCCCACTTTTGATACCGGAACACCTCACACGAAAACAGGCTCCAGCAGACTAAAGTTTTTCTTTAAATCCGTCTCCTGCCAGCCTTTATTCACAGCATACAGATAAATTAGACACAGTCCACATAAACATTAGGGTTCACAACCCACAGGGTCCTGTCACTAACCCCTCCTGGGGCATCTGGAGGGCGTCTTCCTCTGTCAGACCAGGTGACAGACCCAACTGGTCCGCACTGGACCTCAGCTTGTAGCCTGTCCTGCACTGCCAAGCTGTAACTTACCCCTTTTGCTTCTGGCAGGAGCTGGCTTAAATACAACCATTTCCTGCTACACCCATCAGGTGTTAACCCTTACTTCTACTTTCCAGGTATCAGACTGCCTGACTAGCACACTCTGCAGGTCATTCTGATACTGCACCACTACAGCCCGCTCCTCGGATGCTGCACATGTAAGGTATGGTGTGCCAGCTTAAATGACCACTCCAATGAGAACAGGTTTTTCATCCCTCCCCACCTCACCTGATTCCCTGTCACACTCTGGAGGTCTCCCTTGTGTATTGCAGCCACTTAGTTGCAGTGCAGCTCCCTGTATGATGCTTATCAGGAATCATCTTCATGGTAAGATTTTTCAATTTCATATCAATTCCATGGTGCATCAGTACAGTATTAGCTGACGCCATACCATTCTTCCTGCACAGGAAACAGTTTAAGGCGTCATGTCTACGGGCGGATCTTTGCTGCAGAACCCCGAGCCTGCGTCTGCCATCGGGTTCCGCAGCATTAACCCTCCATAGCATGCTATGGAAAAATGATTCTTCATGCACACGAGTGGAAAACAATTGCGGTTTCTGCTCACGGGTTTAAAAAAAACAAAACACAGCAGGCTGCATTTGACTGCGGTTCCCGCACAGGCGGCTTCCATTGAGGTCAATGGAAGCCGCCTGACCCGCAGCCTGTCCGCAATTGGCATTGGGAACATGTGGCGGATTCCGTGGAAAGAGCAGGATATTTAAAAAATAAAAATGAGTACTGCGCAAGTGCGTCGGTGCGACGGCTGGCATGTCCGCACACATCCACAGTACAGAATAAAGAAGACACGGACAGGTACGCAGGGTCACCAGGCACGGGCAGATTCAGTGCAGGATCCCCCATGTGGAATCCGTGCGTGCCGTTGACATGAGGCCTAATATTGTTACTTTTTGTATTAACCTAAATAAGCTACAAACATAAGTATACAATCAGGAGGATGAGCTGTGATCTCCTCTATTATATCTGTTTGCTCATCACCAGTAGGCAATTTCTGTGGGATCATGTTACAGCATCACATAGACTGAGAAATTAACTAGAAAATGAAAACATAACCCCAAGCAAATGTGAACTGGTGAAGAGAATGAGGCCAGGAGCTTCAGACAGAAGCGAGGTAATACTAGCCCACTTATATATACTGGGGGGAGAGCTGCATAATTAATAAACAAACACTGGAGTGGCCCTTTAAGGCATTCCACGACATACAAATACATCATGGTGCCCAAATGGATTCATGTTTGTATAGTGAAAAGTTTTTTTGGCGATCATAATGCCCGTTCACACGCTTGTGTTACACCCTTCCCATGGAATAGAATGGCAATTAAATGCCAAATTAAGGCCAGCTGTCTTCTTGTCCGCAGGGTAACTCCCCCTCCCTTTTAACTCTCTAGAAGTCGATGGCAGCCTTCTGCCTAACACGGACAAAGATAAGACAGGACCTATCTTTTTGCGAATGAAGATTTTGCGCGAAAACATGCGTTTGTCTGAACGGATCTATTGAAATCGAAGCCAGTGCTTTGTTGCGTTATACGGGCGAGATTTTCACATGTGGAAATGCCTCTGCAAATATGTTCATCTGGAACCACCCTAAGAGCCATAAAAGCCCCGTGTAACACTCTGAGGTCACCTAAGAGAGTATCTAAGTACCAATGAAGAAGAAAGTGGAAATAAAAAGAAAAGGAAGAGGAAAATGAAGGAGGGGATGGAAGAGGAAGGTAAAAAAAAGCAGAGGAAAAAAGGAAGAAGAAGAGGGAAAAGGAAAAGCGAGAGAAAGAAGAGGAAGAGAGAAAAAATAACGAGGAAGAAAAAGAAGAGGAAGAGGGAAATAGAATAGGACAATGAAAAAGGAAGAGAAGTAAGATTCTTTTTCTTCTTCTTCCTTTTCTAGTGGGCTCAGCCAAGATGAACTGCTTGAGATTTGTGTTG